>NC_138038.1:11312702-11927702 GCF_964106645.2 Podarcis pityusensis | reverse complement strand
TCAATCAATCACTAAAAATAGTGCTCCCAGAGGAGGCTGGCAGCAGCACAAGGTGACTATCAGGGAGGGCAAGGATGGTACTTCTCTTTCCCAAGCCTCCTGCAAGTACTAGCTGCTGGTGCACATCTTACTGGGGTTATTGTGTATGATCTTCCTAGCTCTGCCATATCTTTTTGTGGGGCAGGGTGTGTCATGGAATTCTACTCAGTAGTGATCCAGAGTAGAATCCCAATGTATAGTTAGCAGAGAAAAACACGTTGCAGAATTCCCAAAAAATAGACCAGAGGCAATTAATATTTCATCCAGCAGAGCTTTACTGCTACTGAAGACAAATGAGCATAATGGTCACAAATCCAATACAGTCAGGATTGGCCCTGCCCATAAGAAATCCAGTTGCAGCAGACTTAACTTAAACTTACAATAACTTTTAATAAGTTTAAACCTTAACACTAAGCATGCAATGTACAGAACACTACACCAGAAGGAAAAGAAAGAAAGAGAAAGACATAGAAAGAGAAACGCAGGCTCCTTCTGGCCTCTTATTACAGTATAGTCAGCATAACCTTGAAGAAGAGATAAGAGAACCATTTTAAGCCAGCTGTACTCAGCTTCTCTGAAGGAATAATCCTTTCGACTTGACAGCTCAGGGAAGATACCTAGCTTTATAAATTTGTAGAAAATCCATACTTCATCCATCCATCCACCAACCGGCTCTCCTCATTCCAATGCCATTTTAACCCTTAAAGAAAGGTGAATTTGGGCTCCATCTCCCTCCATGAACCAAGAAGCAGGAAGTCACATAGGCAGCAGGAACAGGGCATCCCACCATAATTCCCCAAGTGTGAGAGCACATACACAGCACCCCACCCAAGGAGTGACCAAGGGGGCAAGAATAGACATCCGCAGAGGCAGTTTAGCAAGTCAGGTGTTCTGAAAGCCCATCTCCAGACAAGTCCTGAAGGCAAGGATATGTAAAGAGTTTTATCGTTCTTTCGGAGATGGGTACTTAAGAGGTGTTAGAAAAGGTGTCTGATAAAGTGACCTAACGTTGAACTTGTGTAACCCTTGTATAAAGGTAAAGGGACCCCTGACCGTTAGGTCCAGTCGCGGACGACTCTGGGGTTGCGGCACTCATCTCGCTTTATTGGCCGAGGAAGCTGGTGTACAGCTTCCGGGTCATGTGGCCAGCATGAGTAAGCTGCTTCTGGCGAACAAGAGCAGCGCACGGAAATGCTGTTTACCTTCTCGCCGGAGCGGTACCTATTTATCTACTTGCACTTTGACGTGCTTTCGAACTGCTAGGTTGGCAGGAGCAGGGACTGAGCAACGGGAGCTCACCCCGTCGTGGGGATTCAAACCTCCAACCTTCTGATTGGCAAGTCCTAGGCTCTGTGCTTTAACCCACAGTGCCACCTGCGTCCCTCCTTAACCCTTGTATACCCTTCCCCATTTGTGACATGCTAGTTATGTAGTGATGATGTATCAATGATGCTGCTCCAAGCGTATTCTGGGGGAAAGAGGGAAGTTTTAAAAGAGGATGTCACCCCAAGCTCGGGGTTCTTACTCCTGTGGGGACCTGTTGCACAACAATAAAGATCCTGATATACTGACCATTGTTTTGCTCCAAATTACTTGGCTGGAACTTCCTTCTTTTACTGACCACATAGACCTACAGGGGACTTCCACCCTGACAAGCTGGGCTGTTGAGTAGTCTCTCACCCCGGAATTTTTTCCCTTAACACAGAGAAGCTCCCAGAACCCCCTTGAATTAATTAGAATAGGAAAGCTCTCTACACATCAGATCAATACCTTCTGCACTAAGAAATACAAACTGATGGGGTGATCCAACCTCTTCAATCCGCCTTCCCACTGTGAACAGAATGGGAGACTTTGGCAGAGACCACTCTCTTATAATTTACATTGGCTCATGAGTCCCAGTTACCTGGGATCTTGTCTTGTCCATAGTGTTGGGGTCCGCTAATCGGGCCCAAACTGCCTTGGTCACTGAAAAGCCAATAAATGCTGTAGATAGAAGAGATTCCCATAATCACTTGTTTATTCAACTGAGTAAAATAGAGCGGGCTTTTTTTCATACTTTTTATAGGCATCCCCCCTCCCTTTCCCCCTTTCAGGGTTCCTTGCACTGATCAAAACAGGACACCCTGCCTGGAGACCTTGAAGGGGAGTGCCTGGCAGAGGGAGGTTTCCCTGAAAATCGCCTAGCAACGTTATCTGGTCTTCACATATTTGTGGCTCACAGATTCTAAAGCAGGCAGTTTTTTGTACAGAAGCAAAATGGCATCAAGGCTAACAAAAAAACAGGACAAGAACAGGCCTCTGCGGCTTTTCCTGAGACCCCACAATAAGAGGTTGCAGGCAAGATCCATTTGGAGAGAAACTGATGGAGCATCTGCTGTTCTTCACATGAGGAAGTGGGGCAGGATGGTGAAAAAGGACTATTGTGAACATCCCAATCTCTAGGGGTGCCTGTGCTTACCCCAGGTTCAGTTTCCTTGGAATGAAGACTGGTGTCTTCAGGATACAGTGGTACCTTGGGTTACATACGCTTCAGGTTACATACGCTTCAGGTTACAGACTCTGCTAACCCAGAAATAGTGCTTCAGGTTAAGAACTTTGCTTCAGGATGAGAACAGAAATCGTGCTCCGGCGGCGCGGTGGCAGCAGGAGGCCCCATTAGCTAAAGTTGTGCTTCAGGTTAAGAACAGTTTCAGGTTAAGTACGGACCCCCGGAACGAATTAAGTACTTAACCCGAGGTACCACTGTATTAGGCTTTGTTTGCACCTAGATACTAGGATAGAAGCTTTCACTGCATTAACCCTCCAACCAACCTTGCTTCCCCATTAGTTTCCCCGGGATGCCAAAGTCTAAACTTTGGGTCTATTTTTCTTTCTTTTTTTTTAAATACACCAAAACCCTATTAATTGATTTTTCACAAAAAATTACAAATTGTAACATAAACCATAAGTTACTTTATCTGTTGACTTCCTGGCCTCCCCTCCTATGGTTTCCATATTTACCCTCTTTAAAAATATATATTTTTATCAAAATAATTGCAATTATAAAGAAATATAGTGATGCAAAGGGGGGGAGAGGGGAAGTGAGGGGGGAGAACAAAGATGCATATAAAGAAAGAAAGAAAATCATATACAAAAATGCAATATAATATACTCCCAAATATTCCTACATAAATTTATAGAGTATTGTTTAACTTTGAATGCTGCATATTTCTCCTATGCTATTCAACACATCCATTTTAACCTATCTTAATAATTATACAGTGTTGCTCTTATTTCAAGTCCTGCTCGCATTTTCATCTTGCTGTTTTAGTTAAAAGTTCCCAGTCCCCAAAGTCACTGGGATGTTGTGGGTCAATATTGCGGGTGTCGTCGTCAGTGAGGCTCCTTTCCCAGCAGATGACATTCTCCTTGCATCTTCCTGTTTTCGGAGGCTGCCTCTCAGGCTCCAGCTGATAGGCCGCCATTTTACATTGTGGTTTCATCGTTTCATGCTGGAAAGACAGAAAGGAGATTTTGTTAGGAGGGTAAAGGTAAAGGGACCCCTGACCTTAGGTCCAGTCGCAAACGACTCTGGGATTGCGGCACTCATCTCGCTTTATTGGCCGAGGAAGCTGGTGTACAGCTTCTGGGTCATGTGGCCAGCACGAGTAAGCTGCTTCTGGCAAACAAGAGCAGCGCACAGAAACGCCGTTTACCTTCCCGCCGGAGCAGTACCTATTTATCTACTTGCACTTTGACGTGCTTTCGAACTGCCAGGTTGGCAGGAGCAGGGACCAAGCAACAGGAGCTCACCACGTTGCGGGGATTCGAACTGCCGACCTTCCGATCGGCAAGCCCTAGGCTCTGTGGTTTAGACCACAGCACCACCCGTGTCCCTTTGTTAGGAGGGTACTAAATATCATTAGCATTAGACCCTCTTGTTGCCCCATAATACCGTACTTTCCTGTGTATTAGACGAGGTTTTCTTTACTGTAAAATATAGTTCAAAACTGGGGGTTGTCTTATACATGGGTAGTGGGATCGGTTGCTGCCGCTAGCTGGAGATTGTCAGTGGCTATTGGCTGTGTTATTTTTGGCTTGTTGTACACACTCATTGGTCCTGTGGGTGAGCGATTTTCGGCAACAGTTCCCCCTAAAGAAAGCTCAACAACTCTGGGTAAAAGGGTAAAGGTAAAGGGACCCTTGACCATTAGGTCCAGTTGTGACCGACTCTGGGGTTGCGGCGCTCATCTAGCTTTACTGGCCGAGGGAGCCGGCGTACAGCTTCCGGGTCATGTGGCCAGCATGACTAAGCTGCTTCTGGCAAACCAGAGTACAGTGGTGCCTCGCAAGACGAAAAGAATCCGTTCCGCGAGTCTCTTCGTCTTGCGGGTTTTTTCGTCTTGCGAAGCAAGCCCATTAGAGGTTTAGCGGCTTAGCGCTACAGTATTAGCGGCTTAGCCGGCTTAAAGATCAGCTGATAAGCGGCTTAACGATCAGCTGATAAGCGGCTTAGCATCAGCTGTTAAGCGGCTTAAGGATCAGCTGATAAGCGGCTTAGCATCAGCTGTTAAGCGGCTTAACGATCAGCTGATAAGCAGCTTAGCATCAGCTGTTAAGCAGCTTAAAGATCAGCTGATAAGCGGCTTAGCCATCAGCTGATAAGCGGTTTAGCGGCTTGGGAAAAAGGGGGGGGAAAGGAAAAAAACCCCGCAGGAAGTCGCAAGACATTTTCGTCTTGCGAAGCAGGCACATAGGAAATTCGTTTTGCGAAGCACCTCCAAAACGGAAAACCCTTTCGTCTAGCGGGTTTTCCGTCTTGCGAGGCATTCGTCTTGCGGGGCACCACTGTAGTGCACGGAAACACCGTTTACCTTCCTGCCAGAGCAGTACCTATTTATCTACTTGCACTTTGATGTGCTTTCGAACTGCTATGTTGGCAGGAGCAGGGACCGAGGACGGGAGCTCACCCCATCGCGGGGATTCGAACTGCTGTCCTTCTGATCAGCAAGTCCTAGGCTCTGTGGTTTAACCCACAGCGCCACCCACGTCCCTACTTAAAAACCTACAGAGGATAAAATGCTAAAACAAATGAATTGTGGTGTTTAATACAGCTTCACTAGGTGAGGAGAACATTGGTCGCTGGGAACCCACAAAAGCGGAGTTTACAGGCATATGTTACCCTGGCTTCTGTCAAGGCATAGCCTCATTTTAGATTTTACATGTGTGGGAATCAAGTCTTATAGTAAGCAGGATTGCAGTCTGGAAACCTGTGGCAGAAGAGATGCAGAATTTGGCTTTGGGGGACTCTTTGCTGTTAGTGGGAGGACACTTCCCTCTGGGGTGGACACAAAGCCAAACACTCTGCAGAAACCAAGCCGGGGTCTCCCTGCTCCACCCATCCTGCGCCAATCCCCCTCACCTCGCTGCAGATGGCTGCTTCTTCTTGTGGCATTCTGGCAACATCTTTGTTGTTGAGAGCAGCGGTGATGTTTTCCACCATGGGAGGGTTCCATAGCCAGCATCACTTTCCGAGAGCCTGGAAATGGAGAACTAGATCTTACTAAGGAAGGGGAAGACACCACAGAAAGCAGACAGGGGCACAGTCCTATCCCATGCCTTGAGCTCCGTTTGCCATACCATTGGGAGCTCACGGTGTTCTTCCTCTTACTTCACCATGGCAGAAAACCCCTGGCTGAAGGTCTCCATCTGAAAAGCTGGTCTACAATGGCCATCTCTGGTTGCTCTCCAGTGGTGCCGAGAAGGAGATGGAGAAGCTCCTTAGCCCCTCTGTAACCAAAGCAAGGCCAGTATTACCAGGAAGGTCATTGCCACAGGCTTTGGGGATCAGGGATCTTTTTTGGGGCAGGGGACCCAACAGCTGCTCTGAGCAGGATAGCATCAAAAGATCCTTGTTTTCTGTACTGTTTGGTATTTGATTATTGTAAGCCAGAGAACCAAGAACCAAACTGGAAAACCACATTTACGAGGCTACCCCAGAAGTTACCATATTTTTTGCTCTATAGGACGCACCAGACGATAAGACGCACCTAGTCTGGGGGGGAGGAAACAAGGGGGGGGGGGATTCTGAATCCCAGAAGCCAGAACAGCAAGAGGGATCTGGCTTCTGGGATAGCCTCTTGCTGTTGTGGCTTCTGGGATAGCCGCTGAAGCCTCTCCCGGGCAGCGGGATGAAGGCTCCCCCTGCCTGGAAGAGGCTGCGCGCAGGTAAGCTGCCCTCTGTCCCTTCCCCCCACTTCCCACAAGAGCCGCACGAAGCCTCCGCAGGGCAGCGAGGAGCCTTCGTCCCGCTGCCCTACGGAGGCTTCGCGGGGGCTATCCAAAAGCCAGAATAGCTAGAGGGAGCACTGCGCAGCGCT
Organism: Podarcis pityusensis; assembly: GCF_964106645.2. Classification (NCBI taxonomy): domain Eukaryota; kingdom Metazoa; phylum Chordata; class Lepidosauria; order Squamata; family Lacertidae; genus Podarcis; species Podarcis pityusensis. The sequence goes on along the minus strand of NC_138038.1, from coordinate 11,921,304 downwards.
CCATCTCGCTGTTCTAGCTTTGGGCTTAGCCGCTCCATAAGATGCACACACATTTTCCCTTACTTTTTAGGAGGGAAAAGGTGCGTCTTATAGAGCAAAAAATACGGTAACTTTTCCAGAAATGGTGAATCATGCAGATCTGCCTTGACATGCAAACAGGATCAAATTCCATCCCCATCCTTGCTCCCTGGTAGCCACCTGATGGGCAGTCTCCTTTGGAAAACCAGGCTGAAATGGAAACCCCCAGAGGTCGAAGGAGAAAGGATTCCATTGGCCCCTTTGTGACACACTACTCACTTGAGGAATTCCTGGTCGTAGAGGAAGTTGGAAATCGTCTCCAGGAGAGCTATCAGCAGCTGTGGGAAGTGATGGCGCACATCTGCCTTGTATTCCTCCATCCCAAGGATGGTGTGCAACAGGCTGGTCAGATGTTGCTGGAAGAGAGGTGCAAGTCACTTTCCTGCATTTCTTTGCCCTGAACTAGGATGCCACACACTTCTGCCCTGCTCCACTGGCCTACATGGTAGATAGTGTGCCAAGACAAATCTCCAAGTCCAGAAGCCAATCCACACAACGAAGTCCTAAGTCCAAAGATGAGGAAACGCAGTCCGGGGTCAGTCCAAGTAACCCAAGATAGGTAAGCCAAGAAAATTGCAGTGGTACTTTGGTTCTCAAACTCAATCCGTTCCAGAAGCACGTTCCAAAACCAAAGCGTTCCAAAACCAAGGTGCACTTTCCCATAGAAAGTAATGTAAAATGGATTAATCCGTTCCAGACAATTAAAAACAACCCTTAAAACAGAAATTTAACATGAATTTTAGCATCTAACGAGACCGTTGAGCCATAAAATGAAAGCAATGAACAATGTAGTGTACTGTAAAATCAATAAAACAGTATTTTTGTTGATTTAAAAAATTGAAAATGTGCCTTTTTCTTACCTGCACTGATGACAGTCATTGTTTGGATGGGGGGTCGGGGTCCTCTTCCAAAATCTCAATCGGTGACTCCTCTCCTGCCATTCCTTCTCTTGCTTTTTTTTTACACCACTGACACCTGGTTCAGACCCGCTGGATCTTTTCCTCACCAAAGTTTTTTCAATTGAGACTTGCTTTTGCCAATGTTTTAAAATTTGTCTGAAGTGAGACATAGCGTTATCATTGAAAGTGTTAGTGGCATGACTTACAGCAGCTTTATCGGGGTGATATTTTTCGACAAAAGTTTGCACTTCGGCCCATTTGCAAACATTTCTTTGATCACTACAGTAGATACACTCTCTCTGCTCCTCTCCTCCTTTGAAAATATTTCCTCAGTTGCCATCTGTCGCTGCTCTATCAGAAAGTTTTGAAGTTCTTCTGTGATGAGCTCAGTCTTGTGCTCCTCCACTAACTCCTTATCATCACCACTCACTTCTAAGCCTATGGAATTTCCCAGAGACACAATATCCTCCACCATAGGTGCATCCTCTTCAACAGCCCTACATACCTTATATCACAGCTACAATTATTACCATATTTTTCGCTCTATAGGACGCACTTTTTCCCCTTCAAAAATGAAGGGAAAATGTGTGTGCGTCCTATGGAGCGAAGACGCCATAGCCCCGCGACCCTCTCCCGGCTGGAGAGGTGACGCGCGGCTATGGCAGGAGCCTCTAAAGCCCCGTGTCACCTCTCCAGCTGGGAGAGCGCACGTGGGGCTAAAGCAGCCCTCCGTGACCCTCTCCCGGCTGGAGAGGTGACGCGCGGCTATGGCAGGAGCCTCTACAGCCCCGTGTCACCTCTCCAGCCGGGAGAGCGCGCGCGGGGCTAAAGAAGCCCCCCGCAGCCCTCTCTCGGCTGGAGAGGTGACGCGCGGCTATTGAGGCTCCTGCCATAGCCGCGCGTCACTTCTCCAGCCGGGAGAGCGCGCGCGGGGCTAAAGAAGCCATAGCCCCGCGACCCTCTCCCGGCTGGAGAGGTGACGCGCAGCTATGGCAGCAGCCTCTCTGCTGCGCCCCTTTGCACTGCTTCCCCCCGCCAGCCCCAAAGAGCAGGTCGAAAGGAACCTGAAGCCTGGAGAGCGAGAGGGGTCAGTGCACACCGACCCCTCTCGCTCTCCAGGCTTCCAAGGTAGCCGCCTGAACGTACCTTAAACGGCACCTTGTTTTAGAGCGGGAAAACAAGAGGGGGAAAGTTCTCTCCCTCTCTGCCCAGCGCCTCCTGCCACTTCGCTGAAGGGGCGCTGGGCAGAGAGGGGGAGAATTTTTTTTTCTTGTTCTCCCCCCTCTAAAACAAAGTGCATCCTATTGTCCGGTGCGTCCTATGGTGCGAAAAATACGGTAACTTCAATTCGCATTAACACATATAATCATTTGTAAATTCGCAAGTGAAGTTCTCCTTTCTTCTTCCTGTGTGAGGTTTTAATTTCCACCAATTGTTCCTCTAATTCTTTATCAAATATTATGTTCCTATTAGTTATGCCTGATCCTTTTGTGCCTTACAGTTTGTTGACTCGAAGTTACTCTGGAGAAATCTCTGTCTTTGTTCTCAACTCTTCTGATTGCAGCTGTAAAATTCCACTTTTGATTTCAGGCAGGGAGTCACCCAACGACCTGCCAAAGCCTTGGCAGGCCTCCAAATTCTCCCCTCCACGTCCCATCAAAACAATTATAATTATCTATAGAAGAATGATCTAGTGTCCTGCCAGAGCTATGACATGTCTTCAAAGTTCAGTCCCTCCTCCCCTCAATCAAGTGAGAAATTAACTCCGCAGAGGCTCCAAGTCATTTTTATAATTATTCCAAACAATATTTTCCTCACACAGTCCAGTTTCTCATTATAATCCATATCTGTACTCCCATCTCCTTTCTTCTTCACTTGCTTTAAAGAACAAAGTTTTTGGCATTCTTGAGGGGTTTGCCGAGTCATTTATGTAAGTAAGGATTTATAATGAAGTGATTGGCTCCCCCCCCCAACACATACCATCTTGTTGCTTGAATGAAGTCATCTTTCCAATTTAAATCTGTACGACCTTGTAGCTGTTTTGATTTGGCGGTCCTTAATCTTGTCCCATCATTAACAGCATGTGTCTGTGCATTAATCCCAATTAATCTCTTAACGAGCAGAAGAACCGCTGCTCTTAATGGCGGCATTGGAGGGTTACAGAGAGGTGAAGTGCTTTTGCACCCAGCGTCTCCCTGCCTCTCACATCCATGTCGGAGCAAAAGCCAGGTAAAGGTAAAGGGACCCCTGACCATTAGGTCCAGTCGTGACCGACTCTGGGGTTGCGGCGCTCATCTCGCTTTATTGGCCGAGGGAGCTGGCGTACAACTTCCGGGTCATGTGGCCAGCATGACTAAGCCGCTTCTGGCGAACCAGAGCAGCGCACGGAAACGCTGTTTACCTTCCCGGCAGAGTGGTGCCTATTTATCTACTTGCACTTTGACGTGCTTTCGAACTGCTAGGTTGGCAGGAGCAGGGACTGAGCAACGGAGTTGGAGTTGCGCCAGCCTGTGTAGGTGCCGCAGAAGAAGGGGAAGCAGCCCATCAGGTAGTTGTTGATTTCAGCCAGTCAGGTGCCCCCCGGCGGAGTCCCGGATTGCCATGGTGATCAGCACGATGTACAAGTAGGGAGGCTTCGGGCGACGCGTGCAAGGCTTCCCCAGTGCTGTTTTTGTGTTGCTGGGCGAATGCTCCGAGCCTTGCTGCAGAGAGGCCCCGATGCCACTGGCCAGACTGAGGGCGGCGCAATCGCTGTTGAAGCCCAGTTCACTGTCGCCAGGCAGCAGCGATGACACACTGCTGCTTTCCTGATCACTACTGAGCTTGTCCTCGTAAGAGGCGAAGATCTCCAGCTTCATGGTGGCGCCTCCAGCCGTAAAGGGGCCCAGCTTGGCTCCCCTCACCCACAGTGTTAAGTTGTGGGTGAACATATCAGATGACACAGTGATTCTTCAAAAAGCTCTTGTTTATTCACAGGCCAGAACAGAACTGAACTGAAGGGTTCAGCCAGCCTGCTTATATAGAGCTCCACTAGAATGCAACAGTAACCATTTTCTGTAGCTATCCAATCACTGAATGTCACTTTTGATCCCTTATTTGCATATGTGGACCTGAGTGAAAAGTATCCCCCTGCTGGCCCAGGGTGAGAACTTCAGTACATAACACACAGGTCTCTTCTTCCTCAAGGATAATCAGTGGACCTTCCGAGCGCAGCAATGGAACGCTGTAGGCTCAGATCTCCAGGGGGAGGGGACGCTAACAAAATCAAAACCAGCGCATTGCACTCCTAACATGCGTGGAGTCGGCTGGTTTTCAAGTGTTTTCTCTTGGCAGTCCTCGATGGTGCGTTGCTGAGCAAAGCCAGCCTCTGCTGGCTTTCCCCCCCAGATGATGATCCATGGCGGCGCTTGTCAGACTCAACTACGCTAAATTTGGGGGCACTGGCAGATCTCTGCACCCCGGAGGCGCATATGCTAAAGACAGCCCTGGCAGTGATTGAGCTTCAAGGCTTTATGGAGGCCTCTGGAGCAGACTGCGGAGACAAGAGAAAGGGTCTGGTTTATATACAGTTCAGCCAGCCCCCTGGCAACACCCACCTTGTGCACGATTGGCTGCTTTGCGCCAGGCAACGAATCACAGTGCAGGTTTTAGAAGCCTGGTCCACCTTGTATTGCAGATTCCAGCTCAGAGCAGGAGACGCTAAGGAACGAACAAACATACAGAACACCTGACACCAACCACTTTCATTGGAGCAACATAGTGCAAGGCTTCTGTGTTGCCCCACAGGCTGCCAAGGTCTGAAGAAGACTGAACTGTGGTGCTGTGGTCTAAACCGATGAGCCTCTTGGGCTTGCCAATTGGAAGGTCGGCGGTTCGAATCCCTGTGATGGGATGAGCTCCTGTTGCTCTGTCCCAGCTCCTGCCAACCTAGCAGTTCGAAAGCATGCCAGTGCAAGTAGATAAATAGGTACCGCTGCGGCAGGTAGGTAAATGGCATTTCTGTGCACTCTGGTTTCCATCACGGTGTCCTGTTGAGCCAGAAGCGGTTTAGTCATGCTGGCCACATGACTTGGAAAGCTGTCTGTGGATGAACGCCGGCTCCATCAGCCTGAAAGCGAGATGAGCGCCGCAACCCCTTAGTCGCCTTTGACTGGACTTAACCGTCCAGGGGTCCTTTGCCTTTACCTTTTTTAATACAGCCTTCAAGTTTCTTTGGAGCAACACGGCAAGGCCCCAGGGCAGGGGAGGACTGTCTCGACGACCTGCAGTTTGCCCCAGATTGCCAATGTGGCAGACGGCAGGGGCACTGGGTCACAGAGCAAGGGACGACTGACACTCCTGCGATGCCACCCCATAGCCGGACGCATCTGTTTGGGAAAATATAAAGATTTGAAAAACAAACAGACACGCTCTGAACTGACGAAGCTGGGGAAAAACCTACATGTTGTACAGTCTTTGGTGTAAAAGATCGAACTTCAAAGAGATCCACATCATGATGTTTGGAATCCGGAGGGGCTTTGTATGTTTTTTTTCTTCTTCTAACATTAACAATTGGTTTTGCATGCCAAGCCTCATTAAGAACCCAAATTGCTTTTTAAAAAGTGAGCCCAGATGGACTTTTATATATAATTGGGACTTATTCGCAGCCGCTTTTCTTTTAAGATTTGAAATGCCTGTTAAAGACGAAAACAAAGAACAAAATGATACCTACCCACTACACAGTTACGGAATATCTGAAATATCTCCCTGATTAAGAGAAACAGGAGCTAACCGATGGCTGGTTATAAAGATTGGAGACAATATTAAATATGCAACTGCTTGCAAAAAGAATTTTTTCATTATGAGGGAGAGAAAAGGCTAAATGGATGTCTGGCAGCTCCCCTCCAGGGCCCGGAGGGGGGACTCGGTGGATTCCAAAGACTAATTGATCATCATCTCTGATATATGGCTACATAACAAGCAGTTTGCTTAAGAATAAATCAACAAGCTTTGAAGAAGGTTTTCTTCTGTTTCTCTGATAACAGCTGGATGGGAAAGACTAACGATTTGGGAGTTGCCAAAATAATAATCTTTAAAGAGCTGGACAGAAGCCTGGAATGGAGGCAATTAGATGAAGCAATCGAAGAACAAAAACAGTTGAAAGAGTACAACACACTGGCAAGATGGGAAAAAAGCATTCGCCTTCCGACATGATTGAGGGTCACAGAGCCAGAGACAAACGTGGAGGATAAAATCATGATATGGAATTATGAAAACATCTATGATAAGACGCAGGACTATGATGTAGAAAACGCTTTGGAATTCAGACCGTGGGGAGTCATAAAAATTAAGAATACAATTTGGAAGACAATTGGACTTTTTTAATTTTAGTTTTTTATTGGATTTGATTTGATATGTTAATTGGATGTTCTTATTGGAAAATTAATAAACGCTTAAAAAGAAAAAGAATGGCTAGGCTGCCCAGGTAATGCAATCAGCAACTATTATCAGGTATCCTGGCAGGCAGGATTTCTGCTGTAGATTGCCTCCTATGATGTATGTATGATGATTTTGGGGTGGTCTTTGGCTAAGGGGGTTGAGCAATGCCAGAAGTCTTTAAAGGTTCCTGCACACTTTGGTTCAGGGTCTCTCGCTCCTTGTAAGGAGGAGAGGGAATTCTGTTGCAACAGAAAAATAAAGATCTGCCTTGCTTTCCACTGGAACCTTCCTCCATCCATTTTTCTCTGACCTGTCATGGACATAGGGGACTCAGAGTCCCATGGGGAGTTGGGCAGCAAAAGCCAAACCCCAATTTTTACATCACTATCAATGCCCCAGATGCACCCGAAGGCAATGGTTAGCTCCCAGTTCCTCTTTCCCAGGAAAGCTCAAAACAGCAGAATGAGCAACCTCAACAAGAAACGGAAATTTCTAGGCATTACTTGTCCAAAAATGGAAAGAAGAAAAAGTCCCAGCAAAGGAAGAATGGATACAAAAACTTATGGAATATGCAGAAATGGTGAAACTTACCGGAAAAATAAGAAATCAAGATAAAAGAATGGAAATGGTTTATTGAATATTTACAAATAAACTGTAAACAGATAAGGACATTGGCAGGATTATTGTAATAACCTGCAGTTTTATAAGAGTATATATTTAAAGTAGATGAATAAATGAGTAAATTAAGTTAATGTGGAATATGCAGAAAATATAAAAAATAAATTTAAGGAACTGCAGAAAGAGGGGGAAGGAAGTCAAGTTTTGAAATGTTAAAATGATTGTAAAATTATTGAAATGTATAAAACTGAAAATCATAAATAAGATGATGATGATGATGATGATAATAATAATAATAATAATAATAATAGTAATAATAATAATAATGCTGGAGGAGACTCTTGAGAGTCCCATGGACTGCAAGAAGATCAAACCGATCCATTCTGAAGGAAATCAGCCCTGAGTGCTCACTGGAAGGACAGATCCTGAAGCTGAGGCTCCAATACTTTGACCACCTCATGAGAAGACTCCCTGGAAAAGACCCTGATGTTGGGAAAGATGGAGGGCACAAGGGGAAGGGGCCGAGAGGGGATGAGATGGTTGGACAGTGTTCTCAAACCTACGAACATGAGTTTGACCAAACTGCGGGAGGCAGTGGAAGGCAGGAGTGCCTGGCGTGCTCTGGTCCACGGGGTCACGAAGAGTTGGACATGACTAAACAACTAAACAACATTAATAAAGAACAAACTGAAGTTTCTATGACCTTGCACTGCAAAATAAGCTATGGACTGCCCTTTATAGCACTAATGACCAGGGGTGGGAGAGAGGCACTGTCCTCTTCAAGATCCATGATAATCCTCTACAAAATGGGCAGCACATTGAGAACCCCTTACATGTGATTTATGTCCTGCGCACTACTGCTTCATGCCCACAGATGGCAGTAAACTCTCCTTTTTATAACCCTCAATCCTGTGCATGTTTACTCAAAATTGAACCTTGCAGAGTTCAACGGGACTTTGGGTCCATAAGAGATGCAGGAGATCCATCTTTGACTTTGGAGGAGGGGAGTTAAAGCAGCCATGCCGGGGGGTGGGGATAGGATCCCACACGTTGTTGTCAGACAGCAAGGATAACCTTTCCCACACTAGGTCCATGCCATTTTCTAGATTCACCACCTCCACCCAATGCTATGAATTGGGTAGTGGAAAGACACAGGCACCATTGTGGTACCTGAGTGTGATGTGTGGGGTCTTTTTTTCCCTTTTTAAAAATTTATTTAATCATTTTTTTCAATAACAACAACAACCACAAAAAACACATACAAAAAAACCACAGTAACACTAATAATACAATTTAACATTACAGATTTGAGTACTGATATACCTATGACTACACCTTTTAAACAATATTTCCCCACCTCTCAGCCCCCTACTTCCCACCACCGTCCGCCTTATCGCTTAAATATTCCTTCCAGATTTCTTCATATTTATCCATTCTTAATTTGCGTCAACATGCAATTCGTTCATATGTGGCTAGTCTGTCCATATTGTCAATCCATGTGCTCAATGGAATCTTTTTGCGGCTCTTCCAGTTCATCAGAACAAATTTTTTTGCTTCTAATATGGCACGGTACATATTTTTTTATGGCACGGTACATCCACTTTTTTGACCCCTTGTAATCTCCCACGTTTCTGGTATATAATTTGGAATTAAATTCAAATCCCCTAAATAACAATTTCTTTTTTTCCTGCTGCAGGGCACACAGTAGCTTGAAGGAATGATGGGCTCAAAAAAAAAAAAAAAAGGAAAAAAAGGCGCAGGCATCATATTAAGCACCCTCTTGCACAAGCTGCTGTTTTCATGGAAAGTCGAGAGCCTTCCCTCCTCTCCCTGCTTTACATGTTCAGGGTTTTTGGTTTTGGCTTTTTTAAAGCCAAAATATCCACCACAGGTCTCACATGTCACGTTCATTATGGCCCTTATTTATTTCATTTATTCCCAGACAGATAATTACAATCTCAAAGATGGAAAGGATTGTGGAATCAGTTTCTGCAAGGGTTTTCTTTTGAACACTAGAAAGGGGGGAAAAGGGAGGTATTCTGAATCACAAGAGTCATGGTTTCACTAAAGAGAAGCAATTTATTTTGTGTGTGTATAAACACACCTCCCCTCTAGCCAGCTTGCGCTCTGAAAACGAGTGGCTTTTTTGCCAGGAATATATTGACAGACCACCTGCTATCAGTAAAGATCAGACGCACATCACGCTTTACCAGCACCTGTCTGCACCCAGCTAAGACGGGGCACATTAAAAGGCTCCATTGAGTCCCGTGAGAATTCCCTTCTCCATGCCCAACTCCAGGCACTTGGGAAGGGATGGGTCATGCCATGTATCTTTCATCAAACCAGCTGCATTGAATTGCGGATGCTGCATATAATGGAAGATTCCATATACAGTGGTACCTTGGGTTACAGACGCTTCAGGTTACATACGCTTCAGGTTACAGACTCCGCTAACCCAGAAATAGTACCTCAGGTTAAGAACTTTGCTTCAGGATGAGAACAAAAATCATGCTCCGGTGGCACGGCGGCAGTGGGAGGCCCCATTAGCTAAAGTGGTGCTTCCGGTTAAGAACAGTTTCAGGTTAAGAACGGACCTCCGGAATGAATTAAGTACTTAACCCGAGGTACCACTGTATAGAAGATATGCTAGCTACAAAGAGAGGGGCACAGAGTAAAGTGGCTAGGGAGACCCTCTGGAGGCAGGCAGAGTCATGCTAATCTAGACCCTGCTAGTTCAGATGTTGTACTAACAGCACATCCAGCTTTTCGTGCTCTCTTTTTCTGTGACTGACATCACATTCACTGCCTATATACACAGTTATTGCTTCGAATAAGCCAATAAGCCGTGCATGATTCTGCTGCCTGCTTTCTCCTATTGTGAAAATGTGAGCTGTTGTTTTTCCTAAAGGTAGAGGGTAAAGGGACCCCTGACCATTAGGTCCAGTTGTGACAGACTCTGGGGTTGTGGTGCTCATCTCGCTTTATTGGCCGAGGGAGCCGGCGTACAGCTTCCGGGTCATGTGGCCAGCATGACCAAGCCACTTCTGGCGAACCAGAGCAGCGCACAGAGACGCTGTTTACCTTCCCGCCGGAGCAGTACGTATTTATGTACTTGCACTTTGACGTGCTTTTGAACTGCTAGGTTGGCAGGAGCAGGGACCGAGCAACGGGAGCTCATCCCATCGCAGGGATTCAAACCACCGACCTTCTGATCGGCAAGTCCTAGGCTCTGTGGTTTAACCCACAGCACCACCCGTGTCCCTGTTTTTCCTATAGTTATTCATTTAAGTGTTAAATCAAGGCATCTGTACCCTACTCTGTCTTCAGCCAAAAAGACTCCCGGCATGTCTTAATTATCAATAAAAACAAGACGATCCCTGTCCACAGTTTTACAATCTAAAAAGACATGATACAAAAGGGAACAGAGAGAGGGAAGCAGGATATTGTCATGGTGGTGATGTGATATATATGCTCGTGGTTGCTGAAACATATTTAGATGGTATAGTAAGCATCATAAAATAATAAACCATTGCCCTCAGTGTCCATGGTCCATACATCATCTTTAGCCTTTAGCTTTAACACAGGATCCCTTGTTGCTTTTTTCTAGTTTGAGACATTCTTGTTCATAACCAATGAGCAAGTTCTGAATTTTTGTGTCAGCTCGGTTTGCAAAGCTTGTGGTGAGGCCTGACATCCAACATAGCAACACCTGGTTACCGTGAGATAGAACTTGGCTGCATTTCTCTATGCTGGTGGGTTCGTTAGACCCCCTAAATGTGACTGAGGTTTCCTGTTGTTCTGAAAACTTCCTGTCTTTCTTTTACTGCCTCTTCTAATCTACATTACAAAAAACAAACGCCCTGAGGACTATTAAACATCTCGCTGTGAAGGACTAAAACTCTTTGCACTCAAGACTAAATTATGTCCAGGATAGATTGCTATTAATTAATAAAAATATGACTGTGCATCTAAGAAACACATTCAACTGCTATTAGACAGCTTTATTTGGTAACACGTAACATAATATTTAGGGACCTGTGCGGTGCTCTGGGTTAAACCACAGAGCCTAGGACTTGCCGATCAGAAGGTCGGTGGTTCGAATCCCCGCAACGGGGTGAGCTCCCGTTGCTCGTTCCCAGCTCGATCATGGCTGGACCTAATGGTCAGGGGTCCCTTTAACTTTACCTTTAACATAATATTTAGCATCCATTTTTAAACAATGACAAACTAATGCTAATTGACAGGTCTTATGCAGTAGTTTGAAGGAGCGTCTCCACCCCCATCGTTCTGCCCGGACACTGAGATCCAGTGCCAAGGGGCTTCTGGTGGTTCCCTCACTGCGAGAAGCCAAGTTACAGGGCCTTCTCGATAGTGGCACCCACCCTGTGGAACTCCCTCCTGTCAGATGTCAAAGAGAAGAATAACTACCAGACTTTTAGAAGACATCTGAAGGCAGCCCTGTTTAGGGAAGCATTTAATGTTTAACAGACCAGTGTATTTTAACATTTTGTTTGAAGCTGCCCAGAGTGGCTGGGGAAACCCAGTCAGATGGGCGGGGTATAAATAATAAATTAGTAGTAGTAGTAGTAGTAGTAGTAGTAGTAGTAGTCTGGTTTAGTTCAATTTGAGCCCATATCAAACTTAAGATGCTGGAGATGGGCTGGGCTGGAAGTTTCCACTTCTATCCAGCAGCAATGCATAAAAACTGGCTGCACTGGGCAAGTTCAATGCAGTTAGCAGAAGAGCAAACCTTCCCTCCCTTCATGCTCCTATGAGTGTTTAGTTTAACCTTTTATTGCCTTTTAGGTCATTAGCTTCTTATGAAATTTAACCATATTTTCTTCCAGGGTTGGATGTTCAACTGTCTTTCCTCGTCCTCCTCGTCCTCCTCGTCCTCCTCGTCCTCCTCGTCCTCCTCGTCGTCCTCGTCCTCGTCCTCGTCCTCGTCCTCGTCCTCGTCCTCCTCCTCCTCCTCCTCCTCGTCCTCGTCCTCCTCCTCGTCCTCCTCCTCGTCCTCGTCCTCCTCCTCGTCCTCCTCCTCGTCCTCCTCCTCCTCCTCCTCCTTTGTATTATCTGACCTTGCTATGGTTGCTAACGGTTGTCATATTTGGAGCCAGAAAGGAATTGGCCTGCAGACAGATTGGCCAGTCTGGAAGTTTTGCCTTCCTCATAGCAAATGTCACAACATTTGGTGGTAAATGGACACAGGTGGTGCTGTGGGTTAAACCACAGAGCCTAGGGCTTGCCGATCAGAAGGCTGGCGGTTCGAATCTCTGCGACGGGGTGAGCTCCCGTTGCTTGGTCCCTGCTCCTGCCAACCTAGCAGTTCGAAAGCATGTCAAAGTGCAAGTAAGATAAATAGGTACTGCTCCGGCGGGAAGGTAAACGGCGTTTCTGTGCGCTGCTCTGGTTCGCCAGAAGTGGCTTAGTCATGCTGGCCACATGACCCAGAAGCTGTACCTCAGCTCCCTTGGCCAATAAAGCGAGATGAGCGCTGCAACCCCAGAGCCGTCCACGACTGGACCTAATGGTCAGGGGTCCCTTTACCTTCACCTTGGTGGCAAAAGACATTGGGTGGAATCCTAGTCATCAAGCGGAGCCAAACCAGTGGCACATTCAGGGTACCCTGTTAGAGGGGTGTAGGTGGATGTCTCTGTGCGGAATCCAAGTGTGGGTCAGACAGGGCATAGACCTTCCAGCTGTGGCCTGAGGAGAGACCATAATCCTTGGCCCATCCCTATAGAAGTTTCAGTCCTCCGCCAGGAGGTTGAAATAGAATATACTGTACAGTGGTACCTTGGGTTACATACGCTTCAGGTTACATACGCTTCAGGTTACAGACTCCGCTAACCCAGAAATATTACCTCGGGTTAAGAACTTTGCTTCAGGATGAGAACAGAAATCGTGCAGCAGCAGCACAGCGGCGGCAGGAGGCCCCATTAGCTAAAGTGGTGCTTCAGGTTAAGAACAGTTTCAGGTTAAAAACAGACCTCCAGAACGAATTAAGTACTTAACCCGGTGTACCACTGTACAATCAATGATATAATAGTTGGGGCTTTTTAACAGAGAGGGGGGAAAGGTAAGGTAAAGGTCCCCTGGACAGTTAAGTCCAGCCAAAGGCAACTAGGGGTTGCGGCGCTCATCTCGCTTTCAGGCTGAGGAAGCCGGCGTTTGTCCACAGACAGCTTCCCGGGTCATGTGACCAGCATGACTAAACCACTTCTGGTGCAACGAGACACCGTGACGGAAGCCAGAGCGCATGGAAGCGCCACTTACCTTCCCGCCACAGCGGTACCTATTTATCTACTTGCACTGATGTGCTTTTGAACTGCTAGGCTGGCAGGAGCTGGGACAGAGCAACGGGAGCTCACTCCATCACAGGGATTCGAACCACTGACCTTCTGATTGGCAAGCCCACAAGGCTCAGTGGTTTAGACCATCTGCATCCCTAAATATGGAGAAGAGTAAAGGGAGGCATGAAAGAGGGTGTATAAATTATACAAAATATTGAGAAAGCAGATAGGAAGAAATTTTTCTCCCTCACAAAATACTGGAACTCAGGGCCATCCAGTGAAATTGGAAGATTTGGGATGGACAAATGAAAGTGCCTTTTCACACAGCTCATAGTCAAACTATGAAATCAACGAACCTGACTAAGTTAGGTCCATTAATTTCAGTAAGTCTGCTCTGAGTAAAACTTAAGTTGAATATCACCCAGAATGCTTCAACTAAATGATTTCTGGCTTGACCCAGCAAAGCTAGAACATTTGTTCCGTATTTTTAAGTATCCTCCTGGTAATTGCATACGGGAATTGAATTTGTATATTAGAAGAAATTAGCAGAAAATGCTGGTGGATTTTCATGAGGACTTCTTTTTTAAAAATTGCAACCAAAGTTGAAAGTAAAGAGATGAATCTAAAATTGGAGAAATGATAAAACTGAGTGAAACTGAAATGGACAGATTCGCCCAACCCTCTCTGTGTAGATTCGCAGTGAAGGACTCACTCATCCTGGTATACCTTTCCCAAATGGGATTTGTGTCTTCCTCCAGTTTTCAGCTCCCAGGCATATTGCGTGGATTAGGCCTAGGATTTTCTAGTCCTCCATTTGTTTCACTTTCTCATATTTGTTGAGCTCAGGAGCACAAAGGAACCGCAACCCAACCACAACCACCCACCTCTTTTGTTTGGGGTTTTCAGGCAGTTGATTGCAGAGGCAGCAAAGCAGGTGGTTCTCCCACGGTGTCACACGCTGGACCTCCAGATCAGCTGCAGAAGGCAGAATTGTTTTTAGATGCATTTTCTTTTCTTTTCTTTTACAAATGCACAACTCTTCTACAAATGCATGCTGTGAAAAAAGGCACATCTGAGTAAAACAAAATAGACCATTTCCACCGTTCTTACAAGACAAGGCAATACATAGCAGTTTCAGGAGTGCGTGTTCATGCACACACCTGTCGTTTAATGCTTTCATGTGGCAATACTGTTTTTTGAAAAGTGGGGAGCACGCCGACTGTAACTTATACACCAACTCTTGTAGCAATGTTCCAAAGCAACTTCAAAAGGCTGTGGTTTTCGGCGGAGATGCAATGGGTGGTTGTGCTGGTCCCGGGGGGGAAAGGTACTAATACCGTAGCCGAAGTTCAGTCCAGAGTCACTAGCAGGGTAGACGATCACTAGATGAGACGCAAGGTCCGAAACAGGGAGCCGGGCGGGGGAACAGGAACGCTGGTAGAGCAGCAGCAGGAAGCCAGGCGGGGAACAGGAACACTGGTGGGTCAGCAGCGGGCAGCCGGGCGAGGAACAGGAACACCGGAGAGTAGAAGCAGGAAGCCGGGCGTGGAACAGGCACACTGGGAGTGCAGATCTAGGTCTGGGTAAACGCAGGTACTCCACAACGACGTTGCTCCCGCAACCTGGGACCGGGCTGCCTGACCTTTATCTTCTTCTAAGGCCGGGGGCGGTCCCGGCCCCCAGGAGCCCCGCCTCTCCTGGCCTTAAAGCAAGCACTCCTCCTGGGAGAGACCAGTTCCCTTCGCCTCTCTGCCCTAAGCCTCTGCAGTTCAGGAGAGGCCGAAGGGTTACTGGGCCCCGGGGGAGGCTCACCTGTAGCCACTGAGTCCTCCAGCACTTCTGGGGCCAGAATGGTTTCACCTGATGCCTGCCCCTGAGGATCTGGCACAGGTGCAGGCTCCTCAGCATCTAGGCCTTGCCCCAGTTCAGCCGGCCCTGGAGGCGGGGACTCCTGTGCCGGCTGGGATTCCTCCGGTTCACTCTCAGACTCGGAATCCCAGGCCATCACAGTGGTGTTTTTATTTTATTTTATTTTATTTATTTGTAGTGATGCCGCTGAAAAATAAGCCAGTTTGTAATTTGAATGGAGCATGTATAAACCCTGACTTTGACCCAACAAACACTGACCCAGCAAACTTACGACTGTCATAATTCAGACTCAGATTGATTATGAGTTAATCTGTTTTCTTGCACCTGTGCAGTCTACATGTGTGTAGTTTTTCTAGTTTTTATTATTAAAATAATTCAGCATTAATACACACATATTGCAAATATACAAGCATACAAACATACATTTCATACAATCCTTAAAACTGTTCAAACATACTCAATCCCACAGATAATTCCTTTTCCCATCACCATCCACCACCCCTCACCCCACCTTTGTGTTAGACTTCCAGTCTACTCAATTGCAATTTCTTTCCACTTCTATTACTTTCTTTCACACACCTTTAAGCTAATTTCATGCTTCTTTTTCTATTACACATTGTTATCCATCTTATTTAGTATTTCAGTATTTAAAACGGAACTTGTTTATTCTAATAGGAGTTCTGATTTTTCAATATGGTTTTGCAAGTATCCTTTAAACACCTTCCAGTCCCTGTCTATCTTCTCTTTTGAGATCCTTCCAATTTCCCCCATTGTTTTGGATATATTGTAATACTCCAATAATTTGCCAAGCCACTCTATTTTTGTCGGTATAATACCACTTTTCCAATTTTTCGCAACCAATACTGCTGTTGCGTATAAATATAATGTCTTGTCTTCTTCCTTTAGACTTCCTGGTACTATTCCCAATAGAAAACCTTCTGGTGGCTAAGGAATTTTTAACCACTTTCTTCTTTATTTTCTGTAACTCCCTTAAAAGTACAGTGGTGCCTCGCAAGACGAAATTAATCCGTTCCGCGAGTGTCTTCGTCTAGCGGTTTTTTCGTCTTGCGAAGCAACCCTATTAGCGGCTTAACGGATTAGCGCTATTAGCGGTTTAGCGGCTATTAAAGGCTTAGCGGCTTAGCGGCTTAGAAAAAGGGGGGGGAGCGGGAAAAAAACCTCAAGACTCGCAAGACATTTTCGTCTTGCGAAGCAAGCCCATAGGGAAATTCGTCCTGCGAAGCAACTCAAAAACGGAAAACCTTTTCATCTAGCGGGTTTTCCGTCTTGCGAGGCATTCGTCTTGCGGGGCACCACTGTAAATGTCTCTCCAAGAGATTAGGAAAAACAACTCTCTCCTCACAGTTTAAAAACATTTTTAAAACGGCTGTGAGGCGTTGGGGCAAGGCCCTTTCCACCTGGCCTAGGGGGCAGGACCCAGACTTACCTAGCCCTACTGTGTTAAATATGTATTCTGTAGTTGACCTCCTTTGTAATGTTTTATTTTGAGACCTTCATCCCTGAGGACTACTTTCTACTTTCGGCTGGAAAAACCCCACTGAGGAATTTCCTGGAAACCTTGTTGCTGAAGAAGCCCGGTGGGTGAAACAATGGTGTATCCTGAGAACTATTGTACCATTAGCTGCCTTTTGTTACTAATTAGTTCCGTTTGCGTGTCAAGTACCCCCAAGACACCCCTGAATAACACATCATTTTTGTTTTGGTTTTTGGCATAATTTTGGCCACAACTTTATTGAATTACAGTAAATGATTGGCGGAAATGACTGGCAGAATCCGAGACCAGGGAGAAGAGTCAGTGAAAGAAGACTGGAAGAAATTTAAAGATTATTTACAGAAATATTGTAAAATTAAGGAATTTTAGAAGGATGTTGGATAGAAATTAAGTGGTTTCCAGCTGTAATGCTTTAAGAGATATGAAAAAAGGCTTACAAATGGGTAAAAGCTTAATGGTAAGGATTTGCTGAACTAACAAATTGAACTGGAATACAAAAAAGGGAGGTACGAGGAGGTCCGGGGAAATAAGTGCAAGGAAGATAGGTTATGGAAAATTAACGTGTTTTTAACTGTTTTATTTTGTATGTTTCTTTTTATTCTTTACTTTTTTGTTATATCTTAAAAACTATATATATTTTTTTCTTCTTTCTGTATTCTGTATTTTCTGGTATTTTTTGAAACTTTAATAAATATCATTAAAAAAAAAAAGAATTACAGTAAATGAGTGGTTGCTTAGGCATTGGTTAGCGACTATCTGTTCCCACTTGGAGGTAGGAACAGAACTGACAACCACACCCGTGCGGAAGTCAGTAAGGGTAAGCAATTTTGGGGAGAGAAAAAGCTGGGTGCCAGCCTCACACCGCTCCCCAAATGCTCCCTGGGGCTCTTGCATGGCCCTAGCCATTTGTCAGGGATATGGACAAAAGCATGGAGAGCCCCTGGATTCCTTTAACGGAATACCCTTGCAGCCATAGCATTGGAGGGGCAGGTACAGCGAGCCTCATTCCCTCCACCAACCAAAAAACCAATGCCTAACCGCCACTTACAAGTTGTGACGATTTGCTACGCAGTAGGCAAAACCCAAATGGCACCAGCCAATCAGTCAAATGGTAAAATTCCTACCAGGTCCCTGCTCCAAAGCAAACAAGCCCATGACAGGCATAGCAAGGTCAGCGCAAACAAACCCTAAATAAATGGAGGGTGGGCGGGTGATCCGATGTGCGCAGCGAAAAGAAGAAGCTCAACGCTGCGCACAGGGAACATATATAGCACTCCCCTCAATCAAAAAAAATTGCAACAATCAATTTTCCCCAGCAACATTGGAGGTGCCCAGTCAAATCCGTGGTCATCCAAACTAACCCGCCCAGCAACAGGGAATGTCATGGTTGCTCCTACCGCAACACGTGCTCTCCATGAAGGAGAACTCGCTTTGTCACACTTTCAGACATAGGACGATGCAGAAGGTAGTTTCGCTTGTTACACGTTTAAGACGTAGGACGATGGAGAAGGAAGAGATCAGCATGAAATGGCGTTGCCAACACGAACTGTGCATTGTAATCTTTGGACTTGACAATCCTTGGATGTTACGATACCAATACATATAGAAGATATGATATGTTGCCATCAGGAACTGTGCTTTTTGATAAGACGATTAAAATTAAATTTTTATGACATATCATGTTGTGTTACTTTACAGCTAGTTGCGTGGGTGTTGTGGTGTTCAGAAGATGCTTCACGTAACGAGGCAATAGTGCTGTCTTTTGGTTAGCCTAACTGATGCCATTTTGCTTCTGTAAAAAAACTGCCTGCTTTATAATTTGTGAACCACTGTTAATGGAGAAGACTGAGGGCTCCCTTGGACAAAAAACAAGGACACCAGCCAGGAATACCAGAGCAAAACAGCAGCCAGTAGGCTTGGTCTTTATTGAAGACTGTTGTGACAGGACTGCCACCTGCCACAAGGTGGAACAAGATGGAAGCCATGAACAAAAAAGCCCCCAAACTTTTATTAGCCGCCAATCCCCATGTTACACCCCCCCCAAAACTGCATCACTCATACATCACGGTTACATCGTGAAAGGGGAGGTCTGGTGGCAGTAATCTGAGCATCCTGGACCCTGCCCCATGGTTCTCCTTGCCCTCCACCAAACCCATCAAGTGTAACAAAATACCGTAGATCTTTACATTTCCCTGTTTCCCAGCCAAGTTAATCACACCCTTTTGTCTTCATCTGGGTTTGTTATTTCTGGAATGGCTACCTGTCTGGCACTCAGGTATCAGGATGCCAGGAATTATCACTTGGGCAGAGGGGCTGCTGAGTAGCTGAGCTCACATGTCTATATGAATTTCTGAAGTTTTCCAGTGAGCCAGTATATAGATACATTTATCAGTGAATTGTTACATTTGGTATCGTGCAGCAAAGGCCCTTTGAATAGATAGGAAGAAACTGTGATGAAGTGTTTTGTGGGAACAAATCAAAAAAGCCGCAAAAGTGATTGTGCTGGTTTTGGTAGTGGGCTGTATGTGCATATCTACTGCCACCCGGGAAGAATGGCAGATGAAGTTGATGGACTATATGGAATTGGCGGAAATGACTGGCAGAATCCGAGACCAGGGAGAAGAGTCGGTGGAAGAAGATTGGAAAAAATTTAAAGACTATTTACAGAAATACTGTAAAATCAATGAATGTTAGAAAAATGTTGGAATGAAGTTACATGGCTTTAGTAGAAATGTTATAATGAATTAAGTATAAATAGATTAATAGAGTATTAAAGGAAAAAATAAGGTTAGAATGAGTTAAGATAATTATAGGATAGTAAACAGAGGAAGATGGAAAGGAATTGCTGAAATAATTAATAGAAGTGGAATACAAAAAGGGAGGTGTGAGGAGGTCGTGGAAATAAGTGAATGAAAGATGGGATAATGAAATTGTCTGATTTATTTTATTGTTTTTGTTTTGTTTGGTTAGTTTAATGTATTGTATTGTATTGTTGTTTTTTAGTGTTTAAATTTTTTGGAAAAGTAATAAAGATTATTTAAAAAAAAAAAGTATGTGCATACCTACTGGAGGGGCACCCCCCCCCCCAACCTATACGTTAATTCCTGCAACACCACAAATATGTGAAGACCAGATAACGTCGCTAGGTGATTTTCAGGAAAACCTCCCTCTGGCAGGCAACTCTCCCCTTCAAGGTCTCCAGGCAGGGAGCCCTGTTTAGACCAGTGCAAGGAACCTCGGAAGGGAGTGTTACCATAAAGCACCAATGCTGCAGCAAGCAAAGGCTCTAGCAGCTCAGCCAGCTGCTTGTGGCTGGAAAGCCAGACAGGATGTTTGTGACTGTTGCCATGGGAACAAAGGGGCAGTCCATTCTGTACTGAGCACCGGATGTTAGCTCAGTGTGTGTGTGTGTCATATGACCCGTACTGGATGTACTTGGGAGGAGTTTCTTCTTGCTGTTGTTGAGTGCAGACATGATTCTCTGTACTGATGTAAGAGACAGAAATAAATGATGTAAATAGTTTTCTGTCTGCTTCTTTCCCCTCCCTGGGGACACCAAAGGGGAGAGAAGAAGAACGGTGTGTTCCTCTCATACATCTGAGAAGAATCGCCGGACCTCGCCTGCTTATCAGCAGAGGTTGGGAGACGCGGGGAGGTCGACAGGAATATCTGCCGGTGCCTACGTTGTGGCACATTCCTCTGACCCAGGCAGAATTCCAACAGTGGCAGCCTTCGGATGGTTGCGATTCATCGGACATCTGCATGAGAGGCTGATGGATTGTCCTCCTCTGCTCCAAGGAGGAAGAGAAGCATCTGAGAACAGCCAGAGGCTCCACAGACGGCTGGTGGAAAGAAGAGGTGTTTTTCCAGAGCAACAAAGTTCAAGGTATGCTGCATTTCGGGCTAAAAGTGTGAACGCAGGAAGATTAATTCCCTGGTTCACGGAGCTGCGTTTCAAAGAAAACAAAAGCTCCGGAGGAAGAGGCCTGCAGCTTGAAGGCTGAAGCCTGCATTCCACAAATTTTTGTGGTAGATAAGATGTCCTATTGAAATGCATTGTTGCTAGGTAACGGTCCTGGAAAGTTACTGGCAAAGGGGCTGGACTCTGAGAGTGAGCCTGGGAAAGCGAAACAAAATCAGAGAATGTTTTGGCTACAAGGTTTACGAGCTCTTGGAAGGGACTTTTCAATAGCAGCCTGAGTTTAGCTGCCAGGTGCAAAGAGCGTAAACAATTTGCAGTTTGCTGCGTGAGAAAGGAAAAAACAACTGTTGGATTTTCCAGTTTGTTTGACAGTGTGAGCTGGAGGCTTGGCTTCAAGATGGATGCCAAGAAAGGGGGAGGTTTGACTTGCCCACCTCCCTTGACCATTGACAATTATTCATCTTGGTCTGTAAAGATGAAGGCCCTGCTGCAGAATCAGAGGCTTTTTGATGTAATTGAAAACCCCATCCCTGCAGCACCAACCAGAGGTTGGGAGTCACAGAATGTAAGGGCCAGGACTGCTATAATTCTGTGTGTCTCAGATGATCAGTTGGTGCATGTTCAGCATTTAGAAAATGCGAAAGAGGTATGGGACACGCTGCGTACAACGCATCAGAGAGATGCTGGTTCTTCAGCGTTGCTGTATTTTGAGAAATTGACCAATCTGAGACTTGCGCCTGATGGAGATGTTCAAGCGCACCTGACAGAAATGAAGTTTCTGCGTCAACAGATGGTGGAACGCAATTTTCGTCTTCAGGAGGAAGTGTTTTGCTTCATGATGATAAACAGCCTTAGCCGCACCTACAAGGTTGTTGCCAGTCAGCTTGGTTCCCTACCGGCCGCGCAGCTGACCGCGGAGAGAGTTTGTGCTGTGGTCCTGAATGAACACGACAGACTTGCTGCGCTGGAAGAAAAAGACAGGGGGAGGGAAGAACAGAGTTCTAATTCCCCCGCTGCTGATGCTACTGGAGAGCATGGTGTAGCATTGAGTGCTGTCCGATGCTACAATTGTGGACAGACTGGGCATCTACAGCGAAACTGTAAGAAGCCGCGCCAGTCAAGAGGAGCAAAGAGCAGCTCTACGAAGCCTCAGGCGTCAGGCAAAAGCCGTACCAAGTGCCAGGTGAAACCTGCAAAGGCTATGATGGCGAAAGGAACCACGCCAGATGTTGGGAACGCATTCATAATCGACACGGGCTGTACAAAACATTTGTGCCCGCACAGAGGACTGTTTTCGACGTTGAAGAAGCAAAGCTTCACTGTGAAACAGGCCAACGGTCAGGAGTTGGAAGCGACTGGAATTGGGACTGTGTATCTTGAGAGTCTGAACTTGACTATAAGTAATGTTTACCTGGTTCCAGAACTGAGATTTAATCTGCTGAGCGTGTCGCAGATTGCAAAGAAAGGACTGAAACTGTCCTATGATGCTAAAAGCTGCAAGATCTACAAAGATGGAGAACTGTTTCTTACTGCCAAAGAGAAAGATGGACTGTATTTGTTGACTTTTGATCAAAGTGATTACATGAAATGTAATTCTTCTGTTTCTAACGAAATCTCTCTTGCAGGGGTGACCAAGACCAGTGTGAGCACCAGGAAGGTGACTAAGACCAAGAAGGTCGACAGAGCATTTCAGCGGGTGTATGCTGATGTGATTGGTCCTCTAGAACCATCTAGAGGCGGTGCACGATTTTACCTTTTGTGTGTGGATTGTTTCACAAATTATTCTTGGGTTTATATGATGGAGAAACCGCAAGAAACTTTAGAAAAGTTTCAGGAGTTTTGTGACAAGGTTAAAAGTATGCATGATGCTAACATTGATTGTCTTTTCACAGATGACAAACAAGTTTTTCTGTTACAGAAGTTTCAGAAGTTCCTGGATGGAAAAGGGATAGACCACAAAGTGGCAGTTTCGCAAGAAGCGTGGAACAGGGGGGTCTGTGTGAAAGTGAACAAAGAATTGCAAAAGGGGATGAATGCGCAATTGCTGAGTTCACATTTGCCACATGTATATTGGGCCGAATCGCTAGCGTCCTATCTTCATGTGTGGTTGAGAAAGGTTTCAACAGAGTTGGGATGTTCTCCTTTTGAGAAGCTGTTCAATAGAAAACCTTCTGTTGCCTATTTCAAGGTTTTCGGGTCTCAAGTGAGAACAGAAGCTCCAGGTGGTGTAAAGAATGCCAGAGGCATTTTTGTGGGTTATGAAAAAGGTCTCTACAGAGTAATTTTGTCTGAATCTGGTCAGGCGATTCTCACAAAGTTCCTAGAGAGTGCTCCAAAGCAAGAGCGGATAGTACAGACATTTCCCACAGGAAACGATTCTGATGATGATGATGATGATGAGTTTGATCTTATTGAGTTCAGTAGTACTGATGATGACAGCGATAGCTCAGACAGCTCAGTTGTCACAGTCATTGAGAGGAAATCTCACATAATGACTAGACCCTCAGAAGAGGAGGATGAACCATTGATTAAGCTTAGTACTGGTTCTCCAGAGAGTTCAGAGGCTGAACCAGAAAGCAGAGAAGAGCAGCAACTTTTACGCAGGTCTGAGAGAGCAACGAAGGGTGTACCACCCAAGAGGTATTCAAAGGAGTTTGCTAACCTTGCATATGTTGCTATTGTAAACGACCAAGGACAGATTGAAGCTGTGTCTGAGTCAGAGACAAAGGCACAACAGAGAGTTGTTAACCGAGGTAATGCGAAGTCACACAACCAGAGAGGTACATTGGTTAAACCAGTGGCGGGTAGTTCCAAGGGTGGAACTGAAACAACAGGGGAATGTTATAAATATAACAACTGTTTGTTTTCTTCTCTGGATGACGCTTTGCTCGCAGCACACATTGATACTTTAGGGGGAGTATGTTACCATAAAGCACCAATGCTGCAGCAAGCAAAGGCTCTAGCAGCTCAGCCAGCTGCTTGTGGCTGGAAAGCCAGACAGGATGTTTGTGACTGTTGCCATGGGAACAAAGGGGCAGTCCATTCTGTACTGAGCACCGGATGTTAGCTCAGTGTGTGTGTGTGTCATATGACCCGTACTGGATGTACTTGGGAGGAGTTTCTTCTTGCTGTTGTTGAGTGCAGACATGATTCTCTGTACTGATGTAAGAGACAGAAATAAATGATGTAAATAGTTTTCTGTCTGCTTCTTTCCCCTCCCTGGGGACACCAAAGGGGAGAGAAGAAGAACGGTGTGTTCCTCTCATACATCTGAGAAGAATCGCCGGACCTCGCCTGCTTATCAGCAGAGGTTGGGAGACGCGGGGAGGTCGACAGGAATATCTGCCGGTGCCTACGTTGTGGCACATTCCTCTGACCCAGGCAGAATTCCAACAGGGAGGGGGTGTCTATAAAAAGTATGAACAAAGGCTATTTAGCACGACTTCACCATCACACTGGTGAGTGTGTCTCGGCCGCTCTGTTTTACTCAGCTGAATAAACAAGTGATTATGGGAATATCCTCTGTCTATGGCATTTATTAGGGACGCGGGTGGCGCTGTGGGTTAAACCACAGAGCCTAGGGCTTGCTGATTGGAAGGTCGGCAGTTCGAATCCCCGCGACGGGGTGAGCTCCTGTTGCTCAGTCCCTGCTCCTGCCAACCTAGCAGTTCGAAAGCACATCAAAATGCGAGTAGATAAATAGGTATCACTCCGGTGGGAAGGTAAACAGTGTTTCCGTGTACTGCTCTGGTTCGCCAGAAGTGGCTTAGTCATGCTGGCCACATGACCCAGAAGCTGTCTGCGGACAAATGCCAGCTACCCTCGGCCAGTAAAGCAAGATGAGTGCCGCAACCCCAGAGTCGTCCACGACTGGACTTAACTGTCAGGGGTCCCTTTACCTTTACGGCATATATTAACTTTTCAGTGACCAAGGCAGCTTGGGCCCGATTAGCAGACCCCAACACTATCTTTGACATTCTTCAGATTGTTTTATTTATGGTTTATTGATTTAATATGCGCCTAGGGCTTGCCTTCTGATCGGCAGACCTTCTGATCAGCAAGCCCAAGAGGCTCAGTGGTTTAGACCACAGCACCACCCGCCTCCTATGATTAAACTAATGCACCTGCTACAGGATTGGTCCTACCATTAGGCAAAGGGAAGCAGCCTCCTTAAATGGAAGAGGCTGGGGGATGGAGGGCAAGAGCAACAGCAAAGAGGAGTTGGAGCTATGTGCCCCATGTAGCCTGCCCTGCAGTCCCTGAGATAACCTGCTGCCCCCAGGTGTGGGAAAGGACACTGTCCTGTTGCCCAAATTGAAGGAAGATTCAGCTACCTGTATGGGCAACTTTGCAGTGCTGCAGGTGGCACTGTGGGTTAAACCACAGGGCCTAGGACTTGCAAATCAGAAGGTCAGCTGTTGGAATCCCTGCGAGGGGATGAGCTCCCGTTGCTCGGTCCCTGGTCCTGCCAACCTAGCAGTTCGAAAGCATGTCAAAGTGCAAGTAGATAAATAGGTACCACTGTGGCGGGAAGGTAAACGGCATTTCCTTGCGCTGCTCTGGTTCGCCAGAAGCAGCTTAGTCATGCTGGCCACATGACCTGGAAGCTGTATGCCGGCTCCCTCGGCCAATAAAGCGAGATGAGCGCCGCAACCCCAGTCGGCCACGACTGGGCCTAATGGTCAGGGGTCCCTTTACCTTTACCTTTAGCTAAGGTTGTGTATCCACAGCACTGACCAGAGGAAGAAAGACCTCTGGGAGGAGCACAGAAAGAAGAAATGCCCTAGTGAGCACAACCAGTCGCCTTCATCTGCCCCAGCTGCAACAAAACATGTCTCTCCCATATTGGTCTCTACAGCCACAGCAGGCACTGTAACCTTCCAGCAGTTTGACTTCACCCCCAAAGGCGCACTCTTCCTTAGTCTCCCGAAATAGATGGATGTCAGCGACAGGAGATAAAACACATATAAAGAGTGAATGTTAAACATGTACGTCAGTTATCAGTTTCATTATGAAATGATTGACCACAGTGCTGTAAAGTGCTTAGTATTTTTCCTCACAATAAATGTGGTGGTTTGCTCACTAGAAACGAGAGCCTGTTTTTATTTCACCCTTGAGTTAGTTTGCCACTGGCAATGGAAATAATCTATTTTAAGCTTCTCAAATGCACTCATCATGTCCTGCCCATGGACTTTCTGTAGGCATCTGACTGGCTACTGTGAGAGCAGAAAGCTGGACTTGATGGGGCTTAGGTCTAATCTTATGTTCTTTGTAAATGCACACACACAGATGCAATTCCTAGCACCCTTGTTGTTGTTGTTGTTGTTGTTGTTGTTGTTGTTGTTGTTGTTGTTTAGTCGTTTAGTCGTGTCCGACTCTTTGTGACCCCGTGGACCAGAGCACGCCAGGCACTCCTGTCTTCCACTGCCTCCCGCAGTTTGGTCAGACTCATGCTGGTAGCTTCGAGAACACTGTCCAACCATCTCGTCCTCTGTCGTCCCCTTCTCTTTGTGCCCTCCATCTTTCCCAACATCAGGGTCTTTTCCAGGGAGTCTTCTCTTCTCAGGAGGTATTGGAGCCTCAGCTTCAGGATCTGTCCTTCCAGTGAGCACTCAGGGCTGATTTCCTTAAGAATGAAGAGGTTTGATCTTCTTGCAGTCCATGGGACTCTCAAGAGTCTCCTCCAGCACCATAATTCAAAAGCATCAATTCTTTGGCGATCAGCCTTCTTTATGGTCCAGCTCTCACTTCCATACATTACTACTCGGAAAACCATAGCTTTTACTATACGGACCTAGCACCCTTTACAAACTACAATTCCCAAGATCCTTGCTGGGGGGAACCATATACTTTAAATGTGTGATGCGGATGTGACTAAGAAAAAACCAGGGAATCAGTTCAACACTGTTGCAGACCCTCCAAGTGTCCCTATTTTTGGAGAGCATTCCTGGATTTAAAGAAGCTGTCCCAGTTTCTGATTTGATCCCGGAATGTCCCTCTTTTCCTTAGGACGTCCATATTTTCATTGGAGAAACGTTGGAGGGTATGGAGTTATGCGACCCCTGAGCCAAGGAGGTAAGTAACTAGACAACCTTTAAAAGACATCTGAAGGCAGCCCTGTATAGGAAATGTTTTTCAAAATGTTTAATGTTTTATGATTTTTTTTATATGTTGGAAGCTGCCCAGAGTGACTGGGGCAATCCAGTCAGATGGGCGAGGTATAAATAATAAAATTATTTATTATTATTATTATTATTACTATTATTATTATGGAATAGGATGTCCCTGTTTTCATTGGTGAAATGTTGGAGGGTATGGGTCGTGCACATCAGGTGACGACATCCCACTCTGGTTTGTACAGCAACCTGCAAATGTGACTTGAAAAGTGGGACAAGTTGGGGGGGGCGACGACACACACACGACCTTGCTGAATCCAGCCACTAATGTGTAGATCGGGATGCGGGTGGCGCTGTGGGTTAAACCACAGAGCCTGGGACTTGCCGATCAGAAGGTCGGCAGTTTGAATCCCCGCAACGGGGTGAGCTCCCGTTGCTCAGTCCCTGCTCCTGCCAACCTAGCAGTTCGAAAGCATGTCAAAGTTCAAGTAGATAAATAGGTACCACTCTGGCAGGAAGGTAAACGGCGTTTCCGTGCGCTGCTCTGGTTCGCCAGAAGTGGCTCAGTCATGCTGGCCACATGACCCGGAAGCTGTACGCCGGCTCCCTTGGCCAATAAAGCGAGATGAGCGCCGCAACCCCAGAGTCTGCCACGACTGGACCTAATGGTCAGGGCTCCCTTTACCTTTACCTTTAATGTGTACATAGCGTCTGAAATGGTCTCAGTCCCAGGCGCACACCATCGCAGATTGCTCCCTTTGCAAGGCTGCAGCCTCACACCAAGAGGTTTGCTGTACCAGTCCTCAAGTTTAACATGTATGGTCAAAGGATGTTTTGAACTGCAAACTTCTAGCCAGGCCTAGAGTAATCCCTGTAGGCAACAGCACATGTTTTGCTCATGAAGATGTCAGAGAGGTGTGGTAAACTGGAAGGAAAAGGCTGAGCTCTGTTCCACTGAGCTACTCCTGGAAACTTAGAAGATGACCTCCAGATCACCTTGCAGTTCTTCCTTTGGTTAGCTCTCTGTTCCATCCTCTTCTTAGGATCCTTTCTACTCTGCCAGCTTGTGTGTTCCTTTCCTCTAGAATCAGGTACTTTTATTTTTATTTTGCTCTGCCAAAGAGTGTTACTCTGCCACCACATCCTGCCCATCCAACCTAGATTATAAGCGACATGATTCTGGCATATTAATGTATATGTAAGGCTTGCTCATTACACAGTGGAAGGCAGATGACAGGGGAAAATATCATCCATACTGGGCATTCTTCACAGGTCTTTTTTGTTTGCTTATAGTCAGCTTGAAAGAAGAAGCTGAGAAACTTCTCTTCAGGGGTGATACTGACATCACATCCTTTCCACTCAGCAGGTCTTGCAGCCATCAAACTCGCCTCTGCTCACTTCTGCTTTCACTGAAGAAAAGAGAAAATGACCAGATTTTTTTCTATCCTGTGGCCCGTCGGCCTGATACTATGTGAGTATGATCCCACTGCTGTGGGTCTTTTTTACTTAAGCCACAACTGGTTAGAGGGATAGACTTTGGATGTGATTCAGGGCTGCAGTTTGTCCAGCAAGACTTTTGGAATTGTTTTCTGTGACTACACGCTTCCCATGCTATATCGCAAAAATTGCCCAGAATTACTGTAACTTTCCAAAGCAGCCTGCTATATCTATGCAGTATGTTATGGGATGGTGAAGGAGGAGGCTGCTGTTGAGAAAAATAAATCTACAGTCATGTGGAGTTTGTTGCATGGTTCTTTTAATTTTTGAAGTTAGGAAAAAGAACTTTTTTTATAAAAAAATAAAAAAAACCCACACCTTTTATTTGATAGAAGTATCAAAACACCTATGTGAAAACACAGACTTTTCTTATTTAGAACATTGCAAAAAAGTGCAGTATAAAACAAAAAAACCAAATCAGATATCAAATGATACATTCTTAACTAAACATGAGAGAAAAAGCAGAAAATAAAATGATTACACACCATAATATATGAATAATAATAGTAATAATAATAATAATAATAATAATAATAATAATAATTTATTTATACCCCGCCCATCTGGCTGAGTTTCTCCAGCCACTCTGGGGAATAATCCTTGAACAATCCTTGAATAGTAAGAAAAGGTAATAATCAGAAAGAGGATTGCTTCAGCTTGCCAACAGGGCCATATAAATGAGAATAACGCATAGCGCAGAACACATTTTGAAATGTTGTATTCCAACGGTTTATTAAATTGGCTTCATCTCTCAAAAATGTATTTGGTGCACATCCTTCCACATTCCATTTATAATGTGAGCTTAATATGAAAGGCCGTCTCCATGCTCCTGTAATCCCATTGCCATTTGTCAGAATATTTAGAGGATTTAGCACATGTTTGTGAGATAAAATATATGTATTTTAGGCCTGAAGGTTATCCTTTATATGGTGCTCAAGCATTAAAATCAATCATGACCAAGGATTACAAGGAGTTATTTATATACAGTACAGTGGTACCTCGGGTTAAATACTTAATTCGTTCCGGAGGTCCGTTCTTAACCTGAAACTGTTCTTAACCTGAGGTACCACTTTAGCTAATGGGGCCTCCCGCTGCTGCTGTGCAAATTTCTGTTCTCATCCTGAAGCAAAGTTCTTAACCCGAGGTTATTTCTAGGTTAGCGGAGTCTGTAACCTGAAGCGTATGTAACCTGAATCGTATGTAACCCGAGGTACCACTGTACATGAATTAACACAATCAAAGCTACTTGGAAATGTAAGGAATTCTGTTAATTTTACCAAGGAAAGGGCATCCCATGATTTTTTGCAAATATTCTTGTTTCAAAGGTATCTTCTTATGTTTCCAGTGACACACATAACCAAATGTGTGCTTGATATTACTGCACTTTGGTATAAAGTTTAGAAGATAAGCAAAAGGATCCATAACTACATTGTTCGGAAAGGGCCACGTGGCTTGCCCAAACATTCCCAAAATGACAATATTTCATTTTACCAATGCGAATCTAATGTGCAACCTGAAATAAAACAGAAACCCATGCACAGGAATTTGCAAAAAGGGAACTGATTAACCAGAAAAGAGAACCAAATAGACCGGGTGCATTAAAGAGC
Organism: Podarcis pityusensis; assembly: GCF_964106645.2. Taxonomy (NCBI): domain Eukaryota; kingdom Metazoa; phylum Chordata; class Lepidosauria; order Squamata; family Lacertidae; genus Podarcis; species Podarcis pityusensis. Next base: position 11,891,474 of record NC_138038.1, on the reverse strand, counting down.
AAATACAGTTAATAAAAGAAAACCAACAGGAGCAAATCCCTGGCTTAATGACAACCATCAGCCCCTTTGCCATATGCACAATATATTAAGAAGACAGTGTTGTTGTTTTTCAGGAGTGTATATGATGATAATTATATTAATCTTCTTACAGCTTATAGTGTGGTGGTTTGTTTGATTTTTCTGTTATTTGTTTGTTTGATTGATTGATTGATTGATTGATCGTATGCTTGTTTACTTGTGTGTACGTCTGTTTTTCAGAAATGTATTTATTTTAAATTAATAAAGATATTTTTTTTTTAAAAAAGTCTATGCTTCACAGTCTTTGCTGTCATTCCATAAACAGTAAATAACAAAGCAGTTTCTTTGCTCTCCAGGCTGCTGGTGGCCCCAAGCCAACAGTATGGTGCAAATGAAGTTGACCGGTGACGTTCCCCAAGCCTCTAAAACTCCAGTGGAACTGAAATGTGAGACCAGCAAAATGGATGTTGGGGTGTACTGGGTCCGTCAAAACCCGGACCTCAGCACTCACTTCATCCTATATAAGCCTTCAAGGGCTAGAAATCCACAAGAAACAGTCAGAGGCTACACAGCATCAAAATCTTTTGCGTCTTATCAGCTAAGAATTGACAGCTTTGGGAAGGAGTATGAGGGCATCTATTATTGCTTTTTATTCAACAACAATGTGGTCTACTTCAGTTCAGGACTCAAAGTCTACCTGCCAAGTAAGTCTCATTCCAAGTGTTTAACGCCCACGGTCAGTGGTCTGAGTTTGGTACACATTCCCTGCCACACCAGCTGTTTCCCCTGCCCCCTTTTGAGAGGCATTTTCCAGAAGGTTGCTATTTTGGGGAGGGGGTGGGTGGGATTTAAGCACATCCTGGCAATTTCAAGGTGTGCAGTTACAGTTGGCTGGGAGGTTTTGTGCAACAAACCCGCTTCGCCAAAAGATCGTGCTATATGTGATAAGGAAAATGTCAGGAAAATGATGATAATAATAAATAAATAATACATTTTTATTTATACCTGCCGGCCAAGACTGGGCTCAGGGCAGCTAACACTGAATATAAATACAGTAAAATAAACATTTTTAAAAACAAATAAACCAAAAAACCAAACAAAAGAACAATTGATTAAAATGTAAGTTATAATACAGTTTAAACTGCAGCTTAAAATGTAGCCTCGTTTTAGTGGTAGCCTATAGATCAAAGCCATAAGGGGAGAAAATGTCAAATACAGTGATACCTCGGGTTAAGTACTTAATTCGTTCCGGAGGTCCGTACTTAACCTGAAACTGTTCTTAACCTGAAGCACCACTTTAGCTAATGGGGCCTCCTGCTGCTGCCACGCCACTGGAGCACAATTTCTGTTCTCATCCTGAAGCAAAGTTCTTAACCTGAAGCACTATTTCTGGGTTAGTGGAGTCTGTAACCTGAAGCGTATGTAACCTGAAGCGTATGTAACCCAAGGTACCACTGTATTCACCAAGGCCAATTATCCATGCTGGTTCTACATGGGCCAGCAAAAAGAGCCGAGGGAAAATTTATATACAAATCCCATATAAGGGGTTCCATCAAAATAAATAAATGAGAGGGGGGGTTAGACTGAGTCCAGCCCAAAGGCCAGGCGGAACAGCTCCGTCTTGCAGGCCCTGCGGAAAGATGTCAAATCCCGCAGGGCACTGATCTCCTGCGGTAGGGCTAAATCCTCTAAATATTCTGACAAATGGCAATGGGGTTATAGGAGCCTTTCTAATTAGCCTTCCTGCAAACAAATCAGACTGAAGGCCCATTAAATAGCCAATGTCATCTAATCTCCCTACACACAAATCAGATTCCAGGTTGTCTGGAAGCACCCTTGATGTCTCCTATTTTAGAAAGCCTTGCCTCTCTAATCTTCTCACCCTTGGCTATTTATCGCCTTTCATCTGGATAATCTTGTTTTTTGTTTTTTTATATTTTTTATTCATTTTCCAATACAAAATTATACAATTCATACATCTTAATTACATCCCATTTCTCATTTTTGACTTCCCTCAACCTGTCTGAAACTCTTTCATAATTTTACTTCTTCCACATTTCTAACATTTTAATAATATTCTAATGTTTTTTCTCACAGAGCTTCATTGAGACTTACAAACATTATCTGATTATCACTTAATTTTTGCATATACTCTAGAAATTTCTTCCAGTCTTCTGTAAATCTCTGATCTCGTCGATTTCGGATCCTTCCAGTCAGTCTATCAAGCTCTGCATAGTCCATCATTTTCATTCTCCATTCTTCTATCGTAGGTAGCTCCTCTTGTTTCCATTTCTGGGCCATCAATATTCTTGCTGCTGTTACTGCATATGAAAATAACTTCTTTTCTTTCTTATTTATCTCATTACCTGTAATTCCTAATAAAAACGCTTCTGGTTTCATAACAAATGTATATTTCAATATTTTCTTCAATTCATTATATATCATTTCCCAAAAGCTTTTAACTTTCTTACAATCCCACCACATATGATAGAATGTACCTTCCTTTTCTTTACATTTCCAACATTTATTATCTAATTTATACATCCTCGCTAATTTCACTGGTGTCACATACCATCGATACATCATTTTCATCTCATTTTCTTTTATTGTTGTGCATGCACCAGTTTCTTTTTGGAATTTCTTTTTGGAATTTTGATTCTTTATCATCAAACCCCCTTTGGGTCAAGTCTTTTTTAAACATTTCATTAATTCATCTGGATACTCTTGAAGAGTTTTCCCGTTTCTTTCAGCTCTGCTCCCAAGGTTGCTTTCCTTTCCACCTGATACTACAGAATTGAGCCATTTCTGTCTGATTTCTGAATTTGGTAAGGTGGGCAGCAAAGATAGGTCCCCCTCCTTCCTTCAAGAAAAGTTCTAGTCTGGTCTAATATTATGAATAATAATTTACCACTTATATTCCGCTCACCCCAACCACTCTGAGGAGCTTCCAGCACAATAAAAGCACAGCGAAACGTCAAACATCGAAAACTTCCCTGTACAGGGTTGCCCTCAAATGTCTTTGGGAAGTTGTGTAGTTATTTATCGGTTTGACATCTGATGGGAGGGCATTCCACAGGGCTGGCGCCACTACCGAGAAGGCCCTCTGCCTGGTTCCCTGACACTTCACTTCTCACAGTGAGGGAACCACCAGAAGGCCCTCAGAGCTGGACCTCAGTGTCCGGGCTAAACAATGCGGATGGAGGGCCGAGACCGTTTGGGTCTTTAAAGGTCAGCATCAACACTTTGCATTGTGCTCAGAAACGTACTGGGAGCCAATGTAGATATTTTAGGACCGGTGTTATGTGGTCCAGGAGGCTGCTCCCAGTTACCATTCTAGCAACTGCGTTCTGGATTAGTTGTAGTTTCTGAGTCACCTTCAAAGGCAGCCCCACATAGAGCGCATTGCAGTAGTCCAAGCGGGAGATAACCAGAGCATGTACCACTCTGGCAAGACAGTCTGCGGGCAGGTAGGGTTTCAGCCAGTGTGCCAGATGGAGCAGGTAGACAGCAGCCATGGGCATAGAATTAACCTGTGCCTCCATGGATCACCTGAAATTTACACTTCTCTGAATTTTGCATGAAAATTAAAATGCATGTGCTAAGATAAAATGTGTTGGCTATTTGCAGATTAGTTACGCTGCAGAAGGCGTGCTGGGGAGACCACACATTCAAGAAACGCAAAGTAACTTTTGCTACGTTTTAATAACAAAAACAAAAACTCCTTTTACACTAAATTACAATATATCAATAAGCATAACCCATCCACCAGGGTACTGAAAGAGCTACATGCTGCTCTTTATATACCATACCCAACAGCTTAATTACCACAACTTAACAGCACCTGCTATACTGCGTCACAGCTGTAAAACTAGGTCACCTTATTTGCTCTGGCCTTTAAAGAAATACACATCTTGTGGAACAATAATGAACCTTCAAATTTAAAGAGACCGTTCAACAAAATGTGCATAAAAGTGCATATATTGGTGAAACTAACATACAGTGGTACCTCGGTTTACGAACTTAATCTGTTCCGGAAGTCCGTTCTTAAACCAAAACCATTCTTAAACTGATGTGCGCTTTCCCTAAAGAGGCCTTCCGCTACCACTGCCCTTTCACTATTCAGCTTCCATTCTTAGACTGAGGTAAAGTTCGCAAACCGGGACACTACTTCCGGTTTTGCGGAGTTCGGAAACCAAATAGTTCGTAAAGAGGGCTGTTCTTAAACTGAGGTACCACTGTACAGTGGTACCTCAGGTTACAGACACTTCAGGTTACAGACTCTGCTAACCCAGAAATAGTGCTTCAGGTTAAGAACTTTGCTTCAGGATGAGAACAGAAATCGTGCTCTGGCGGTGCGGCAGCAGCAGGAGGCCCCATTAGCTAAAGTGGTGCTTCAGGTTAAGAACAGTTTCAGGTTAAGTACGGACCTCCGGAACGAATTAAGTACTTAACCCGAGATACCACTGTACATGTGTTAGACTAGGGGAAACTGATTTACATGAATGTGTATATTGGGAGAAGTTTGTACAAAAATGATGGTGAATTTTCATGAGCGCCTTTTAAAAATACACACGTAGCAACAGATGTACAAACGACGAGGAAAGAACTTAAGAGTGGAAAAATGAGAAACTGGGAGAAACTGAAATTGACAGATTCATCCATCTATAGTCCTTAGGCAGTAGGGTTGCCACCTGCCCTCTTTAGGATTGTCCCATATTTGAATGTAAAATGCTGCGTCCTGTATTGACGCAGTTTTGTCCTGTATTTCAGGTCCCCCCCCCCCGTCCAAATGCATGTGTTTGAAATGGAGTATGAAAGGTCATGTATTTAAGCTCTGCAAAGCAACATACATTTTTACAAATTGTGTGTGTGTGTGTGTGTGTGTTTGCGTGTGACAGATTTCAGTCCTGTTAGGCTGCAATGGACTGTAATGGATTGCTCTGAAGTCACTTTAGCACCAGATTAAAATAATAATAATCACCCCCCAACCGCCCACTATTTTGCCAGAACAAAGGTGGCAACCCTATTAGGAAGGGATTGTGGAGCCCCCTTCCCAACCAAGCCCCGAGCCATTGTAAACATGCAGGAAAAGTCTTCATCTTTGTTTTCTTTACAGAGGCTACCACCATCGCACCCCAGGTTTCAACTCCCCGTGAAGGACTTACAACAACCATGCGACTTCCACATTCCACAGCCTCAGGTATGTTTCCTTCTCCCTGCAACTCATTTGGGTCATAACTGGCCCAAAACAAGAAGAAGTGATTGAGAGTGAGGCCCCGAGATGTTGCTGGACCACCAACTTCCATCATCAATCCGAACTGGCCATACTGGCAGGGGCTGATGGGAGGGGAAGTCCAACAGGGCACCGCCATTTTGGCTACCCTGGTATGTAAAAAGATATAAAGCCACTTTTATAACCAGTGCCATGTACCGCTTGGGGCATGGTCCAAAAAGTGAAGGAAGCAGGGAGAAGCTACCGTATTTTTCGCTCTATAGGACGTACCGGACCATAGGACGCACCGGACCATAGGAGGGGGAGAACGGGGGGGGGGATCTCCCTCTCTCTGCTCAGTGCCCCTTCAGCGAAGTGGCAGGAGAAACGGAGCCCCTTCCATTTCTCCTCCCACTTCGCTGAAGGGGCGTTGCGCAGCTCTCCCTCTCTGCTGAAGCCAGGAGAGTCTTGCTCTCCCGGCTTCAGCAAAAGGAACCCAAAGCCTTCAGAGCACAGCGCGAGTTCCCACTGCGCTCCAAAGGCTTCAGGCGGCTATCCCTGAAGCCTGGAGAGCGAGAGGGGTCGGTGCGCACTGACCCCTCTCGCTCTCCAGGCTTCAGCAAAAGCAACGCGTAGCCTCCGGAGTACGGAGGGAGCGCTCCCTCTGCGCTTCGGAGGCTTCGCGTTGCTATCGCTAAAGCCAAGGAGCCTGCATTCGCTCCATAGGACACACACACACATTTCCCCTTAATTTTTGGAGGGGGGAAAGTGTGTCCTATAGAGCGAAAAATACGGTAACTAAGCAGGTCTGGTTAGATTCCCCGGATGCGAGAGACCATCTAGTGATGCTTGAGGTCCCCTGTGGGAGAAAGTTGGGTGGAGATGCCAAAAATTCCAACGGATCAGAAAAGAACATTTATGTATGCGACCACAGCTGCTTGGATGTTAATGGCCCAGAGAAAGAAGACAAAGTCCCTACCAGAGAAGCATGGCAGATTAAGTTGATGGATTATGCCGAAATAGCAAAAATGACCGGAAGAATCGGAAACCAGAAAGACCAAAAAATTTAATAAGGAATGGGGGGAATTTATAATATATTTTTTTTGGGGGGGGGGAAATTGTAAACAGCTAAAATCGTTAGTAGGATTGGAATGACACTAGTAGTTTAATGTTGAATTTTGAATATAATGGAGATGTAAAAGATTTGGATTATTATAAAAGATGCAGGAGAAAATGGACTCACAAAGGGGAGGAGGGAAGTTCAGCAGGTGCTTTGGAATATTGTTTTTATGTTGTTTGTTGGATAATTGACTGTAAAACTTTAATCTGAAAAACTAAATAGTTTTGTTTTTAAAAAGGAAGAAAGGTGGGTGGGATGCAAATGTAGGCTTGGATCCAGACCACGTTAATAGATCTTAAAGGTAAAGGTAAAGGGACCCCTGACCATTAGGTCCAGTCGTGGCCGACTCTGGGGTTGCGGCGCTCATCTCGCTTTATTGGCCGAGGGAGCCGCATACAGCTTCTGGGTCATGTGGCCAGCATGACTAAGCCGCTTCTGGCGAACCAGAGCAGCGCACGGAAATGCCGTTTATCTTCCCACCTATTTATCTACTTGTATTTCGTGCTTTCGAACTGCTAGGTTGGCAGGAGCAGGGACTGAGCAACGGGAGCTCACCCCGTCGCAGGGATTCGAACCGCCAACCTTCCGATCAGCAAGCCCCAGGCTCTGTAGTTTAACCCACAGCGCCACCTGTGTCCCTTTAATAGATCTTAGGTACTGATAAAATTGTGAGGAATTATGGTATTTTGCTCATAATTCATTGACAGCTTAGGCTCAGTATTGTTTCTCGAAACTGGCCTCTCAGCAGAGTCAACACGCGCAGCGCAGCTTTCAGCGTGTAGGAAACCAAAGCACAAAGAAGAGCACTAAATCTACACAGCATTCCAGACGTCAAGTAGAATGGTTTACTACTGGCATATTGAAGCTTAATTGTTGCAAATGAGTCCATAAACGTCCACCAGAGCCCTGGTGAAGGCAAACCTTAGAGTGAATCTTTCACTCTCCTTTTTTAATATACATAAATTTATTTATTTGGTTTTTCAGATTAGTCCAGATGGAAAGTGTGACTGAGGGAGTGATAAGAGTCACAGTCCACAGACTCTCCTCTTAAATTCAGTTTCACTTCTTCCCGTTTCCCATGGAAACTGTGTAGGTCAAATGAAATCATTTCTTTGACCTTGCAGGTGGCCGGCAACTCCCAAGAACTCGCCTCATGTAGATAATTAAGATAGATAACTGTTTTCTGAGAACCAATGACCTAATTTTACAGCAATCCCGAACAAAAAAACAACTCAGGTTTCGTATATTTCAGTGGGAACTACATAAATTTATTTATTTGGTTTTTCAGATTACATTTTTACAGTCACATATAGAACATACAACATAAAAACAAGATCCCAAGGAATCTCCTGAACTTCCCTCCTCCCCTTTGTGGGTCCTATTGTTAATCATTTCCTCCTGCATCTTTTATGATAATCCAAATCTTTTACATCTCCATTGTGTCCAAAATTCACCCTTAAGCTACATGTGATATTCCAATTCTACTAACGATTTTAACTGTTTACAATGGTTTTTAAGATTTCCCCCATTCCTTATTAAAATGTTGGTCTTCCTGATTTCTAATTCTTCCAGTCATTTTAGCCATTTTGGTATAATCCATCAACTTTATCGAGAATCTTTCGCTCTCAGTCGTGAAACAGTCTTAGTCCAGATGGAAAGTGTGACTAAGAGAGTGATAAGAGTCACAGTCCACAGACTCTCCTCTTAAATTCAGTTTCACTTCTTCCCATTTCCCATGGAAACTGTGTAGGTCAAACAACATCATTTCTTTGACCTTGCAGGTGGCGAGCAACTCCCAAGAACTCGCCTCATGTAGATAATTAAGATAGATAACCATTTTCTGAGAACAAATGACCTAGTTTTACAGCAATCCCGAACCAAAAAAACAACTCAGGTTACATTTATTTCAGTGGGAACTACATAAATTTATTTATTTGGTTTTTCAGATTACATTTTTACAGTCACATTTAGAACATACAACATAAAAACAAGATTCCGAGGAATCTCCTGGACTTCCCTCCTCCCATTTGTGGGTCCTATTGTTAATCATTTCCTCCCGCCATCTACTATGATAATCTAAATCTTTCACATTTCCATTGTGTCCAAAATTCACCCTTAAGCTACAAGTGTTATTCCAATTCTACTAACGATTTTAACTGTTTACAATGGTTTTTAAGATTTCCCCCATTCCTTATTAAAACTTTGGTCTTCCTGATTTCTGATTCTTCTAGTCATTTTAGCCATTTCGGTATAAACTGTGTAGGTCAAATGACATCATTTCTTTGACCTTGCAGGTGGCGGGCAATTCCCAAGAACTCGCCTCATGTAGATAATTAACACAGATAACCGTTTTCTGAGAACAAATGACCTTGTTTTACAGCAATCCCCAACAAAAAAACAACTCAGGTTTCATATATTTCAGTGGGACCTAATTTAGTCCAAATCCAACCTAAAGTAAATAGCCAGCCTCTGCAATAAACACACAAATTCTTCTGCAGTGCTTTGAATCTTCTCTCTCGCTGCTTTTAATGTGAGAATTTCAGTAAAAGCATTGGGGCAAGTCAATCCCGCCAATGAAGTGAATGGAAAGAAAAACGAAACGCTGTTTTCTGCTAGAAATGATCTCAGCACAGTGATGCCTCTAATTTGGCGACACAAAAGCTATTTTTTAAGGACCATCACGAGGGGGTCAACTCAATGGGCACAGCCTTCAAGGCTCACAGCTTAGCCGTGGGTTGGGTTTTTGTTTTTTGTTTTGGTACGTTACTTTATTTTCTGCCGTGTTATTGTATTACGTTGTTATGAAATTGCATTTGCACTGTTGGATTTTGAGATGCCTCCCTGTTTTCTTCGTTGCACACTGCTTTGAGCACGATTTGGTAGAAAAGAGCATGTAAATAAATCATGGCCGGCTGGCTGGATGATGGCCAACTATTGCAACCCTGCTGCTCTGCTCCTCACTGCTACTGCTTTCAGTTGTCCAAGTGAGTGAGCATGAGGCATGAGACTGGCCACTATCAGAGACTTGAGGTTAGCCACTTAGTGGTTGGAAATGGGAGAGTTGATGGACCTTTGCTTGATCCAGCAAGGCATCTTATTGCAGTGATTTTCTCGTGCGGGTATAATTTCTTTGTAGGAAAAAGTGTGCACAGCATTGATAAACAGTCATGTGGGCCAAAATCAGGTCATTATATCTTTCCATGTCTACACACATCCAAGTCCAGCAAGAATAGCCACTTAAATGCTGGCTTTCTTGTGAACTCAATTGCAAATATGGATTAGAAGTATCTTCTCTGGCGATCACTTGTAGCCAAGTAAGATTGTCTTCCATAAACATGGTCTTAACTGTGAGTCCGTAAGTGACTGTGGAGGCCAGTTCTGGATCCACACGTCCTTCCACAGTGGGGACATAGGTTTCCGGGCAGGAGTTGATCATGGTGAGGGTTTGCCAAACCCTCTTAGCACCTTTCTCCCTTTCACTCTGAGTTCGAGCTTCTTCAAAGCCCATGACACCTTTGGCAAAGGCTGTTCTCCAATTGGAGCGCTCACAGGCCAGTGTTTTCCAGTTGTCGGTGTTTAGACTACATTTTTTAAGATTTGCCTTGAAAGAGTCTTTAAACCTCTTTTGTCGACCACCAGCATTACGCTTTCAATTTTTAAGTTTGGAATAGAGTAGCTGCTTTGGAAGACGATAATCAGGCATCCAAACAACATGACTAGTCCAACGAAGTTGAAGAATCATTGCTTCGATACTGGTGATCTTTGCTTCTTCCAGTACACTGGCATTAGTCCGCCTGTCTTCCCAAGTGATGTGTAAAATTTTTGGAGACAGTGTTGATGAATGTACTTAAAGCTCAAGTGCTAGAATGTCCCTTACTGTGGCATTCAAGAAGGGCAGTGGTCCTCCTCCATTGCAGAAGGACTTGCCGATCAGAAGGTCGGCGGTTCAAATCCCCACAACAGGGTGAGCTCCCGTTGCTCAGTCCCTGCTCCTGCCAACCTAGCAGTTTGAAAGCACGTCAAAGTGCAAGTAAATAAATAGGTACCACTCCGGCGGGAAGGTAAACGGCATCTCCGTGCGATGCTCTGGTTCACCAGAAGCGGCTTAGTCATGCTGGCCACATGACCCGGAAGCTGTACGCCGGCTCCCTTGGCCAATAAAGCGAGATGAGCGCCGCAACCCCAGAGTCGGTCACGACTGGACCTAATGGTCAGGGGTCCCTTTACCCTTTTTATACCTGCAGGTGTAAAAATGTACTTAAAGCTGGAGTGCTAGAATGTCCCTTACTGTGTCATTCAAGAAGGACAGTGGTCCTCCTCCATTGCAGAAGGAGTAAGCGGAGGTTGAGCACCATGCTGGCAAATGGATCACAGAATAGCACCAGGGAATGAGAGGCCCCGGTCAAAAACTGGACAGCTGTAAATCACAGGTTTGTTACTAGCTGTTGCTTTAGGATTCATTTCTGGTGTGCTCTTGTTTCTGCAGATCCAGATGACGATGTGATGTTTCCCTGTGAGCTGTACATTTGGGCCCCCTTAGCAGGTGGTTGCTTCCTTCTGCTGGTATTGTTGGTGATCACCCTGTCGGTGTGCTGTGGTAAGATAATTTCCTTTAAACTCTGTTGGATGGCAGTACTGGGGTAGTAGGTTCACTTAAAACTAGCTGGGAACTAACTAATTCAAATACCTTGTTTACCATAGCAGCCCTTTATAATCTCCTGGGCATTTTGTTTCATAATAACCAGGGTACTTTTTTTTACAGAACATGCCTGCTTTCTCTCTTAATAACTATAGCTCTCTCATACATTGCTGGATTTGTAGGGCTCTGCAAAAGGAGGCAGCCTAGAAAACAAATCTCTCCCCATTTCTCCACACACACACACCTCTTTTTCAGAATTCTGGTGAATTAGCAGACGTGTCCACAAATGGGTTACAGACTAATTATAAGCATTTTTAAAACGCTGGTCGAGAGTTGGGTAAAGGAGTCAAGCAGCAGTAGAGATAGAACAAATTTTGTGATGAATTGATACAAAAACCTACAGCTTTTCACAACACCAAAATTTGCCTTTAAAAAGGCTGGGTGGAACACATGAAGTGGACACCATATATCTATCTTTCTGTCTATCTAACTAATTACATATATAAAGTGGGCAAGTGGGGCAAAGTTTTCAAGCCTTCAGTGAATCTCTTAGACCAGAGGTTTCCAACTTTTTTGAATCCACGGCTCCCTTGGCCAACTACATTCTTTCTGCGGCACCTCTGTGGGGCTCGGGAGCCCAGTTATGTCACCCCTTGCCTGCAGAGCTTGCAACCTCTCACCCTTTTTCAAACATCCTGTGGAGTGTTTCCTCAGCCTCCACAGTGTGATGTAGTGGTTAAGAGCAGTGGACTCGTAATCTGGTGAACCGGGTTCACATCCGCGCTCCTCCACATGCAGCTGCTGGGTGACCTTGGGCTAGTCACACTTCTTTTGAGGTTTCTCAGCCTCATTCACCTCACAGAGTGTTTGTTGTGGGGGAGGAAGGGAAAGGAGAATGTTAGCTGCTTTGAGACTCCTTTGGGTAGTGATAAAGCGGGATATCAAATCCAAACTCCTCCTCCTTCTCCTCTTCCTCTCCTCTCCCCTCTCCTTGGGAGTCCTCTGGACAGCTGCTTCTGCTGCCCCTGGTCTCTGAGCTGCCGCACTCCACCCCAAAGAGAGGTGCCTCCTCACACTGCCCCACAGGGGCCTGGGACTTGTCTGTCCATTCCCAACAGCAAAGGAAGGCAGACTAGCTGGCTGGGCTCCCTCGCCCGCTTGCTTGCTTACTCTAAGGCCACCTCAGCTCCTGGCAACCAGGACCCCCTGGGCCAGCCCCAGAGGCACCATTCGCCTGAGGAGCTTGTAGCTAGGGCTGCTGCAACAAACAGCTGGGCAAGCCTTTTGGAGGCAGAGACGTGAGGGGGCAACAGAGGAGGAAGGGGAGGAAAGGAAGACAGGGGCCAGTGTTGCTTGCAGCACCCCTGACCATCATTCAAGGCACCCCAGGGTGCCACGGCACACTGGTTGAAAGCCACTGCCTTAGACTGATAGAAATCCCTGTCATAATGATACGAGCTGAGGCACCTAGAATCTCTTGCATGAGGAAATTCAGCAGCAGAAAGCCCTCTTCCTTCTGCCTCCCTCATTCACAGCTGAAAAAAGGTGATTTTATATATACATATGGCTCAAAAATACAAAATGAAGAGGTCACGAAGCACTGCATCATTTTAAATATACTAATATTTAAAATATGGACTACTGCAATGCGCTCTATGTGGAGCTACCTTTGAGGGCGACTCGAAAAGTGCAATTAATCCAGAATGCGGCAGCTAGACTGGTGACTGGGAGCGGCCGCCGAGACCATATAACACCGGTCCTGAAAGACCTACATTGGCTCCCAGTACATTTCTGGGCACAATTCAAAGTGTTGGTGCTGACCTTTAAAGCCCTAAACGGCCTCGGTCCTGTATACCTGAAGGAGCGTCTCCACCCCCATCGTTCTGCCTGGACACTGAGGTCCAGCTCCAAGGGCCTTCCGGCGGTTCCCTCCCTGCAAGAAGTGAGGTTACAGGGAACCAGGCAGAGGGCCTTCTCGGTAGTGGCGCCCGCCCTGTGGAATGCCCTCCCATCAAATGTCAAGGAGATAAACAACTATTTTACTTTTAAAAGAAAACTGAAGACGGCCATGTTTAGGGAAGTTTTTAATGTCTGACACTGTATTGTTTTTAATATTCGATTGGAAGCCGCCCAGAGTGGCTGGGGAAACCCAGCCAGATGGGTGGGGTATTATTATTATTATTGTTAATATTATTATTATTATTATATTAATAAAATAACTTGCATGTTTCTCTCCCCCTCCCAAATGAATTGAAGACCCAAGGAGGCGGCGACGGCGTTGCAGATGTAAAAAGTGAGTCCTCTCCAATCAGGTATCCTGTCACATTAAATCCACAATGCAATCCTAAGTTTGGTTCACTTCGTACTTAAAGGGGAACTTACCAAATTCACATTTTCTGAAGCAATATGCAAAGTGAAGCACTGTTCTTCTTTGAAATTCACACTTACCTGAATTTTGCGATGTAGCTCTTCAGCTAAGTATTGTGCGCAAAAATTGCATATACTACAAATACCGTATTTTTTGCACCATAACACTCACTTTTTTCCTCCTAAAAAGTAAGGGGAAATGTCTGTGCGTGTTATGGAGGGAATGCCTACGGGTGGCATGCCTACGGATTTTCCTCCTCTAAAAACTACGTGTGTGTTATGGTCGGGTGCGTGTTATAGAGCGAAAAATACGGTAAGTAGATAAATCATTGCATACCTTGACAGGAATTGCAGCTCCTAAATTTTCAGTGACTGGATGCTAACTTTTGGCACTGGCAAGATAAAGACCCATGCCTCCCGGATACAATACGAAGCTTGTTAGGCCAATGTATGGAAACTAATGCTTTCACCAAACTCGTTTGCAGAATCATGTCAAGACTTTGTCATATGCTTACTGAAGTCTTTGCTCCCTCTTCTTTCTAGGCCTCTGAATGGAACCAATGGGACGGTCGCTACGTCACGCTTGATCAAATAGGACATTTCAGCCAGATTTTCCCATTGCACTCTCACTGCATCAGACCTTCCAGCCTTGCCAGAAAGACTCTTGCATGCTCATAACAGCTCTGAGCTCCCATAGCAAGGAGGGATGCCTTTGCCTTACAGCTTTGCAGGAAAATCTTATCCACCAGCTGTATGTATGTTGGGATAATTTACTTTGCCTTGACCTATCTCGCACTAGGGAACTGCAACAGTTTAAGGTGGCGATCTTAAATAGGTTTTCATCTCACAAACTTTGGCTGCCCTCGTTATAGAAAAGCCGCAAAGATGTTCAGCCAAATAGGCAGCGTTTAAGGGAAGGAAAATGGAGCAACAGACTGCTGCTTAGGATCTGTGCAGGTGCATTTATATACATTTTCATACTAGACTTTTTGCAGCTGTTCCCTTAGATCTTTGACGCCTAGCGACGTGGGAGGGAAGGTTGAAACCCAAAGAACTCTGGCGCATGCCTCTGTATACTAAGAAAATGTTGAAATCCCCCCTCCCCAAACATCTCTCCCAAATACTGAGTCCAGACAGTGTGTGAGCACCGCTGTAAACCACCAGAATGCCTATATTTCGCAAATCCAATTGAAAACACACGTAATAGGCCATATAGTAACAAATGCAAAGTTATTTTCTAGAACTACTTCTCAAAATTACATACTTCTCAAGTTGTACGTAATTTTTGAGAAGTAGTTCTAGTAAAAAACTTTGTGTTTGTTACTATAAAGGTAAAGGGACCCCTGACCATTAAGTCCAGTCGTGACCGACTCTGGGGCTGCGGCGCTCATCTTGCTTTATTGGCCAAGGGAACCGGCGTACAGCTTCCGGGTCATGTGGCCAGCAGGACTAAGCCGCTTCTGGCGAACCAGAGCCGCGCACGGAAACGGCGTTTACCTTCCCACCGGAGCGGTACCTATTTATCTACTTGCACTTCGTGCTTTCGAACTGCTAGGTTGGCAGGAGCAGGGACTGAGCAACGGGAGCTCACCCTGTTGCAGGGATTCGAACCGCGACCTTCTGATCGGCAAGTCCTAGGCTCTGTGGTTTAACCCACAGCGCCACCTCCGTCCCAGCGTTTGTTACTATACGGCCTATTAAATTTACATGTGTTAGCACCGCTGGGCACCAGAAAACAGGAACTATACCTGGCAGATAGGGACAGCTGGAGTCTATGCAGTACAAGTGAAACCACGTGACATTTCCTGTCTTTTGTGCTTTGCCATCTATAAGCAAACTGCGGGAGTATCGCTATGGTTGAGGTGTGCGACGTTTCCCGCATCCCTTTGTTCCACAACATTAAAAATAAAGCCTGAGAATTTCTTTTCGTCATAAAACCAAGTGGCCTCTACTTAATGTAACTGCTTCAGAACCACAACCATGAACTAAAAAGCAAAACTTTGGGCAGAGGGAAGAAAGAATAAGTGGTGTTTATTCCGTTTGTGGGCGTCTCATGGACATAGAGTAGGTCGCTGTGGGAGCAGGGGGCTGGACTAGGTGGGTCTTTGGTCTGAAACTGCAGGCTCTCTTTAGGTCTATCCAGTGGGGGGGGGGGGTTTCCACAGCCAGAGAGCAGTTCTGGCAACTCAGGTGAGCACCATTGCAGGCCAGCACTCCCCCTCCCCAGCCCGTTTCTTGCCTTTACAGACTGTATTTTTTGCTCTATAAGATGCACCAGACCATAAGACACACCTAGTTTTTGGAGGAGGAAAACAAGAAAAAAAATATTCTGAATCTCAGAAGCCAGAACAGCAAGAGGGATCGCTGTGCAGTGAAAACAGCAATTCCTCTTGCTGTTCTGGCTTCTGGGATAGCTGTGCAGCCTGCATTCGCTCCATAAGACGCACACACATTTCCCCTTACTTTTTAGGTGGTAAAAAGTGAGTCTTATACAGCAAAAAATACGGTACTTCTGAGAAGCCCAAAACGAATATTTCATGTCAAAACGGATGCTGGCCAGTGTGCACAAGTCTATACTTTTTTTTTTTAGATCTAGGACTCCACCTAGCTCCTAGCAGCTCCTTTTCTTTAATCCGTCTCCTGTGTAGCAGCGGCAGGCTTTAAGTTTCCAGTCAGGACCTGTCATGATTTCAGCAGGCCTTATCAAAATCAGATTGCCTCAACCTTCCTTTGCGCCTCCTCTCCCCCACCAGCAACGCTAGTTTCATCTTCGGGTAATAATAATAATAATAATAATTTATTTATACCCTGCCCATCTGGCTGAGTTTCCCCAGCCACTCTGGGCAGCTCCCAATCAAGTGTTAAAAACTATCCAGCATTAAATATTAAAAACTTCCCTAAACAGGGCTGCCTTCAGATGTCTTTTAAAAACAGGATAGCTGCTTATTTCCTTGACCTCTGATGGGAGGGTGTTCCAAAGGGCGGGGGCCACTACTGAGAAGGCCCTTTGCCTGGTTCCCTGTAACCTCGCTTCTCGCAATGAGGGAACCGCCAGAAGGCCCTCAACGCTGGATCTCAGTGTCTTAGTTATGGCATGCAAGGATTGTATGTGGCATGCAATCCTAACACATAAATTAGGCAACGGGACATGATTTTAGGGGCCATTCCCCCAACCACACAGGAGACTCAGCTATACAGCTGCAAATAAAACGTGTTACGTGTGTTTTAAGTGCAATATACAATGTGACACTAGATGGCGATGGTGAGCCTTATGGAAAATTCAATGTATTTTTAAGAACACTTTTTTAAAAAAAGCATTTTCATAACATTTTTAATATGTGTGTATACTCCACCATGGTCGCATAAAAGGCCTTAAAGCAGTTGGGGGAAAACACTGCAAGGTTGGAAACGCGTTTGTTTCATACAAAATATGGTGCAAACAATGAAATCAAACAAACCCAATTTAGCAAACATTTTTTTTTTACTCATTACCAGTAACAGTGTAACAATATACATCATCTGTAAATATAGTTAAGCCTAGAAGGCTCTACCCATTTCTCACCCCCATGCATTCATTTGGGTATGATTTACATCTTTCTCACGATAAGCAGGGAGCTGCCATAATAGAATCTCAGTTATCCATGCCGAACACAGAAAAGAATTTTATCTGTGATACAGTGTCTAGAAAAGCACGCAACAATTCGCTGGAACATGTTGCACACATTTAACATGTCCATTTGCATCGTTTTCACGATCGCTTTCTTGAGCATACCAGCTCCATGTTGCTCTATATGCTGTCAGTTCTAATGAACGCCCTCAGGCTTTGCTCTCCCTCAGAGTAAGGAGGAAATGTTTGCAAAATAAAACCTTTATGTGTAATGGCTACTATTCTTGGGAATATTTGGGGGGTGGGCTGGGCTGGGCTGGCAAAATTAAAGGTGTAGAAACTACACTATGGTGCCCTGAAATTCAGCTCTCACAAACCAGCCAGGGTTGTGGTTGTGGCCACTTCTGCTTCTCCTACAGTTAACAAGATGCTATTATAGAGTCTCATTTTCAAAATCGCCGAAAGTGAAGCCATTTGCTAACCTTGAAAGGAGAAAAGGCTCAAGTCCTCCTCCTCGCTGGATACAACAGAGCAAGCAGACAATGGGTTATTTGCGTGTGCTATGCAGGAAACCCAAAACATCTCATCCATGAGTCTCCATGAATTATTAGAAACGTACAAGCAATCACATTGAAGTAGCTGGATTCAAATTAAATAAAATAAAAACAAAACTACTGGTTAAGAACATATCAAACCAAGAAAAAGAAGAACTGGGAAAAAATGTTTGGTTTGAAAATCTGCCCAAAAGCAAAATACTTGGCCGTCTGGCTAACTTCAAAGAATATTAACCTATTTCATGATAATTATGTAAGAACCTGGGTGGAGATGAAAAGAAATTTGGGTAGTTGGGCCAGACTTAAACTATCCTTTACAGGAAGAATCTCAGTCATAAAAATGAGCGTTCTGCCAAAACTATTTTTTCTATTCCAGTCGATCCCAATACTGGGCAAGATGGACCAGCTTAAGAAATGGCAAAGAGCTATTGCAATCACAAAGATCAATAGCATCTCACACAACCTATTCTCTTTGCTGATTTGAGGGAGAGCAAACCTCACCATCACCTGGGATCCCCTAAAATCATGTCAGTCATTACATTTTGGTATGAAGACGTCAGTCGTTATAGTCTTAGGTATATGGCAGGCAACCAACATGGGCTTTGGGGAGGGGAGGGATGAAGTAGAAATTGTTGGCTGTAAGCACAACTTAGGTACACCCAAATCCCACTGAAATCGATGGACCATACACATGTGCGTAGGTCCGCAAATATTCTTGCATTACACAATTCAACTTGGATAGACCGTACGCTGCTATTTTCAAAGTTTACATCACTTTGAGTACACATATGCATTTAGTATGCAGAGGTCCACAAATATGCAATTCCCTTCCATGTTAAAAGCAATTTCACTGAGACTATAAACCTGCACAGAAAATATTACCGCTGTCGTTATTGTCATCAGTTTCCCTTAGGAGTGCAATATGGATAGAAGCCGCTTATTAAAAGGTAACGCGGTGGCGTCTTTTCCTTCCTCTGGTTTTTCTGCGTGAGTAAAATCAGCTTGCCTTAATGTATCTGCAATGGTATTGGCCCTTCGCTAGGGCCCAAAGCCAAAAGCACATGAAAAATCTTTTTCAACATTCTTCTGTGTAGTGCATTGTGCTAGTGCATTTCTCGTATCTTAGTAGCCAACCAAAGTTTGGTGCTTTGAAACGGATCCAGCACAAAGCATTGTGCTGCCCAAGCAAAGCAGATAATACTGCCACCTCTTCATATACCAGCCTCCTCTGCCTCCACCTCCTACTTAGTATTTCATATGGGGACTCCTAATTCCCTTTGGGGTCACCTTGCCCATGCCTTCCTTCAAGGAACAGAAGGCCCTTCCTTGGAGTGAGCCCTGGAGATCACCTGTAAACGCTACTGCTTTTGCAGCAGCGATTCTGCCTGAAATTTTACCGTAATAATTCTGACACTTGAAGCAGGTGTTCTCTGGGGTTACCTTGCCCACAAAGGACTTGCTTTCAGGACCCGCTTCCTCACATCAAAGCATTGGCAACCCAAACAGCCCCACTGTTAAATATTGGCAAAGTGGCAGAGCCCTAGGCATCAGCCACAGAGCCAGAGATGGCAGCTGGCTTGCCAATGGTAGTAGTGGCAGCCGTGGTCAGCCTGCCAGACAGCTCTGCAGGTGGGCGGAAGCAGCGATGGATGGGCTGCAAAGCACTGTTCCACTGTCTCCCCCAATCTAGGATCCAAGGCAAAGGGCTCACCTTGACTAACGGGTGGGCCAGGCCTGCTTTTAAGCCACACAGCAAATAAATCTATTATTTCATCTACTGTCAGGGAGCTCCTTTGTCCTATCGCAGGACAATGTAACAAATGCGCACGAGAAATTTGTCACAGTGTGCATCTAGCTTAGAAGTGCATATTCACTTCGGATATCATCTGTATCTGTAGAAACATGTGTTAGTTAATCTAGTGTAGCTTTCCCAGGAGAATCCAAAGCAATGTAAGCCGGCAACAATACTCCAAACATTAGACATTCCTCCTGGTGGCTCCCCTCCCAGACTACAATTCTGAGGATTCTCTAGGGACTAAAGTCAAACTAGGTCAAGTGTCTCACCTAGATTTACCAAATTTAAGAAGAAAAGTAGTATTAGCTGTCAGGGCACAGTCACAAGCACAATGCTCTTTACTGCAGAAGACATATTAGTTACTAACAGGATGGAGGCCCAATCCTGTGATCAACAGGCCACAGAGTTATTTACGATTACTGGAAGATGTCCTTTCCCCCGTCTCAACTATGAACATTGTCAACAGTTTATTTGGTTCTGATAACTTTATAAATAATGTAGCTTATCATGTCTAGTAAACTGTACAGCAACATGACACGGACGTTAAGTACAAAGCTTAGGTTATAAGACTAAAAAAAGCTGGAGAGCAAGTATCCATTGACAAAGGCTTCTTTCCAGTCCAGAGTTACATTTATTGAATACTCGCAGCTACACAAAGAGCTCGCAGTCAGGAAATCAGAAGTGATTTCTAAATCAGAAATGGTTTTGAAC
Organism: Podarcis pityusensis; assembly: GCF_964106645.2. Classification (NCBI taxonomy): domain Eukaryota; kingdom Metazoa; phylum Chordata; class Lepidosauria; order Squamata; family Lacertidae; genus Podarcis; species Podarcis pityusensis. The sequence continues at coordinate 11,871,451 of NC_138038.1, read as the reverse complement.
TCTGTTATATATTCATGTAGTTTATATATATATATAAGCACATTCATTTGGAGTTCTGTTTAAAAGCTGAAAGGGGGAAAAAACGCTCAACCAAAAAATATCACAGCTTTGGGTTGGGATAAACCAGTAAGAACAGAAATACAGGTATGTCTATAACCACTATTCAATTTATCAAACCTTTTCCCAAAGTTCTCTTTGAATTATTTACACGCTAAGGAAATAAAAACTTTCCCCCACACATTCCTTATGGCGACGTTCATCTAACAGGGTGATAAAAGCAGGGCAAATATTAGGCCTATATGATGCTTGTGGTTGGTGTCTGCTTTTAAAAAGAGAAGTCACCATACAATTAATTACAAAAACCTGCATTGAATGACAACTGCTGGTGTCGTATCTTGATCGGATATGGAGACCAAGGTTAAGAGTAGAAGCCCTATAACAGATATTACTTCTGCAGCTTTTTTCCCAATCTGTATGTCTGCACTAAATGTGGCAAAAATTTCTGGAGCATGAGGCTTATACAAAACACAGGAGTCCTCTTCGGCCTGTACAGCATAAAATGGAGCCTTTGTCTGCTTCCGTCTTCCAAAACACACAGATAAAACTACATAGCGAATTGTGTCCTCAGAAGAATATCTGTTTGGCATCTCCAGGACTCTGTTCCATGGGACAATAGGGACATTTTAATCTGAAAACAAAGAAAACGTTAATTTGTTACAGAACCTAAGAGCAGAGAAGAGTCCTGCTGGCTCAGGCTAAAGGCCCGCCAACTTCAGTATCCTGTCGTCACAATAGCCAACCGGTTGCCCGCGGGAAATTCACAAAAAGAACCTAAATGCAACATTCAGTAACTCCCAGCACCTGGTGTTCGGAGGCATTCTGTGGCTGACAATGGAGACAGAACATGATCGTCATGAATTTGTCTATTCCTCTCTTTAATAATAATAAATTTTATTTATACCCAGCCCTCCCCAGCCAAGGCCGGGCTCAGGGCGGCTAACAACCAATAATAAAAGCAAGTTGACTGAAATACAACTTTAAAAATGAGATTAAAATACAACATTAAAACATTAAAATGCAGCCTCATCATGGGAGGAGAAAGGGGGGGAAAAAGAGGGGGAGGGAATCAAATTGACTCCAAGCCAAAGGCCAGGTGGAACAACTCTGTCTTGCAGGCCCTGCGGAAAGAAATCAGATCCTGCAGGGTCCTGGTCTCATGAGACAGAGCGTTCCACCAGGCCGGAGCCAGTGTTAAAAAGGCCCTGGCTCTGGTTGAGGCTAATCTAACTTCCTTAGTGCCCGGGACCTCTAGGATGTTGCTATTTATGGACCTTAAGGTCCTCCGTGGGGCGTACCGGGAGAGGCGGTCCCGTAGGTACGAGGGTCCAAGCAGGTGGACATCGTTACTTCTTGTGGGAGTCAATTTCCCTGCATAGTCTTACGCATTTCTATAATGTCCCGCTTTATTGTGAACTTAAAAAACCTCCAAATGTTGTAACCTTTCTTCATTGGGGTGTTGCCCTTTGATAACTTTGGTTGCCCTTTTCCAAACCTCCTAGCTCTAGAATATCCTTTTTGAGGCTGAGGCATCCAGAAATGTACACAGCATCCCAAGCGTGGTTGCATGTCAGGTTTGAATATCCCTGTTGTGGTATTTGTCCCTAGCGTGGAATTTGCTTTGCTCACAGCTGCCACACAGATGTGGGTCGCCATCTTCCTCAAGCTATCCAATATCTAAGGTCTCATTCATGGTCTACAAAAACCAGGCAACGTAACCTTATAAAGATGCCAGAGGTAAAACTTGCTTCCAACCATCTTGCAATTATGAATATGAAAGTTCAGTAGGAAATTTATTTTTTGTCATATTCCATGTTCCCCTCTACATTGTTCCATTCTGATTTCAGACATCATGATATGTCGGTATACAGTGGTACCTCGGGTTAAGTACTTACAGTGGTACCTCGGGTTACATACGCTTCAGGTTATAGACTCCGCTAACCCAGAAATAGTACCTCGGGTTAAGAACTTTGCTTCAGGATGAGAACAGAAATCGCACAACGGCTGCGCGGTGGCAGTGGGAGGCCCCATTAGCTAAAGTGGTGCTTCAGGTTAAGAACGGACCTCCGGAACGCATTAAGTACGTAACCAGAGGTACCACTGTAATTCGTTCCGGAGGTCCGTTCTTAACCTGAAACTGTTCTTAACCTGAAGCACCACTTTAGCTAATGGGGCCTCCTGCTGCCGCTGCGCCGCCGGAGCACGATTTCTGTTCTCATCCTGAAGCAAAGTTCTTAACCCGAGGTACTATTTCTGGGTTAGCAGTCTGTAACCTGAAGCGTATGTAACCTGAAACATATGTAACCCGAGGTACCACTGTATTGCAATGTTTAGCTGGTTGTATATTGTGAAGCTGAAAACCAGATATTGCCCATTCCATACTTCATCTCCCAAACTACATATTCAGTCTCAAATAAGTAAGAACAGTACTTACTTGCTGCCGTTAAACATTTTATTTAGAGCATCTCTCGATATAATATGACCGCAAACCAACTTCATAGGTGGGTTATTGTCTGTCGTTTGCTGACGAAGGATGGGGCAGGCAAATATTGAATGATACCAACACTTTTTACCAAGGTCCACTTCGATCTGTACGAAAGCAAAACACTGTCACCACCTAGTTTATTCAATAACATTTATACACTGCTTGACCGCAAAAAGAAAGAAAGAAACCTCAAAAGTGGATAAACACAAGAAAAATCAAGGGGGGAAAATACAATACTTTAAAATATACAAGAAGTTAAAATACTAAAACAAATCCACACCAGCATTTCTAATTTCATTTATATCAATGGCTTACACTTGCTAGCTATGAGCATCTTCACTGGGAAATATCCATAGCTGTTCTATGTTGCCCTGCCACAATTAAAATCCCAATAAAGTATTGGAGGGAAGTCTCGCAGTAGTATAAAAAGAGTTCTTCATCATAGTCCGTGATGGCCAAACTCGGCCCTCTAGCTGTTTTGGGACTACAACTCCCATCATCCCTAGCTAACAGGACCAGTGGTCAGGGATGATGGGAACTGTAGTCCCAAAACAGCTAGAGGGCCAAGTTTGGCCATCACCGTCATAGATGCATGGCAGTAGCGGAGAGTTCCACTTTTGAGGGTTGGGGGCTTTTTTGGGGGGTGTTTTTTTAACAATCAAGCGGTATATAAATTTCACGATATAAATAAATAAATTGCAAGGACTCCATCACACTGTTAGAAACAACTTAGAAAAACTTCTTATCACAGGAATAGGTAAAGGTAAAGGGACCCCTGACCATTAGGTCCAGTCATGACCGACTCTGGGGTTGTGGCGCTCATCTCGCTTTATTGGCCGAGGGAGCCGGCGTACAGCTTCCAGGTCATGTGGCCAACATGACTAACCCGTTTCTGGCGAACCAGAGCAGCGCACGGAAACGCCGTTTACCTTCCTGCCGGAGTGGTACCTATTTATCTACTTGCACTTTGACGTGCTTTTGAACTGCTAGGTTGGCAGGAGCAGGGACCGAGCAACGGGAGCTCACCTCATCGCGGGGATTTGAATCGCCGATCTTCTGATCGGCTAGTCCTGGGCTCTGTGGTTTAACCCACAGCGCCACCCGCGTCCCATCACAGGAATACTTTATTATTATTATTTATTAATCAGCAAGTTACTCCCAGGAGCTCAAAACATTCCTTCTAAGTAAATTAACATCACCGCACTGCATAATGAAAGAAACACTTAGCTTGCTTTCGTCGGTGAACAAAGTTGTTGCAATAATTGGATGACACTGGATACACAAAGCTACTCACCGGTAGTTCATCTTTCTGATTCCAAACCCCAGTGCACTGTCTCTGTTCAATCACAGCTTTTATATTAATTAGAGCTGGCAACGCGACACAACCTGCTGAAAAGCTGGGGACAGAACAATATTTTAATGTCAAACATTGCCTTAAAGAGGAATACTTTCACATTTCTGTTTCAACAGGGGGTGTGGGGGTGGGAATAGGCTCATGTTTTGAAGAATAAAATGTCAAAGCCTAGCACATGTGCCTTATTTATACACATGAACTATATATATAAAAAAATTAAATGTCCAGCAACACCCTAGAGATGAACTAACTTTGTTCTGGGTATAAGCTTTCGTGGGCATGCACACTTCTTCAGATACACAAATTTCGTGCATGCACACGAAAGCTTATACCCAGAACAAACTTAGTTGGTCTCTAGGGTGCTACTGGACATTTTTTTTAATTTTTTAATTTATTTCAACTGCGTCAGACCAACATGGCTACCTACCTGAATCTAGACACATGAACTATGTATGTACAACAGTTCATGTATGTAGAAACATGGGCAACTTTTTAGTGCCAATAACCTCAAAGAGAGCGCATGGTGCTGTATATGAAGATGCCAAGGATGGGGTCAGAAAACGTCACGGAATTCACTTCTGTGACAATGGTTTCCAGCTCCCTTTGCATAAGCTGACTATTTGGGCATCACAAAAACTCGCACTTCTAGGCAAAGAGTACTGGTGAAGGCAGATCTATATAGATTGCCGGCAGCCCTCTCAAGACATCAACCGGCCTTTTAAATAATCCAGAAGTATATGAAAGACAGGGGATAGCATTGGTTAGAAACCACTGGAAAAGCACATGTCGCAACTTGTTTTCGTTTAGTCCAGCAACTAACTCAGAGCATGATGGGGAGCATTCGATCGCAATCCTATTTCTGTTAATTTGACATGCTTAACACCGGCCCACGTATCTTGCTGCCGTTTTCCTCCTGAACTGACAAAATGAACTTCTAAAAGCGCTGATTTTTTTCCATGCGAAATGCAACAACTCCCCCTGGTGGTGCAGGTTCTTATTTTGGGGTATGCTGTACTGATCTCTCTATACAGTACAGTGGTACCTCGGGTTAAGTACTTAATTCGCTCCGGAGGTCCATACTTAACCTGAAACTGTTCTTAAACGGAAGCACCACTTTAGCTAATGGGGCCTCCTGCTGCTGCTGCTGCGCCGCCGGAGCACAATTTCTGTTCTCATCCTGAATCAAAGTTCTTAACCTGAAGCACTATTTCTGGGTTAGCGGAGTCTGTAACCTGAAGCGCATGTAACCTGAAGCGTATATCACCCGAGGTACCACTGTACTTGTTTAGTAAAATATAACTTTTGTTCAGAAAAAAAGTGAAGACTCTACAAAGAGTATTGTAGTATTGCTTCATTTGGTTTATTTGTGTACAGTTGTACCTCGGGTTACATACGCTTCAGGTTACAGACTCCGCTAACCCATAAATAATACCTCGGTTTAAGAACTTTGCTTCAGGATGAGAACAGAAATTGTGCTCCAGCGGCGCAGCCCCCACTAGCTAAAGTGGCGCTTCAGGTTAAGAACGGTTTCAGGTTAAGAATAGACCTCAAGGACTAATTAAGTTCTTAACCCAAGGTACCACTGTATTTTATGGCCTTCCCATTCAGTCAAGCTATCAGGGCAGCTTAACTATACTCAGGAACTAAAGAACCACAAAGGTGCTTCTCTGAGCCCAAGAGAGCTTTATAGAGTAATCCCAGGCATGTCCACTCAGAAGCAGAGTTAAACTGGGCTTACTCCCACAACTCTTTGTATTAACAATTATGTACCATTTCCCCTTCTAAACTCTCAAAGTGGCTTTACCTATAGCAGGGATGTCCAACAGGTCGATTGCAATCTACTGGTCGATCCCTGTGAGGTTTTGGTTGTTGGAGAACAGAAGACGGAGTTTACAAACCGAGGCTGTTTTTCCCCCAACCTTTGGAGAGTGGTTGCTGTTACTCTTCGAGATAATTTAAAAGCTCAACAATTTTGACCTGAACCTCAAGAAAACAGGGCTTTCCCCCTCCCTAAAAAAAGCTCAATAACTTTGACCTGAACCCCAATAAAATGGAGGTAGATCCCTGCCAGATTTTAATTCTGTGAGTAGATTGCAGTCTCTTGGAAGCTGGCCACCCCATACCATTTACTTATAGGTTTTTAACCTACACCTTGGCGGTTTTTAAGCAGCGGTTGGGTGGCCATCTGCCGTGGATGCTTTAGCTGCTATTCCTGGTTGGACTGGATGACCCTCGGGGTCCCTTTCAACTCCACAATCCTGTGATTCTATAATTTCAGCAAACCTTACAACAACCCCGTAAGGTAAACCAGCCATCACCATTCCCTTCCCAACACTGGAGATAGAGGGCCAAAGGGGGGGGGGGAATATTGGCTTCCCCAAGGCCACCTATAGATTTACAGTTGTTAATTTGTAGAAGAGGATTTGCATTCCTATCCTAATACAAGGAGAAGGAAAGTAGCACTGAAGGAAGCACTGTACTTTTCTGTGTATAAGGCAAGGTGTTTTTCTTTAAAAATTATGCTAAAAAGTGGGGGTTGTCTTAGACATGAGTAGTGCATAGGGTGGACGTTTGATTGGTTGTGCCTGCGGCTGTGAGCGGCTATTGTTATTGGTTGCTGCATCGATGGCAGGTGTTGATTGGCTGACGCTGCGGCAATTTGGTGGGTGATTGGCAGCTTATGCCGGTGAGGGAACAGATGAGAGGCGGGTTTTGCGACGCGTGCAGGTGAGCGATTGTTGGCAATCTCCGCTAAAAATAGCTCAGCAACCCTGGGTAATCCCCCCACAGAAAGCTCAACAACTCTGTGCCATCTCCCATTTTCTTAAATTTGAGTCCCCCAAAACAGACGGCGTCTTATACATGGGGGCGTCTTATACACGGAAAAATACGGTACATGGAAGAAATCTCTGTATTCAGTGCTGCAGTCTGTCTGAAAGAAAAGTCCACCAAGCTCAATGTGAATCACTGCTGGAGCAAACCATTTCCAGGCGCCACATTAATAATAATAATAATAAATAATAATAAATTTTTATTTATATCCCGCCCTCCCCAGCCGAGGCCGGGCTCAGGACGGCTAACAACAATAAAATAATACAACATTCTAAAATCATTTCATTAAAAAATTACTTCAAATCAAATTGATGGCAACCATTGGGCTAGAGTTCTGTGAAGATTGCCAAAGGAGGGGGTCAGACTGTGCCTTGGCCAAAGGCCTTGTGGAACAGCTCTGTCTTGCAGGCCCTGCGGAAAGATGTCAAGTCCCACAGGGCCCTAATCTCTTGTGGCAGAGCGTTCCACCAGATCGGAGCCACAGCCGAAAAAGCCCTGGCTCTGGTTGAGGCCAGCCTAACCTCTCTGTGGCCTGGGACCTCCAAGATGTTTTTGTTTGAAGATCGTAAGTTCCTCTGTGGGACATACCAGGAGAGGCGGTCCCGTAGGTACGAGGGTCCTAGGCCGTATAGGGCTTTAAAGGTTAAAACCAGCACCTTAAACCTGATCCTGTACTCCACCGGAAGCCAGTGCAGCTGGTATAGCACCGGGTGAATGTGATCTTGCAGCAAAGACCCTGTAAGGAGTCTTGCTGTGGCATTCTGCACCCGCTGGAGTTTCTGGGTCAGTCTCAAGGGCAGCCCCACGTACAGCGAGTTACAATAATTATGCTTAAGTATATTTCCAGTTCTATCTCCTTGGAAGGACTTTAGGGAAATCTGTATTCCTAAGATGCCAACAACTAGGTAAGGTTTAGATAGCCAAATCTTTAAAATATGTCTAGCATGAAAGTAGCCATACCTAACGCTAAGAGGCGATTCAACCGAGAGTCCCAGCAGAGCGCAGGCATCTCTTGTAAAGATGTCGCAGATGTCCGCCCACTGATTTGCATCCAACAAATGGACGTACGGAGAATTTTCAATTCCTTGCCTCAGGTACACTAAGCTTCCCATCAAAACTTGAATATCTGTGGAAAGTCAGAGGAGCTGTAGTTCATATATTCCATTATTTATATATATGTTGAGGAAAAATAAACATATGCTTAGCACATATATGCACAACCTGAAGCTACATAGAGGGAGAGAATATACGAATGAAAACATAATAACTGGCAATTCAGAAAGGAAGTCACGTTATTTACAACCGTAAATAACCAGCCGTAGTTTATCATGGCATTTGAACGAAGCCATTGATTTGTAAGGGTTCTGGTTCTGTGCCTTTACAGGGGTCAGCAAACTTTTTCAGCAGGGGGCCGGTCCACTGTCCCTCAGACCTTGTGGGGGCCAGACTATATTTTTGGGGGGGGGGGAAATGAACGAATTCCTATGCCCCACAAATAACCCAGAGATGCATTTGAAATAAAAGCACACATTCTACTCATGTAAAAACACGCTGATTCCCGGACTGTCCATGGGCTGGATTTAGAAGGCAATTGGGCCGGATCCGGCCCCTAGTATGCCTACCCATGCTTTATAGTGTTGTGCTTGTAAAATGGATTGGACAAACCTACATTCAAAAATCTGTGAACTCTCTGGGTAGCTGTTTAGGTTGCCCCCTGGTGTGGAGAGGAGGAAGAGCTCAGAACCTTTTGCTTCCATTTTTGATTGACCACCACTTCTTGTTTCACCCTGAACCCAATACACTGAGGATAATCACAGGAGCAGGTTTGTTTGAAACAAGGCAACTTCAAACTATGGGTTATGAAGTTGGCTTGCTCTTTTGGAGGTGGCAGCCATTTTGCATTAGGCTACATCATTGGCGGCAGCCTTTAATGGTGCCATCAGCACCTTCTCAAAATTCCCAATCTGCCCCTGTGCCCAAAAACGTTGGCAGCCAATGCGGTAACTGTTCAACAGACATCAGAACCAAGACAGAATTAACCAGTGGCATGATATGGCCATTTTGAAAACACCACCCACAGAGACTTCTATATTTACAGAAAAGTTCACAGTCTACTTAAAAAGAGATTAACAAATGCATATAAGGTAAAGGGTAAAGGACCATTAGGTCCAGTCATGGCCGACTCTGGGGTTGCGGCGCTCATCTCGCTTTATTGGCCGAGGGAGCTGGCGTACAGCTTCCGGGTCATGTGGCCAGCATGACTAAGCCGCTTCTGGCGAACCAGAGCAGTGCACGGAAACGCCGTTTACCTTCCCACCGGAGCGGTACCTATTTATCTACTTGCACTTTGACATGCTTTCGAACTACTAGGTTGGCAGGAGCAGGGATTGAGCAACGGGAGCTCACCCCGTCGCGGGGATTCGAACAGCCGACCTTCTGATCGGCAAGTCCTAGGCTCTGTGGTTTAACCCACAGCGCCACCCGCATCCCAAGTGTGCCTATAGCTAGTAGATAAAACCCCCCGAAAGGATAATCAAGATATATGAAAATAAGAAGTGCACATCGTAAATTCAGTACAATCACATCACAAATACAGGTGCATTTAATGCAGCTTACCTTTCTGATGGTTTAGAGCAAATGGCTGAAAGTTTTTAGCGTATTGCAATGCTTCTCTCTGGTTTGTAGTTCCGCCCATTAATAAACTAATAAAATATAATCTGTGTAGCTTAAATTCTAAAGAGCTGTTCTGTGCCATAAGCATTTCTCTGTTTGATACAGCCCACCTAAGATATAATGGAACAAAAGGGGGGGGGGAGGGGAAAAAAAGCAGATTTACCTTAATAGGAACACTGGTTTATCAATTCAACCTTTTCCCTCTGGGTGTTTCAATGTATGTTCACAACATTTTCCCTGTAGGAACTTTTAACATACTACCAATGGGGGGGGGGGGCGAGGGGGGGTTCAACCTGGAGGCAGAATACCACGACTGTTCTTTTAATACCCCCAGCTCCTTTTCAGTTTGGTTGGCCACAGAAGTCATTCATTGTCTTGCGCTGAAATTCGCGGTTTAAAAATTGGCCGATCATTTCCGAGGAGCTGTGGCTTAACAGGTCCTGGGAGGAAGTAATCATCAGTTGCAGTTGGGATCAGAATTGTAAAGAACCGCCTCTGGCTTGTAAACAGCCACTCACCTACATTCCCGTACCAGGTATGAATTATCTCTAGGCAACCAGGCAGGGAGGTTCCCATAAACTGGAAGAATATGAGGTTCCCACCTCTTGGCTACTGATGTGCCAAAGTGACTTGCATGTGGGAAAAGGAGTTAGAAAAACATTTTATGGACTAGTAACTTGTGTAGATTTATTTGCAATAGTTACAAATAAATATTTCCCACTTGTATTTTGTGAACCAATGGAAAATTACGCTGGCTAATAACCTGCAATTAGCCGTTCTAAACGTTCCATTCAGCTTATTGAGTAAACATTAATACTCTTTGTCACACATCCTGAAGACTGTTTTCAATGCTCTGTTTCTTTGGAGCAGTGATTAAAGGCCAGGGATTGCAGAGATTGGATTGTAGTGACTTCCTAGTGTTACATTCGGGATTTGAAGGCAAGTTATACAAATTTCAAGGGAACTTATTGCCATATATGCGTGTGGGAGCATGGGCTGTGGACCACAACCAACTCTGAAAAATGAAGTCGCAGGTGAAGAAATATTATTATTATTTATTGAATTTATATACCGCCCTATATATGCAGATTGATAACGGAAAAGACAGATATAGTCAACACTTGCACACAAATAATTATTTGTACTTCACTCTTTTGTTTAATGCTTGAGAAACAGGAGATTTCCTGGTATACATTTTCATTATTGCTGATGTTTACATTTTTATTAAACATATACAAATGAACACAAGAATTTTCCTTGTCTGTATTAACAGCCCTGAATGTGGGCAGGCCACCACCTTCCTCCAATAATGTATATTTATTCAGACATTTCATTCTCCTGGAAACTTTGGAGAAATGAAAACCCTAGAATCTGGTAAATACCTAAATGAGATAGTACCCTCCAGATTTTCTTGGACTCCAATTTCCATCAGCCCCAGTCAGCATGGCTTATGGTCAGGGATGATGGGAGTTGTTGTCTAGCAATATCCACAATTTTGGCTACCACTGACCTAGATAATTAAAAAGAAAAGGCACTCTGGCCAAAGAGAAACAGCATCACACACAAACGAAAAAGCATAAGGATTGATAAATCCATGTATCCTATTTTCAAACTTTTTATGTGTGTGCGAGATGGACAGACAGACAGATAGATGGGTCTCTTATATCAGGGCAGCTTAACTTTACATGAGCATGGCAGTTCAAAACGATATTACAAAGCTGACATAAAGTTATGAAGGGCAACTCATCAGCTGATTAATCTAAACTTACTCTGCTTGTATTTTATCAACTTAGTTTGATGCAAATAGGTGTTCAAATCAAGCTGCGTTTTGCTTAAAAGGCAAATGCACAGTTAGTTGGCGATATTCAGTATTAGTCATTCTCGGAAGAGGCCTACTGAAACCACAGAACTTAAGTTCATAGATTTCAATGGGACTACTCGATGAATTAGCAGCATATCACCCACTAAATCTGCGCATTTGCAATCAATCCCTCTGTCCAGGGAACTCTGTGAACTGCCCCGAGACCTCTGGGAATAGGGCGGTAGACATATTCAATAAATAATAACAACAACTACAACAACTCTGAATTGTAGCCCTGTGAGAGGAATAGGGGTCTCCTAACAACTCTCAAGGGACGCGGGTGGCGCTGTGGGTTAGACCACAGAACCTAGGGCTTGCCGATCAGAAGGTCGGCGGTTCAAATCCCCGCGACGGGGTGAGCTCCCGTTGTTCGGTCCCAGCTCCTGCCCACCTAGCAATTCGAAAGCACACCAGTGCAAGTAGATAAATAAGGTACCGCTCTGGAGGGAAGGTAAACGGCGTTTCCGTGCGCTGCTCTGGTTCGCCACAAGCGGCTTAGTCATGCTGACCACATGACCCGGAAGCTGTACGCCGGCTCCCTCGGCCAATAAAGCGAGATGAGCGCCGCAACCCCAGAGTTGGTCACGACTGGACCTAATGGTCAGTGGTCCCTTTACCTTTTTAACAACTCTCAACTTCCCTTAACAAACTGCAGTTCCCAATATGCTGTAAAAAAATACGAGGACACAAGTCCAAAGCGGGCTCTGTCACTTTAAATTAGTGTTAGCTCTCAGATGATGGGTTCAGCTTAGGTACTTAACAAGCTGATCACACCATTTGTTGGTTCCTCGCCATTGTGGGCACAATATCTGCCTCACCTGAGAGCTGCCAGTTCCTGTGGAACATAGACCCACCCTGATATTGGACAATTCCTGCTGTAGGCAAGCCCCATTTGACTTTTGGGATTTCAGCCCAGCTGGAACACATTTAGTGAACATCTATTCACTTGAGAATCCCCAGCATTAATGAATATGTTAAAATGAGAGACTTTAGATGGCGTTTTATCTGAATATTAAATAATAAATAAATAAATAAATAAATAAATAAAACAGATGAGTAACTCACTCTAACGCAGGTCTCAAAACTCTAACTTTAAGTGCTTCCAATATTCGGTTGAGCTCCACAAACGGCTGCTTTTGACTTTGGTCTATCGAAAGTCCGGACTCCTGAAAAACAAGATCATACCACACATTCTTTAGTTATTTTTATAGATGGGCAAAATAGTGTTTTTGTGTCTGCGGACCATTAGAACATGGGGTGAAGACTCCACAGTCGCCTGGAAATTCAACTAAAACAATAGGTGAAAAAATTATTTTGCTTCCCAGGAACGAGGAATTCTAGCTGCAATTACCTGGCAAAGTTCCTCAGCTACATCTAGCATTCCTTGCCGGAAAAAGTGTTCTACCATCACCTCATTCAGAATCCGCTGGCTATCAGCCTGCCAGCATCCATCTATTCCCACGCTGCTGATGTCAGAGTCAAAATTCTGTGAAGGAAAAAGTGACAATCAGTTCCAGGAAAAAACCAAGCTCTTATGTTTTTATTTTTGCATTAGGCGAATTATATAAATCTCCACTCAGAAGTGCTTTTGCCTATTTCTGAACTGCCTTGCTTCGCTTCTTCTTGTCTTTTAAGATACAGTGGTACCTCAGGTTACATACGCTTCAGGTTACAGACTCCACTAACCCAGAAATAGTGCTTCAGGTTAAGAACTTTGCTTCAGGATGAGAACAGGAACCGTGCTCTGGTGGCGCGGCGGCAGCAGGAGGCCCCATTAGCTAAAGTGGTGCTTCAGGTTAAGTACGGACCTCCGGAACGAATTAAGTACTTAACCCGAGGTACCACTGTATTCCTTTCACATGATTCATTACGTCCTTTATACAAAAAGAAGACACCATTTTGTTTCTTTCTGGTAACCATTAATACATTCTATATTTACAAATTTTAAGAAATTAAAGATAGGAAAGGGTGTAGTTCATTACCAGAAGGTAATGCAATACATATTCTATCAGAATATGAAGTTATTGTGCATAAGTCATGTCGGCTTTTAGAAGGTTGCTTTACACGTTTTTCTAGGCTGTCCTTCAGAGTGGTGTACAGTAAGCCCCCCAAAACACAAGTCTAATCTATAAAACCACATATAAGCCACCAGACATAAACATCCAGCAAATCAGATAAAAGTGGCCTTGTATTTAAGCTTTAGCATGGTAGGAGATTGACTATCAGCTGACAGGGATTCCAATCAGATGACTTGCTGATCAGGTGACTGATGGGATGAGGTCAGAGAGGGCAATTTGTGAGCACACATCCACACACCCTATCAGGGTTCTGAATTGGGATTGCAAAACGCCTGGCAAGCTGTATTCTCTTCTCCGTGACTGTGGCTCGGGATCTGCTCCTTGTGGCAGGAGGTATGGCCACTGCTTGCTCTCCTTTTTATTTTTTAAACACATTTGGCATATTTGAGGAATTGAGGGGATTCTATCATTCTTGCCAGCCAAAAGGTGATTTGTGTCAACATTTGAACCAGCCTCCCATAGAGTGTCTTCCCCTTACTGTGCTACCATACGAGTCCTGGTGCTGGAGCCTACGTACCATATTTTCCACTCTATAAGACGCACCAGACCACAAGACGCACCTAGTTTTTGGAGGAGGAAAACAAGAAAAAATATATTCTGAATCTCAGAAGCCAGAACAGCAAGAGGGATCGCTGCACAGTGAAAGCAGCGATCCCTCTTGCTGTTCTGGCTTCTGGGATAGCTGCGCAGCCTGCATTCGCTCCATAAGACGCACACACATTTCCCCTTACTTTTTAGGAGGGGAAAAGTGAGGCTTATAGAGCAAAAAATACGGTAATAACCGTTCTGATTCCTGCTCTTCCTTGTACATGAGGCTGTCTCCCTGGCAAAAAGCCCTTTTTTTCTTCACATAGGCATCAAGAGGAGCGGTCTACCAAGTGCACTTTTCCCACAGGACTTTGATGCTCTTTGGGAACCCATGTTCTACTCTAGCCATGAACTCTGGAATGAACTGGATGCTGCGACAAGAATGTCTGTCCTCCCCTTGCTGTTTGGCTCCACCTATTTGTCTGTAAAAAGAGCGGTTCTTTTCAGGCTTGCCTATATTTGTGCGACAAGCAGATTCTTGTCTGGAGGGAGCTCTGGGTGACAGTTGCTGGGCTCACGCGCACTAGGGAGAGTGCTGTGTCCCTCGACTGCTAAACTGTGCTTCGTAGATGTGCTTGAATATGATCTTGAAAGACTACATTGGCTCCCAGTATGTTTCCGAGAACAATTCAAAGTGTTGGTGCTGACCTTTAAAGCCCTAAACGGCCTCAGCCCAGTATACCTGAAGGAGCGTCTCCACCCCCATTGTTCAGCCCAGACACTGAGGTCCAGCTCTGAGGGCCTTCTGGCGGTTCTATTTTTTTTTTTTTTAAAATAATATTTATTACTTTTAAACCTTACAAAAAGGAAAGAAAAAAAAAAGAAGAAAAAAAAGAAGAAAAAGGAAGAAAAAACATACAGTACAATATATAAACAATACACAACACAACATTAACACATTAAACAAAACGAAAGCAAAAACAGTTCAAAAAACACACATCATACCATCTCAATATCCTCTCTTTCATTCCCTTGTTTCATCGACCTCCTCTCACCTCCCTTTTTGTATTCCATTTCTATTAATTGTTTCAGCAAATCCTTTCCATCTTTCTCTATTTTCTGTCATATGATTATCTTAACATATTTTAACCTTATTTTCCATTAAAACTATAATACTTATTTATGCTTAATTCCTTAAAACATTTCTACTAAAGCCATATAATTTCCTTCCAACATTTTTCTAACATTCCTTCTGGCGGTTCTATCACTGAGAGAAGCAAGGCTACAGGGAACCAGGCAAAGGGCCTTCTTGGTAGTGGCGCCCGCCTTGTGGAACGCCCTCCCATCAGATGTCAGAGATAAACAACCACCTGACATTCAGAAGACATCTGAAGGCAGCCCTGTTCCGGGAAGTTTTTAATGTGTGACATCTTAGCGTATTTTTGGTCTTTGTTGGAAGCCACACAGAGTGGCTGGGGAAACCCAGCCAGATGGGCGGGGTACAAATAAATTGTTGTTGTTGTTGTTGTTGCATTTGGGGCACATTCAACTGTTGTGCGCATTGGCTGGTTCCTTCCTTTTATAGAAAAAGATGTATTTTGCATTTTTAATAATGTTGAAAACTACCCAGAGGACTCACTTAATGAGCATCATCATAATAATAATAATAATAAAAAATATACAGATAACATGGGATGCCACTGGCATGCATGCAATGGCAGAATCACTGGCTGGTGGGATATTCACGAAGGCTGGAGTGGTGTCAGAGTTGCTACATTATTTCTTGCAGAAAGTGGTTTTGTTTTACTGCCTGCCTTGCTGCTGAAAGTGCATAGGATCTTGATTACGTTACGCTAGCATAACCAATATAGCAGCTGCTGGCACAGTAGGACCAGAAGACCACTCCGTAGGACGCAGGAACTAGGGTAATAGACAGGTGCAGCTTGACAGGTGAGATACATGTAAGGCCAAGAAACGTTTTATTTGCACAACATGTATTTATAGCCTGAATAATGGACTACAAA
This sequence comes from Podarcis pityusensis, assembly GCF_964106645.2. Taxonomy (NCBI): domain Eukaryota; kingdom Metazoa; phylum Chordata; class Lepidosauria; order Squamata; family Lacertidae; genus Podarcis; species Podarcis pityusensis. Next base: position 11,855,559 of record NC_138038.1, on the reverse strand, counting down.
GGAAAACCCCTATTTAGAGACAATAATTTTTAAAAAAACTGGGGGGGGGTTGGTCCCAAGGAATCAAAACTGGGTTAAATTGCCTCTCTGAACACGTTGGGAATGGTCTACTCTTATGAAGGCAGAAGTGGGGGTTGAGGCAGGGGCTATGTCTTGCCAAAACAGGTTTATGGGCTGAAAATTCTTCTCTAATAATAATAATTTATTATTTATACCCCGCCACTCTGGGCGGCTTCCAAAAAAATATTAAAATACAATAATCTATTAAACATTAAAAGCTTCCCTAAACAGGGCTGCCTTCCGATGTCTTCTAAAAGTCTGGTGCAGTGGTACCTCGGGTTAAGTACTTAATTCGTTTGGGAGGTCCGTTCTTAACGTGAAACTGTTCTTAACCTGAAGCACCACTTTAGCTAATGGGGCCTCCCGCTGCCGCCACGCTACCAGAGCACAATTTCTGTTCTCATCCTGAAGCAAAGTTCTTAACCCGAAGCAATATTTCTGGGTTAGTGGAGTCTGTAACCTGAAGCGTATGTACCCTGAAGTGTATGTAACCTGAGGTACCACTGTAGTTGTTTTTCTCTTTGACATCTGGTGGGAGAGCGTTCCACAGGGCGGGTGCCACTACCGAGAAGCCCCTCTGCCTGGTTCCCTGTAACTTGGCTTCTCGCAGCGAAGGAACCACCAGAAGGCCCTCAGCACTGAACCTCAGCGTCTGGGCAGAACAATGGGGGTGGAGACGCTCCTTCAGGTATACTGGACCGAGGCCGTTTAGGGCTTTAAAGGTTAGCACCAACACTTTGAATTGTGCTCAGAAACATACTGGGAGCCAATGTAGGTCTTTCAAGACCGGTGTTATGTGGTCTCGGCGGCCGCTCCCAGTCACCAGTCTAGCTGCCGCATTCTGGATTAGTTGTAGTTTCTGTGTCACCTTCAAAGGTAGCCCCACATAGAGCGCATTGCAGTAGTCCAAGCGAGAGATAACCAGAGCATGCACCACTCTGGCGAGACAGTCTGTGGGCAGGTAGGGTCTCAGCCTGCATACCAGATGCAGCTGATAAACAGCTGCCCTGGACACAGAATTGACCTGCGCCTCCATGGACAGCTGTGAGTCCAGAATGACTCCCAGGCTGCGCCCCTGGTCCTTCAGGGGCACAGTTACCCCATTCAGGACCAGGGAGTCCTCCATACCCGCCCGCCTCCCGTCCCCCAAAAACAGTATTTCTGTCCTGTCAGGATTCAACCTCTCTGTTAGCCGCCATCCATCCTCCAACCGGCTCCAGACACTCACACAGGACCTTCACCGCCTTCACTGGTTCTGATTTGAAAAAGAGGTAGAGCTGGGTATCATCCGCATTCACATGATAACAAAGACTCCCATCTCTTCTAGTCTGATCCTGCGAACTGTCCTGTTTAGCACTGGCTAAAGGTAAGGTGGCATTAACATTCATGCTGTGCATGACATAACCTGCTTGGTGCTTTGTGCAAATGGGGGGAAAGCAAGCAAGGTGTGGGGGTGTAAATCATTTCAAGAGATATGAGATGCAAGATTATCCCAGGGGTTGTTCCCGCCTGACCATGTGAAAATCAGGGAAAATTGGAGAAGGGTGATAGCTCACTGTTCCAGATTCAATCCCTGGTGTTTCCAGGTAAAGACCCTTGGCCTGAAACCTTGGAAAGGGACTGCCAGTCAGTGTAGGCAATAATGACCTAGATGGGCCTATCCCCTGACTCAGGCAGCGTCTTCTGTTGCAAAATTTGCTTGCATTGACAACTCATAATTAAAGGCAGTAACCCAGCCACTGCCTCTCAAGAGCTTATCGGTTTAGGAAACTCCCTAAAATCCAGTCACTGTGCTAAAGATTAAAAACAGGAAGGGTTTTTTTTCACTTTTAAAACAATGCTATCCAGCTTTTCCATAAAAATGCTCAACTCGCACAGTAAAAATAAAGTAAGACGGTAAAATGGCAGGGGGAAAAGATAAGATTAAAAACTAGGAGACAGCTGAATTTTCAGATTGGAAGCTTAGCCAGCTGGCTAGATTGCCATCAGAAGGCGAGAAATGAGGAAGTAAGATGGACCTCTCTAGGAAAAAGTTCTAAAGCTTTGCTGCAGCTACAGAGAAGACCCTGTCCTGCATCCTGAAGAAATGCAATTCAGAGGCTGGCAGGGTAAGATAGAGAGGCTCTCCCTCCAGAAGATCTTAGTAAGCAGACATGGTCATATGGGAGAAGGTGCTCCCAGAAGTACAGTGGTGCCCCGCAAGACGAATGCCTCGCAAGACGGAAAACCCGCTAGACGAAAGGGTTTTCCATTTTGGAGGTGCTTCGCAAAATGAATTTCCTATGTGCTTGCTTCGCAAGACGAAAATGTCTTGCGAGTTCCTGCGGGGGTTTTTTCCTTTTCCCCCCCTTTTCCCCAAGCCGCTAAACCGCTTATCAGCTGATCGGCTAAGCCGCTTAACAGCTGATCACTAAGCCGCTTATCAGCTGATCGTTAAGCCGCTTATCAGCTTATCGTTAAGCCGCTTAACAGCTGATCGCTAAGCCGCTTATCAGCTGATCCGCTAAGCCCGCTAAGCCGCTAATACTGTAGCGCTAATCCGCTAAACCGCTAATGGGTTTGCTTCGCAAGACGAAAAAACCCGCAAGACGAAGAGACTCGCGGAACGGATTCTTTTCGTCTTGCGAGGCACCACTGTAGCCTGATCCCAACCCAGTTTAGGGCTTTAAAGGACATAACCAGCTTTTTTAATTGGGCCCTTTATAATAAACCAAAGGGCAATATTCCATTATGCATGATGCCAATTCTATTGGGCACGATACATTATTCTATAAAGAGCTTCAAAACTGTGAAATTCCTCTTACATTTTCTGCTTATTAGAATATGATACGATAATCTTTATTGCCGTTGTCCCATACAGAACAACGAAATTGAAAAAATCTACATCAGACATTCAAAAACCAACAGGCCTGCTATCCCAGCTATCCCAGCCTGGTTAGCCCCCTAAAAACTCTGATACCCCATAATTAAATACAATATACTCCCATAAAGACTACCTTACACTGCGTTTAAAACCAAAACCGCATTTGGATAGAAACTGTTTCTCAGGTGGCTAGTCCTAGTCTTTATAACCCTGTACCTTCCTCCAGAAGGCAGAAGCTGAAAGAGATCATTTCCGGGGTGCGCACTATCCTGCACTATCTCTGCAGCTTTCTTATGGCACCTGGAAGCATAGATTTGATCCAAGGTAGGAAGAGTGCACCCAATTATTCTCTCCGCAGTCTTTACAACCCTGGACAACATTGCTTTTTCCCTGACGGTGCAGCTCCCAAACCACACACAGAGACCATAAGTTAATACACTCTCAACAGTACAATGGTAAAATGCCATCAACAGGTCCTTTGAGAGATTATTTTTCCGGAGGAATCTCAGAAAATATAACCTCTGCTGTGCTCTCTTCATCAGGTTTTTGCTGTTTTCTCCCCAGGTTAGAATCTGCTCATGAGTTGCCAAATGTAGGTTTTGCACGTATTCGTCCGTGTTTGATGGGCGCCAAAATGGTAAAGCGAATAATCTTCCAGCACTGGCAATCAACAAAGCTCAATACAGTGGTACCTCGGGTTAAGTACTTAATTCGTTCCGGAGGTCCGTTCTTAACCTGAAACTGTTCTTAACCTGAAGCACCACTTTAGCTAATGGGGCCTCTTGCTGCCGCTGTGCAGCCGGAGCACGATTTCTGTTCTCATCCTGAAGCAAAGTTCTTAACCTGAAGCACTATTTCTGGGTTAGTGGAGTCCTTAACCTGAAGCGTATGTAACCTGAAGCGTATGTAACCCGAGGTACCACTGTAGTACCCTCTCCCCTGTTTTTCCTCTAGCTTCTCCTTTACAGGTAACATGGCCTATTAAGACATTCACACCATCTGTCACCAGAAATTTATCTAGGACCATATTAATTCTAACTTGGACCTTCCAAAAAAAGGTGCTAGGCATATTTCCTGTGGGTGATTTGCGGGAGGGGTATGGAGCCCCAAGCAGATCTAACACATCTCCTTTGGCAAAGGCCCAGTAGCTGCACCTTTTGGAAGGAGGTCCAAGTTAGTATATGGTTCTAGATAAATTTAAAACACTCTGGTTTCAATGTAAAAGGGACCCCTGACCATTAGGTCCAGTCGTGGCCGACTCTGGGGTTGCGGCTCATCTCACTTTATTGGCCGAGGGAGACAGCGTACAGCTTCCGGGTCATGTGGTCAGCATGACTGAGCCGCTTCTGGCGAACCAGAGCAGCACATGGAAACTCTGTTTACCTTCCCGCCAGAGTGGTACCTATTTATCTACTTGCACTTTGATGTGCTTTCAAACTGGTAGGTTGGCAGGAGCAGGGACCGAGCAACGGGAGCTCACCCCGTCGCGGGGATTCGAACCGCCGACCTTCTGATCGGCAAGTCCTAGGTTCTGTGGTTTAACCCACAGCAAAACCCGCGTCCTTTGGTTTCAATGTACCCAGGACTAAATATTTTGCTGCATTAGTCTTAATCTAATTATCTAAAGTGGCAATCTATTTCGCAGAAGGCCGGTTTTCAAGGTGAAGGCTACATTTTACCTCTGGGTTCTTTATTTCACTTGGTTTCTGACAGGGTCCAAACTGGGGGATATGGTTTTGCAAACAGAAATATAGACACATCCACTGAGCTTTCTTGAAAACAACCTACAGCAGGGATGGAGAAACTGTGGCCTTTCAGACGCTGTTAAATAAAAACTTACATCATCCCTGACCCTGGGCTACGTAGCTGGGGCTGATAAGAGTTGGGAGTCTCACAACATCTGGAAGGCCAGAGATCCTTCATCTCTGTAAAAGCTAGTTGCAAAAGTCTGGGGAGTCTGCAGTGCTGACTCACATTAAATTTTAAACATACAAAGTTTTTAAAAACAACAACCAAGCATTGGGACACAACCAAACGAATGCTCTAAATACCTTGTCAATAGCTTTCCCAACACGGGAAACACTACTGTGAATGTCTTTATGATCTGAGGCCAATTTCTGAACAGTGTCCTTTATTCGCTTGCAGCACTGGGTCATAACAAGTGATATCGTCCCCGACAGATCTCCATCTTGATCTAGACAGAAGAGAAGAAAAACAAATAATTAATTGCATTATGAGCAAGAAACACTAATACCCAAGAAATGGAATTTCTGCAAACAAAGGGCCCAAGCGCCGTCATTTAATTTCACTTCTGAAAAGTCATAAGCAGTTTCAAAATGGATTACAGGACACACTGGTGGGGCGAAAAATCTGTGTCCCTTCAGATGTTGCTGAGCTATAACTCCAATCATCCCTGATCATTAGCCACATTGGCTGGTGCTGAAGGGAGTTGAGGGTCCAACAGCACCTGAGAGGCCATCTAACCCCCACCTCTGGTGTCAGGAAATGTTATTCCTGTGGGATTGGCCAGCATAATTTATAGCATGCACAGCAAGTTATATACAATCATAACTCGAAGCCAGCTTCATCGCCGCCTTGTACTCAGTGTATTATTTCAGATTACGCTAAATGGTTGGTTACTTACCTGGAAAAGCAGTTCTTGCAAAGCGGCCTTGTCAAGTGTACACTGTAACAAGGCACACTAGCTACGCACAATGTTATGAGATTCTATCCAGCACCTGAATCTTTATAGAGGCAAAAGTCTTGCTTCTGCAGACCTCTCTTGCATTCCCTCCGTTCGTTTCAACCCTCTCAAGACTTGAAAAGACCAAAGAGAGATGCAAACTGGGCTGGGTCACTCTGGAATGACTTTGTAGACGGTTAAGAAACCTCTGTTTCATCTCTGAGAGGTCCTGCCCGGTTTTCACTAACTGAGAAATATCCATCAGGGTTAAAAGGTAAAGGTAAAGGGACCCCTGACCATGAGGTCCAGTTGTGACCGACTCTGGGGTTGCGGCGCTCATCTCGCTTTATTGGCCAAGGGAGCTGGCGTACAGCTTCTGGGTCATGTGGCCAGCATGACTAAGCCGCTTCTGGCGAATCAGAGCAGCGCACGGAAATGCCGTTTACCTTCCCACCGGAGCGGTACCTATTTATCTACTTGCACTTTGACGTGCTTTCGAATTGCTAGGTGGGCAGGAGCAGGGACCGAGCAATGGGAGCTCACCCCGTCGCGGGCATTCGAACCGCCGACCTTCTGATCGGCAAGTCCTAGGCTCTGTGGTTTAACCCACAGCGCCACCCGCATCCCTTCCATCAGGGTTACTCGTTCCCAAATACCCATCACATCTGATGATGAGAAAAAACAGAGCCTTGTGAAGGTGGGTGCAGAAGACCACATGCAGACCCCTAGATCAGTTGTGTTTCTTCATGGAAACAAAGCAGAGGTATTTTTTGTGATGGCAGACTATCTGCAATTCAGGATAGCTTAGCGGTACGTTCAAGCTGCTGAGGTCTAACGAAGAACAAGGCACCAGTCTTTTCTCCTGGCAAGGAAGTATTCCACACAGCATTCAGTTACCTGTAATTCTGACAAATTTACCTGGATATAGCACAAAAAATCAGTGGCAATTCTGCCTTTAATTAGGAAAATTACATTTAGCAGAACCATACTGGGGGGGCAGCTAAAACAAGAGTGAATATAGTGGAACCTCGGTTTTCAAACGTAATCCGTTCCAGAAGTCCGTTCGAAAAACAAAAATCAAAGGGCTGTCGGCGAAGTGAATGGTTAAAATGGAAAAATGCACCATGGAAGCTGTTCAATTTCCAAGGCTTGTTCGAAAACAGAAGCATTCACTTCCGGGTTTTCAGCGTTTGGCTTCCGAATCGTTTGGCAGCCAAGGCATTTGAAAATCGAGGTTACACTGTATTTGGAAATCTTAGGCTAATATGAAATTTTAAAAGGCCTAACTCGGAGGGAGAGGGAAGCCACACAATGTTTTGTGGTGGAAATACCAACGGCATCCTCTGAAAAACAGAGATATGGGTCTATGAAAGCCTATTTATCCCATATGTACTGTCTTTTGAGGCAACTGCTGCTTTTATATATACACTGGTACCTTGGTTCTCGAACTTAATCCATTCCGGAAGTCCGTTCCAAAACCTAAACATTCCAAACCAAGGCATGTTTTCCCATAGAAAGTAATGCAAAATGGATTAATCCGTTCCAGGCTGTTGAAAAACTACCCCTAAAACGCTTCTCCCCACCGCCCCAATCAGCGTGATCTTTCGAGATCTCTTTCTCTCTTGATCTCTCTCTCGTCAAAGTGCCTGGGCGGCAGAGCGCTGCGGGGACTTCTCCTCACCAGCCCAATCAGCACGATCTCTCTAAAAACGGAAGCGCAACACTAAAAACGGAAGCTCAGGACTCAGGACACGTTCGACTTCCAAAAAAAATTCGAGAACTGGAACACTCACTTCCGGGTTTGCGACGTTCGGGTTCTAACTTGTTTGTGAAATAGGCTGTTTGAGAACCAAGGTACCACTGTATATATAAAACAAGTGTGGCACTATGCTACCAACTTCCATTTGCCAGCACAGCAAGGCACACACTCACTCCCCAACCAAGGTCCAGGAAGTCCTTCTCCAGAGAAACACACAGGCTCAGTTCAGAAGAACAGCTGCCACTTGCGTTGATGAATAGGAGGGAAGAATCGGAGACTTCACCCCTTTATTAATCCCCTGGTCTCTTCTCTCTGGCGAGGCAAGTAGAAGCGCTGCAAGCTCAAGTATCTGCAGAAGCTGTGTCAGACTGAGCAGTCCCCTGGCCTATGGTGCATCCCAGGAGAAGGCAGACTTTGTTTACCTCCTCTCTAAAATGAAGAACAGCATACACTTCTTGAACTCTACCCTCCGTTTTCAAACCTCAAGGCACAATAGTTTCTGAAACTTGCAAGAAATAAAAAAATTAATGCAATTGTGGAAAACTATGGAGCTAAGCTGCTATGGTTTTCCCAGTAGTGATGTATGGAAGTGAGAGCTGGACCATAAAGAAGGCTGATCACCGAAAAATTGATGCTTTTGAACTATGGTGCTGGAGGAGACTCTTGGGAGTCCCATGGACTGCAAGAAGATCAAACCTCTCCATTCTGAAGGAAATCAGCCCTGAGTGCTCACTGGAAGGACAGATCCTGAAGCTGAGGCTCCAATACTTTGGCCACCTCATGAGAAGAGAAGACTCCCTGGAAAAGACCCTGATGTTGGGAAAGATGGAGGGCACAAGGAGAAGGGGACACAGAGTATGAGATGGTTGGACAGTGTTCTCGAAGCTACCAGCATGAGTTTGACCAAACTGCGAGAGGCAGTGGAAGACAGGAGTGCCTGGTGTGCTCTGGTCCATGGGGTCACGAAGAGTCGGACACGACTAAACGACTAAACAACAACATGGAGCTAAGCTAGTCAGAGTACTACAGAAGCTAGAAAAATCTCAAGTGCTAGCATCCAGTCTGGTATTTGAAAAGAGGGAAGGAGAAACTGGTCCACCAGTTCTGATTTATCTCCATGTTTATCTGTAGTGTCCAGTTCCTCAAGCACCGCTTCAGAAGAGCCACTTCCATGCTCCAGCAAACCATTCCCTTTAACTGTTTTCTCTGCCACATAAACGCAGAACTATGTTTCACTGTCTAATCAAGACGCAGCGGTGTACCTGCCTTTAAATTTACTGAGATACTGAATAAATAATTCCCTCTATCTTCTCATTTAGCTACAAAAATCTACAAGCCTCAAGGAGATTTATCCTTTGTTCAGATGTCTAAATGCCTCGTGACTCACTAGTCTCTTTGTGTCAAATGACCACAGCTCTCAGCTTTCAACAATGAAAACAGCACGGGTTACGTCAACAGGCCCAACATGGAACTGACCATTCATAAAACTGGTGCCACCATGCAATTCCTGCCCCTGTGAGAATGTCATCAAGTTGTACTCTCTAACACAGGGGTTAGCAAACTTTTTCAGCAAGGGGCCGGTCCACTGTCCCTCAGACCTTGTGGGGGGCCAGACTATATTTGGGGGGGGGGGGGATGAACGAATTCCTATGCCCCACAAATAACCCAGAGATGCATTTTAAATAAAAGCACACATTCTACTCATGTAAAAACAAGCTTATTCCCGGACTGTTCCATGGGCCAGATTTAGAATGCGATTGAGCCGGATCCGGCCCCCGGGCCTTAGTTTGCCTACTCATGCTCCAACATTTGCGACAGTCACATTATGACCCAGTTCCAAGTTGTGAGGTCTCTTTTGTCAGCCTTCAATGATAACTTCTATACGTTCCCTTTTTAAATAAACACCCAGCTTAATCCCAGTCTAAACATATTTACTTGGGAGGAAGTGCCAATAAAAACAGTATTTCCAAATAAAATGCTTACTCCTAAATAGCCTCACTGAAATCTGGCACAGAATTACACATATGGCCTCATCATTTCAACAGACTGTGTGTGTGTGTGTGTGTGTGTGTGTGTGTTCAGTCGCACATTAGACCGCAGGTATAGGAAAGTCAGCAAACTTGTTACTGTAAACTTTGTTTACATTTGCTCTATGGGATGTTCATTTAGGAGCCACCAATGACTAATGCCATTATTACTCAGTGTGAAAGAGTAAACTTACCTGCCGGTGTGGAAATAGATTAAGGCTTCCTTTTTTTTTACTCATTACAAAAGGCCAAGGAGGACAGGATAGATTAATCACTGCCCAGTCCTGAGATGTCAAAACAAAACATCGCCTCCTGCATCTCAAAACTAAAGCCCTTTATCTTTCAAAACTCTGTAAGCAACTTAAGTTAGCTCTTTTTGCTCAGTCAATAACAAAGCCAAGCACTTGCGTCTGGGAAGAGGGAAAACGCCTCCTCCATATAATACAAGAAAGCCATGCTGATAGTTAGCTACTTAATTATAGTTGTTAGAAAATCATTTCCCAAAATACAGCAGCAGTAGTTTTGTCCACATCATCTCTTTCAATTCCCCAAGTTGGTGAGGCTCGTTTGACAACAATGAGAAATCAAGTTTTCAGTGTCACTGGCCCAAGACTTGTGGAACACAATGAGAACAGGGATTCAGTGAGTGCCTTCTATGTCAACTTTTAAATGCCTAAGGAAAACTATTCCACCAGGCAAATAAGAGGACATTCCCTACAATGGTCTACTTGTGCTTGATATTAATTTCTTTTTGCTTTTAACTTATTTTTAACTCATCATGTTATTGTTTGGTTTGGTTTTTTTCATACTGCTCTGAACTGTGGTATATTTTTATGAACTAGTTGTATATAAATATTTCTTATAAATAAATAAATATGAACAATTGTATCCAAAGGAGGAAAGTCAGTCTCGCCACTGCCTTTTTCAAATTCATCTAAATCTTTAGGCAGAATAGGGGCTAGTAGCCGAGAGGCCTTCCAGCAGACAGACCGAAGGTGAAAGACTCAATAAGAGATGCATATAAGAAAAATTACAAACTGCAAACAAGCAACTGGAAGTTGAGGTGAAGGGACACCACCCCATACTCACTTCTCAAAGTGGCCCTTCAGGTAAAGTAGCTGATGCCAAGAGTGCAGAATTTGTCAGACGATGCTCATCAGACCCATGAATCACATCCTGGCAAATTAATACTACAGGGTTTGCCATGTCTGTTTCTGAACCTCTCTCTCTCTTGCAACCTTTGGGGAGGGGGCGCAGAGAAGGGAGAAAGAGATCCTTCCTCTCTAGTTACATACAAACTGTATGTTCCACACAACCAAGCAAGCAAGCCAGCCCAGCAGGAAGGCAAGAGAACATAAAAACACCCTCTGTAACAGACCCCAGCCCTTTGACACAGGGAAACTAAGGCCACATGGAGCATACCGTTCTCAGGGGACAAAAAAAAAAATGTGTCTACAATCAGTTGTTGCAGTTGCTGATATTTGTCTCTCTCAAGAGACAATGGAGTGTGCCTCCAGTGGTGAAGTCAAACTGCTTTGCTTAGACGACAAGACCCTCCTCTTGGCCTTGCTGATGTGGTCCAAAGAAAAGCAGAGCAATACATTTGGCACCAGCTTGGCTGCAAGAGTCGACGGAAGGAGGCACCATCCAACTATCTTAGGGATTCCACTCCAGATTTGTGTAGGGTTTACTCCTTAGCCTTTTCTTCTCCCAAAGATGTCCCGCAAGGCAGTGGAGGTTTAGGGTAAGAGCATGGGTAGGCAAACTAAGGCCCGGGGGCTGGATCTGGCCCCATCGCCTTCTCAATCCGGCCCACGGACAGTCCAGGAATCAGCATGTTTTGTACATGAGTAGAATGTGTCCTTTTATTTAAAATGCATCTCTGGGTTATTTGTGGGGCCTGCCTGGTGTTTTTACATGAGCAGAATGTGTCCTTTTATTTAAAATGCATCTCTGGGTTATTTGTGGGGCCTGCCTGGTGTTTTTACATGAGCAGAATGTGTCCTTTTATTTAAAATGCATCTCTGGGTTATTTGTGGGGCCTGCCTGGTGTTTTTACATGAGCAGAATGTGTGCTTTTATTTAAAATGCATCTCTGGGTTATTTGTGGGGCATAGGAATTCTTTCATTCCCCCCCCCCAATATAGTCCGGCCCCCCACAAGGTCTGAGGGACAGTGGACCGGCCCCTTGCTGAAAAAGTTTGCTGATACCTGGGTAAGAGTTTTCCTTCTCCTAGAAGGGCTACTTTCATAGGTTGACAAGCCGTCTGCCCCTCACGTGCAGAAACCACTTTCTTGACCATCGGACCCACGATTGGTCTCGTCCACTCAATCTGCAGGTGCCTGTCTTTGGGGAAGTCCCTAACTCACCAAGGGTTCGAGACCCATAAGCAACCCTCACCTGGTTTAGTTGACTAGTTGAAGCTGTTCCCGGAGTGTGATCACTGTCAAATGCTGACATTTTCTAGGAGCCACAGGTGAGAGCTGAGAGCAGGGTAGCGACAAAAGGTGAACAAACTACCCCAGAGGGAGCACAACATCTGCCCCACCAGACGTACTACCCCTCCCCTAACACCCCACATACCCATCTAGGAAACAAACCGGATCATAGGGAACTGAATGGTGTCTCAAAACAAGAGGCAGACTACGCGAGAGCTGACCAGACAAGGATAAAAGTGATATTGTGAGGCGGTGGGAAGGGAAACTGAGACAAGCACGGAGTTACCATAGTTTTCTTAACAACAGCCTGGCAGTTGGAAGTTTTCCTTCACGAAGAGTCGTAGGGTATCCCCCCTCCCCCAAAAAACAATTTGACACGTATTTTCAAAAAAAAATAAAAATACACCCAGAAATCCGGCAGTTGGAAGCTTTCCTTCAAGTAGACTTACAGGGTTTCTTTCCCCTTGCATGATATGTGCGCTGGGCCCGATTTAGGTTTAATGAGGCCCTAAGCTCTTGAAGCTAATGGGGCCCTTTATATAAACAGCTGTCCTTTGTCAACAACAAATTGTCGCTGTTGTTTTGTGTTGAATATATGCTGCATGGTAATTTATGGACCTAATAGGTCCATACACAACACAAAATACTGTTGCTGTGTGTAGGTTTTTATTTTATTTGCTTTTTATCTTGTATTTAGGAAATGTACATCCAGGTTGTTGTTTATCCTTTAATTTGGGGGGGCGCCAAGAGAGTGGGGCCCTAAACTATAGCTTCTTTAACTTATACGTACGTAAATCCGCCACTGTAATGTAATAAAAGGTAAAGGGACCCCTAACCATTAGGTCCAGTTGTGACCGACTCTGGGGTTGCAGCGCTCATCTCGCTTTATTGGCCGAGGGAGCTGGCTTACAGCTTCCAGGTCATGTGGCCAGCATGACTGAGCCGCTTCTGGCGAACTACAGCAGTGCACGGAAACGCCGTTTACCTTCCCACCGGAGCGGTACCTATTTATCTACTTGCACTTTGACGTGCTTTTGAACTGCTAGGTTGGCAGGAGCAGGGACCGAGCAACGGGAGCTCACCCCATTATGGGAATTCGAACTGCCGACCTTTTGATCGGCAAGTCCTAGGCTCTGTGGTTTAACCCACAGCACCACCCGCATCCAGGTTGTTGTTTATCCTTTAATTGGGGGGGGGGGGGCGCCAAGAGAGTGGGGCCCTAAACTATACCTTCTTTAACTTATACATACCTAAATCTGGCACTGTAATGTAATACAGTGGTACCTTCAGGTTACAGACTCCGCTAACCCAGAAATAGTACTTTGGGTTAAGAACTTTGCTTCAGGATGAGAACAGAAATTGTGCTCCGGCGGCACGGCAGCAGCAGGAGGCCCCATTAGCTAAAGTGGTGCTTCAGGTTCAGAACAGTTTCAGGTTAAGTACCGACCTCCGGAATGAATTAAGTACTTAACCCGAGGTACCACTGTATTTCCCCCCAAAGAACAACAACAAAGCGCCCAAAGTGGTGTCGGAAAACTCTGTGGCAGGCACTTTCCTCAAAGGGAGTCGAAATTCAGTTTCCAGACAGTCAAAAATTTGAATAAGATGTCAAAAATGGAAGTCAAAAATTTGAATAAGATGTAAAAGTATGTTTAATTACTGTTGAAAACGATATGTTAAAAAAACTAATAAAAAAAATATTTAAAAAATTCAGTTTCAGTGGGATTGGGGGGGGGGTAAGGAAAGCTTCACCTGCCGGATTCCTGCCTGCCTGCTGCTTAGAGAAAAGGCAAGCGCCTGGTTCTTACGGACATACTCTCGCTCTGGAGGATCTCCCGGCGCAGCCCCGCCACGTACTGGATCAGCTCCTCCAGGCTCCGCTCGCACAGCTGCCCGTAGCCCGAGAACTTCTGCAGCACCTTCTCCAGCTCGCGCTCCACCGTCACGCACTGGTCCATCGCCTCTTCCGCCCGGCCACCCCAGGCCCCTGCTGCCCGGCCTTGGCCCCACCGGACGACGGCGGAGGCGGCGGCCCCACCGACCGGGCCGAGGAGAACCTGCGCCGTGTGAGGGAGGGAGGCTTGTTGTTTTTGCAGGCAGCGCGCCGGACGGACCGGGGGAGGAGGAGGGGGGTCCTCCCCGGCGGAAGGTTGGAACTGCGGCGCAGGCGATTGCTCGAGGCAGCCCAGGCGGGGTCCTCGAGGAGCGCCCGCGTGATTGGGTAAGGCTTGCGCGTGCGTAGATGTAGGAAAAGAGTGCAGAGGAGCTCGCATGCGCCGACGCAGACGAGGGTGAAACTTGCTGGGTTCCTTTGCTTGGTTTTCCCGAGGCGGAAGCGGCAGCTCAGGAAGAGCTCAAGCGGAGGGAAATGAGCCGCCAGGCTCTTCCTCGCTCCTTCAAAGCGCTGCCTCTTACAGGAATTCGCGCTTTGTAATGTAGGTCTTATTCCAAGTTGGGGGTGGGGAAGGGATATGTCGGTTTGGCGAGTAAATATATATAGAACGCTGTGTATGTGCAGCGTTCTCCGCCTTTTTTATCGACAACTGTCACTTCTGTCTCAGCGAGACAAAAAAAAGGCGCTAAAGGGAACTCGGAAATTAGAAGCTTTGTGTAAGTCTGTATTATTATGTCTATTGTTTTTACCGTTTGAAAGCAGTCGAGGTGCGTTCAGGCAGCAACTTAGACACCTCAGACTGTCGTTTCCTCTCATAAGCCTTCTTGAGACTCCCAAACAAGCATTTTGTCATTTCTGCATAAACACAGGTTGGGCAGGGCCTGTATGAAAGCAGCCTCTTTGAACAGGCAAATCAGGCAGTACGGTTATCCCCTTTTTGAGGGTGGGGAGAGGAGGGGGCGGGTTTGTTTACCATGAGATGTCATAGGTAAACAGATAGGGAAAGCGGAAGTAGCGTTTTGGGGGTCCTCCTGCCATGGCTCCGACTTCCGTCGCGCGTCGGCTACGTATAGGTCATCACGTGATTATTTGTTTTTCTGTGAGTTGTTAAACCTGCTGGTTCTGCGTCTGGGACTCTTAGCTGCCCAACGAGCTCCTAATTTCGTTGTTGTCGTTTTTACAAATGTATAAATGCTTGCAAAGATTGTATCTTCTTGTTCTTCTTTACATGCTGTCATGGCTCTTTAGAAAATACGCAGAAGGGGACTGTTAATATTTTTATTATTTCTTAAATTAGTATACTGCCCTTCATAAGATCACAGCGCGCATCACAGCATAAAAATACAAAATGAAAATACAAAATACATAATAAAATAACCAACAAACTATTAGCATCCTTCCCAAAAACACATCCAAGAGCCCACAAAATGTTCATTCAGCTAAAGACCTGGGTAACAGAGAAACATTTTGGTCTGCCGTCTAAACTGATGAGGAATATCGACTGGAGGCAAAAGCAGGATTGGCAAGGGATGCAAACTTCTTTTTTACCATTGCAGAAGAAGCCAACGCCTTTCATTCTCCTCTGTGAAAATTCTCACACAAGGTTTGATTAAATCCTAAACCAACTTACTTATAACTTTCCCTAGTGTTCCTCCGTAGTAATGCATGTATATGGATTGCAGTCTTAAGACTACTTGTGTGAGCACCTCTTTGCACGGGTAAACCAGCTACAATAACACCTGCACCTGGCAGGTTGATCCACAGAACTTGATATTGCTGTTGGACTGCCCCAGTCATCTGAGTCAAAACCTGTAGCTTAAGTTCTCAGGACTCTAAATAAAATCTAAAATATTTGTATCCCGCTTTTCTGCCTGACAGTAGACCTCCAAACAGCTTAAACAAAATAAAATAAAATGCACAATCAGCATCTTTGCCCCCCTTTAATTAGAAGGCAGTTCTTATTAATGAGAGACTACTTAAGGATGGATTCATTTAAACTGTGTGGTGCAGCCACAAGAGGTGTCTTTTTTAGAATATATATATATATATATATATATATATGAGAGAATGATTGGGTGGAACACTCTTAGACCAACCCCTGAGTAGCATACTGAAAAACAAAAACTGAAAAGCATTGCAGGCAAGTAATCCTACCTAGCAATGTTCCTGGAATACAGGAATACAGCAATGTTCCTGGAGTACAGGAATACAGCAATGTTCCTGGAATACAGGAATACAGATTCCTGGCTTCCTGAGCCTAGAGCCTATTCTTGCAAAATGTTGATAGCACCAGATGATCTCAAGGTAAAACAGTCCATGACCCTGTCACATGCCAATATCCAGGGATTTTTTTTTTCAACTGGAACTCGCCAGAACTCAGGTCCAGCTTCTCTCAGGTGGGTACCATTGCCATTCTAAGAGAATGAGGGAGGTGTTTGTGGTGAGCTCCGGCACCTCTTTTTCTTGAAAAATAGCATTGCCAATATCCCAATGGGTTGGGAAACTGTTAACATTTTATATACTGGATATTGGACATTCTAGATGTTGGTGGCAAATGCATGCATCTTTTAACAGTACTTTCAAAGCTTCACATACCGTGTAAGATAGATCTGTATTCTTATCCCCATATTGTAGATGGTGCACGTCATGCTACAGTGATTGGGAACCTGTTGACATTGTTGTCCTTCAGTTTCCATCACCTTTTCTCACTGGCCACGGCCAAGTTGAAATACAACATCTGAAGGATCACAGGTTTTCCCAACTCTGGCCTAAGGCAACTTGGAGAGGAAATTGAATTCTGGACTTCTTGGTTCATAGCTAACCAAGTCTACTCAGAAGTGTGTATATCAAATAAATTGTGATGTCACACTGAAAATAAATGAGCATGGGGTGTGTCTGCTTTGCAGGTCACCCTGTTTAGATTCAATAGAACTTAAACGACAAGTGTAATAGTTCTTATACTTGATTGTTGGCTCTGTTTATTTCTCTGACCGATAGAGGACCTCAAGGGATCTTTATGGGGAGCTGGGCTGCATAAACCAACCTCCATTTCTAGACCATAGGTTTATGTGTACTAATGTGCATAGTCTTATTATTCACTAAGCTGCACTACAAAATTTCACACCTTCTGTAACTAGGTTTCTAAAGACAGTGGGAAGACTTCTTTTTCTTGTTGTTGTTATATTTATTAAATGTGTATACCACCCTTCACCTGAAGACCCCAGGGCAGTTGACCTAAATGCCTACAACCTGCAAAGTCTCATCCACTTAGCTGCACTACAAAATCACAGGAGGAGCTGGGGGGGGGGGTGTCTCAGAGCGGTTCACAGAATAAAAGCAAGATGTAAAACCACAAAATATGTAATAAGAATAAAAACAATAACCCAATAGACGCCCCCGCCCCCCCCAAACACACATTTTAAAAGGGCATAGGATGTAAATCTGATCAACCAAAGGCCTGTTTAAAAAGGAACAAGAAGGATTACTTATTCAATCTGTATACCACCCTTCACACAGGGCAAGATTTAGGTTTGATGAGGCCCTAAGCTACTGAAGGTAATGGGGCCCTTTATATGTCCAGCTGTCCTGTGTCAACAACAAATTGTTGCTATTTTTTGTGTTGAATGTATGCTATATGGTAATTTATGGACCAAATAAGCATCCAAAGCCATTTGCACATAACAAAACATGTATTTTATCGAAGTAATTGTTCAACTGAAATACAATTAAGAAAAACTTCAGATATGCAGATGACACAATCTTGATGGCAGAAAGTGAGGAGGAATTAAAGAACCTTTTAATGAGGGTGAAAGAGGAGAGCACAAAATATGGTCTGAAGCTCAACATGAAAAAAACTTAAGATCATAGCCACTTGGCCCATCACCTCCTGGCAAATAGAAGGGGAAGAAATGGAGGCAGTGAGAGATTTTACTTTCTTGGGCTCCATGATCACTGCAGATGGTGACAGCAGCCACGAAATTAAAAGACGCCTGCTTCTTGGGAGAAAAGCAATGACAAACCTAGACAGAATCTTAAAAAGCAGAGGCATCACCTTGCCAACAAAGGTCAGTATGGTGAAAGCTCTGGTTTTCCCAGTAGTGATGTATGGAAGTGAGAGCTGGACCATAAAGAAGGCTGATCGCCGAAGAATTGATGCTTTTGAATTATGGTGTTGGAGGACTCTTGAGAATCCTATGGAGTGCAAGAAGATCAAACCTCTCCATTCTGAAGGAAATCAGCCCTGAGTGGAAGGACAGATCCTGAAGCTGAGGCTCCAATACTTTGGCCACCTCATGAGAAGAGAAGACTCCCTGGAAAAGACCCTGATGTTGGGAAAGATGGAGGGCACAAGGAGAAGGGGACGCAGAGGACGAGATGGCTGGACAGTGTTCTCGAAGCTACCAGCATGAGTTTGACCAAACTGCGGGAGGCAGTGGAAGACAGGAGCGCCTGGCGTGCTCTGGTCCAGGGGGTCACGAAGAGTCGGACACGACTAAACGACTAAACAACAACAAATATTAATATTAAAATTTTCATTTAATTTTTTGGGGGGGCCCCAAGCTATAGCTTGTTTAGCTTATACGTAAATCCGGCGCTGCCTTCACCCCGAGGACCCCCAAGGGCCGCTTGACAAACAGAAGGCGCACCTTTCTTCTCAACGGGTGGTGCAAATTTCGGCCAAATATCCCAGAGTTGGGGGGAGAAGAAAAAAAACAACCCCAACACAAATCCTTCTTGCCAGAGTCTACCCCGGGGGAACCCGTTTCACCCAGATCCTAAACCCAGCGCGACTTTCTCTCCCGAGGAGCCAAAACCTGCGAGAGAGCGGGCGCCTCCGAAAAAGAAAAGAGGCGGCGGCGAAAGCCAACCCAGGCAGGCAGCATCCTTTTTGGTGGGGAGGAGAGAGAGGAGGGGAAAGCCCGACCCGGGCCTTTGCGCGCGCGCTCGCCGGCAATGGACCTTCCCAAGGTAAACGAGCGCTGAGCCCGCCTTGGGGGGAGCCGGGGCCGGATTCTTCTCCCACCCCACCCCGGCCTGGCGGAACCGTCGCGCCGCCCTCTCCTCCTCCTCCTCCTCCTCCCTCGGCTGCCGGCCGCGGCTGCGCGACGTCACTTGTTATGTCTCCTCCGGCCCGGGCTCTGCTCCGCCGCGGAGAGGCGACGACGACGACGGCGGCGCGCCGAGAAGCCCGAGCGCAGCAGCAGCAGGAGCAGCACCGCCCGCGGCGGCCCCGACAAGAATAGGGCCGCCGCCTGCCTGCCTGCCTGCCCGGGACGGGGTAAAACAAGCGAGGAGGAGGAGGAGGCGCCTTGGCCGGCCGAGCCCCGTCCTTGCCCGACCCCCTGAAGGCTTCTCTCACCCCCCAAACCAGCGCCACCCCGCCTCGTGCGCCCCGAATGAGATGGTTTCCTGGTTGGGGGGCGAGCCCACCCCACCCCACCCCAAATTATTTCCACCCCCCAGCCGCCTCCTCGCCCTCCTAAGAGACCTTTCTCACTTGGTTCTCCTCAGCACCCCACAAATACCCAGCTCCCACCTACACACACTGCCTCCCTAAAATGATGGGGTGCCCTATATTAAAGGGGTGCTTCTTCTTTTTCCCCACCCCATATCCGGGTTCCCTCTAGGCGAGTGGGTGTTATCCTCTCCCCCCCACCCCACCCCACCGCCATTGTGTCTTTTCATAAGAATGAGGGGATAATGGGGAAGGGACTCTTTGACAGTAGCAACCAAACGGGGGGTTGTGTTGTTGTTGTTGTTTTGGGGTATGTGGATATCTGCTCCCCTTTTTTTCCTTCCCTCCAGACATTTCTCTTTTTTCTCTTTCTTTTTGTAGGACTGACTTGGCTCTCTCCGCAGAGAGTCAGGAGCCCCCCGCGCGGAGGAAAGATGTGGCTGAAGCTGTTTTTCTTGCTTCTTTATTTTCTGGTCCTGTTCATCCTGGCCAGGTTTTTCGAGGCCATTGTGTGGTACGAGACGGGCTTCTTCGCCACCCAGTTGGTGGACCCGGTGGCGCTCAGCTTCAAGAAGCTGAAGACCATTTTGGAGTGCAGGGGGCTCGGCTACTCGGGGCTTCTGGAAAAGAAGGATGTCAGGGAACTGGTTGAGAAGTCAGGTAAGAAAAAATGTCTGTTCGCTGGCATTTTAACTTTCGGAATAGGTCCGTTCCCCCTTTACTGTATTAAGCATCTATATTGCAATAACTTCTATTGTGTACAGTCATAGAGAGTGTGCAGGGGAAAGGAGTAATACTAAATAAATGTGCTTAATAATCTCAGATGTGACCTCACGCTTTGAATGCCTTCCAACTTTTTATGGAGAATTGCTTAAATGTGGCAATGTTTGAAGAAGCACAGGGCAGCAACAGGCTAGCATGGAATATACAACAGAACAGAGAGATGGGGGGGGGGGGGTTGTCCAGATGAAAATCATCAGGAACCATGATGTAATATCTGGCTTTATCTAAGACATGCCAGTAAGAATCAGAATTTGAAATGTGGCATGTGGTGTTTTGACGTGCACCCAAAACTAGCATGAAAGATCTTCTACATTGATCAGAAAGTGCCTGGCATTTTGTTAGGACGGGTAACAAGTTAGGTCACAAGTTTATTAAGATACTGGCTATCAGATTCTCTGCATGTTTCCTTGGTTGTAAATCTTACTGGCCTTGATGCAAGCAAGTGTGCGTAAGTAATTTAAAACAGCGCAATTCTAAGCGTGTTTGTTCAGAAGTAAGCCTCATTGAGCTTAATGAGGTTTACTCACTTGTAGGTGTGCATTAAGATTGTATCTTTCGTGCAACACATTGTTCAGAAAAGAAAGGATCACTGTTTTGCCGATTAATTTAATATATGCTTCAGACAAGTAGCAAGGCCTTGTTATGTATTCAAGGAAGTAAAATAATGTCAGAGAAATGCACGGCAAAGGTTTGCCTCAGTGTTAGCTTTTGTTTGCTGAGTGAGAAGTTGAAGGTTTGGCTGCTTCAGAACAAATATCTTATAAAAAATACCTTATTGTAAGCATATTTCTGACCTGACTGTTAACACCTTCAGAAAGTCATATGTCTATAAAGATAATAACAGTGGTGCTCTTTGGTTGAATAAATGCTTTGGTCCGCCAAACAGTAATAAGTGCAGCCAGGTGAGATAAATGAGTAAGACTGGCTAATTGCTTTGTGTACCTGCTTGTACAAACTCTTATTTTATGCTAACCAGTGTGCAACCATCGAAATCCTCAGCCTTTTGAGATCATCTCAAGGAAATTGTATCTGATCTATGGTTAGCAGCAGGCATAGGCAAACTTGGCCTTCCAGATGTTTTGAGACTACAATTCCCATCATCCCTGACCACTGGTCCTGTTAGCTAGGGATGATGGAAGTTGTAATAGATGATCCTTGGGGGTGCTTCCAACTCTACGATTCAGTTTATTGACCCTCTTCCAGTCCTTTACTAATCCCAGGCATTGGTTCATCTGAATATGTTTTGGTTCATCTGAATCTGGTGAAAGTGAATAGTAGAGGTTTGGGGTTCTCATAAATCCACTCTACCAAATTCAAAGTGCTGAAGCTCAGCATGACGGCCACACACCCCAAAGAGGATCCATAGCTGTGCCTCCACAGATACTCAAAACATGCAGGAAGCTGTGTTGATCCATGGTATAATAAAATGAATATACAGCCACGAGCAGTGGTACATAGCATAATGCCCACTTAATTAGGATTAGATTGACTGCAATCCCGATTGCTTTGTTTCCTGGGAGTAAGATCCATTGAATTCAGTGGTGCTACCCCTTCTGTCTTTGTACATTCAACTGGTAAAGTACACTGAGCTTTAAGAAAATAGCTTCAACCAGTTGATATGCATCCTTGCTTGGGAAGAAAATGAAAAGCACCTTCATTCTGTACCCCAACCTCCCATCTTCCTTTCAGAGCCGAAATGTCAATGCATACACAGTCACCCTGAGGTTGGTAAGCACTTCGGTTGTAATCCTATACTCAGCTGAGAGTAAAACCCGTTGAACTCAATGGGGCATAGTTCTGAGTGGGCATGTACGGGATTGCACAGTAATGTATTGAGTTGCAGGGAAGCTCTCAGAAGACTACTGGAACAAAACTAATTTGGTCATTTAAAAGAAATGGCTCCTTTGTAGAAATGTCTAAGATACGAAGTAGATTAGAAAAGTAAAGAGAGGAAACTACAGATGATCTAAACAAAATACAGAATCCTAAAGGAAATTTAATGTTCATATTTGCAGACTTAAGTTAAATGAGAGTAGAAGGAAATCTTTTTAGTGCACATTGAGCTCTTGAAACACCATACTTGCATGTGGCTATCCCCCATGGGACTTAGACTTATTTCCAAGTAAAACAGAGTTTTGAGCTGGAAGAAGTTGCCCATGTGAACAGAAAAGAGCGACACAGTTCCTTCTATGGAAGAGAGAGCCAGTTTTTAACCAAACTGAATAGGAATTGCTTTGGTGAAAACAAGCAAAGCTCTGGTTGTGCATTTTTCTCCTTTGACTTAGTTTAAGCGTTTGCATCTTATAAAAGGTATGCTATTGTCAGAAAATAAATTTTAAAAAAGCAGAACGTCCCATATCATGAAAATAGGATATTTCAGCACTTACGCAGCATATTAGTTTTTGCTCCTACAGGTTGGTTTCTCTTCTGGAATTTATCCACCAACGTTTGTAAAAGCGTCATGGAATAGCTGGGATTGATAGGTGTGCAATAATTTTATACTGCATATTTGGCTTTGGCTCAGGCACCTATCCCTGCAATGAAATAACCAACTGGAGCTATGCTGAATTTTCACCCCATACATTTTTAAGGCAGAAAGCAGGGTTTGGGAGAAGTTTAATGAACACCTCCTCTCTTTGATTTTTTTTTTAAAAAAACACTCTTTCCCAAACAGTTTGCTGCCATTTTTAAAAGGGGGGGGGGCAGGGAGCTTAAGTGTTCCTAACCAGCTAGCAGTTACATTGTCCCAATGATATGATGCTCTCACCTTGATTATCAGATTGGATTACATGATTGCCTTGGAAATAAATCCTTGCTTAAAAGAAGCACTGAGGCTTCATATTGAGAAAATGGTCAGTTGTTAAACGTTTCAGTGCTTCCTACACTCACTCTCAATGAGTGAACCTGTTTGCTCCATTTTGCAGGGCTTCCTGCAAAGAATCACCAAAATTAGGTGGGGTATATTTTTCCGGGAGAAAGTTTTTTTTTGCAGAATGCTCACACTGCCCTTATTTCAGCTCGGCGATAATATTCAACCCCTTCCAAGGACCTGCATGCAGATTCTTTCTTTTCCCGCTGCGTTTCTGTAGCTTTCAGGCTAAAGAGGGAATTTCGCATTACATGCTAGGGGAATCCAAACCCCGTGTTGCCTTCTCTGACTCTGGGCAGCCATTGCTGCAAATGGGTAAATTGTGTCATGGACCTTGCAGACCCAAGCGACACCAGCTCAAAAGAGGGGTGGTGTAACTACTAGAAGTGGGAGAATTAGGGAGAGCAGGCTTTTTAATGGGCCAGTACCCACAATGGGAGACGCGGGTGGCGCTGTGGGTTAAACCACAGAGCCTAGGACTTGCCAATCAGAAGGTCGGCGGTTCGAATCCCCGTGATGGGGTGAGCTCCTGTTGCTCAGTCCCTGCTCCTGCCAACCTAGCAGTTCAAAAGCACGTCAAAGTGCAAGTAGATAAATAGGTACCGCTCCGGCGGGAAGGTAAACGGCATTTCCGTGTGCTGCTCTGGTTCGCCAGAAGCAGCTTAGTCATGCTGACCACATGACCCGGAAGCTGTACGCCGGCTCCCTCGGCCAATAAAGTGAGATGAGCACCACAACCCCAGAGTCATCCACGACTGGACCTAATGGTCAGGGGTCCCTTTACCTTTACCCACAATGGGGCTTCCACATAATTGCATTTAAGTTTGAGTGCACTTTGGGTATATTATATCTCTAATCATTGCTAACAACCCTTAAAGGTTATCTACCCTGTATTTTGGTAGCAGAGGAATGGGGACTGGGGCTCTGAGATCAGTGGCCAGCGACCATCCGATGAGGTTTGAGTTGGAGACATGCACTGTTGGCAGTTATGCTGCCCCAGCCCTCAAGGTTTTGGATTGCTTCAGGTGCAGCAATATATTGTTTGCCTTATTTTATCAGGCATTTGCAGGAACTCTTCAGTCCTTCATAAACTGAAGGGCTGCCTATAAAGCTTTGGGCTGGTTTACGTAAATGGTCTGCTTTAATTAAAGTTAGAATAAATATTTCTCTTTACTGTATTTTCTGGCGTATAAGACTACTTTTTAACCCAGGAAAATCTCAAAAGTCGGGGGTCGTCTTATACGCCGGCTACAGCAGCAGCTCCTGCAGCAACTCCCCACCAAAGGATAAAATGACAGCAAATTAAATCAGAGGACACCAAGCTCTCTAGATAAAGCAGAAATACGCTTGCAAATTGGCCCCAGAAGCCGCCAACCACTGGGAAGTGGAGCGGATTTCTGAGCTGGACTGGAGACTGGTTTTTTTAAATTTTTATTTGGTGTGCGTTGGAAGAGGGGTAGTCTTATACGGCGAGTATATCCCAAACTCTATATTTTAACTGGAAAAGTTGGGGGGTCATCTTATACGCCCAGTTGTCTTATACGCCGGAAAATACGGTAGGTGTTCCAACTAATTGTATTTTACATGACCTTCCCCCACTATGCAACTGAGTGGCATTTTAACTCAAATTGAAAGCATTGGCAATCTTTATCACTTTGGAGTTTGCTTTACAAGCAGCATATGTTGTATGTTCGTAGATTTTCCTCTTAAAAAGTAGTTAGCCGTCTCCCAACAATATCTATTCTGCTGCTGTTCCGGAATCCTTTTGGCAACTGCGACCTTTGGCATTTACTGTAATGTGTGTTCCTTTGTTTGTTTATATAGGAGACCTGATGGAAGGCGAACTTTATTCTGCTCTCAAGGAAGAGGAAGCCTCTGAGTCTGTTTCCAGCACAAACTTCAGTGGGGAAATGCACTTTTATGAGCTGGTAGAAGATACGAAGGATGGTATCTGGCTAGTGCAGGTATTAAATACATTATTTTTAACAGTGAAACGAGCCCCTGAGTTGGTTCACATTTCATGTAGTGTACTTATCCCAAAGGCGCAGTGTGTGGTATACATGAAGATGATGCTACATTGCTGCCCAGTCAGATGGGCAGTAAAATTATTATTATTATTATTATTATTATTATTATTATTATTACTACACAACTAAAGCTGCAATCCAAAACACATTTTCTGGAAAGCCTGCCCCCTTGAAGCAAGACTTGCTTCGCAATAGACATACAGTGGTACCTCAGGTTAAGTACTTAATTCGTTCCGGAGGTCCGTTCTTAACCTGAAACTATTCTTAACCTGAAGCACCACTTTAGCTAATGGGGCCTCCTGCTGCTGCCGCGCCGCCGGAGCACAATTTCTGTTCGCATCCTGAAGCAAAGTTCTTAACCCGAGGTACTATTTCTGGGTTAGCGGAGTCTGTAACCTGAAGCGTATGTAACCTGAAGTGTATGTAACCCGAGGTACCACTGTACTTAAAATTGGGCTGCAAATGTGATGGCTTTGCTTTGAGTAAGTAGAATCTGTACTACTCATCTAGGATCAAAGAGATGCCATTCTTTGTTTTCCACTAAGTTGTTGCACATGAAAAGAGGCTAGCTGCTTGATCCTGTGCGCATTTACTAGGGAGTAAGTCCCATTGAATTCAGTGAGTTTTGCTCCCAGGTAAATGTACATAAAATCGCTGATAAGGTGTTCGTTAACTCCAGTCAATCATTCAAGGCCTTTCATTTTTATATCACCGTTTGCTTGTGCTGTTTCACATTTCCCTGTGCATCCTGCCTCAGTAACAGCTTTTCCTCTGGATTATTCTTCACAATTGGTTTCCCCATTTTAATGAGGTGCAAGGGGTTGTATAGCACAAATGAGCCAGTGTGAATTCGCATTACAGTGAACTTTTCCTCCTTGCCTCACATCCACTGAGTTGGAGATATGTTTGTTCTGGAATTCTGTTCTGTCCCTGTAAATGGGTATTAGCGCAAGGGTTTTTTAGCTGCTGGCTTTCAGTTGCCTTTTTCTAGGGTGGCAGCTGGGTCACACAAAATCAGTATTACCTAAAAGCATCCAAGCGCCATATTTCACTCAAGACGCTTCGAAAAGATGTTTTGTCGCAAACCTTTACAAAACGTTTCTGATGGTAATAATGCAAACACCAGCAGCCTGTGAGGTATGATGCACACTTTACTCCTTCCTAAAGGTAAAGGGACCCCTGACCATTAGGTCCAGTCGTGACCGACTCTGGGGTTGTGGTGCTCATCTCGCTTTATTGGCCGAGGGAGCCAGCGTACAGCTTCCGGGTCATGTGGCCAGCATGACTAAGCCGCTTCTGGCAAACCAGAGCAGCGCACGGAAACGCCATTTACCTTCCTGCTGGAGTGGTACCTATTTATCTACTTGCACTTTGACGTGCTTTTGAACTGCTAGGTTGGCAGGAGCAGGGACCGAGCAACGGGAGCTCGCCCCGTCGCGGGGATTCGAACCGCCAACCTTCTGATCAGCAAGTCCTAGGCTCTGTGGTTTAAGCCACAGCGCCACCCACGTCCCTTTTACTCCTTCCTACCTCCACCCTAAACCAGTCTTCTTCCATCTACATTGGCTAGTGGTACTTCAGGTGAAGCTTATAAAATAACCATCCTTCCCAACACCTGAACAGTGTTATTTTAAGATTCCGCTGCATTATGTCATTCTGGCTATAACAATGTAGGAAAGGTTTGTGGCTTATTGCCTTTTCCTGCTTTTCAATGTAAGAAAATTGCAGCAGCAGAAGACACAGGGCACCTGAAACACTCAAGATGGAATGCTGGCAAGGCATGATTTTTCCAGTTTTATTTCTATCTTGTCTTTCATGAAGATGAAGCAGCTGAAATAGGGAGAGGGCTTCCCGTTTTCTTACGGTCCTTTCGTCATTTCCATGCTTAGAGAGACTCTTTAGTGTTATTATGGCACATTTCAATTTTTCTTTTCAGTGTACCTCATGTGCAGATAACTTTAATTTACACTGTACTGGAGGGCATCTTTGTTCATAGTTTTATAAACCCATTTTTTATTGCTCCATTTCCTTCTGTAGTGCATTCCTTCGCAAAAGGCCCTCTCAGACGCAGGTTGCTAGCAAAAAGTTGGGAAGTTTTGGAAATCTGGGAGATTCAGGATGGGACAAACACCTTTGCACAAGCTCATGGTTAAATTATGGAATGTACTATCACAAGATTTGGCAATGGCCACCAATTTAAGGCAGCTTTAAAAGGAGATTAGGCAAATTTGTGTAGGGTAAGTTATCTGTGGCTCTGAGTTGCGATGGTCGAGAGACCTGGTGGCATGACGCTAAAATGCATGTCCTGTTTGTGGTCTTCCCATCTGGTTGGCCACTGTAGAAAACAAGATTCTGGGCTAGTTAAGCTTTTCGTCCAGTCCAGCAGGGGTTGCCTTGTGTTCTTAATGCTGTTAGCGCAGTCCCCAGTGTTCAAACAGTAATGAAAATAGCACTGAGTTCCCCACCATTCCATTCATAAAATTGATGCTGCCATGCATTTGCTGGCAGGCTGTCAGCATGCCAACAGCCCCTCAGGAGACAGCAAGGCAGACTGAAGCCCAGAACACTCTTCTTACAGGTTGGGGATACACTGCAATATTTTGTTGCAGGTCCCACTATTTTTTTTAAATAATTATACCTGTGTGCATAGTCGTGTTTTGTGGGCCTATACCTGAAATCATTTCTACTGTGTAAAGTAAAGGTAAAGGGACCCCTGACCATTAGGTCCAGTCGTGGCCGACTCTGGGGTTGCGGCGCTCATCTCGCTTTATTGGCCGAGGGAGCCAGCGTACAGCTTCCGGGTCATGTAGCCAGCATGACTAAGCCGCGAACCAGACCAGCACACAGAAACGCCGTTTACCTTCCCGCCGGAGCGGTACCTATTTATCTACTTGCACTTTGCTGTGCTTTTGAACTGCTAGGTTGGCAGGAGCTGGGACCGAGCAACGGGAGCTCACCCTGTCACGGGGATTCGAACCGCCAACCTTCTGACCGGCAAGCCCTAGGCTCTGTGGTTTAACCCACAGTGCCACCCGCGTCCCTTTCTACTGTGTACAGAACAGCAAAACCTCCTTGATGCTCACATTTCCCCTATATTTTAATGTGGCAGCTCTTTGCCATCAGGATAGTATAACTTTTGAGATTCTTAGAACTGGGATAGCAGCAACTGTTGAGCTTTTAGTTCTAAAATACCTTCCCTTCACACAGCAGTGGGACGTGCTTCTGAGGGATCGGGATGAAAATTTCCCAAGTTTAAAAACCAGAGAAGCATTCACTTTGCAAAACTTCACTTCGCAATAGCGTGCAACTAGAACACTGTGTAGCAAGCTGAAAAGAATCATAGAATCATAGAGTTGGAAGAGACCACAAGGGCCATCGAGTCCAACCCCCTGCCAAGCAGGAAACACCATCAGAAACAGTTCTGCAAATAATTAACTGGCTGTAACAGTAGATCTGTTTTCCTCCCATTTATAAATGATGCCTTTCTGTTGGGAAACTTCATTCAGTGCAAAGAATAAAACTGCAGTGGTATTCAATTGGCACAATGACAGTTGACTGACACCTAATGTAGCTTTTGGAATGGTGACCGAAGAGGCAAACATTTGTTGATTCTTTTTATGTTAAAACACATTGTCCTCTTAACAGCCTTGTGTTGTTGTTTTTTTCTATTCTGGAGAGAGATGTAATCATGGCTTTTCGGGATGTTGAACTTTCTGGATGTAGTGTTGGTTTCTCTGTGTTCTGGTTTGCGTTCTCCATTCCTGCTAAGCCATTTTAGCAGCGGCGGCAATTCATCCAGAAGAAGTCTTTGCAAGGTCGGGACGCATTTCACTCTGCATCAAATGAGAGATCTAAAAGGAAGTCTTAAAATCATTACTCGACCAATCAGCTTTCAATCACGTGACACATTCCTAAAATAATCAAAAAGTATGTGGAACCTGCAGGGCACAGTGACTCATGCATGATCAGTCATGTCATTTAATTTGCCTGTAAGGCAGAGCAAACGCCTGCCTTTCATCCTCCCCACTCTTCTGCTTTTATCAATCCACATTCCCAAGTGGATGATAATCTGTATTAATATTATACTAAGGGACAATTTAGGCAGAAGCTGCAGTTTATCGCTGTGTGAACAAGCCATTACAGCAAGCCTTGGGCTTGCACACTCCTCCTGGTTTCCTCTGGCACGTGCCAGAAATATCCACTTTTGGTTTTAAAGCAGCCTGAATTCCCCATTACGTCCAAAGTTGGGAAGCTATGGTTGGTTAGCTGGTGCCTTAGCCAGGGCTCCTCAGGCTTTTCGGACTGGCGAGCACATTTTGTTGTTGTTAGCCGCCCTGAGCCCGGCTTCGGCTGGGGAGGGCGGGATATAAATAAAATTTATTATTATTATTATTTATTTTGAGTTTTGAGAAAGTGCCGCGAGCAGCAGTCGCAAATTGACTTCCGTGGGGAGCATGGCATAACATGGCTGCCATGGGGTGTGGCATTGCACAGAATTAAAGAAAATACCGTCATCGCTGCTCCCCACGCATCTCAAACAGCCTCAGGCTTACCAAGGGATGTCAGCTATGTCCTGCTGGCCCTGGTTGCAGAGATAAAGTGTTACTGTTTTCTAAAATACTAGGTGCTTAATTTTAAAAAATGAAAAGCAAGAATTTGAGGTTTATATGGTTCATCCCAGAAGCACCAAAGAAGGCCAGAATTATAAATCAGTGTTTGATCCTGGTTTGTTTGAAACAATATAAATAATAATAATAATAATAATAATAATAATAATATTTATTATTTGTACCCCGCCCATTTGGCTGGGTTTCCCCAGCCACTCTGAGTAGCTTCCAAGAAAGACAAAAAATACACTAAGATGTTACACATTAAAAACTTCCCTGAACAGGGCTGCCTTAAGATGTCTTCTGAATGTCAGGTAGTTGTTTATCTCTTTGACATCTGATGGGAGGGCGTTCCACAGGGTGGGCGCCACTACCGAGAAGGCCCTCTGCCTGGTTCCCTGTAGCTTGGCTTCTCGCAGCGAGGAAACCGCCAGAAGGCCCTCAGCGCTGGACCTCAGTGTCTGGGCAGAACGATGGGGGTGGAGACGCTCCTTCAGGTATACTGGGCCGAGGCCAGAGCTCAAGAGAGTTTGAGAGTTCAAAACCAGACTTCTCTACCCAGGGACTCCCAACTCCCACCAGCCCCAGCTTGATCATATCCAATGGTCAAGGATAATGGGAGTCAGTGTCCAGAACATCTGGTGGGCAGCAGGTTAAGGAAAGCTGGTGTAAAATAACCACATTTCCTGAGTTTGTCAAGTCATCTTCATTGGAATCTTTTGATCTGCTCCTTACATGTGAATGGCAAGAGTATGTGAGACCGAGGCTCAGGCTCAGTTTGGTTTATGAACATAATGCTAAGCTATGTTTTAGTGTTAGCATCTGAAGTGGTCCTTATTTATCCTGCAGTAACTTGTTCCATCAGGACATCTTAAATGGTATTCCTGTATTGGTCACACAGGGTTATTAAATATTATTGCTGCTATTTACAGTGGTGCCCCGCAAGACGAATGCCTCGCAAGACGGAAAACCCGCTAGACGAAAGGGTTTTCCGTTTTGGAGGTGCTTCGCAAAATGAATTTCCTATGTGCTTGCTTCGCAAGACGAAAATGTCTTGCGAGTTCCTGCGGGGGTTTTTTCCTCCCCCCCCCTTTTTCCCAAGCTGCTAAACCGCTTATCAGCTGATGGCTAAGCCACTTAACAGCTGATCGCTAAGCCGCTTATCAGCTGATCGTTAAACCGCTTAACAGCTGATCTCTAAGCCGCTTATCAGCTGATCCGCTAAGCCGCTAATACTGTAGCACTAATCCGCTAAACCGCTAATGGGCTTGCTTCGCAAGACGAAAAAACCCGCAAGACGAAGAGACTCGCGAAACGGATTCTTTTCGTCTTGCGAGGCACCACTGTACTTATTTACTTTGTAAGCTGTTTAGTGGTTTGGTAACGTTAAGCAGTCTATAAATTGATTAGAAAAACAATTTCCCCAGCTTTTCTGTTGTGTTTGCTGCAGCAATATTTTTTTACAATGTTTTAGCTATGTGCATAGCTGTCAACGTTTCCCTTTTTTAAAGGGAAATTCCCTTATTCTGAATAGGATTCCTCGCAAGAAAATGGAAAAGTTGACAGCTATGGCTATGTGGTGGTATTATTTCACAGTTCCGTTGAAATTTTGAACGCCCTACCAACAAAATTGACAATGAAATTCTAAAATCCTAGCTTGAAATAGTTTATGTAACAGATTATACTTGCAATAGAAGGCAGTTTAATTCATGGCCTATCACAGATATTCTAGGTTTCCCCAGTTTTTTCAGACCTTCACATTTGCATACATGAGAAATCGGCTCACATGCAGTGCTCGAAACTCCCATTGTTCTAGGCACATTTTGCAACAGGAATTTCATTAGCGCAAGCAGTTTCTGAGCTCTGGGCGCAGTACCGCGCCTAAGATTTCAGATTAAAACTTCAGAGTGGAAGGAAAGGAGGACCTTTTTTTGCCTCCCCACTTCCAGCTACTCTCTGAAGACTGGAGAAGAGACCCTCTTAAGGATATAGGGGGCTGGTCAGGGGAAGGACTAGACCATGTGGAAAATGAACATAATATTTTAGCTGCAGTTCATTCATTTTCAGCTATGTATTCTTGTTATTAAAAAAGCATGCCTAGACAGTCCACTGTAGCGCCCATAACCTAGATTTAAGGTGCCATTTAGCTTCTAGCTTTCATATCTCAGTTTCTCACACTCCTCATATGCATGGAGCATTCCTGCAGTGGGCTTATGGAGAATTCTGTGAGACGTATTTAATAGATGGTCACATGGCCATTCAAGAGAAACCTACATGGATAACTTGTTTGTACAAGTTGTGTTCAAATGTATGTGTGCGCAAGAATTGCGCCAGGGATTATTCTGTGGCTACAAACCGTTAAAGATTTTCCAAGTTGGTTCTGAATGTGCCTCGTGAAAGATTTGCAGAACTCTGCGTTTCAGTTCTTCCTGGGTTTTTGACATGATAGAGATTTATTGCTGATTGCTAGGATCACAAAGTGTGCATGTTGACCAATTGGCTTCTTTAAAAAACAAGAAACGCAAAGCAGTTCTTTGGAATCATGTGTGGCAATGTCCCATTGGGCACAAGTATAAGGTTCCCAGATGTCCCCGTTTCCCGGGGACAGTCCCCGGATTTATTTGAAATTTGAAATAATTTATTGTCACTTGTACAACTTGTATACAGTGAGATTACACAAGCACCCCCCACTCAGATCTCTTAGTCTTAATTCCCCTCGTTTACTGACGCACACCCCCCAAACCCAAAAGTCAGTTGCCCTGTTGTTATCTTTTCATTCAGCAGCCTAACAGCCCACGGATAGAAGCTGTTCTTTACTCTGTTGGCGCGACTAATCGTGCTTCTATAGGGCAGGAGATCAAGAAAGTGCCGGCCAGGGTGTGAATCATCCCTGAGAATTTCCCTCACTCTTCTTGAGGCAACATTCTTCTGCTATTTCATCCAGCGGATTCACAGGACAGCCCATAATATCTTGTGCTGTATTCACCATCCTCTGTAGGCACTTCCTATCAGATGATGTCAAACCAACGTACCACACCATGATGCAGTATGAAAGGACACTTTCTATTGTTGACCGGTAGAAGGAGATCATCAAATGTTGATTGACATTGTTCTTCCGCAATACTCTGAGGAGATGGAGTCTCTGTTGGGCTTTCTTAACCACCTGGGCTGTATTTATTTTCCAAGTAAGGTCTTCACTGAGATAAACTCCTAGGAATTTAAAGGAAGAGACTCTCTCCACACAGCCCTTCCCGATGTACAGTGGGGCTAGTTCTCCTCTCTTCCTCCAAAAGTCCAACGCCATCTCCTTTGTCTTGCTGATATTAAGGTACAAGTTGCTCCCTAGGCACCATGTAGATATTTTTTGGACCTCCCCTCTATACGCTGATTCGTCTCCACCTGTTATTAAACCCATTATGGTGGTGTCATCTGCAAACATAATATTTGCAGTAGACGTGCCAGATGATATACAATCATATGTATACAATGAATACAGGTAGGGACTTAGCACACATCCCTGAGGTGTGCCAGTGCTGATTTTTTAAGGAATTAGATGTTACATGTCCAATCCTGATTTACAAATTTACTGATTTACAAATCAGTCCTCTGACAAAATCTATCTACAGTGGTACCTCGGGTTACAAACGCTTCGGGTTACAAACTCTGCTAACCCGGAAGTAGTACCTCGGGTTGCGAACTTTGCCCCAGCGTGAGAACGGAAATTGTGCAGCGGCAGCAGGAGCCCCCATTAGCGAAATCGCACCTCAGGTTAAGAACGGTTTCGGGTTAAGAACGGACCTCTGGAACAAATTAAGTTCGTAACTTGAGGTACCACTGTATTTAGTAGGAAGTTGAAAAGTGTCCCCGGATTCATTGAAAAAAATCTGGTAACCTTACACAAGTAACTACCCATGGACTCTGGCTTTTGTTCCACAGTAATTGCCTTTCCCTGATTATTCACCCCACCCCACCCCCGGCAGAGTTAAACTTAGAACTTTCTTGGGTAAACTCTAGTAACGTTGGTGATAAGCATTTTTACAGCGGGAACATATGGGTTTGGTTTTTCACAAATGGAAGTGTTATCAGAAGCCACTGTGGTGATGTCTAAAAGTAAAAAACTTGAATAGAAGTATAAAAATAAAAATAAATAATGAAAAGTCATGCACAAACCAGTTTGCTACATGGTGCTCTTTAAATGTGTAGCTGCTCATACAAAGTTTTTTTATTACTGTTTGAAAAACAGGTCATAGCAAACGATAGAAGCCCTCTAATGGGAAGAGTCCACTGGGAGAAAATGGTGAAGAAAGTCTCGCGGTTTGGTATACGAACAGGCACTTTTAACTGCTCCAGTGACCCCAGGTACGAATTTCTCCATTTCATAATACACAAAGAAGGTTGTGATCCCTGTTCAAGTTGCTGGATGTTTGCTGCTTCTACTGCAAACAAAATGCTTCTATATAGATGTTCATCACATCTGCAAATGTTTGCAAGACCTATTTAATTCTGGAGTGCTTAAGTTCAGGGCGGCAAATCAGAGTGAAAACTGTTTCTTTTTCAAACATTCCTTGATTTTACCCAATGTTTTCATTGTAGATACTGCAGGAGAAGAGGCTGGGTGAGATCCACGTTAATCATGTCCGTTCCACAAACTAGTACGTCCAAAGGCAAAGTGATGCTTAAAGAATACGGTGGGCGTAAAATCGAGACGGAGCATATTTTCAAATGGATAACAGCCCATGCAGCTTCCCGGATCAAAACAATCTTCAAATCGGAACACTTGAAGGAAGAATGGAACAAAAGTTATCAGTATAGGGTGAAAATATACCTATTTGCAAAGTTAGACCAGCCTCCAGCTTTCTTCTCTGCACTAAGTGTAAAGTTTACTGGCAGAGTTGAGTTTATTTTTGTGAATGTAGAAAACTGGGACAACAAGAGTCACATAGCAGAGATGGGCATCTATAAGACACCATCCTACATACTTAGAACTCCCGAAGGAATTTACAGGTATGGGAATAATACTGGTGAATTTATTTCCCTCCGTGCCATGGACTCCTTCTTGCGTTCCTTACAGCCAGAAGTTAATGATTTATTTGTTTTAAGCCTGGTATTAGTTAACTTAATGGCTTGGATGGACCTATTTATCACTCAGGGTGCTACTATCAAGCGCTTCGTTGTTCTCATAAGCACTTTAGGGACCTATAATTCTCTACTAATTATTTCTTGGCTACCAGTCTTGGGGTTTTTGCAGTTACCTTATTTAGACAGTTTCTATGAATACAGTTTAAAACTCTTCCGGTATTCAAATACAACAGCCCTAGCCTCATGGGTGAGAGCTGACTGGATATTTTACTCGTCTCACCCTGCCTTGTTCCTCAGCACGTACCTAGCCCATGGGTTATTAATAGATTACTTTGAGAAAAAGAGACGGCACAATAACAACAGCGACGAAGTAAATGCCAACAACCTAGAGTGGTTATCTAGCCTTTGGGATTGGTACACTAGCTATCTGTTCCACCCTATCACTTCGTTTCAGCGCTTCCCCTTTGAATCTGATTGGGATGAAGACCCAGACCTGTTCCTTGAGCGCTTAGCTTTCCCCGATTTGTGGCTCCACCCCCTGATACCAACCGATTACATTAAAAACTTGCCCATGTGGCGATTTAAATGCGCCGGCGGGCATTCCGAAGAGGAGATGATGGAGCTCTCTCAAAGCGAAAGCGAGTCGGATAGCGAATGCAAAGATGCCTCGAGAAGCGGCCGGGCAGTAGCCGAGGACGAGCAAAGCGCCCTTCAGAGCCCTTGCGAAGGGGAGCCCTCTTGCAACGGCGAGACCTGTTCGTGTGCCAAAGCCAGGTCATATGGCTCACAAAGCTCCACGGAAGATACGGAGCCCGATTGGTCCGTCTGGCCTGCTGGTATGTTGCACTGTACGGAATGTGTCGTGTGTCTAGAGAATTTCAGAAACGGATGCTTGTTAATGGGTTTACCGTGCGGCCACGTCTTTCACCAGAATTGCATTGTGATGTGGCTGGCCGGGGGTCAGCACTGCTGCCCGGTTTGTAGATGGGCCTCTTACAAGAAAAAGAAGCCATATCCACGTCAGCAGCTGTTGTCAAACCATAGCCCGTCTTAGGTGTGTGCTGATAACGTCCTTTGTAACCTTCCTACATATTTACTGCTTGCCATTTAAATGTTAGTCACAAAACAGACCTTGTGGTTTAAAAGTTTTAGTTTAAATGTTAGTGCAGTGAAGTAAAAAATAAACATGATGCTAATGTCGATGACAGAATCATTTGGTTGCCTTGTATGTTGAAATAATGAATACGTATTGTACAATGACACCTTTCCTTTTACAGCATTTGGAAGTTTTAAAAAGTTAACATTTTTCGTTTGCTTTTTTTTGTAAGCACAAAAATCATATATATTTGTCAACAAAAGTATATTTCAGGAAATGTTTTAACATGGCAGGATAGGATATGGGTGAACATGGAAATTTTAACATACAATAATTGTTTTATTTAAATGTTTCTTCTTTAGAGTTTGTTCAGCACACCTTTGTTGAATGATGTATGGTCTGTGAGAATACATTTAAAAACAAATCCATGAAAATAAATTATTTTAAAAGAAGGTTAATAATTTGTCCTATCAATTGTTCCAACGGCGTTTTTGTACCTGTGCTTCACTTGGTCTTCAACTCAAAATATAATTTTACTTCTTATGCTTGCATCCTACCCTTTCTTTAAGAAATCTGGAACTTATTGTAAGGTTACCAGACGTTCCCGGGGACAGTCCCTGGATTTACACAGCAGTCCCCATACAAAATCCATTAAAGTTGAAAAGGGTCCCTGGATTCATTGAAAAAAATCTGGTAACCTTAACTTATTAAGGTTTCTCAGGCAGAATATATCCATTTCCTAAATGCTTCCAGACCTATCTCTTGATTTGACTTTCATGTACATTAATAGTGCTTTATTAATTTCAAATATGAAATACAGTAGTACCTCGGGTTACATACACTTCAGGTTACATATGCTTCAGATTACAGACTCCACTAACCCAGAAATAGTACTCAGGTTAAGAACTTTGCTTCAGGATGAGAACAGAAATCAAGCTCCAGCGGCGCGGTAGCAGCAAGCTAAAGTGGTGCTTCAGGTTGAGAACAGTTTCAGGTTAAGAACAGACCTCCAGAACAAATTAAGTACTTAACCCGAGGTACCACTGTATAAAACTTCATCAGCCACTATTTATGCATTTCTGTCCTACCTAATTAGTCAATTGGGCTCTTAGTTCTTATTGACATCCATCTGTCTTGAGAGACAATGAAGTTCGTCTCTATGGGTGAAGTCAAACCACTGTATTAGCAGCACCGAAGTGATCTTCCTAGGGTGCAAGCCTGGGCACTTACACCCCGGGCAAGAAGGTTGTTGCCTACACAACTTATATATATTTCTTAAGGAATGCTTGTTCTATCTCCACTGTGCAGGTTTAAGGCAAAAATGTCTCTGAACAATCCACCATTTTCTCGTTATACAGGATATTGATCAGTGGTCAGTGCTGAGTCATGTCATATTATGCAATGTAAAACAAATCAGAATAGGTTAGACCTCTCTTTTCAGCTACTGTCCCTATGAAAGGCTCCAATCTGTCATGTGAATGCCGTTTGTCTAGCACGGGGCTAGAAGAATTCAAAGGCTAATGTATACGGATGTCTATTCATTTCAATGGGAGTTCATTGTATGCAAATTTCAAATGGACTATTGGTTAAATAGTTGAATGGGGGGGGGGGGGGGAATCACAGTTGACCAAGGACAAAACAAAAAAAACACCAAGTCAAATCTGGTGAATATAATTCAAAATTATCCAAGTGCCAATATTATCCTCCAAAGCAAAATTCTAAAATAATCAATTGCCTGTCCCTATTTTAATAAGAAATATCAACCTCAGATATGCAGATGACACAACCTTGATGGCAGAAAGTGAGGAGGAATTAAAGAACCTTTTAATGAGGGTGAAAGAGGAGAGCGCAAAATATGGTCTGAAGCTCAACATCAAAAAAACTAAGATCATGGCCACTGGGCCCATCACCTCCTGGCAAATAGAAGGGGAAGAAATGGAGGCAGTGAGAGATTTTACTTTCTTGGGCTCCATGATCACTGCAGATGGTGACAGCAGTCACAAAATTAAAAGACGTCTGCTTCTTGGGAGAAAAGCAATGACAAACCTAGACAGCATCTTAAAAAGCAGAGACATCACCTTGGCAACCAAGCTCCGTATAGTTAAAGCTATGGTTTTCCCAGTAGTGATGCATGGAAGTGAGAGCTGGACCATAAAGAAGGCTGATCGCCGAAGAATTGATGCTTTTGAATTATGGTGCTGGAGGAGACTCTTGAGAGTCCCATGGACTGCAAGAAGATCAAACCTCTTCATTCTTAAGGAAATAAGCCCTGAGTGCTCACTGGAAGGACAGATCCAGAAGCTGAGGCTCCAGTACTTTGGCCACCTCATGAGAAGAGAAGACTCCCTGGAAAAGACCCTGATGTTGGGAAAGATGGAGGGCACAAGGAGAAGGGGACGACAGAGGACGAGATGGTTGGATAGTGTTCTCGAAGCTACCAACATGAGTTTGACCAAACTGCGGGAGGCAGTGGAAAACAGGAGTGCCTGGCATGCTCTGGTCCATGGGGTCACGAAGAGTCGGACACGGCTAAACAACAACAATTTTAATAACGAGTGACATTTTATTTTCTCTGATTCCTTATATGTCTTGCACCGTCTTATGAACCTGAAACTACAATACTGCCTCCATTCATCTGGGACCAAGTCCCACGGAACACACTGGGGCTTATATCTGAGTACACGTGTAAGTGTCACATAGGTGCTTAATGAGGTTTGAACTGGTGGTGGTGCGCTCTCCTCCTTTGGAGTTTTTTAAGCAAAGGCTGGATGGCCACCTGTCAGGGATGATCTAACTCAGAGACCTGCATCGCTCGGGGTTGGACTAGATGACCCTTAGGGGTCCCTTTCCGACTCCACGAGTCTATGATTCTGTTCTATGGCATTGGGCAGCGCGGCTGCCTCCGGCTGCGGGGAGCGGCTTCCATCAGCTGTCTGTCACTTGCGGACAACCAACTAGGAAGCAGATCGGGGCTTCCGCATCCCTAAGCTCCTCCCTCCCTCCCTGAGCCAGCCTTTCCTGACTTCGGGTCCCCGGATGTTGTTGGCCTACAACTCCCATCATCCCCCAACGGCCAGTCCGGCTAGCAAGGGATGATGGGAGTTGTAGGCCAGCCGCGTCGGTTGAGGAAAAACGGCCTTGGACTAATCGGAGCGGCGGATAATCACACCTTCTACCCACGTCGTCTCTATGGTGCGCGCCACTTCCTTGTTTCCCTGGGAGAGGGCCGGAAGCAGGAAGTAGCGCGTGGATGGGAGGACTTGGTGCCGCTGGCCGGAGATGGGACTGTTCGGGAAGACCCAGGAGAAGCCGCCCAAGGAGCTGGTAAAGGCCGCTTGGAGGGAGGGAGAGGCTGGGAGAAGGGGCAGACTTTGGGAATAGGGCGCCCTGAGCGAGGACAAAGTTTGGCCTCTATCCTACTAAATATTTCTTATTTCCACAATAATTCCTTTTGGCACAGTTTAGAAATATGGGCATTATTATTATTATTATTATTATTACTATTACTATTATTATTTGCCCCCTCGGCGCCTTGTGAGCTCGGCGCTCCCGAAATCCGGCGCTGCTGGGATGAGCCGAGCAAGGAGTTTAATTTTTTAAATTTATTTTTAAATAAGAATTTATAATAAGAATTTATTATTTAAACCCCGCCCATCTGGCTGGGTTTCCTCAGCCGTTACAGTGATACCTCAGGTTACATACGCTTCAGGTTACATACGCTTCAGGTTACAGCCTCCGCTAACCCAGAAATAGTACCTTAGGTTAAGAACTTTGCTTCAGGATGAGAACAGAAATCGTGCGGCAGCAGCGGGAGGCCCCATTAACTAAAGTGGTGCTTCAGGTTAAGTCCATTTTCAGGTTAAGAACAGACCTCCAGAATGAATTAAGTACGTAACCAGAGGTACCACTGTATTAATTTATTATGTTCACATGCCACCTTTATCTTCAAAGGAGCTGAAGGTGTGGTGTACGTGATTCTCCTCCCCATTTCACCCCCACAACAACCCTGTGAAGTAGGTCAGGCTAAGACATGGGTAGGCAAACTAAGGCCCGGGGGCGGATCCGGCCCAATCGCCTTCTACTACCCACGGACGGTCCGGGAATCAGTGTGTTTTTACATGAGTAGAATGTGTGCTTTTATTTAAAATGCATCTCTGGGTCATTTGTGGGGCATAGGAATTTCGTCGTTGTTGTTTTTTTTCAAAATATAGTCCAGCCCCCCACAAGGTCTGAGGGACAGTGGACCGGCCCCCTGCTGAAAAAGTTTGCTGACCCCTGGGCTAAGAGATGGTGACTGGCTTCCAAGGAGCTTCATGGGTCGGGTGGGGGTTCGAACGCTAACCCTAACCATTACACCACACTGGGGAGAAGCCGGGATGAGGATGGGCGTAGGGTTTGCACCTGCCTGACAGGGATCGGTTGAGTAGCTGACACACCTCCTGCAGGGCTGGGCTTCAAGCCCCATGTCGAGAAAGGGCTTGCATGATTCACAGAACTGCAGAACTGGAAGGGATCCTGGCTGTGGTGGGGCGGGTGTCATCCAGCCCAACCCCCTTGCAGTGCAGGAATCTCAGCCAATTTCCAGTCCCATATGACAGAAAACACAGGGCGGGCGCCACTGAAATCAAAGGGGCTTCATTTAGTCTTAAGTAGATATGGTTGGGACGCGGGTGGTGCTGTGAGTTAAACCACAGAGCCTAGGACTTGCCGATTAGAAGATCGGCGGTTCGAATCCCCGCGACGGGGTGAGCTCCCGTTGCTCGGTCCCTGCTCCTGTCAACCTAGCAGTTTGAAAGCACGTCAAAGTGCAAGTAGATAAATAGGTACTGCTCCGGCGGGAAGGTAAACGGCATTTCCATGCGCTGCTCTGGTTCGCCAGAAGCGGCTTAGTCATGCTGGCCACATGACCCGGAAGCTGTATGCCAGCTCCCTCGGCCAATAAAGCGAGATGAGCGCCGCAACCCCAGAGTCGGCCACGACTGGACCTAATGGTCAGGGGTCCCTTTTCCTTTACCTTTAGATGTGGTTAGGATGACACTGTTAAGTCATTATCAACTGAAGTCCCATTGATTTCAACGGGTCTTCTCTAAGAATGACTGGCTGCTGTTCCCAGATGCTAAAAGTAGCAGATTCAGCGTCTCATCACTTGGCACTGCAGTAGGTTGGCTACTTATAGAATGTGGAAGTTTGGGCATCCCAAATTAAAATATAAGAGCCCTGCTGAGATAGAACAAAGGTCCATCTAGTGCAGTGTCCTGTTTGAAGGCAATACCACTCTTCCATTGATGCTTCTCAGCAGTCGGTACAAACGTGTGTGTGTGTTTGTTTTTTCACCTGTGTTTTATACTGTTCTTTTTTATCTATAAACCACCTTGAGTCCGTGTCAAGGAAAAAGGCAGGGTGCAAATAAATAAATAATGATAGTAATAAGTTTTGCAGGATGAATGGCAAAATCCATGCAACACTGGAGAAGCTTGAAGGATCCTCAATCACCCCACCCCACATTGCCAGGTTAACTCGAGAGATCGGAGAGCATACATATCCCTGGTTGTCTTCTAACATAATAAGTGAACCTATTGAAATTAATGGGCATGACTAACAGGGGTCCATTAATTACAGTGGGTCTACTCTGAGTAAAGGGACGCGGGTGGCTCTGTGGGTTAAACCACAGAGCCTAGGACTTGCCGATCAGAAGGTCGGTGGTTCAAATCCCCACAACGGGGTCCCTGCTCCTGCCAACCTAGCAGTTCGAAAGCACGTCAAAGTGCAAGTAGATAAATAGGTACCGCTCCGGCGGAAAGGTAAACGGCGTTTCCGTGCGCTGCTCTGGTTCGCCAGAAGCGGCTTAGTCATGCTGGCCACATGACCCAGAAGCTGTACGCCGGCTCCCTCGGCCAATAAAGCGAGATGAGCGCCGGAACCCCAGAGTCAGCCGCGACTGGACCTAATGGTCAGGGGTCCCTTTACCTTACTCTGAGTAAACGTTAGTTGATTACAGCCACAAATGTGTTGATAATTCCAAATTTCTTCAAGTAATGTTTCACATTTGTCTACATTAGGCTCACCATATACAGAGTTGCTCATTTGCCTTTATTAAAATCCTCTCTCAAGTTGTCCATCAGTAATGGTACATGTCAGTCAGTTTGACTAACGGACTAATAATCGAAAGCCCTGACCCACAGATACTTGTTCTCAGGAACCGGCTACATGTTGCAGCTTTATATCAGGATCTATGGGCATGATCAATACTATCAGTTGCCCTGGGTTCAATGACCCCTATCCAAACAGCACTGATCAACTAGCTGGGCCACATCTGCAACCTCTGGGCAGGGCACAGTTTCAAATCTCCTATCTTTCTTTTTCAGGTCAATGAGTGGTCACTGAAGATACGAAAAGAAATGAGGGTGATTGATAGACAGATTAGAGGTCTGTATTCTTTTGGGTTTTCTCTGAATTGCTCTTCTTTCAGATACCCCAAGTAAATACCAGTAAGATTTTAAATGTTTTTAATAAACTTCAGCATATAGAACACAATTAAATGGTGTATAGCTTTATGCCCAGACACAGTTCTGATGACATCTAGGAGCTGCTTGTATGGTGTGGGTTCTGCTTTTGTATGGTTGGATCCCACAGCAAATGGTTAACGTATCAGTGGGGAACTATGCTACGTAGCTATTTATTATTCCACACACCAGCACACTACCTTTGACAGATGGCTCCCTGATTTGAATGTTCCCAATGCAACCTGTGACCCAGCTAAAGGAGACAACTGCTAGGGATTGAGGCCCCTTGCCCCCCTAAAATATTTGAGGGGCTGGGCCCTCCAAAATTGATAGGCATTGCCATTCAAATCGTGTACGTGTGCCGCGTCATGCGATTGATTATGTGGAGTGGGGCTTACCTCCCCCCCCCCCATATTTTATTCAAGTTGGCACTCCTGTACCCAATAATGCAAAAATCAGCACCCAAACTGTGCTGGCAATTTGTCAGGCAGCCCATGTTGGCTTCTGCAGTGACCACTAACTTCATCTGCAAGGGATTAGAAGATGTTTGTTCTTTGCTTGGGAAATATGAGGGAGGGGGGGCTTATATCAAGAGAAAACATCAGTCAAAGCAGTGTTTGTACGTGGGATCTGAATATCAGTTTAAAGTTCATGTGGGATAGGCCTTATGCGGCTGTTGTTTTGACCTCAGGTGGACCCTAATTGCTTTCTTGGTGATTCCGTTACATTTCCTTGGAACTGGAAATGAAGGCACAGAGGAAGCAAGCTTCGAGATTTCAGTGCAGGCACCCCCTGCCAGAAATACTCAGGGCACCATCCTCTAGAAAGTTCTCCTGTGCGAGCCCCTTTGAAATGAATGCAGGCTGTGCCAGCACTCAGCTCCCATTCTTTGGAGTGGCACTTTTGCAGGGGAATTTCCTGGAGGCCCTTTGTATGGAAGGTTTTTAGTTAACTGGGCTTGAAATATTTAAAATGGAAGCAGCTGCCAGAAGGAACCTTTACACAAAGCTACATGTATAACAAGTTATCCAAGCCTTTCAATAAGGAAATGTATACGAAGTTGTTGTAACTGTCCCCCAATGGTTGCAAACATATCATTAGCATGGTTTACTAGTACAGTCGTCCCTTGGTTCTCGAACGCCTTGGTACTCGTACGCTTTGGCTCCTGAACGCCGAAAATCTGGGAGTAAGTGTTCCGGTTTTCGAACGTTTTTCGTCCGACGCGGCTTCCGCTTGAGTGCGGGAAGCTCCTGCAGCCAATCGGAAGCTGCGCCTTGGTTTTAGAACGTTTCGGAAGTCGAACGGACTTCCAGAATGGATTTCGTCCAAGAGCCAAGCTACGACTAGTTACT
This sequence comes from Podarcis pityusensis, assembly GCF_964106645.2. Lineage (NCBI taxonomy): Eukaryota > Metazoa > Chordata > Lepidosauria > Squamata > Lacertidae > Podarcis > Podarcis pityusensis. The sequence goes on along the minus strand of NC_138038.1, from coordinate 11,812,063 downwards.
TGAATGATGCTCTACCCACAAATCACCTCTCTTACGAGTCCTTCCTCTTCAGTTGAATTCCTCCCATCACACAGTGCAAGTAAGTGTAATGTGGGTTATTTATTGTTTGACATTTGTAATAAAATAAAATATAAAAATGTCATTTTCTACCCCAAGCCGTTCATTGGCAGGAATATTTGTCAGCAACTGTTGCTGAGTATATTATACTAAGATTGGAACTTACATCTGGCAAGTAGGAAATACTGATTGACTTACAATCCAAGAAAGGCATAGGCAAACTTGGCCCGCCAGATGTTTTGGGACTACAACTCCCATGATCCCTAGCTAACAGGACCAGTGGTCAGGGATGATGGGAATTGTAGTCCCAAAACATCCTGGAGGGCCAAGTTTGCCTATGCCTGATCCGAGACACAGTTCACTCAGAGGTTTGGAGCTCCCATTTGAGGTCAAGGACAAGACAGGTAGAACCTTAGCAGCTATCAAATTTTGGTTGGCTTCTGTAATCTGCCCCAGATGAGAGCAGCCAATATATGCATATTCTCAAAGCCCCCCAAACATTGTCTTTCATTCAGAAAAGTCTTCTTAAGTCTGTGGCCGCTAGTATAGGGGGACTGAGGTGACAGGTGAGCCCCATTCCTTCTCTCCTATGTAGTATTCACACGCCAAGGAAAATCATGGCTCATTTTTAAAGCCCCAAGCTTCCGCCATCGCCATTTACTCTTGTTTGCATTGTAGATATTCAGCGAGAAGAGGAAAAGGTAAAAAGATCCATCAAAGATGCCGCCAAAAAGGGTCAGAAAGACGTTTGCGTGGTCCTGGCAAAGGAGATGATTCGTTCGCGGAAAGCTGTGAGCAAACTCTACGCCTCCAAAGCCCACATGAATTCAGTGCTGATGGGGATGAAGAATCAACTGGGTAAGGAGCTGGGCTTCCACGGCAGCACCTGTCATGGTGGAACAAAATGGTTACTTAAATTTCTCTTCCACCAAATCAGACAGGCAACTGAATACAAAAGAAAGCTATCCCCTATCTATCTATCTATCTATCTATCTAGGATCTTATTCTTTTGGTACTGCTCTAACCACATGAAAGGGTAGCAGTGGGTTAGGAAATAACCATGCAATAGGCTTTGTCCACCAAGCTGTGTTTTTCAGCTATACAGTGGTACCTCGGGTTACATACGCTTCAGGTTACAGACTCCGCTAACCCAGAAATAGTACCTCGGGTTAAGAACTTTGCTTCAGGATGAGAACAGAAATCGCAGCAGCAGCAGGAGGCCCCGTTAGCTAAAGTGGTGCTTCAGGTTAAGAACAGTTTCAGGTTAAGAACGGACCTCCGGAACGAATTAAGTACTTAACCCGAGGTAACACTGTATTCCCCTGCAGCATACTGTAGGCTCACAGCTTGCAGAAGCTCTTCTCACACTGCTAGGTACATGTGCAAAGGGGGCCTTGGACAAACATTTATCCAGAATTCTCCCACCTCAAGCAATCCGGGCTGAAGCTGAGCTGTGGTGCAATGCTGCAACAGTCTTCCTCTCCCATAGAAGACTGTGGAATAAAATGACGCTTGGAAATAGAGGCTTTGAACCTCATTAGACCAAATGAGCATAAAATGATCAAGGGTCAGCAATACAGAAAGAAATGGAAGACTGTTGTGAAGACTGTAGGACTAAACAGTTCACACCATAGATTTATGTTTATGCTGGGCTGTAGCAATAGTAATAATAATAATAATAATAATTTTTTATTTATACCCCGCCCATCTGGCTGGGCTTCCCCAGCCACTCTGGGCGGCTTTCAACAAAATATTAAAATACAGTAATGCATCAAACATTAAAATCTTCCCTAAACAGGGCTGCCTTCAGATGTCTTCTAAAAGTCTGGTAGTTGTTGTTCTCTTTGATATCTGGTGGGAGGGCGTTCCACAGGGCGAGTGCCTGGTTCTCTGTAACTTGGCTTCTCGCAGTAAGGGAACCGCCAGAAGGCCCTTGGCGCTGGACCTCAGTGTCTGGGCAGAACGATGGGGATGGAGACGCTCCTTCAGGTATACTGGAGCAAGGCCGTTTAGGGCTTTAAAGGTCAGCACCAACCCTTTGAATTGTGCTCGGAAACGTACTGGGAGCCAATGTAGGTCTTTCAAGACCGGTGTTATGTGGTCTTGGCGACCGCTCCCAGTCACCAGTCTAGCTGCCGCATTCTGGATTGGTTGTAGTTTCCAGGTCACATTCAAAGGTAGCCCCACAAAGGTAGCAAAGGTCAGTAATGTTTGAATAAAGAAGCAAGTTATAGGAAAGTACACCTCTTCTTTCCACATGATAGCAGTATGCAACCCAGGACTTCCCATTTAGAAAAGTGCTCTTCCAAAAGTCTTCCACCTTGCTACACAAAATAAAAAAAATCCTTCCAGTAGCACCTTTAAGACCAACTAAGTTAGTTCTTGGTATGAGCTTTCGTGTGCAAGCACACTTCTTCAGATACACTGAAACAGAAGTTGCCAGATCCTTCTATATAGTGAGAAGGTGGGGAGGGGTATTACTCAGAAGGGTGGTGGGAATGGGAGATTGGCAGATAGCTGGGATGAGCTATCTGCCAATCTATCCCAGCTATCCCAGCTATCCTAGCTATCCCAGCTATTTGCCAATCTCCCATTCCCACCACCCTTCTGAGTAATACCCCTCCCCACCTTCTCACTATATAGAAGGATCTGGCAACTTCTGTTTCAGTGTATCTGAAGAAGTGTGCTTGCACACGAAAGCTCATACCAAGAACTAACTTAGTTGGTCTTAAAGGTGCTACTGGAAGGATTTTTTTTATTTTGATTATGGCAGACCAACACGGCTACCTATCTGTAACTGGAACCTTGCTACACATTTGAGGTCTGCAGAGCTTTGGAAGGTAACTAAGGTTTTGTAGAGGATGAGCACTTTTCCTTGCAGTTCGGTGGCGTTCTGCGTGAACCTCAACTTGTAGCTTATGTCACTCCAAATAAACGAAGAGCTGGGGAGGCAAACCACGAGGTCAGGCTTGGTTCTGGCGGCGGCAGGACCAGGAGTGGAGCAAAGTGACTGTGATCTTTTGCTCCAGGCACCCACCTGCTTCCTCATTCTTGCAGTGTTATGTACAAATAAAGCCACCATTGGATACAGTGTCATGTGATATTGCCTTCTTGTGGTTTAATCGTCACAGGTTTGTTAGTTTTTTTTACAAAAATCAAGCGGCCTTGGAAGGATTTGTATACAGTGGTACCTCAGGTTACATACGCTTCAGGTTACAGATGCTTCAGGTTACAGACTCCGCTAACCCAGAAATAGTGCTTCAGGTTAAGAACTTGGCTTCGGGATGAGAACAGAAATCGTGGTTCGGCAGCGCGGTGGCAGCAGAAGGCCCCATTAGCTAAAGCGGTGCTTCAGGTTAAGAACAGTTTCAGGTTAAGAACGGACCTCCGGAACGAATTAAGTACCGTATTTTTCTCTCTATAAGATGCACAAGACGCACCTAGTTTTTGGAGGAGGAAAACAAGAAAAAAAAATTCTGAATCTCAGAAGCCAGAACGGCAAGAGGGATCCCTCTTGCTGTTCTGGCTTCTGTGACAGCTGCGCAGCCTGCATTCGCTCCATAAGATGCACACACACCTTTTTAGGAGGGAAAAAGTGAGTCCTATAGAGCAAAAAATACAGTACTTAACCCGAGGTACCACTGTACTTGAATGCGTCACAAGCAAGATGCTGGACCAGATAATCCTTGATGTAACATTGCCGGTATGATCACATCCTTATCCTAGAAAATCTTTGGGGGTCTTTTTCAGAAGCGGAAAGGAAAAGAATACTGTGTTCTTTATGAACACTCTTAGTGTTGGGTTTTTATAAGTTATCAGGTTGAGAGAAAAGATGGACATCTTGTAATCTTAGGTACCCTCAACTCCCCTCTGAATTGAATAGGAACCTTGATCTGGTGGCAGGGAACAGCCCAAGCTGATGTTCTGCTGGTCTGAATTTGATCTAAAGTCTTCCATGCCTTCTCTTGGCAGCTGTCCTGAGAGTGGCTGGCTCATTACAAAAGAGCTCAGAAGTAATGAAAGCCATGCAAAACTTAGTAAAGATCCCTGAAATCCAGGCTACAATGCGGGAGTTGTCCAAAGAAATGATGAAGGTAAGGTTACTCTCTTAATTCTTTTTTGTATGATCTGGCTGTGTAAAATGGTAGCAAGGAAAGCAGTCTAGCATGTAAGAGATAGTACCTTCTTCAGATCACTGTTGCCTTGTTTGTTGATCTCCTGGCTCCTGCCTTCTCTTTGCCAGATGAGGCCACTTGAACATCAGTCCGAAGGAGATCAGTTGTCAAATTTTCGTTGTCTCTCTGGATTTATTTTTTTAGCTTCATGCAATTGTTTGTTGGGACAGTCCAAGCTGTGGCTGAAAACTAGGGCCCAATTTCCAGGTCTACAGGTGTATGATCCTGGTCTGTATATACAAATAACTTAATTTTCCATCATCTACATTTTCTTTAGGCAGGTATTATTGAAGACATGCTGGAGGATACTTTTGAAGGTATGGAAGACCAAGAAGAGATGGAAGAGGAAGCAGAAATGGAGATCGACAAAATTTTGTTTGACCTTACAGCTGGTGAGTGGAAGTGTGCACAAGTGTCTATAGATAAACTTATGTGCTATGTCCTACTTTTTATTGTTGGCAAAACTGGCCACCTTCATTTGCAGCGCCAGCTCTCCTGTAATATTAAATGGAAGCTTGACTGAACAGGTGTTGCTGAGCAAATGAAACCCTGGAGTTATATGCCACAGCTTTTAAGCATTCTCTTGAGTCTTTGTTATGTTTCAGGAAGTGAAGTTAAATGGCTGTTTCATCTTCCAGTTCTCCCACCTAGTCCAGTGGTGGGGAACCTCCAAACCATGAGCCTAACTAGACTAGCCACAGTCAAAATTTAGCTCGCAAGGCTGTTTTCCAGACATCATATATGTGTGTGTAGGGTAGATAAAGACCTGGCAGCAAATAAACAATTGGGAGTCTTGAAGTGCACTCCCAATGGTTCCTTGGCCAGCATGTCTTGTATTTGCTTGTATTTGTACTGCCTTCCCAAAGCCGGGAAGGAGATATGGGGGCTATGACAGGGTCCTAGAGTCCTCCTGTCTCCTTCCCAAACCCTAGTTAGCACTTTCCCAGCTTTCGGAAGGAGATGGGAGGGCCCTAGGACCCCACCAGAGGGGACGCGGGTGGCGCTGTGGGTTAAACCACAGAGCCTAGGACTTGCTGATCAGAAGGTCGGCGGTTTGAATCCCCACGACGGGGTGAGCTCAGTCCCAGCTCCTGCCCACCTAGCAGTTCAAAAGGACGTCAAAGTGCAAGTAGATAAATAGGTACCGCTCTGTCGGGAAGGTAAACGGCGTTTCCATGCGCTGCTCTGGTTCGCCAGAAGCGGCTTAGTCATGCTGGCCACATGACCCGGAAGCTGTACGCCGGCTCCCTCGGCCAATAAAGCGAGATGAGCGCCGCAACCCCAGAGTCGGTCACGACTGGACCTAATGGTCAGGGGTCCCTTTACCCTTTACCTTTAGGACCCTACCAGAGCCTTGCACCTCCTTCCCAAAGCCCAGCGCCTTGCTTACCCAACTTTGGGGGGGCTGAGTGATGGGTGTCAGATGTTGGCCTTGCTCTCCCCTCCACCTCTCACACGACAAGACAGTGTGCTGCCTGTGGGTTCCAGGTTGAAGTGCTCTTGCGGCCCACTTGGTATGAAAAGTTGGACCCTTGGCAAAGTTTTGTGGTAGACAGGATGATGAAGAAGCTTAATCTGGTTCTGCTGCCATGGCCGATCCTTGTCGGCTAGGGTTGGGTCTTCTTCAGTCCTTCCCTTAACAGTGGTGGAGCCTATTGAAACAACCTACCTCTGAAGACTGGCAGATCCACATGGTTTACTGAGAAGGAATCCGTTGGCTGAGAGAGAATCTGCTGTGTCTGGCCAGTTCTATTAGATGCCTTGCTCAGCCTCTAGACTGAGGGAATGGCCTGAGTGGTTGATAGCTATCATGCCTGAATTCTCCCTGGTTCTCCAGAGAGCTCAGAGCAATGAGAAAGCAGAGCCCATTTTAGGGACTCCGTCATGGCGGCACAGAAACTTTCAGGAGCTCCTCCTACACTCGAGTAGGACCCTGGCAGAGACACATGCCCAACTGGCATGTTCTCTCCCTCCTGGTCTTTCATTCAGGGGCTTCAAAAGCTTTCTTCTGCTCAAACATCACAGCGACCGATGCCAACAGACATTGGCACACTTAGGGATCTGCAGAGTCTTCGCAGCTAGCGTGACAGACCTCAGCAAATCAGCATTTTGGCTAATCTACTTTATTTACATATAAACACACACGGAGCACTGCAACATGGCTCCCTCTCTCTCTAGCATCAGACAGCAAAGAGAGAAAGAACAAATGACAATGACAATATTCCCACTTCACGGAACACAGTAACACAAACATCTTGTCTCCGTCACTTCCCACTCCATGGAGTCAAAACATATACCGTCATGTGATAGACAAAAATCCCATGACTGCAATCATGGAGCAGGAATTCTAACAGAAACTTCATTTTCTCCCTGTCATTGCGTCATTCAGAACTGTCAAGCAAGCAGAGCTCTTCTAAGCGGGGCAAGACTGTTAATATTTTGGTCCTCGGGGAGGGGATGAGGCCCTGTCAGTGGTTTCTGTGACTTATTTGCAGTTTGTGATTGCAATCACTCACACCTACCGTATTTTTCGTCCCATAGGGCGCACTGGCCCATAGGACGCACCTAGTTTTTTGGGGGGGAAATAGAGGAAATTTCTCCCCCTTTATATCCCCCCCAAAACCAGGTCGGGGAATCCAAACCAGGTCAGGGAACAGCGGGATGGCGGCGCTCCGCCTCCCCGCTGTCCCCCGAGCTTGTGGTGCTGGTGCTGGGGAGAAGCGCACTTCTCCCCAGCGCCAGCCTCCAAACCAGGTCGGGGAACAGCCTCCAAACCAGGTCGGGGAACAGGGGGAAGACACGCTGCGCCTCCCTGCTGTCCCCCGGGCTTGTGGGGCTGGCGCTGGGGAGAAGCGCACTTCTCCCCCGCGCCAGCCTCCAAACCAGGTCGGGGAACGGGGGAAGGCGCGTTGCGCCTCCCCGCTGTCCCCCGAGCTTGTGGGGCTGCCCGATATCTGCACGAAGCCCGGGGCGCAGGGTTGCTTCGGGATGCAGGCTGCTATCCGCAAGCCTTGGGAGCCCGACGGGAACTCCCGCGGAGCTCCCAAGGCTTGCGGAGAGCTTCTTGAAGCCTGGAGAGCGAGAGACCCCATAGGATGCACACACATTTCCCCTTCATTTTTGGAGGGGAAAAATTGCGTCCTATAGGGCAAAAAATACGGTAATCCCACCCTGCTTAGAATTCTGGGATTGTTCTGGGTTGAGCCTTTATATTTTGGCGCTGCTTTTTCAACTGCAAGTGTGCTTTGCCTTTTCTTGCAGGAGCCTTGGGTAAAGCGCCCACTAAGGTCACCGACGCCCTGCCAGAACATGAGCCCGAAGGGGCTACAGCAGCTGTTGTTGATGAAGATGAAGAAGAAGATATTGAAGCAATGCAGTCGCGGTTAGCGACTCTCCGTAGCTAAATGTAGACTGGCTTTGCAGTTTGGTGCATTTTTCCACAGCCTGCCCTGTCATGCCTTTTAACAGTGCAAAACTTCATGCAAAAGTCTTTCCTGTATATATTCCTATATCTATTTTTTTGTGGGTTTGCCTTCAGAGATATTATTTTTAACTTTTCTGTCAACCTATGCCCAACACTAAACCGCTCTTGGGGAATGGAGAAGGGATGGCATATGTATTCTCAAACAAAAAATAAAATAAAAACCTATTTGAACGAGCTTATGCTTTACGTACTGTCTTCTGCGGGCTGTACCTGCAACAACAGCATTATGTACATTTCTGAAACAGTATGACTAGATTTTAATAAACAGTTTTTAACACTTTCCTGCAGTCCCTGGTGAGCTGGTAGTTTCTTTCAAGTATGTGGACTGAACACACAAACCTCTTGCCAGTTATTAAAAACCAAGTAAACTCTTCAGCCACAAAGTGCAGTTCTGATTAGCTTAATACAGTTGATCTCCTGCAAGTAAAAGTTATATGTAAAAGAAGAAGAAGAAGTCTATACTGAAATAGTAAAAAACGCCTGGCAGCAAAGTGCGGGGGGAGGGGGGATCCAAAATGGTACAAGTAAAATAAAACACTGTGTCACTAAGCAGTTTTAGGTACATAAAACCTGTTTTTTATTTATATTCTTAAAGATTTTGTAAAGAAGCTTGCCGGGTAATCCAGTCAAAAGCTCATCAAAATGGAGATGTCACATTACAATAAGCCATAGGCACAGTGCAGTTTTAAATAACAAAGGATGCATTTCCAGAAAGCCTTTATATTGCAATTAAATTACAGTCGTACTTCTGGTTAAGAACTTAATTCGTTCCAGAGGTCCGTTCTTAACCTGAAACTGTTTTTAACCTGAGGTACAGTGGTACCTCGCAAGACGAATGCCTCGCAAGACAAAAAACTCGCTAGACGAAAGGGTTTTTTGTTTTTTGAGTTGCTTCGCAAGACGATTTTCCCTATGGGCTTGCTTCGCAAGACGGAAACGTCTTGCAAGTTTGTTTCCTTTTTCTTAACACCGTTAATACAGTTGCGACTTGACTTCGAGGAGCAACTCATAGAACGCGGTGTGGTAGCCTTTTTTGAGGTTTTTAAAGACTTTGGTGATTTTTGAAGCTTTTCCAAAACTTTCCCGACACCGTGCTTCGCAAGACGAAAAAAATCGCAAGACGACAAAACTCGCGGAACGAATTAATTTCGTCTTGCGAGGCACCACTGTACCACTTTAGCTAAAGGGGCCTCCCGCTGCTGCCACAATGCCAGCACGCGATTTCTGTTTTCATCCTGAGGTAAAGTTCTTAACCTGAGGCACTACTTCCGGGTTAGTGGAGTCTGTAACCTGAAGTGTTTGTAACCCAAAGCGTTTGTAACCTGAGGTACCACTGTTATGATCCACCATCCAGTTTTCCAAATCATGCTCAAGTAGCGCATATGACAGGAAATCAATATGTAGGTACAGCAAAAAGTCATAAATACATCAAGATTTACATTATATGGAAAAGTAATCAACAGAAGGGTTGGAATTCACAAAAGGAACATGAATCATACCACAGAGTGACAAATTTGAGGGGCGTAGGCCACAGGTGAGCAGAAGGTAGATCTGAATCTCCTGGAAGATCTCCGGATGATTTCCAGTAGATCCATAATGGTTTCCGACTCACAATTGTTTTAACATTAGCAATAATGGAAAGGTCTCTTTACCCAAGCCTGGCTGCCAACATGAAGGAATCTTGAGGGAAAAGGAAATGGATTTCTGTGTCAAAGGAATGCAGTGATTCCTGATACTGAAATCACTCTTGTGGCTCAGATATGCCGGATTTTAAGTGGTTGCTCCCTCGGATCACTATTTTGCACTTGGTTTCTGGTGGTGAACCTTGGGGATCTATTAAAACACAAAGTATATTTTTCGCTCTCTAAGACGCACCTTTCCCCTCCTAAAAAGTAGGGAAATGTGTGTGTGTCTTATGGAGTGATTCATTTTCCATACCAAATTATACATTCAAAACATCTTATTTACATCCAAATTCTCCTTATTGACTTCCCTCATCCCGCCAGAAAATCCTTCCTAGTACTTACTTTCTCCACATTTTTTAAATTTAAATTTACACTACAATATTATTTAATTTATCTTATACTCTCATAATATTCTAATTTTTCTCTTCACAGAACTTCCTGAAAACTTACAAACATCTGATTATCACTTAATTTTTGCATAGATTCAACAAATTTTGTCCAGTCTTCTGTGAATCTTTGGTCACGTCGGTTCCGGATCCTTCCTGTTAAAAAGGGAGCGCGGCTCTTGGGGGAGCCTTAGCCGCGCGCAGCCTCTCGCGGGCAGGGGGTGAAGGCTCCCCTTGCCTGGGAGAGGCTGTGCGTGGCTAAACAAGAAGCCAGGGCAGCGAGCTGGTAGAGCCTTCATCCCCGTGCCCTGTGGAGGCTTCGTGGGGCTATCCAAAAGCCAGAACAGCTAGCGCTCCCTCTAGCTGTTCTAGCTTCAGGCTTAGCCGCATGTGGCTCTGTCCCTTTCCCCACCTCCCAGAAAAGCCCCCCAAGAGCCACGCTCCCTTTAAAGAGCATGCGGCTCTTCAGGAGGTGGGGGGAAAGCCAGTAGGCTTGCTTTCACTGAAGCCAGGAGGGCAAGAGGGATCGGTGCGCACCAATCCCGCTTGCTCTCCTGGCTTCAGGGATAGCCCCGCAAGGCCTCCTGAGCGAAGATGGAGGAGCGCTCCCTCTTAGCTCAGGATGCTTTGCGTTGCTGTTTTATTTCTTGTTTTCCTCCCCTAAAAACTAGGTGCGTCTTATGGTCCGGTGCATCTAATAGAGCGAAAAATACGGTAGATTCCCACAGGACTGCAGGACATTCACCCCGTTGTAGTGAATGCCACGATACTGCTCTCCTCCCTCTATACCAACCTAACAAAAATGAGTTACCGTATTTTTTGCTCTATAGGGCGCACTTTTTCCCCTTCAAAAATGAAGGGGAAATGTGTGCGCGTCCTATGGAGCGAAGATGCCATAGCCCCGCGACCCTCTCCCGGCTGGAGAGGTGACGCGCGGCTATGGCAGGAACCTCTACAGCCCCGTGTCACCTCTCCAGCCGGGAGAGTGCGCGCGCGGGGCTAAAGCAGCCCCCCGCGACCCTCTCCCGGCTGCAGAGGTGATGCACGGCTATAGAGGCTCCTGCCATAGCCGCGCGTCACCTCTCCAGCTGGGAGAGCGCGCGCGGGGCTAAAGCAGCCCCCCGCGACCCTCTCCCGGCTGGAGAGGTGACGCGCGGCTATGGCAGGAGCCTCTACAGCCCCGCGTCACCTCTGCAGCCGGGACAGCGCGCGCGGGGCTAAAGAAGCCATAGCCCTGCGACCCTCTCCTGGCTGGAGAGGTGACGCGCGGCTATGGCAGGAGCCTCTCCGCTGCGCCTTTCCGCTGCTCCCTGACCTGCTCTTTGGGGCTGGTGGTGGGCTTCCCCCCGCCAGCCCCAAAGAGCAGGTCGAAAGGAACCTGAAGCCTGGAGAGCGAGAGGGGTCAGTGCACACTGACCCCTCTCGCTCTCCAGGCTTCCAAGGTAGCCGCCTGAACGCACCTTAAACGGCACCTTGTTTTAGAGCGGGAAAACAAGAGGGGGAAAGTTCTCCCCCTCTCTGTGCAGCGCCTCCTGCTGCTTCACTGAAGGGGCGCTGGGCAGAGGGGGGGAAATTTTGTTTCTTGTTCTCCCCCCTCTAAAACAAATGCGTCCTATTGTCCAGTGTGTCCTATGGTGCGAAAAATACGGTAAGTTTCTCACGTTTATCCTCTTTGTAAATCAGTAGCTTGTTTTAATGTGTGCATACCAATGTATGCACTATTATGTGTACATTAATAAAGGATATTTTTATGCATGCCCTTACATTTGTTTCTGTTGCAAAGACAAAAACATCTTATGAATGCAGGGAGAAAAACCTGCAGGCAGCCAACATAATCCAGTTTCTGCAGTCAGTTGTAATTTGATTCAGCTGCAGGGTTGTACAGTATTGGTATGGTATTACCAGCATTCACAATGCTAATAATACGTACCATCAAATGCATTTTTTGCTGTCCATGTCATCTAAGTACTGTAGTTGGGAGATTCCCCCGCTTTCCTGTCTAGTGCTATTTGCTCCCGTACGAAAGGTATGTGACAAAGTTTCCCCCTAGTGGAAAAAAACTAGATCAACTTTGGTCTTCTACAAAGCCTTGCACTTTCTGCTGAAAGTGCTACAAGCATATCTCTCAAATGTGCTCCTGGTTGTTAAAGAGGTCGGCTGACTGCTATAAAATCAAGCAATACATTCGTTAATTTCAGCATATATATTTAGGTAGAATGTGGGCATTTCCATATTTGGGCTCATATCTGCTCGGACAAAGCAAGTCAGATACAAAATACCGTATTTTTCGCTCTATAACACGCACCCGACCATAACACGCACGTAGTTTTTAGAGGAGGAAAATCCGTAGGCATGCCACCTGTAGGCATTCCCTCCATAACACGCACAGACATTTCCCCTTACTTTTTAGGAGGAAAAAAGTGAGTGTTATGGTGCCAAAAATACGGTACCTCAGATCTGAGTCCTGGGGAACAAAGAACGTCGCCATTGTGTGAATGTCACTTATTTTCTGTTTCCACAAATATCCCCGGTCTGTTATGCAAACATTCATTCTTACAAACATAAAAGGGACTCTGCTTCATGAATTGCATCCTAAGAAACATCATTTTTGTGTGTGTCAGTCTGCTGCCAGGGAAGAAAGCACAGTCTACTCTACTTGCCTCTAGATCTTTGCTCCTAGTTCTGCCATCAAAGCTTTATAGAATCACAGAATAGTAGAGATGGAAGGGACCCCAGGAATCTCAGCTAAAGCATCCATGACAGGTGGCCATCCAACCTCTGGTGAAAAACCTCCAAGGAAGGAGAGTCCACAACCTCCCGAGGGAGACCGCTCCACTGTGGAACAGCTCTGACTGTCACAAAGTTCTTCCTGAATTTTAGTCGGAATCTCCTTCCTTGTAACTTGAAGCCATTGGTTTGGGTCCTACCCTCCAGAGCAGGAGAAAACAAGCTTGTTCCCTCTTTCTTCCATGTGACAGCCCTTGAGATATTTGATGATGGCTATCGTATCTCCTCCTCCTGCACGGAGGAGCCTCTTGAGAGTCCCATGGACTGCAAGAAGATCAAACCTCTCCATTCTGAAGGAAATCAGCCCTGAGTGCTCACTGGAAGGACAGATCCTGAAGCTGAGGCTCCAAGACTTTGGCCACCTCATGAGAAGAGAAGACTCCCTGGAAAAGACCCTGATGTTGGGAAAGATTGAGGGCACAAGAAGAAGGGGACGACAGTGGACGAGATGGTTGGACAGTGTTCTCGAAGCTACCAGCATGAGTTTGACTAAATTGCGGGAGGCAGTGGAAGACAGAAGTGCCTGGCGTGCTCTGGTCCATGGGGTCACGAAGAGTCAGACATGACTAAACGACTAAACAACAACAACAACAACAACAACAACAACAACAACAACAGTACAGTGGTACCTCGGGTTACATACGCTTCAGGTTACAGACGCTTCAGGTTACAGACTCTGCTAACCCAGAAATAGTACCTCAGGTTAAGAACTTTGCTTCAGGATTATGTAAGTTAAGTGATGAATTAATATGTTAAAATTCATAATGTGAAGATTTAAGATGTTAATGTGTAAGTTAAATTATTTTCAGAACTGTGATTTGGAAAACCGTTAAAAGGACATGCAATGAAATTCAACCAAGGGGAAACGAGGAAGTCACTTAACAATGTTAATAAGTGTAATTTTCAATAAGGCTATGATTTATGTTTGTTTGTTTTATGTGTTTGTTTATAATGTTGTGAAAACCAATAAAACCTTTTTTTAAAAGGAGGTACCACTGTATTAGGTAAAATAGAAACATCACCACCCGACCCCACCCCCACCCATCTTCCCCCCTCCACCTCTTTCCCCCTTTTCTTCCTAATGTCTCAACAAATGAAACTGATTTGTAAAAAGGTTACATGGGAAAAAATAATAATATGAGAGACATTGCACACACTTTTGTAGATCAAGAAAATCTTTAATAAAAAATTAGACCTCACCTGGTCAGACCTCACCTGGAGTACTGTGTCCAGTTCTGGGCACCACAGTTCAAGAAGGACACTGACAAACTGGAACGTGTCCAGAGGAGGGCAACCAAAATGGTCAAAGGCCTGGAAAAGATGCCTTATGAGGAACGGCTAAAGGAGCTGGGCATGTTTAGCCTGGAGAAGAGGAGGTTAAGGGGTGATATGATAGCCATGTTCAAATATATAAAAGGATGTCACATAGAGGAGGGAGAAAGGTTGTTTTCTGCTGCTCCAGAGAAGCGGACACGGAGCAATGGATCCAAACTACAAGAAAGAAGATTCCACCTAAACATTAGGAAGAACTTCCTGACAGTAAGAGCTGTTCGACAGTGGAATTTGCTGCCAAGGAGTGTGGTGGAGTCTCCTTCTTTGGAGGTCTTTAAGCAGAGGCTTGACAACCATATGTCAGGAGTGCTCTGATGGTGTTTCCTGCTTGGCAGGGGGTTGGACTCGATGGCCCTTGTGGTCTCTTCCAACTCTATGATTCTAAATAACAACAACAATAATTGATGATGATGATGAAAGAGGCTCCGCACAGCAGCAGGATAGGTGTGAGGTCCCCAGTGACGTAGCATGGGGGGTGCAGGGGGGGCCGGCCACACCGGGTGCAACATCTGGGGGTTAGGGTTAGGGGCCGCAAATCCACGGGTTAGGGGGCGCAAATTACTTGCCTTGCCCCGGGTGCTGACAACCCATGCTACGCCACTGGAGGTCCCTCGTCGCAGGAGGTGCTCGGCTTTAATTAAAAAACAACAAGAATCATTGATAATTATGATGAAAGTTGGAGACGGAGTTGTTGGATACTAAAGGTAAAAATTTATCTAAAATGTACAAGTTATTGTTGGAGTGGCATACAAAAGATGAACAACTTAAATCTGTGATGATAGATTGGGCAAGAGATGTAGGATAGGACATAATATAATGTTTGAGGATTGGGAAAGATTGTGGAAGAAAGGGGTCAAGTTCACCGCATGTACTGTGTTAAAGGAAAATATAATGAAAATGATGTACAGATGGTATTTGACTCCTGTAAACTTAGCAAAGATATAACTGTGACAATCTATGTTGGAAATGTAAAGAAAAGGAAGGAACCTTTTATCATATGTGGTGAACCTGCCCCAAGGTGAAAGACTTATGGGAAAAGATTCATAATCAATTGAAAAAAATGTTGAAATATACATTGATAAAGAAACCAGAGGCCTTTCTTTTTGGAATAACAGGTTTGGAATTACCAAGAAAGATGTTAAATTATTTTTGTATGCCACAACTGCTGCTTGTATTTTGTTAGCTAAAAAGTGGAAAACGCAAGAATTACCAACAATAGAAGAATGGCAGATGCAGATGATGGATTTTTCGGAGCTAGCTGACCTGTATTGTTACTGACCTCTATTGGTCTGTCACCCCCCCCCCAACTGTATTACCTGGGTTATGAAGGCGCCCAAAAGATGTTAAAGCAAAGATTATGGGACAATGCACACAGTGACTTGCGATCTCGATCACACGCAGTCTGTAGTCCGCTGGCAGTAGGGATACAATATGGGCATGTCTTTAAGTTAACATCTTACATTAAAAATATGACAGTACCAAACTATCAAAGGCTTTTCAGCAAAGCCAGACTAAACGTCTTCCCTTCTGCAGTGTTGGATGGCAGGTTGAGAGAAGTTCCCTACCAGGACAGATTTTGCTCGTGTGCCCAAGACATCGATTCCATAAAACATATTTTGTTGCATTGTGCAAAATATGAGCAAGCCAGGGCTGAACTGATACTACCCTTGCTGGTACCTTTCCCGGGAAATTCAGAGGCTCACTATGTCAGGTTCCTATTGGAAGACCGGACAAATGCTAGAACATTAGCAGTGGCGAAGTTTTTATCGGTGGTTGCAAGAACAAATAATCCCTATATTCTGAACAAAATGTTTGTTTAACCTGAAGGTAGGCTATATGAATTGTGTATTGCTTTGTAATGATTTGTTGGGTCTCTGGACCGTAATAAAGATTGATGATGATGTTACTGATTTGTACAAATGTTACATGGGGAAAAAATAATATGAGAGACATTGCACACACTTTTGTAGATCAAGAAAATCTTTAATTAAAAAAACCCCAGCAGCAATCATTGATGATGGTGATGATGATGAAAGAGGCTCCGCAAAGAATCAGGGCAGGTGCGAGGTCGCTCGCGCGCCCGGCCCTCCCAGCCGCGCTCGTGCGGCCCTCGGCCGCTTCCGGCCGCTCCCCAGTGAGGCTGCGCGCTGGCGCTGGCATGCCGAATGGCTGAGGCGCCTGGCGCTGCTGCTGCTGCTCCTTCTTCCCGCGACGGCAGACGGGCAGCTCCGAGCCGGGCGGGGGAAAGCGGACCCACTCCCTGCTGCTGCCGCCGCTGCTGTCACCGGAGCCGCTCAGCGCCATGGTCTCCTGGATCATCTCCAGGCTAGTGGTGTGAGTAGCCCGCGCGGGGGTGTCTCCCGCCGCGCGCCCTGCGCTTTTGGGGAACCCCCAGCCTTTTTGCAAGCGTGGTGGGCCATAGGATTGCATGGGGTTGTGGGTCTCCGTCTCTGTCTCCCGTGCGCAACGCAGCTTTCCACCCAACGCGCCCCGGGCTAAGAATATCTGCCCATCTAATTATAGCCTTTCCTTCACAGGCTGCCGCCGGTGCTTGGGTTTTTTTCCCCGTTTTCTTTCTTGCGCTCAGCAGCAGGAGATCGGCGTGGGTTTGGGTTGTCTTTTTTTTTTAATACAGCAAAGGGAAGATGTGCATTTTTGGGTTATTTAAAAAAAACACCCTACAAAATCCTATATTGGCTCGGCGCTGCCGGGTAGGGGTAAAGTCAGGACGGATGCACGCGAAAGCGGGGTTGCTTTTTGCAGCGTTTCCCCTCTGCAAATGGGGACAAAAATCGAATATTGGGAAGGGCGGCAGGGAAATTGACGCTTTGTTGCTGGCAATACCTATTTCTGTGGGGTGGGGGCTCGCTAGAGGGCGCTGTCTGGAGCCATCCCATGGGAGGTGGGAGCAGAGAGAGAGGGGTCCTAATTTATTTTTTGGTTAAGCACTGTTTACCTTACATGATTAAAATGGGTGGGGGGAAGCATCTGTGGGGTTCCCCTCTCTTTGAAACCAAAACAAAAGAAAAACCCATAGCCTTTCTGGAAAAGCCTTTCTGGAAAAGTGGAGGATTCTCCTGCTTTCAACATAGCCTTTGATGGTGATCTTCACATGTCATGGAGTGTCCAGGCACGCCATACAGGAATCCCTTAGAAATTCTCCCCAGGAAGCAAACAATGGAGTCTGTTTCCATGACCATTTGCATCCAGAAAGGGAAGGGAGTCGGCCTACAACATGTGCCCGCAACATGAAGCTGGTTATCCTCATAGATGCTGCTTTTGTAAAAGAAATGTAGCTTGCCAAAGTTAGGAGAGCAACAAAATGAATCCGAATGTGGATTTTCTTTGGGCTTCCTCTTCTAGGATGCTGAAGGCAATTTGTTGTTGCAGGCCCAGCGCCACCTTTGTCTGGAGAGATGTGCTAGGATAACACCCGGTTCATCCACCTGGCTTCTGTCTCTGCCCACCAGTCCGAAAGATGGGAAGAGGGTGGGATTGATTTTTGAGCTTCCTCTCTGCGAGCCTTTTGATGGCGGATCATGGCAAGGGTTGTAAGAACAGAAGCCGGCAAGTTATATGATCCTGATCAATCTGCAGCTGTCATTTTCTGTGGTTGAGCTTGCACTTTGATAGGGTGAACCATGTTAAATATCAGATGGGTATTTTGCAAACAAGATAAGTCTTTTGCTGATCTTTTTTAAAAATAAGATGGCACTTTAAGGTTTTGTTCTGAAAAGCTGTGTTTTCTCCACATAATTTACATAGTATTTCCAAGTGTGTGATTGGCATAGTATATCTAAGCTCGTGTTTAAAGATGCTGTTCCACTCTTCTTTGTTTTTGGCATAATTTCGAATATAGTCTCTCATTTGACTTTTAAACTCAGACTCATTTTTAAATGTCTAGTATTAATCTGTATACAGTATTTGCCTCCTCCCATCTTGTGAAGCTTTGTTGAAATAGTGTCGATTGGTGTGTAGTTCTGGGAAACAAAGGCAGCCCAAGGAACGGTCGTATTATGAGTGAGGTCATACATCACACAGTTTGAAAGGTGTGGGGTGGGGTGAGGAAGAGAACAGCATAAGCGCACCTACAGTTCTTTGTTGCACATGGTCCGCAAGCAGAAAAAGTATGACGCGACATCAGGACTTGTAGGAATAAAACACAAAGTTGCTTGATGGTGAAGAATAGCCCTCATTAAATACTAAGTAGAGCAGGGGTCAGCAAACTTTTTCAGTAGGGGGCCGGTCCACTGTCCCTCAGACCTTGTGGGGGGGCCGGACTATATTTTTTTTTGGGGGGGGAATGAACAAATTCCTATGCCCCACAAATAACCCAGAGATGCATTTTAAATAAAAGGATACATTCTACTCATGTAAAAACACGCTGATTCCCAGACCGTTCGTGGGCCGGATTGAGAAGGCGATTGGGCCAGATCCGGCCCCTGGGCCTTAGTTTGCCTATCCATGACATAGAGGAAATGGTTTCTTACAGTACAGACCACCCCTAGATTCCCTTTCTGAATGTGCTAGGTTGTGTGTTAATGGGGTGTGAAGACAGTCTTCAGGTCATACAAATTTGGGTTAGGGTTTAAATGGAATTGTTCCGAAATATAAGCATTTGATCGAAGTAGCCTCCAAAGCCTGCTCCCCATTACCCTATTGCAATGAACATATAGCTAATTCAGAGCATGGCCATTTGAAGCAAATGTGGAAAGTTGCAAGGGAGGAATGCACAAGAATGCTAAAAGTTTAAAGTGCTGGTTGAGTCCCACCCAGGGTCTGTTGGCTCTGAAGTTGGGAATATTCTGAAAGCGGCAGTTGGGAGAAATGCAAAAATCAAAGGAAACTGTAGAATTTTAGAATTGTAGACCTGAGGGTCATCTCATCCAATCCCCCTGCTATGCAGGAATCTCAGCTAAAGCATATCTGAGTTGCCCCACAAGAAAAAACCAAACTCTTAAACAGACAATCAGCATAACTAGCATCAGAGAACAGGCATCTACCATTTCTGGTTGTCAGGAGTCCAGGTTCCCAGCTTGATAACACAGTAAGTGTAGGTAATTAAAAAGGAGGATTTATTGCAAAAACAAACAGATAGCTCCGGACGGCTCTAACAAAGCCTCCGGCATCATCACTCAAGATGACCCTTCTGAAGATTTCTTCTGGTGTTGACAGAAGATACTGAACTTATGACTCTTACGTCTCTTGTTTTGCTTCCTGTCTAGTAGCCCTCCCATTTGCCAACTCTTTGGACTTACTGGTTTAGCTCCAACCTCTTCCTGTTCTGAACATGCTATCTGTGTGTTTGTTCGCGCCTGTTTGGGCTTCCTGCAAGCTTTGTGTTCTACTCTGCTCTCAGCTACTGCCTTATCAGCCTGCCCTTCAAGGTCAGGAAGAGCCGAAGTCTGCAGCTGCCGGCTCTCCCCTGCCTCTCTAACATCTAAGCCTCTCTGTTCTTGGCTGCCTTCTGCAGTTGGCTGCAAACCTTCGCTAGGAGCTGGCTCATTCCTGACACTGATTGACCTGGTGACAGTGACGTAGCCATGGTGGGACCTGGGTAGTCCTGGCCTTTGTATTTCAGGTCTATCTCTCTGTTGGTTCTCAATGGGTAAACCTCTGGTCCATATGTTGGCAGACCTGGCATCAGGACATCTTCCCACTCACTGCTGAAACCTTCAGTTATTTCCCAGGCTCCCTTCGCCTTCTCCATCCCTTAATTCATTGGACTGCTGCTACAGTCAACTTCACAGCTCTTTCTTCACTGCAGTTCTCGTAAAAATGAACCCCCAAAGTGCCAGGTTAACAATGCCAGACTACGCTTGAGGATTGGCATACACTGTCTCCTCCCCATCTTCAGCAAAAGCAACACTGGGTTACTTTTCTGGGCTGGCGTAACACTCCTTCTCTCAGCCACAGTCCTGCTCTCTGCGACATGGGTATAGTAGCAGTGGACTTTTATCTGCATTGGCATTAACAGAGCAATTTATAAAATATTTATCAAGTCAAAAGGAAATCACATTTTTGGGGGGTAGGAAATAAGGCCTTAGCTGGAAAGAACACGAGTTCTTGACTTTGCTGCTACTTTTTTGTTTGGAGTCGAAACACTGCTTCCCTGTCATAGCTACAATAAAACACTGACTTGTTTTCTATGGAGCAGCTATCACTTCTCTAGTAGGGAAAACCAGCAGAATAAAGTGGTACCTTGGTTTACAAACTTAATCCATTCTGGATGTCAGTTCTTAAACCAAAACCGTTCTTAAACCGAGGTGCGCTTTCCCTAATGAGGCCTTCCACCGTTTGGATTCCGTTCGTAGTCTGAGGTAAAGTTCTCAAACCAAGGCACTATTTCCGGTTTTGCAGAGTTTGTAAACCGAATCATTCGTAAACAGGACTGTTCTTAAACTGAGGTACCACTGTATGCTTAAAAGCAAAGCAAGGGTCTATATTGGGCTTTCCTCTTCAGCCTTCCCTAATTGGCTAGATCTGCTTTCCTAAATCTTAGTCATTGCTATGGCTTCATTCATTGGCTAAAAACACTGAAAGGTGGAAGCAGGCTGGTTTCTTGAAAAACAAACGAGGGGGGAAAGTGCCTGGACATTTTGCCTCAGATCTCAGGTTATGCAAATGCTAAAAGCTTAACTATTTTTTTAAATTAAAAAATGGGAAAATGGGGAATCACAGTTCATCTGATGGAGCAGAGCCCACCCCCATGGACATTCACGATGGCCACAGAATCCCCATCCTTGCTCCGTACAGAAAATTAGGAGACAAGCAAGGTACTGTAACTGGAAGGAACAGGAATTTGGCAACGCAGGATGGACACGAAGCTGAACAACTACATTGGGCGCTAGGAGCAACAATGGCCAAAACCAGACAAACTGGAAGTATTGTTGTTGTTATTATTATTATTATTTATTAAATTAATAATAATAATAATATTATTATTAATAATAATTTATATTTATATCCCGCCCTCCCTGGCCTGATTTGAGGATCACAGGGCAGTTTACAATACAAAAACACAAAAATGCATTGCATAGTAACAAACAAAAACAAGAGTGGTGTTATGAGGCCTGATCTTTGGCTCTGGGCACCATATTGCCTGTCTTCGCTCCTTTTTCTTTTTTTTAAAAAAACCTACTAACAGAACAGCTGGACTTGCTGCAATGTGTATTGCCAGGGAGCCCTTCAGTCATCATCTGAATTTGTGAAGAGGCCTCATCCTGTATCAATGAGTAGAATAAGCAAATTTTGTACA
Organism: Podarcis pityusensis; assembly: GCF_964106645.2. Classification (NCBI taxonomy): domain Eukaryota; kingdom Metazoa; phylum Chordata; class Lepidosauria; order Squamata; family Lacertidae; genus Podarcis; species Podarcis pityusensis. The sequence goes on along the minus strand of NC_138038.1, from coordinate 11,790,899 downwards.
AATTTGAATCATGGGCCATATAAACCCTTTAAATATCTAGCAGCAGCCCTGGGCCAAAGTAGGAAGTTCTGAAGGGAGAAAAGGCCATTTATGTCACCCACCAGTTGATTTTGGGAGCGTCTATTCCAGGCTCCCCCACCCTGGTGTCCTCCAGATGGTTTGGTCATTGTCCAGGCTGTCTGGGGTTGAAGGGCAGCCGGTGAGGGAAGGCTGATGTAGCCCCATTCAACCTACCTAAAACTATCCAGACCCTTGGGGGGGGGGCGTTACAGGTTTTAGGAGTGAGGCTGTACGTGGCCAACCTATCCGAGTTAGTGGGCACACTTGGAATTTTCATTATGGTTGCCATTAATTTGATTTGAACTGATTTTATAATGAATTGATTTTAGAATGCTGTATTATTTTACTGTTGTTAGCCAGCTTTGGCTGGGGAGGGCGGGATATAAATAAAAAAATATTATTATTATTATTTTATTAAGTGGCGTGGGCGCCGGTCACAAAATGGCTGCTATGGAAGTGTGGCGTCACACAAAATGGCTGCCTCATCTAAAAGCAGACAAGAGAGAGCCGCATATTCTCAGAAAAGGGGCAAAAAGGCACATATTGCTGCCCTTACTCAGAGAGAGATACTCTTTTTTCAGAACAGAAGAAAGGGAGGGAGGTCCAGTCCTGGAATCCAATGTCATGTGAACCTGTTTAAGGGAGTGTGTCAATGCGAGGCAGTGTCAACCATTGCATATGGTGGCTTTTTGAGGGGAAGTTCACTGAGGCTACTTGCAGGTGTCATAGGAGGTTGTTGTTGTTTAGTCGTGTCCGACTCTTCGTGACCCCCTGGACCAGAGCACACCAGGCACTCCTGCCTTCCCCTGCCTCCCGCAGTTTGGTCAAACTCATGCTGGTAGCTTCGAGAACACTATCCAACCATCTCGTCCTCTTTCGTCCCCTTCTCCTTGTGCCATCCATCTTTCCCAACATCAGGGTCTTTTCCAGGGAGTCTTCTCTTCTCATGAGGTGGCCAAAGTCTTGGAGTCTCAGCTTCAGGATCTGTCCTTCCAGTGAGTACTCAGGGCTGATTTCCTTAAGAATGGATAGGTTTGATCTTCTTGCAGTCCATGGGACTCTCAAGAGTCTCCTCCAGCACCAGAATTCAAAAGCATCCATTCTTTGGCAATCAGCCTTCTTTATGGTCCAGCTCTCACTTCCATACATCACTACTGGGAAAACCATAGCTTTAACTATACAGACCTTTGTTGGCAAGGTGATGTCTCTGCTTTTTAAGATGCTGTCTAGGTTTGTCATTGCTTTTCTCCCAAGAAGCAGGCGTCTTTTAATTTCGTGGAGGTACATAGGAGGTACTGGTGAGCATACTGGGGCCCTCAGACACCATATTGGCAACCTCTGCTCTGTGTTCACTGGGAAGAATGATGGTCTCCTAACAGGAGCCTCCTTTAAGGCGATGAAAGGCGCTCACAGAGGCTGTGTGATGTGCACCATAGTGAGCCCCTCCCCACTCAGATTTTCCATTAGTTCCAGCACAGTCATTTTTGCATTTAATCACGTTCCTCTATATCTGCTTTCTGCAAATGAAAGCTAGCTTTTCAAATCTCTATCCTTGTCTGGGTTCCGCTGCATTGTTGGTCTATTCAAATATTGTGGAGACGCCGTAAGGAAATGTAGGGCAATCTGAGCCCCGTTCAGTTAAACTGCCTCTGTCTTTCTTTGTGTGATTTAATTTTTAATGTGTTCCATGTGCGCTGAGGTCTGGTCTTAACCTACACGGATTTCTGGTCTCTTCCATCCTGTAGCTGCACCCTTAATAAAACAGATCAGCTGACAGAAACTGATTTCGGAACTATGGCTAAAAATTTCTGTTTGCTTTGTTGGAAGTCTTTGTTCTAGCTTTCTGAGGACTGCAGATTGCTTGTGGAGCTTATGGCAATTGCTATCCTTTTCACTGAGCGATGGATTACGTTAGGTTTCTGTTATGTACTGAGTTGAATAGGATCCAAACTGTAGCAGTCTGATTGGTCCTAGAACAATAGGATCCAAAAGGCAGCAGTCTGATTGGTCCTAGAACAATGCAGCAGTATGATTGGTTGGCAGGAACCACCCAATCCTGCTCCAGATAGAAGTGAATCCACAACCTGATTGGCTTACAGTAGAATTCCAGAATTAGCCAATCATGTGCAGCCCATTGTGTAAATAATGTATATAAAGCAGATACTGTGAGGGGACATTATTCATTCCTCCTCACCACTATGAGCTGAATAAAGAGCATGAAATCACTTTGCGACTCTGAGTATATTTCACTGGCGACGAGGATGGGATCCCGCTGAGCTGACTGCCACACACAGCACCGCAGCACCGCCAACTGCCGCACCGCTGCCTCGCACCGTGTATCCAGGCTTCAGCTCCGGGGCACAAGGAACTCAGAATGGCAGCCAACAGCAGCTTCTCGCCATTCAACCCAGCATCTGGAGACTGGGAAGCGTACGCCTCCCGTTTCACCTTCCTCCTAGAAGCCAAAGGGGTCACCGACGAAGAAGACGCCAAGAAGAGGGCGATATTCTTCAGCGTCTGCGGAGAGGAGACGTTTGAAATCGCCCGGGCTCTCCTTGCGCCTGAAGACGTCGCTACTGTTCCATACAAAACAATAATGGAACAGCTGAAGGGGCACTTTTCGCCGCAGCCCTCAGTGGTGGCTCGTCGAAATGCCTTCTACGCAAAGCGGCAAGCCCCTGGGGAAACCATAACTGGGTTTGTGACCTCTCTCCGCCAAGCCGCCCGGTTCTGCAACTTCTCAGAGCTGGAGAACATGCTTCGTGACCGCCTCGTCGGTGGCCTGAAGGATGAGAAGCTGCAACGACGCCTCTACGCTAAGAAGGACCTAACGTTCCAGGTCGCTCTGGAGGAGGCCCTGGCAACAGAAGCTGCCGAGAGGTCGACCCAAGAGGCACGGCCGAGCCTGCCATCCCAACCGAGGGTCCACCATGAAGACCTCACCGACGACTCAGGATCCGACAGGGAGGAGGTGCACCGAGTACAGCAGCGCACTCAAGCAGCGCACAGACCACAGCTGCCTCGACGAGAAGGAGGGAACTGCGCAAGCTGCGGGGAGAGTCACGAGAGGAGGACCTGCCGTTTCCGCAACGCAGAGTGCAGGCAGTGCAGAAAATCGGGACACATCGCCCGGGTGTGTCGGGCTCGGCCCACCCGACACCAGGCATCAGATGACCAATCCAAGAGCCCCAGGTCCCGGGGCCCAACGCACCAAGGCAACTCGACGGAGCTCACGGACTTCCAGGTATACCAGTTGCCCCACCCCAACGTAGAGAAAATTTATGTAGAGGTACAGATAGAGGGGGCCCCATGCCGCATGGAGCTTGACACGGGTTCAACTCTATCCATAATCTCGGCAAGGACCTTAAGGAAACTGTGTCCCACTGGGGGTCCCAAACTCAGGCCGGCCCCATTCACCCTCCGGGACTTCCAGAAACGTAAGGTCCCCACAATGGGGGTGGGGACCTTCAGGGTGCAATACCGAGGGCGGACGCGGCAACTGGACTTGCTTGTGGTCAAGGGCCCCTACATTAGCTTACTGGGATTGGCATGGTTTGGACCACTGGGGCTAGCTGTCACCGGGGTGAACCACACTAGCTTACAAGTGGACGTGGACGCCATATGCAAGGAATTTCCAGGGGTTTTCGATGGGAAATTGGGACAGTATACGGGCCCCCCCATTGCGCTACAGCTTGACCCCGCAGTACGACCGGTCAGGCTCAAGGCCCGCCGGGTCCCGTTCGCCTTGAAACCCCGTATAGACGAGGAATTGGACCGACTCGTAGAGCAAGGAGTGCTGGAGCCAGTGCCTAATGCTCCCTGGGAAACCCCAATCGTCACACCCGTCAAGCCTAATGGTTCGGTCCGCATCTGCGCAGACTACAAATGTACCATAAACAAGGCCCTCACGGCCCACGCATACCCAGTGCCAGTGGTCAGCCATGTCCTTGCCACCCTGGCTGGGTCGAAAATTTTTGGCAAGCTGGACTTGGCCCAAGCATATCAACAGCTGCCAGTAGATGAGGCCACAGCAGAGGCACAGACGATTGTGACGCACAGAGGAGCGTTCAGGGTAAAGCGGCTGCAATTCGGTGTCAGCGTGGCACCAGGCATATTCCAGAATATAATGGACTCTCTCCTTAAAGGGATTCCTGGCGTCACCCCCTTCTTCGATGATGTGTTGATTGCCGGCCCCACACCAGAGGAGTTTGAGGACCGCCTCCGCACCGTTCTGCACCGTTTCCAGACGGCGGGTCTCAAGGTGAAGCGGGAAAAATGTCTACTAGGAGTGCCTCAGGTGGACTTTCTGGGATTTATGGTGGACGCAGAAGGGGTCCACCCGACTGGGGACAAGGTACGGGCCATTTGTGATGCCCCAGCGCCCAAGAGCAAGACTGAACTTCAGGCCTTCTTGGGACTATTGAACTTTTACCATTCCTTCCTTCCCCACAAGGCGGCGGTAGCGGAGCCCCTACACAGACTCCTGGACAAGCGGGCCCCTTGGGTGTGGGGCCAGCGCCAGGAGGCCGCATTCCAGGCAGTCAAGGACTTGCTTGTCTCAAACTCGGTCTTGGCACACTTCGACGAGAGGCTGCCGGTGGTGCTAGCATGCGACGCCTCACCCTATGGCATTGGAGCTGTCCTGGGGCACCAACTCCCGGATGGAAGAGAGGTACCGGTGGCGTACTTTTCCCAGACACTCAACACAACCGAGCGGAACTACTCGCAAATCGACAAGGAGGGTCTGGCAATCGTAAAGGGAGTAAAAAAATTCCATGATTTCTTGTACGGGCGGCCCTTTACCGTGGTGACTGACCACAAGCCGTTGCTTGGCTTGTTTGCCCCCGAAAAGCAGACCCCCCAAGTGCTGTCTCCTCGCATCCTCAGGTGGTCAATTTTCCTTGCCAGCTACCAGTATGCACTGATTCACCGACCTGGGAAGGCGATGGGCCATGCGGACGCCCTCAGCAGGCTACCACTACCGGAAACAGGCCCTGACCCAGCACCTGCACAAGAGGTTATGAGCCTGGAGCTGCTTCCCGACCGCCCCATTCAGGCACAAGAAGTTGCACACCATTCCAAGAAAGATAGGGTCATCTCCCGGGTCCTGGACTGGGTGTGGAGGGGATGGCCCAGCAGCAGCCCCGGGCCAGAATTCGCCGGCTACACAACCCGCAAACATGAACTGTCGGCCCACAAGGGGTGCCTGTTATGGGGAAGCAGAGTCGTTGTTCCCCAGCCCCTCTGCAAAAGGGTCCTCACAGCCCTACACGAGACACATCCAGGGGTAGTAAGAATGAAGGCCCTTGCCAGGAGTTATGTGTGGTGGCCGGGGATCGATGGAGAGATAGAGGCCTGGGTCAAACACTGCCAGGCCTGCCAAGAATCCCGCCCAGACCCCCCAAGGGCCCCAGTCCAGTCCTGGGAGTCCGCCCGAGCACCATGGTCACGCCTGCATGTGGATTTCGCTGGCCCCTTTCAGGGGAAAACATTCTTCATAGTGGTGGACTCCTACACCAAATGGCTGGAAGTCGCACTGGTACCGTCCACTTCCACGTCCGCAGCCATCCGGGTACTACGCAGGCTGTTTGCAACCCACGGGCTCCCTGACACTCTCGTCTCAGACAACGGGACTGCATTTACGTCAGGAGAATTCCAAACCTTCACAGCGCAGAACGCCATCCGCCACATCCGTTCGGCGCCGTTCCACCCTGCCACCAATGGCCAAGCAGAACGCATGGTGCGGACCACCAAGGACACCCTTCGCCGCATGACGCAAGGGGACTGGGAGTACCGCCTTGCCACATTCCTTCTAGCACAGCACAGCACCCCCAGCTCAACGACTGGCCGGAGCCCCGCTGAACTACTAATGGGTCGGCGCCTTGCAATCAGATTGGACCGCCTTCACCCCGATAGAGCTCAGGATGAGGTAGTGGTGGGGGAAGGCAGGAACCCCCGGACCTTCGAGGCCCAGGACCCAGTGTACGCAAAGAATTTTGGGGCAGGCCCAGCATGGGTACCCGCCACAATCACCAGGGTCACTGGCCCCGTGTCGTACGAGGTGCTAACGGATGGGGGGCAATGCTGGCGCCGCCACTGCGACCAGATACGGCGACGATTCCCGGGAGAAAACCAGGAGGAGGACAGGTCAGAGGAGTCCCAAGGGAACAGCGGGGCAGTGAGGCCCATAGAGCAGGAGGGGCCAGCAGGAGAGGCAGAATCAGTAAATACAGAGAGGACCCGTGAGGCCGAAAGGACACCGGAACCAGAACCACGACTGAGCGAGCCGGTTGCACCAGACCAAACAGCCGCATCACAGCCAGCATCCTTGGAACACGAGCCAGAACCCGGAGCCCGGACCAGGGAACACCCCAGGCCACAACGCACACGTAGGCCGCCGGCATACCTTGAGGACTATGAATGCGACCTCCCGGGCAGGACTGGAACTTAGAGGGGAGGGGTGTTATGTACTGAGTTGAATAGGATCCAAACTGTAGCAGTCTGATTGGTCCTAGAACAATAGGATCCAAAAGGCAGCAGTCTGATTGGTCCTAGAACAATGCAGCAGTATGATTGGTTGGCAGGAACCACCCAATCCTGCTCCAGATAGAAGTGAATCCACAACCTGATTGGCTTACAGTAGAATTCCAGAATTAGCCAATCATGTGCAGCCCATTGTGTAAATAATGTATATAAAGCAGATACTGTGAGGGGACATTATTCATTCCTCCTCACCACTATGAGCTGAATAAAGAGCATGAAATCACTTTGCGACTCTGAGTATATTTCAGTTTCCCTGAAGCATCTTTAGATTGGAAGTTGATAAGACAAGGCAGTCCCCATCATGCCATATTATGTTGACACAGCACATTCCAGCATCACGTAATAGTAAATTTAATCAAACCTACCCTCTTATGTCAAGCTGCTGTAGATAATTTCACTCGCAGCAGTACCATTGCTTTTAATTCTAACAGATTATGTTCATTACCTTACTACCCTAGTATAGATGTTAAAAGGATCCAAATTTCTTCCATTTCAACCAAAGGTTTCCTGAGCCTTTGATTGATCTTGGATCTGAGTTTTCATATCATTCCAGAACCAGATGATAGGAACTGGGTAGGGGTATCATCTTTTGTCCCTTTTGGGAATTTCCTCATTCTTCATACACACTTGTCAAAATCCTAGTCTTTTGTCAATTTAATTGCTCGGTGATGGATGGGAGGACCAGAAAGTGGAAGGAGAAAGGAGTGGCACTTTCTTTTGTATTCTCAGCTTTGCTGCACACTCAACAAACTTCTCCTGTCTGCTTCCCTCCCCAACTCAACAGCTGCATCAATGATGGGAATGGGTTAGGGCAAAGACACCTCCTTGTTTGGGGGAAGTGAAATACCTGGAACGTTTGCCCTCACAATGTTGGCATTGCGTTTAGGAAGGACTGACTGTCTGACCTCCCAGTTGAACTATTGTGGTTCCTTATTCTCCCAAACCTAGGAGAGGGTCGGGACTAAAGGTAAAGGGACCCCTGACCATTAGGTCCAGTCATGGCCGACTCTGGGGTTGCGGCGCTCATCTTGCTTTACTGGCCGAGGGAGCCGGCGTACAGCTTCCGGGTCATGACTAAGCCGCTTCTGGCGAACCAGAGCAGCGCACGGAAACGCCGTTTACCTTCCCGCCGGAGCGGTACCTATTTATCTACTTGCACTTTGACGTGCTTTCGAACTGCTAGGTTGGCAGGAGCAGGGACTGAACAATGGGAGCTCACCCCGTCGCGGGGATTCGAACCGCCGACCTTCTGATCGGCAAGTCCTAGGCTCTGTGGTCCCATGGGTCGGGACTAATGCGTCTCAAATGAATGTCTTCCTTGCCAACGAAGATCATGAAATGGAAGTATATTAAATTGGGAACAGGCCGTAGCTTCGTGGTAGAGTCCGTGACTTGCATGCAGAAGCTTCTAGGTTAAACCCCTGGCTTCTCCAGCTAGGAAAAGGAATATTCCCTGCCTGAAACCGTGGGATGGCCACTGCCAGTCAGTTGACAGTGCTGAGCCAGGTAGGCCGATGGTATAAGCCTGCTTTCCATCTCTTTGTAGGTTTCGGTTTCTTGCAATGACTTCAAAAGCCCCGAGGGTGACAGAGCAAAAATGTTGATGGGGATGGTTTGTGTGTCTATGTATTATTTATTTATAATCTAGTTAATTTGATGGACAGGGGAGAGGGGAAGAAGGGATGGGACCATCTGTACCCATCTGCTCTGCACGGACCATCTGTATCCTCCGCCATCGCTCCTGTCCTTGCTGCCATCCATCACTGAAGTCATCGCTGTGGCTGGGGCAAGGGAATGCTGGGAATTAGCTTGATAAATATTGCATAGCCGGAGCTCTGTAGCAGTATATAGCTTTCTGAGGAAGGTTTCAGGAGAGTGTGCCTCTTCACCCCCTCCTGAAATCCTTTTGCTCCCCTTCCCTTCCCCCCGGTAATAAAGTCCTCACATTTGAATCCGACTGTCGGCTGCAAGCCAGAATCCTTCAGTGTTACGTAGCACAATTGGAGTGGGTGTTGTTGGTTCAGGAGGGCAAGAAGGAAAAGAAGGTCTCCGCCCCCCCACTTTTGGAAAACCAAATGTCCTGCAAATCCACATCAGGGCAAAGTGTTTTGGTTGGCCAAGTGATGGTAGCTCCCTAATGTAGATTTCTTGAAATTTATTTTGGGCCAACCTTTTCTTTTCATGTCACTGTTCCCAGGAAAGGAGGAGTACCTTCACCCATTATCAACTTTTCCTCACTTGGAGATTATTTTCAGAAGGCCTGCGCCTGTACTTGCCCATGAGACCTAATTAGTTTGGGTACCTTTTCAGTGGTAGCCCCATGCCTGAGGAAGTCAGTTCCCAAAAGGGGTTCTTCTGACCGCTTGTTGCAAGCCTTTAAATTTGTTTTTTTATTGCGCCTTCTGTTGGGACTTACAGATCTTGACTGATTCCTGAACGTTCTGGGGCATCTACCCTTGGGAAGAGCAAATGATGTTGTTGAGGATCTTGTCTCATTACAAAACGTTGAGATGCAGAGGGTTCTTGATCACTCCTGAGTGCCCTCCCTGATGCCAAGAGGGCCTGCAATCCAAATTGTGTCCAAGGGAACTGTGGGTGTTGAAACAGGTTGTGTGACTGCCAAGAGTGTCAGTGGTATAGATCTCACTCCAAGGCTGACTGAGCATTGGTTAGAAGCCATAATTGCGCCTAACATATGGTAATAAGGGCAGTGAATAAGTCCTCCTTTGCTGACCACTGAGGCCAAGTAATTGTCCAACGTAACTTTTGCAATTTGTCCAGAAATTGGTCTCACCGGCTGATAGGAGGTGAGTTGAGGCCTGCTGTCATTGCCTGGTCCACCATTTTAAGCATAGGGTTGCTCCGCTCTGTGGTGATTTAGATATTATTGTGACCGTCCCAGCTGTAGTTCCAATGCTGCATCTCACCTGACAGAAAGAAATATTACCCTTCCGTGCTGTGGATAATGAGAGCATCCGTTTTTGTCTTCTCTTTACCTTTGAATAGAATTTCAGCTGTGCAATCGACATTTATATGCTGACTGAGAAGCTTTATTTTGTGTGTGTGTGTGTCACCCTAAGAAATCTCCCCCAAAGTACCATCTGTAGGGAGAACATCATGCTCAGTGATGATCTCTGTGTTCTGAGAGAGCCATGGGTTAGATTTTTTTTTTTAATTGGCTATTGTGTAGGCGAGGAAGAAGCAGGGTTGTTTTAAAAACACAGCTACGTTTCCTAAGTTTTCATTCATCCCCAAGGAAAATTTTTTTGTACAGAACAGTGGCCATGAACGTGCTTATTGCGACAAATTGGAAAAATGACAAACTCCCTACCAGAGTTGAATGGTTATCCAAATTGACAGAATATGCGGAATTAGCCTCTCTTTCGGAAAGAATCGGAGACAAGCCCAGACAGGAGTTCATTCTAGATTTTCAAAAATTATTTGAAAAGCAGTTGTAATCTAAACACGGTAGTTGCCCTTGAATGATTTCTGTCAATAATACATATGATGGAATATGATATCGAAATAGAAAAGAGAATTTTTTACAAAATAGTCATGATAAATTAAAGCAAGATGTTTGATATAAAGGAAAATACGGAGAGGATGGGAAGTCATAGGTTTGTGTGGAAAGCACATAGTTGAAGCTGTATATATTTTTTGTGATATCTTTATTGGACTGACTGAAATGAAGACGATTATGTATTGTGTATATGTGTGTGTGTGTGTGTGGAAAATGAATAAGAAAACTTTTTTTAAAAAAAGTTTTCATTCAGAAAAATAAGGAACGTGGGGAGGGGAGAAGTTGCTTTCCATCAGAATAAGCCAACAGGCTTGAGTCGCTAACTGCTGCAAGTGAAATAACCAGAATAACTGAGAAATGTATTCTTGGCAGCTCCCCAAGTTTTTTTTTTAGTGGAGCATTAGAGGGAACATCATAACAAGTACTGCCTTCCAATGTTTGTATGAGCGGCCTTCTTCCCAGGTGGCAGATGTCTCTCTGTGCCATGCACAAAACAATATCTGTTGCCTCAGGGTTGCTTTGGGGCTCAGCACCCATCTCCCTAAGAAGCAGATCCTAGTCCATGTGCAAGATTGTGCATGTTAGATTTTATTCACTAAAACATTCCCTTTTGCCAGGGAAGCAGAAGAACTGTCTGTTACTTTACCTTTTCGCAGTGCAAGGCCCATGGAACCTTGCTCCGAAGTCCTATGCTAATTAAGGCTTACTCCAAAGTAAATGCGCACAGGATTGCAGCTTTAACCTCTCTTCCCCTCCAGAGTGATTACATTACTCTAATTTCAGTGCTGCAGAGATAGCTTAGGAAAGAGAGTGAATATTTATGTAAAGGGGACGGAGCTTAATTGATTGCTTATGATCTCATCTTAGTGATGCTGCTTTTGTTAAAAGCGTTACTGGAAACTGCAAGGAAGGAAGAAATTGTCTGTAATTTTCTGCTACCCAGAAAAGCCGTAGGAACACCAGGTAGATGTACATTTTAGCACCAGAGGGGGAGATCTACAATGGTGTCTTTTTAAGTTCACAAACATTTGTCCTGGGGGTAGCTTTTCTGGTGTTCGCCACTGTTTTTCCTTCAAACTAGTAACGCATGATGACTTCCCTTAGGGGAAAGGTATAGTGGGGAGTGTTCTGTTTCCTAAAAATGAAATGAAATGATAAATTATAGCCTTTGTAGAAAGTTCTCAAGATGGTATGAGCATGGTAGGGAAGAGGGTGTTTTTTGACTGCCTGAGAGGGTCAGGAACAATAAATCAGTAGGTACCTGTGACCAGTGTTTTCCTAAGAATGGGTGTGTGTGAATGTTCTTGACGTAAGAGCTAAGGAAGTGAGCCCTCTTGCCCCGGGTCAGGATTGGGGAACCTCAGGGCCAAATTTGGCCCTCCAAGCCTCTCTGGGGAGTCTCTCCAGACCACACCCTCCCTGAGAAAGTTGGCCTGACTGGAATATGTATCTGAACTCTGACAATGACTCTTGGTTGTCTGGATGAAGCAGTAAAGCTCGCAGTCCTTGCTGTGCCCACTTTTTCCTCGGGGCCCCACCCACCACGGCATGTGCCCCATAGCTCTGTTGTGAGTAGGGGAACATGGGCCCAGGGTGTATGTCTGTCCTGCTCCCCGAACTACTCTAAGATAAATTCCAATATTGCACATAGTCCCAAGGGCAACACTAGAGAGGAGTCGGAACAGTCCAATGGTCAAATACAGTACAAGGAGATACAGTGGTACCTTGGTTCTCAAACGCCTTGGTACTCAAACAACTTGGAACCCAAACACTGCGAACCCGAAAGCAAGTGTTCCAGTTTGCGAACTCTTTTTTCAGAAGCTGAACATGCTCCGTTTTGAGTGTTACACTTCCGATTTGAGTGTTACGCTGAGGTCTGTCTGTTTTTGCTATTTATTTTGCATTATTGTTTTTGCGGCCTTTTTGTGACTGTGTGGAACCCAGTTCAGCTACTGATTGATTGATTGTGTGACTACAGTACATTGTTTATTGCTTTCATTTTATGGATCAATGGTCTTGTTAGATAGTAAAATTCATGTTAAATTGCTGTTTTCGGGGTTGTTTTTAAAAGTCTGGAACGGATTAATCCATTTTGCATCACTTCCTATGGGAAAGCGCGCCTTGGTTTTGGAATGCTTTGGTTTTGGAACGGACTTCCAGAACGGATTAAGTTTGAGAACCAAGGTACCACTGTAAGTTCAAAGTCAAACCGTAAGGCCAGGTTCCCATCTATGAAGAAGATCAAAGACTGGACTCCTGGGGTTATTCCTACATGGAGTAATTTAAACTAGATACTTTCAGTATTGCAAATTACTAGTGTTCTTGAAGAGAACTTGTGTGTTCTGTGTAGACTCTTCTTTCCACATCTTATGACTCTTCTGAAAGCATTTTATACAGAATTGGTAGCAAATTTAATAACAACTGTGAAATTTAATATCGAAAGGATGTAGAAACCAGTTGATGTTTTCACAATTAACCATTTGTTGAGTAACTCTTGGGAAGCTCTGCACACAAACAGGATAGCTATGTTATGAAAGCTACAAGTGATGTAAATAAATCTGTTGAGGAAATATGGAAGCCATTTTAAAAGAAGTTTTGCAATAGAATATATGGGGAGTAATGATATATCTGATACAAATCACAAATTATCAGTGCAAAAAGGCTTTTCAAAAGTGCATTGTCAGTCCTGAGTACATAGTTTCTAGACTTCAGTTTTTCACAGTTATCGTTAGTGGATAACACCCAGACACTCAGAAATACATTATGGATGCAGGGGTAAACAAAGCAAATTCTTTTTTTTTTTTTAAGGACATGTTACCACCCTCCAATGTCAACAGTATTCTTAATATTCCCAGGGGTTGTGAATGCAACAACTTAATTTTGTATCTTGTGTGTGTGTGTGTTTCATTTCAATTTTCATGCAATTGTATTGCCTTCTCTTTGTTTTTTGTTTCGGTATGTTGTTGAACTGTATGCTTTTGATTGAATAAATAAAAAGAAATATAAAAAAAGAAAAAGAAGAGAGCAGGCAGGCAGCCAGGCCAAAGCTGTCTGTGTATATCACGCCTGCACTGCTTTGACCTACTGAGCTGTTAAAACCTCTTGATTTTGCTGCCAACCTTGGATAAGGAAAAGACAGCAGTTGTTATGCACCTGGTAGGACACATTGCTGCTGTAGGGCTGCACTGACTGAATAACAAGTTGTGCAAGCCTGCTATTGATTAAACGTATTCTGAAGGATACCACACACACAAAAATGAATGCGGTGGCATATGGCTTCTTTAACACAAGCTAAGCTCTATGGAAATAGTAATATTTGCTGCTGGAAGTGTGGAAAATGCTGGTATTATTATTATTATTATTATTACCCTGCCCAGCCACTCTGGGCGGCTCCCAACAGATTAAAAACAGAATAAAACATCAAATATTAAAAACTTCCCTAAACAGGGCTGCCTTCAGATGTCTTCTAAAAGTCAGGTAGTTGTTTATTTCCTTAGCACAGGGGTCAGCAACCTTTTTAAGCGGGGGGCCGGTCCACTGTCCCTCAAACCTTGTGGGGGGCCGGACTATATTTTGAAGGAAAAAAATGAACGAATTCTTATGCCCCACAAATAACCCAGAGATGCATTTTAAATAAAAGGACACATTCTACTCATGTAAAAACACCAGGCAGGCCCCACAAATAACCCAGAGATGCATTTTAAATAAAAGGACACATTCTACTCATGTAAAAACATGCTGATTCCTGGACCGTCCGTGGGCTGGATTTAGAAGGCGATTGGGCTGGATTCGGCCCCTGGGCCTTAGGTTGCCAACCCATGCCTTAGTATCTGATGGGAGGGTGTTCCACAGGGCGGGCGCCACCACCGAGAAGGCCCTCTGCCTGGTTCCCTGTAACCTCGCTTCTCGCAATGAGGGAACCCCCAGAAGGGAGAGCTGCTGGACTGTCAGGTTAGGTGGATCAGCGGAATTGTCTGACCCGTATAAGGCGACTTTGAATGTATTTCCCAGTTTGCTTCCAGTTGTGGTCTCTGTTGCTAATGTCTGGAAGCCCAGTGAACACAACAACAGTAATAAATATAGTAGCAATGATAATGCACCCTGAGACATTTTGATTATAAGTGAGATTCATTTTGCTTAAATGTTGACTCTCTTGAAAGTTATGCCTAGGGTCCTTGGAACAAAAAGCAGAAACTGATGAGGACCCTCGAACCCCGTGGTTTCCAGTGTGGGGCAATTTGATTTTTAAGGGGGGCAATTCGAGAATGAGTTATTAACAGTTAATGGCCTTTTAGGCTTCCTCCACATGAATAGGAGTTCACTTTTTGAATACAGTGGTACCTCAGGATAAGTACTTAATTCGTTCCGAAGGTCCGTTCTTAACCTGAAGCTGTTCTTAACCTGAAGCACCACTTTAGCTAATGGGGCCTCCTGCTGCCGCCGCGCCGTCAGAGCACGATTTCTGTTCTTATCCTGAAGCAAAGTTCTTAACCTGAAGCACTATTTCTGGGTTAGCGGAGTCTGTAACCTGAAGCATATGTAACCTGAGGTACTACTGTAATAAGAATTGTATTTCACGGGGGGTGGGATCAGGATTTTAGAGATGCTTAGGTGGGGCATGGCCAAAAAAGGAAAGGAGTTGCCTGGTTAAAAACAAAGAATGTTTACTAGTCTCCTGAAGACTGAAGATACAAACTTCTGAGGAAGGAGAGTACTTATGGGAAGCTCAACATCCTTTGGAAATTCTGTTCACAAAATGCTTTTTTTTTTTTTAACCCTTCATCTTATTTAACTTTCAGGTTTTCTTTTTTAAAAAATGCTTTTTATTGAGTTTTCTTTAACATACACAAACAAAATAAATACTCTAAAATTCAACAATCATATGTCTACTTATTTTCTAAACACTCTGTTGTGCACAGACTTCCCTCCCTCCCTTCAACAGGCTTTCATATTGAATTTCCTCTTTTTTCGCAGGTTTTTAGTAGCATCCTATACACATAAAAAATAATAATTTTAATCCTACTACAGTCTTTAAGCTTCTATGGTTATTACCTATATACTCAACAAATTTACTCCATTTTTGAACTTTGTTTCCTCTTGGTTACGGATCCTGTGGGTCAGTTTTGCTAATTCTACATATTCAACCATTTTTGTCTGCCACTCCATTAGTGTTGGTATTTCCTGAGTTGTCCATTTTGGGGCTACTAAGATTCTGGTGGCAGTCGTAGCGTACATAAATAGTCTCTGATCTGCTTTTCTTATTTCATCTCCTATCTCCTAGGAAGGAACTTTCAGGTTTTCTGAATGACTGAAATGCAAATCTTGTTGTCAGGATTCTGTCCTACCTTTTTTGATCTTATATTTGGATATATATTCCTATTATAATTTTTACGACACGTTCTCATTTTGTATTTTTATGTTGTGAACCACCCTGTGATCTTTGGATGAAAGGTGGCATACAATTTTAATTAATTAATCATAATAATAGTAGTAATGAAAGAGAGTTGCTGTTTCTTTCAGAGAAAGCTAAACATCATTAATTTATGTGTGACTATTGCTTCTCTGGAACATTTAAAAAAGCTTGGGTGACGAAGAAGATGAGTCTTGTTTCAGATTTGCTAGAGGCAGCCCTTTCCAGCAAAGAGGCTCTTCATCAGCTTACTTTTAACCATATGTGAATTCTGGGGAAGGGTAATTCAATTCTCTGCGCCTCATAAAAGGCTTTGGGATGGGTGGAAGCTAAGACGAGAAGCTTAGCTCTCAGCTGGACTGGGAAGAACGGGGTGGGCTAAGGTCATTTCAGTGTCTATAACCTCTGAATGGACAATCTCACCTGTTCGCCAGTGTCCAGCAACTGATGTCCAGTCACTCAAGTCAGAATGATGCAGAGACTCCTTCTAAAAGACAGGTCTTGCTTCAAGACAGCCGTGGCTGCTTAAATTAGAAACAGGTTTCCCTTTCAGCTCTAGGTGTCTGAGCTTCTAGGGGCTAGGTGTCTAAAGCAGCTAAAGACTGTGAAAAGTAAAGGCAGATTTCTTAATTATTTTCAGAAAAAGAAATAAAATTCAATAGGGGTAATTTTTCGTGTAGAACAACTGCTTTAGAGTATTGGTTTTATTTTCAATAAATATACATCCCCCACCTTATTTATCATCACATCTTCTCTGAACTTCCTCCAGAGATTTTTATTGTGACTGCCATGAGGAATTACTGCAATTTTTTAAATGCTGTAATTAATTAAATGACACAGCTTTCTCTCATGTCCACATTGCTTTACAAACCATTTCATATTAGTTTTCTTCTACATTCTGTTAGGGTTGCAAGCTGATTTATGAAATATTAGTCACCGTAATGTTAGTCAAATGATTGATCTATTTATATTTGCAGATATTCACACATTCACTAAACAGGTAATCCCCTTCCGCCTTTAAATAGCTCACACGTGCATATCTTGGAACATCATTTACTCACACAGACATATACACACACTCATATTTTAAAGCAAAAACTTAATCTGAATATTCACATTCCAAAGCTAAAGCAAAAGATCAAAGGACGAAAACTCGGTTTTTGTAAGGTTAGCATCCTGTTTCAGTGCTTTTTGAACACTACTGTTCTCTGTTGCTGATTTTATTCTGATCTTGTTTTGATTTCCTATAAAATGTGGGTGGAACAGGAAAGAGAGTGTGGATTTGAGATTTGTGGGGAGGAGGATATATTTTTATTTTATTTTATTTTATTTTTACAATTCTCATTTAGAGTGCTGAATGTTTATTGGAGGAGCCTCCACTGCATGCACATCCCAAAAGCAACTACTAGGACCCTCGTACCTACGAGACCGCCTCTCCCGGTTTGCCCCACGGAGAGCCTCAAGGTCCATAAATAGCAACACCCTAGTGGTCCTGGGCCCTAACGAAGTTAGATTGGCTTCAACCAGAGCCAGGGCCTTTTCAACTCTGGCTCCGGCCTGGTGGAACGCTCTGCCTCATGAGACCAGGGCCCTGCAGGATCTGATTTCTTTCCGCAGGGCCTGTAAGACAGAGTTGTTCCGCCTGGTCTTTGGCTTGGAGCCAATTTGATTCCTTCCCTCTCTTTCTTTCTTTTTTCCTTTCCTTCTCCTCCTGTGATGAGGCTACATTTTAATATTTTAATGTTTCAATATTTTAATGTTGTATATTAATTTTGTTTTTAAGTTGTAATCATTCAACTTGTTTTTATTATTGCTTGTAAGCCGCTCTGAGCCCAGCCTTGGCTGGGGAGGGCGGGGTATAAATAAAAATTATTATTATTATTATTATTACTTCTGCTACGAACTTCAGAATGGTATCAAAGGAACCATATCTCCCCCTGCCCCATACAAACTTGCCCAAGTTCTGAGATATCCAGGGGACACCGTTTTCTCAGTTCTGTCGCCTTCACAGGCACGTCTGGTGAATATGGAAGAGGGCCTTCTCAGTGGCTGCTCCCTGGCTTTGAAACTTGTTATGTACTAAGCTTGGGTCCTAGAACAATAGGCAAGTAGGATCCTAGAATGCAACAACTGATTGGCTTGCAGGAAAAGACCAATCAGGCTCCAGGAGGGAAGCAGAATCAGCCAATCAGACGGGACTCATTGTGTAAATAATGTATATAAAAGCCTGAGTTTTGGGGGGCAATTAAATCATTGCTGCAATAAAGAGCATGAAATCACTACAGGGCTCCGTGTATATTTTAAAACTCCTTTCCTAGAGCAGCTAGACCAGGGCTCGGCAACGTTTTTTGAGACTGGGCCAGTTCACTCCCAGGCAGACATCTCAGTGGGCAGGAGCGTGCGTGCCCATGCGCGCCTCTGCGTGCGCTCAAGCTATTTCCGGCACTTTTCTGGGTCGGAAGAGCGCTGGAAATAGCGTGTGCGCATGCGCATGCGCACCGGAAATAGCGTATACACATGTGTACAGGTGTATGCACACACGCTATTTCAGGCGCACTTCCGCAATGCAGGAGTGCCCGTGCGCATGCGCACATGCTATTTCCAGCACTCTTCTGACCCGGAAGTCGGAACCGGCCCATGGGCCTTAGGTTGCCGACCTCTGAGCTAGACTAATTCCCTTCTTGTCCTTTTGTTCCAGCAGGATTCTGGGAACTAACTGCTTTTAAGAAAATAACTCTTTAGCAGTGTGCTGTACAGTGGAAACCTGGTTCCCGAACTTAATCCATTCCGGGAGTCCATTCCGGGAGTCTGTTCAATTCCTGAAACAGTTCGAGAACCAAGTGCAGCAGCTTCCTGCCGCCAATCAGAAGCCGTACCGGGTGTTCGGCTTCCAAAGAACGTTCGAAAACTGGAACAATTACTTTTGGTTTTCGTTCGTTCGGGAGCCGGAACATTCAGCTCCCAAGGCGTTTGGGAACTGAGGTTCCACTGTACCATTTCTAAAATTATTATTATCTGCATTTTAGTATATACGGCTTTCTACACTGTTTTGATTCCATAGATAAATTACTTCTTAACAATAATCTTGTATACATGGTTAGCTGTGTGCGTTTTATCTGTATTTGTCTTAATTTTTGTGAGCTGTGTTGAGTCCCAGTTTTAGGGGAGAGGCGAGATATAAACAAACAAATTTAAATGGTACTGGTAATAGGAAACAGGGACTCATAGCTTGACTGCAGCTAGCACATGCCCTGCAGACCACAAACTGAAATATTGCAGCAGCATTTGTTTAGATGAGAAGTTTACAGCTTCTCTGTGCTGGTTTTGAGGAAGCACAATTTTGTTTTGCTAGGAACCTATGAAGAACTTGTTATCCCAGCAGTGCTGTAAACTTAGGAGGCTCTCAGAAGCTCAACTACCAAGAGGTTCTACCACCATGGCAACCAGGGAAGCAAAGCTTAGATGGGTTGTGGTGTCATTAGGAAAGCCATGAAACATTTCTTTTATAGAATTTACTCGGTTTAGTAGGCCGGTTTCCACCACAATGGCTATGCAGTCCAGAATTAACTACAGTGGTACCTCAGGTTACATATGCTTCAGGTTACATACACTTCAGGTTACAGACTCTACTAACCCAGAAATTTTACCTCAGGTTAAGAACTTTGCTTCAGAATGAGAACAGAAAAAGTGCTTTGGCGGCGCGGTAGCAGCAGGAGGCCCCATTAGCTAAAGTGGTGCTTCAGGTTAAGAACAGTTTCAGGTTACTACAGAACAAATTAAGTACTTAACCCAAGGTACCACTGTATAAGCGAATTAAGCTTAAGTGTAGAGTCCCAGTCAAATTCAAAACCATGTTAAGGCAGAATTATTTAGAATTTCTCAATGTGGAGAGAGTGCTGGCGTTGACCATGGCTTTTTTCTTTTCTTTTTGTTAACTATATTTTTGATAACTATATTCTGGTTGAACTTTCCTCATGATATTGCAGGGCAGTAGCCTTGCTTGTTCTTAGGCTGGCACAGGTAAAATAATATTGTGTATTATTGCTGGAGAGTCTGTGAGAATGGTGGTTTTTAAGAACAGGAATTGTTCTGCTAAAGCTTATCGTTTCAGATTATTGGGTTTCTCTTCAACAAATCCTTTTGCATACATTGTGCTTCTGTATTTTGGTTAACACCCCTTTGGATACTTTCTGATTTAAAGTGCTAAGGGAAAAGGGACTGGTGTTCCTCTTAGCACAGCATCGCAGATGCTTCCACAAACAGGGAGTGGACTTGTATGAATGCCTATTCAGTGTGTTTCAGAAACATTCCAGTAATTTGTTTAAAGCAAAACGTAATTAAATAGTGAATAATTTAATAATTGAGGAATGTTTAATTAGATGGCGAATGCATATTAGCAGGCACTCTAGATTGGTGTTGTGAGCCATAGTAGTAATCGACATCTCTGTTCAAGAAGGAGACAATCTCAGCATTAAGCTTGCAGCTAGAGCAGTGGTGTAGTTCTTTCACATTTGATAAAGCTCTTTGAGGAGGCACAAAACAGACACCCACCCAGGAAAAACCGAAATGTACCCAAATCGTTTCAATTTTGTTTACAGCTTCTCTTTTCTCTTTTGGCCCCATTTTTAATTGTTTCCCTTACAATGTGATCCCAGGCAATCGAGGATAGTGTAGATGTGTTGACATAATGGGGCCGCAGAACCATTCAGATACGTCTATGAGACAACATCACGGAGAACAAAACCTTCACCTTGCCATCCCTCAGAATAGAAGAGGGAATGAATGCCGGTTGCTGTGACACTTTTGGGTCTTGCCATACTGTATTTGCAGTTTAGCATCCAACAGAACAGGTGGGAGCATTGGCCTAGTTGCTTTAACAGTGGGGCCGTGTTCATCCTCTCCCTGATCATACAGTCTCTTGTGACCCCGCCAAAAGTGACTTGGACACTGATACATAGCGAGTGGGCCAAGCTAGGTTGCGAAAGCCATTGATGTGGATTGCAGAGGTGCTGTACCCAGGCCCCAATGCCAGACTTGAACCTTCCAGTCATATTCCCCCGAGAGGCCAACACCTTCACTGCCAAAGAGTTCACCGCAGGCCCTGCTCACCAAAGCAGGCAATGTACTTTGCGGGAAATAGGAGATGGAGTGGTAGGCTCCAAGTGACAAGGCTACCCCTTTCCATTCTCAGGAAGGAGAGGAACATAGGAGGGATAATATAAGCTCTCAGTTGAGTGGGTCTCCTTGGAACAAGTTGTCTGCTTGCTGTGAACTGTCCACGGTACTGAAGAACCTGCCTTTGGTTGACATTGTTTGTCTAGTACAGTGGTACCTCTGGATGCGAACAGGATCCGTTCCGGAGCCCCGTTCGCATCCTGAAGCGAACGCAACCTGTGTCTGCGGGTCGTGATTTGACGCTTCTGCGCATGCGCGTGACGTCATTTTGAGCGTCTGCGCATGTGCGAGTGGTGAAACCCAGAAGTAACATGTCCCGTTACTTCCAGTTCGCCGCGGAGCGCAACCCGAAAACGCTCAACCTGAAGCATATTTAACCCAAGGTATGACTGTAGTTCATGGGTAGGCAAACTAAGGCCCGGGGGCCGGATGCGGCCCAATCGCCTTCTAAAGCCGGCCCACAGACGGTCTGGGAATCAGCATGTTTTTACATGAGTGGAATGTGTGCTTTTATTTAAAATGCATCTCTGGATTATTTGTGGGGCCTGCCTGGTGTTTTTACATGAGTAGAATATTTGTGGGGTATAGGAATTCATTCATTTCCCCCAAACGAAATATAGTCCGGCCCCCCACAAGGTCTGAGGGACAGTGGACCGGCCCCCTGCTGAAAACGTTTC
Source organism: Podarcis pityusensis (assembly GCF_964106645.2). Taxonomy (NCBI): domain Eukaryota; kingdom Metazoa; phylum Chordata; class Lepidosauria; order Squamata; family Lacertidae; genus Podarcis; species Podarcis pityusensis. The sequence goes on along the minus strand of NC_138038.1, from coordinate 11,769,514 downwards.
CTGACCCTTGGGCTCTAGTTCATGTTTCCTGATCTAGCCTGTGCATTATTAACTGCCTTTGGCATCAATGACTAGACCACTTTTTGGAGCTGCTTTCTCCAAATCTTTCCATGTGCTCAGCCTCACCAGGATTGGGCACGGCCTAGTGCAAAAAGTGTACCCTTTGTTTACTTAAAACACTTGCATGCCACATACAGTGGAACCTCAGTTGTCAAATGTAATCTGTTCCAGAAGACCGTTTGACAACAATAGTGCAATTCCTTTTAAAAAATGGAGAAACGCACCTTGGAAGCTGTTTGACTTCCGAGGCGTGTTCAAAAATGGAAGCATTCACTTCCAGGTTGTCGGCGTTTGGGTTCCGAATTGTTTGGCTTCTGAGGCGTTCGACAACTGAGGTTCCACTGTATTTTTTAACCCCACAAAACTTTGAGATACCTTACAACAATTAAGTAGCCAAATCCTTTCACCTCCTTTCACGGTACCCTGAAACAGATTGCCGGGGGTGTGTGGAAATGCCCACAAAGCAAAATGTCCCCTGATTTAACTCCTTTGCATGGCGACTTACCTCAAGTCCCCCTTGCTTGAGTGCTGTCCCCTTTTACCAGCTACACTCCTTTGCACTTTCCCTCTCGTGCTATATTTTCTCCCTGTCACAAACAGTATGCAAAAACCGCATACACTGATAGAGGAGTGGGGAACATTTTTCCTCTGAAAGACCAGTACAAATAACTCCCTCCTGAGGGTGCTGTATGTGAGAGAAGTCGCTTTTGAGCCATTGTTACTGTTGGGAAAGCAAAAGAAAATTGCATTGGAGTTCCAGTCACAGAATTCCAATGTAACATGTAGTCTGACTCTTAGAGACATATGTAAACACAGCAGGGAGCACTCCTCACACTTCTTCAATGGGAAACAGTCCAGAGCTTTGCCATATATAACCATTTTCCACAGGGCCTATAAATCCAGCTGTCTCCGTAAGGCCAAGTTAGTTTCTGTTGTTAGGATAAACGAAAGAAGCAAATGTTAGTTGTCAAACGCTGGAGTCTTACTTTGCAGGAAACAAGAACATGAGATAGCAACAAGCCAAGCTCATGAAGGAGAAAAATGAACTGGAAAAAAGTGTGGTACAGTTATAAATAAGGAGAGAGGGAGAGAGAGAGAGAGAGAGAGAGAAATCTGGTCAGGCTTTTTAGAGGCCTTGTATGCTTCTTTGGGGTGTAAGATTTCATTTAAACAAATGTTTGGGATAGATATTTCACTATTAAAAAAAGGTAAAGGTAAAGGACCCCTGACAGTTAAGTAGGGCTCATCTTGCTTTACTGGCCGAGGGAGCTGATATTTGTCTGCAGACAGTTTTTCTGGGTCATGTGGCCAGCATGACTAAGCCGCTTCTGGCGAAACCAGAGCAACGCACGGAAACACTGTTTACCTTCCCGCTGAAGCAGTACCTTTTTATCTACTTGCACTGGCATGCTTTCGAACTGCTAGGTTGGCAGGAGCAGGGACCGAGCAACGGGAGCTCACCCCGTTGCGGGGATTCGAACTGCCGACATTCCAATTGGCAAGCCCTAGACTCAGTGGTTTAGACCACAGCGAGGCTAACTGTTCTGAGCAATGTCTCTGCTATGCCACAAACCCTCTTGTGTAACTTTGAATAAGTAGAACGTTTGATAAAACGTTCTTTTATTTTATATAAATTAATGCAGTATAAATATTTTACCACCGCCATGCGTCTACTGACAGTAACTGACTCTGATTGAATTCTGAACTTTACTGCCAACCAGGGTGGGAGAGAAAGATATATTTTTGCTGAACTTGTACCAGATTGATTGTACAGCAAGGATAGCTAATCTGTGTTAAGCCGTTTTGAACATGCACCCTTAGGGAAAACTGGATGTGACAGAACTGCCACATTTGTTTGGTCAGATGTGCTTCTTCACATACCAAGTGAGGAAAGGAGTGTGCAGGAAGGAGGGGAGGGGCTGATCCCTTTACCTCAGTGCATTCTGTTTAATAACTGTTCTCCCGCCTCCCTTCCCGGATCAATTTCGGTATTGGAGCCAGGCTGGCGGGAAAGTGCCTGAAAGGATGGCGTGTGGGGAGGTCAGGTCAATACCTTATTAGTCTTGTCAGTGCTAACCCATATATAAAGGAATGGGGTTGGGGGGAATGGAGAAGAGAAAGTAAGGGAGCAAATGAATATAATCCCAGCTTTCTTGGTGTGGGCCAGAGTGCCCACACCTAGTGCCTACAATTGGTGTGGCTGCCTAATTGCAACATCAGCCACACCAATTGTGGTAAGATGGTAACCCCAAAGATAGATTACTGCAATGCATTATAAGAAGAGTTTGGATTTGATATCCCGCTTTATCACTACCCGAAGGAGTCTCAAAGCGGCTAGCATTCTCCTTTCCCTTCCTCCCCCACAACAATCACTCTGTGAGGTGAGTGGGGCTGAGAGACTTCAGAGAAGTGTGACTAGCCCAAGGTCACCCAGCAGCTGCATGTGGAGGAGCGGAGACACAATCCCGGTTCCCCAGATTACAAATCTACCGCTCTTAACCACTACACCATACTGGCTCTTATACACAGGGCTGCCTCTGAAGACGGTTCGGAAGCTTCGGCTAATGCAGAATTCAGCAGCCAGGTTGCTTACTGGAGCAAGACGGTTTGAGTATATTACACCGATTCTGGTCCGACTGCACTGGCTACCGATTAGTTTCTGAGTCCAATTCAAAGTGCTGGTTTTGACCTATAAAGCCTTAACAGCTCAGGACCACAATACCTCAGGGACCGCCTCTTGTCATATGAACCTTCCTGGACCCTGAGATCATCTTCTGAGGTCCTTCTACATGTGCCTTCTTGAGAGGTCCAGAGGGTGGCAACATGAGAACGGGGCCTTCTCTGCAGTGGCTCCCCGTCTGTGGAATGTTCTCCCCAGGGAAGTTCGCCTGACACCTTCATTATGCACCTTGAGGCATCAGGCAAAAACATTCTTTTTTTAACTAGGCCTTTGGCTGATCTGATTGACATCCTATGCCCTTTTAAAATGTGGTTTTTTTATGGGGGAGCGGTTATTGGTTTGTTGTTTTTATTTTGATTATATATTTTGTGGTTTTATATTTTGCTTTTGTTCTTGAGACCTCTGGGAATAGGATGGTGTATAAATTCAATAAATAATAATAATAATCAGTTTCTGCCTGCTCTTTAAGGGAAGGAAGACCTGGAAACGCAAGTCCTATGTTTCCACTCTTCCTACTGGCTCTGTCCTGCTGGGGACTGTGGGTTTTACCTATTCTGTAGCTGCGGAGTGATGGTGGCAGCAGCTGACAGAGTGCTTCGCTTCCACCCTTTTCTGCCTTCTTCCCACCCGCAGTGCACATTCATTGTACGGTGGTACCTCGGGTTACATACGCTTCAGGTTACAGACTCTGCTAACCCAGAAATAGTACCTCAGGTTGAGGATGAGAACAGATATCGCAGGGTGGCGGCGGGAGGCCCCATTAGCTTAAGTGGTGGTTCAGGTTAAGAACAGTTTCAGGTTAAGAACGGACCTCCGGAACAAATTAAGTACATAACCAGAGGTACCACTGTACTTGCTGTAACATCTAAACAAGGCTCACGGAGCACTTTAAGTGAGTGACTGCTTCTGGTAAAGTCTGTACTGTGATTTGCATCTTGCTCCACAATGCTTAGGGTGAATTCCAAGTATTAGTAACCTACTTTCATTATACATATGTGTTTGGACGGGTTATTTGTGCAAAATTCCTTTTTCTTCCTGGTTCCTATTATAAAAATTCCCCCTTGTGTGCGCACTATGAGGCTACAGGGAAACAGCCCCACACTCTCCGTCCTGTCATCTGCATAATGGGCTCCCTGGAAAGAGTTTTCACCATGCTATAGCTGTGTTGTGATTGGCTGCAGAGTTAGTCTGAATCCTGTGTTCCATCATGATAGCATGAAGGGGCAGAGCAGTGGGTGTTGTTGTTTTTAGCTTGCTGTTGAATTCAGCGCTGTGGTCTAAACCACTGAGCCTCTTGGGCTTGCTGATCACAAGGTCGGCGGTTTGAATCCCCGCAATGGAGTGAGCTCCCGTTGCTCTGTCCCAGCTCCTGCCAGACTAGCAGTTCGAAAGCACACCAGTGCAAGTAGATAAATAGGTACTGCTGTAACAGGAAGGTAAACAGTGTTTCCGTGCGCTCTGGTTTCTGTCATGGTGTTCTGTTGCACCAGAAACAGTTTAGTTATGCTGGCCACATGACCCGGAAAGCTGTCTGTGGACAAATGCTGGCTCCCTTGGCCTGAAAGCGAGATGAGCGCCGCAACCCCATAGTCGCCTTTGACTGGACTTTACCGCCCAGGGGTCCTTTACCTTTTACCTTGTTGTTTTTAGCTTGCTGTCAAATTCAGTGGGATCATTTTCATTTTCACGTATTCAGCCCTTTTATTGGTGAACATTACACTGACATGGTGTCAAGAGCAAGATCTGAGGGAGTTTAGAATTTAGCATAAGCTTGCTCCTCCCCTGTAAGACATCCAGCATGGCTTTTTAGTAGCTGCTTCTTCTTCTTTGGTGATCACTAAGTAAGATTGTCTTCCATAAACAAGGTTTTAACAGTGAGTCCGTAAGTGACTGTGGAGGCCAATTCTGGACCCACACATCCTTCCACAGTGGGGACATTGGTTCCCAGGCAGGAGTTGATCACAGTGTGGACTGGAAATGGGAATAATCTGGGATAGCGTTGCACTAATGTATGCCTGATGATATGCTTCTGCTAAGACACTAGTAAGGGTACTTACATCAAATCCTAAAGCACTCTAGCCAGCATTACTGAACTGTAGGATTGGGCAACCCATGGCCATAGTTTTTCTAAAGTCAAAATTTTAGAATTTTTCATAGATTTCATGAATTAAATTTATGCACAGTTTTTTTTTGCTTGCCTCACGTTAAAAAGAACTTCATTAATATAAACCTCTGAGGGAGGCATCAACAAGAACATCTTAAATATCCTGGAATGGTAAGTTCCAGGATAATATATGGCTTTCTGCTTTATTTACCGGAGTTTGGTCATATTTGGGCATTGGGATGCTGTTTTATTGCACTTACTGCCCAGTTCTAATGCACTTACTTTGTTACATGTTCTGTTCTTAAGTGTTCTTCAGTAATAAACTATCAGTAGAACAGCAGATACTGAAAAACAAATACTCTTGATCATGGCCATCAACTGGATTGCTGAAAGCAGTCAGATTTTAGAGCACTCATTAGTTGGCACAGAGCCAGTGTCTTGGTGTGGAGTTTGACCCCATTAAGAAAAGGCATGTGCCTTATAGCCAGAGCTGTGACTACTCAGCCTCTATTAGTGTCTCCATTTTCCTGGACTAAGCTTAAATTTACACAGTCTGTTGGTGACCTCAAGCAGTCATTCAGAGTGACGCTGCCTTACCCGACACAAAGAGAAAGAAGAAATATAACTGTGTGTCATCAGTATGCTGACCCAATACTGAAAGCCATAGAGATAGAGATAGATAGAGATCCAGGAGACCATCCCTGCCATTACAGGTACTCTACCAGACTGATCAAGCAGATTCGGTTGTGAATCCTGGCCAGAAGCCAGACGGAAATGAATCTAGACAATCACTTTCAGCTGAAAGCACTTGGAGCTGATTTGCCACGTCAGGCTTCAGCAACTTGGCCGGGAATGATTACTTAAAAGCTGGCCTATAATTCCCTAATACCATGGGGATGTGAGAATGCCTTCTTTAATGGGATTATGACTCCTCCTTGAAGAACAGCTGGTCTTCCTGGTGCAATGCATTAATGAAAGTCAAGTTAGAATTTGACTGATTGCCTTGGTAAGCCTTCAGAAACCAAGATGAACAGGGTCAAGCAGAACATCTGTACATCTAATATATATGTGTAGAAAAGGAGTGTTGGCAGCTTGCCAGGACAGCTTGGTATAGTAGTGTTCTTCTCCTGGTAAGTGCAGCTTTGTGTGTTATCCTTACTTGATCTCTCAGTGGCTTTTGATACCATGGTATCCTTCTGAGCCAACGTAGTGGGATGGGTATTGGACACACTGTTCTACAGTGGTTCTGATGCTATATCCAGGATTAGCTTCAGAGAATAGCATTAGGTGATGGTCTTTCAGCCTCCTGGTAGTTGTGCTGTAGGGTAGCTTTGTCTCCAGTGCTATTTAACATCTATATGAAGCCATTGGGAGTGGTCATTGGGAGAGAAGTCAAGCAAGGTGTCACCAGTATGCTGATGACCCCCAGCTCTACTTCTCTGCAACATTTGAATCAGGTGAGGCTATGCAAAGCCTGAGCCAGTGCTTGGACTCAACAGAGAACTGGGTGAGGACCAGTATCCCGACAAGACAGAAGCACTGTGGGTGGATGGTTACTGAGCCGATTACTTATTTGCATGGGGTTGCACTGTCCCGGAAAGATCTGAGGATGCTCCTGAAGGCCCAGGTGACCTCAGTGGCCAGGAATATCTTCTATCCATTTCAGCTAGTAAGACGACGGCAGCAGTTCTGGACCAGGGTAACCTTACCGCTGTCGTCCATTCACTGGAAGCCTACAGTCTGGATTACTGCAATGTACTCTATATGGGGCTGCCCTTGTGGAGGGTCTGAAAGCTGTAGCTGGTGTGAAATGCAGTGGTGCTCACTGGGGCAGGATACTGTCCACACATTACCCCGCAGTCGATATAATTGAACTGGCTGTCAATTAGCTACCATGCTAAGTTCACTGTGTTGATTTTGGTGTATGATGTCCTGTACAATTTGGGACCAGGATACCCAATAGATCATCTCACCCCATATATATCGTGAGGGCCTCCTGCAGATGCCATCTTTCTCTGGAGGTCCATTCTGCATAATGTAGGCACCAAGCCTTTAGTATAGTAGCACCTGGTCTTTGGAATTCCCTGCCCTTGAAAAATTGAACAGGAGCCATCTCTGGGGGGTTTTTGGCACCTGCTGAATCTTTCCACAAGTCATTTCAGCCAAGATCTTTCCCAGTTTGCATCTGCATCTGAATTGTTTTTAAGATGATTTTATCCTTTTCACACTCATTTGCTGCACTGGACACTTGGGAGGAAGAGTGGGGTGTACTTTTAAAAGATGAATGAAATGAAAGGAAATACTTTATTGTCACTTGTACAACTTGTATACAGTGAGATTACACGAGCACCCCCCACTCAGCTCTCTTATTCTTAATCCCCCTCGTTTACTGACGCACACCCCCCAAACCCGAAAGTCAGTTGCCCTGTTGTTATCTTTTCATTCAGCAGCCTAACAGCACACGGATAGAAGCTGTTCTTTACCCTGTTGGTGCGACTAATCATGCTTCTGTATCTTCTGCCTGAGGGCAGGAGATCAAGAAAATGCCGGCCCGGGTGTGAATCATCCCTGAGAATTTTCCTCACTCTCCTCAGGCAACGTTCTTCCGCTATTTCATCCAGCAGATTCACGGGACAGCCCATAATATCTTGTGCTGTATTCACCACCCTCTGTAGGCACTTCCTATCAGATAATGTCAAACCAGCGTACCACACTGTGATGCAGTATGAAAGGACACTTTCTATTGTTGACCAGTAGAAGGAGATAATCAAATGTTGATTGACATTGTTCTTCAATACTCTGAGGAGAGTATTTAATTTAATTTAATCTGGATTCTACACGCATGTAGTTTTGTTCTCACTGAAAGGAGTTAAACTGAGGCAGGAATTAAGAGTAAAATATTTCAGAGAAAATGTCCCTGAAATGGCCATTACTTCTCAAAAATATACATTTCCCAGTGGCAGAAAATGATCTTTGCTCTTTTCCCCCTCTTCCAGGCTTGTGTTTGGCACTCTTTATCCTGCATATTACTCATACAAAGCTGTAAAATCAAAGGATATTAAAGAATATGTAAGTATCACTTCTGGGATTATCAAGGTAAACCTAGGTTTCTGTTCACAAAATGCCTCCCAGTGGATTTTACCTGGCTCTTTAGGCACAATGAAGAACTTAACATGCTTCAGAGTTTCAGATTTGATTTCCCTATATGTATATTTGGTGCTAAATAATCAGCGTACATCTTCCACCATTTTGCCTCACCTGAGAAAAGAAGAAATTTTTGTAAAAGCAATTTCTATAGCTAACCTGGAGACTATTTAAAAACACATATGCTAGGTATAAAGTCCCATTGAATGATGCTTTTGCGTAGCTCTTGCATAAAATCCCATTAAAAAACAAAAAGTAGTGGGAAGCCTGCATGACGTACATCTTTCTTGTATGCCTTCAACTCCCTACTTAAATGGTTAAATTCTGTATTCCCAAATTCAATTTAAATAGGGTCATCATGGTGGTTTAGGTAATTTATAGAGGTGTATTGGATGTTAACACCAGTGCTGAACACAATGTGGGCATCCATTTTGTCATTAGTTAAAAAACAAGAACCTTCGATACAGAGTTCATGAACAGTTATTGCCTGTTAATGTTAAAAAAATATTATTACCATGGCCCTTCCCAACTACAGTGAACTTAACTGCACCTCTTAGCATACATTTGGGCTGGTATACCCAACTCTAACCTTCAGCTAGCAGGAATTAGGCATTCAGTAGCTAATTTTGTAGTACTGTAACCAGGTTTTGGGGTACAGTAAAAAAAGTTCGCGAATACTGGGTGCAGTGATACAAAACAGATATGGGAATTCACTGAAATTGTGATAGCCTCAATCTAGCCTTGCCTTGTAAATACGACTAAGTAGCTAAGCTGAAATGAATGAATAGCTAAATATTCTCAGTAGTTTACAAGAGAGGGGATCATAGAAATATCGTGCAATATGGAGGTATATAAATAGCAGGTGTTATGTAATATAAGGACTTATCCTTGTAACTTTTGCATAGCTGTCATTGGAGAGGTTTGGGGTTAATTAGGATTATCATATCCATTTCAGCATAAGAGTGCACAGAGAATATTCAGAATTGCAGACGTGATCGCTTGTGGCACCAACAAATGCTGTGGCCAGGAGCCTTACTCTGTGAACACTTCTTTTGGAGATGAGTTGCCTACAGTTTACTCCTTCTTGGAGGTATAAACTGTGTTCTGTTAGGCCCACATTTGTAACTGGAGATAGCTCCTAGTGCTCTCTTCCCATTCCATCACTTAGGAATAAATCTAAAGATAATTCAAGACTCTTGTACAACTCTTGAATCACAAGAATGGCCAGGAATGCCTGCACTTTAGTGACTCACTTGAACTGATGTATTTGTTATATAGGCACTGCATACAGTTTTTAGATACTTTCTAAAAACAGTTCTAGGCTAATAATGAAAACTCAAGTTCTTAATTTTTAAACAGTGTGAACTAACTATTAAGCTTAATAATGCATTACAAAATGAAGCATTGGTTTGCACAAGTAACCTAGATTGAAATTTGGTGAATGGTGTGAGTTTGACCTCTCCTCCACAAGAACGTTGAAATATGATTTATAAATCTAAATGTAATTCAGTGCAATTTGAAAAAAAGTTCAGAGCCTCTATTTCATCTATTTCATTTCCTATCAGTTTCTTGGGTCTTAGGACACATTCATATCATATAATTAAAGCACTGTTATACCACTGTAACAGTCATAGCTTCGCCCAAAGGATTCTGGGAGCTGAAGTTAAGGGCCCTCATGGAGGTACAATTCTCAGCACCCTTAAACTACAGTGTGGTATTCACCTAAGTGTTGCTCACAAGTAGACCCACTGAAATCAATGAACATGAAAGCGAGTTCCATAAATTTCAATGGGTCGTCCTTACATAATACTTAGCTGGATTCCTAAGATTCTTCATGTCTGTTAGGGGTACGAGAATGCTCTAAATGTGTGCTGTGGATGTGACCATAGTTTCTTGTGTCAAATGACCCTTGTTCAAATCACTCCTTTTCATTTATTCCTAAGAGTAGACATTTTGGTGCCCAAGGCAGAAAATCTGAAGGCACCTGTGCCTCATGCTTACAGAGTATATAGTAATAAAAACAATAATACTGGTCCCTCAAAATTTGCCGCCTGAGGTAAACCAACATGACTTGGCCCAATGGTAGGACTGGCCCTGGCCCTGAGGGAATGAGGCCTGGGAGAAAGAAGCAATACCCACAATTGTTAGGAAGTGCTAAACGAACATTTGCTTATAATCATTCTTGTGCTTTATTCCTAGGTAAAATGGATGATGTATTGGATCATATTTGCACTCTTCACAACAGCAGAGACATTCACGGACATTTTTCTTTGCTGGTTAGTATCCCGCCCAGATGCTTCCTTCCCTCCCTCCCCAAAAAAACAAAAGCAGGGAAAAACAAATGTTTTTGAAAGGAGCAAAAGTGCAAAATAATACTAGACGTTGCTCAATAGCACCAGGTGCATCAGATGCTTATCTTTAGAAGCTGGACACTTCCTCTGTCAGAAATGCCACATTAGTGTGGTACATGAGGGGTTTGGGGTGCGTGTTATAAATTGGATGGGAAATGCTGTGCAGGGAAATGGCTGCAAAGAGTTTAATGTGATGGGTCTGCTGCAGTGAATGGGAAGCTGTGAATCCTGCTGCCACATTTGGCTCTGAGTGGGTTAAACCACAGAGCCTAGGACTTGGCAATCAGAAGGTTGGCGGTTCGAATCCCTGCAACGGGGTGAGCTTCCATTGCTCGTTCCCTGCTCCTGCAAACCTAGCAGTTCTAAAGCACGTCAAAGTGCAAGTAGATAAATAGGTACCACTCCAGCGGGAAGGTAAACGGCGTTTCTGTGCGCTGCTCTGGTTTGCCAGAAGCGGCTTAGTCATGCTGACCACATGACCCGGAAGCTGTACGCCGGCTCCCTTGGCCAAGAAAGCGAGATGAGCCCCCCAACCCCAGAGTCGGTCACGACTGGACCTAATGGTCAGGGGTCCCTATACCTTTACTGGTACTGGAGAGCACCCAGCAAAGTGGGTTGTGGAGTATTAGTTTTAAAAAAGGGCAAAGCAGGAAAAGTGCCCCACTCTTAGTGTAGTCATATGTGGGAGAGCATAACATTTGTCTGAGGCTGAATCTAGTTTCAGGGAGAAAAACTGTATCTATGATAAGAATAAATGAGAATGGAACAGAGAGGATGCAGAGTGCACACAGAAGGGAGAATCCCCTCTCTGCCATCAGCAAGCTCACTAGCGTTGCCCAAGAATGGTCCACTGTTGCATCTTACCATCCTTCAGTGATGATTGTAGTAGAACAAAGAACTCTTGTGGGGAGAAATAGCCGAACCAGCCCAAGCCCAGCTACTGGGAAGGAGATGCCCACCACCTTATTGCATCCCACTTGTGGCCAGAATCAGTAACCAGTCAGGGTGCTCTCTTCACAGCCACCCTTCGTTCTTCTTGATCCATTGACCTCCCAGGTGGGTGGGCTGGCAGTGACAAGGGAAGTTGGAACAGAGCCAGAAGGAAGAAAAAGTTGGCTGGGCCTTAGAAACTATTCAAACCAGGCCCATGTGGTGATCAGAGTTCCCCTTCTGACATAGCTGCAGTACACTTAACTTGTGTGTGTGTGCTTGTTTGCATGAATATGTGCTAAAAGCGTCAAGGAAACAGGCCATGGAGAGCGACCCTTGACTTTTCCTGCCCCAAGCTTATAGTATTAATTGGCCTTGGGAAAGTCATGGCAGGCTGTGGTGGAAGAGGAGGTGCTTGGGGGGGAGGAAAGTGGGAAGAGAACATGAAGAATCTGAAGTGGAGAGCAGGCAGGTTGCTGGCACTCGTTTGGCTGCAGGAGTTGTCGGAGGGAGGAATATAAGGCGCTATCGAACCATCTTAGGGACTCCACTCTGGATTTCTGAAGGGTTCACTCCCTAGCCTTCTCTTCTGCCAAAGATATCCTGCAAGGCAGCTGAGGTTTAGGGCCAGAGCTTTTCTTCTCCTAGATGGGCTACCTTCCCAGGTTGAGCTGGTAGAAGGAAAGATTCAGGGAAGTTTTTAATGTGTGACATTTTAATGTATTTTTAATCTTTGTTGGAAGCTGCCCAGAGTGGCTGGGGAAACCCAGCCAGATGGGTGGGGTACAAATACAGTGGTACCTCAGGTTAAGTACTTAATCCGTTCCGGAGGTCCGTTCTTAACCTGAAACTGTTCTTAACCTGAAGCACCACTTTAGCTAATGGGGCCTCCTGCTGCTGCCGTGCCACCGGAGCCCGATTTCTGTTCTTATCCTGAAGCAAAGTTCTTAACCTGAAGCACTATTTCTGGGTTGGCGGAGTCTGTAACATGAAGCGTATGTAACCTGAAGCATATGTAACCCGAGGTACCACTGTAATAAATTATTATTATTATTAGGATAGGGCTCTTGAAGAAGGAAGCAGAGAGGAGGGAGAAAAGGCACAAACAAGGATAAATACATTGTGCTTTTTGTCTGCGTGCCCTGTTTTCCATTCCTTGTTTGCCTGTACCTATTGAGTTAGTTTGTTCTCCCACCCATTTCCCTGTTGCAATAGACGTTTGAGTTTATTGGTGTGGTGGTGGAAACAGTCCGTCAAACCACTGCAAGCTGAACAAACTGGAGCTTCCTGTTTGCCTTCTCTTTCAAGCATGAGCTGAAGGCCTCCCAGATGCTGCTGGATTATAATATCCATCAACCCGACTGTAACCATTGGCCATGCTGGCTGGGGTTGGTAGGAGTCCGACATCAGCTGCAGGGCCACATGTTACCCACCCCTGGCCTAGAGGAAGACTATAACAGCCCTGCAGAATCTGATATATTTGTTTTTGTGCTGAGGTGCTTTGGCTGTACATTAGGATGTATGGAAATGATTTGTTGGCTTCCTAGACCTTTTAGAAATAAAATAAAAAATGTATGGCGGGTCTGCAAAGTCAGTCTTGCACTCGCAGAGGAGAGAGCTATAATTTAGATGTGTTATGAGACTCTGCAGTTGCATCATCAGCCAAGAAGGCCTGAATTGCTTAGAAGAAGAAAGAGAGAAATGGTGCTGTGAGGAACCTTGTTTCGTTGTTATTTGAGTGGGGATGGAGAACAATATGAAGAGATGACTGAACTTTTGAGATCAATTAAGGGATTCTTGTCGGGAAGCGGGTGGCGCCGTCGGTTAAACCACAGAGCCTAGGACTTGCCGATCAGAAGGTCGGCGGTTCGAATCCCCGCAACGGGGTAAGCTCCCGTTGCTCAGTCCCTGCTCCTGCCAACCTAGCAGTTTGAAAGCACGTCAAAGTGCAAGTAGATAAATAGGTACCGCTCCGGCGGGAAGGTAAACGGTGTTTCCGTGCGCTGCTCTGGTTCACCAGAAGCGGCTTAGTCATGCTGGCCACATGACCTGGAAGCTGTACACCGGCTCCCTCAGCCAATAAAGCGAGATGAATGCCGTAACCCCAGAGTCGGCCACGACTGGACCTAATGGTCAGGGGTCCCTTTACCCTTTACCTTTAAGGGATTCTTGATTTGTCCAACAGAGTTAAAGATATCAGCAAAGGGGAGGGAGAAGGGGAGAAACTTCTAAAACAGGCATGACCAACCTTTCTTCAGGCAGAGGCCACATTGACCAGTGGACAACCCTCCATCAACCACGTGGGCATGGCTGAAGCGTGAAAATGGGTGCAGCCAAAACATAATAATAGGCAACATGGAAACCATAGTTCTCAAAGCTGCCTTCTGAAAGGCTTTCTTATAAGCTGTTTTACACTATTTTAAATCCTTTTTGGGTATCCGTCACTAAATTCAGATTTTAAAAGGACAGATTTAGGGGTGGGGGATGCCTTGGTGGAGCACAGTTCATGGGTTAGCTACCCCTGCTATAAATGCATTTGGTCCCATCAGCAATTGGCCACATAAAACAAGAACTGTAATGCTGCCGTTGAAAAGGAACAGGTCAGCACTTTTTCAACAAGTGTCAATGCAGCTATCCAAGAAACTCACTGGCAATATATCCTCCTCTAGTTCCTGGCTCTCTCTCTCTCTCTCTCTTAAGTGGAAGGATGGTTGCACCAAAATGTAACTTGGCACTCCAAGATTATTGTTTTTAAAGTAATGCTACCATATTTCAAAACCAATGTAATATACTTCTATTTTTGACCTTTAAAGCCCTTCACGGCCTGGGACCCTCGTACCTACGGGACCGCCTCTCCCGGTATGCCCCACGGAGAACCTTAAGGTCCATAAATAGCAACACCCTAGAGGTCCCGGGCCCTAAGGAAGTCAGATTAGCCTCAACCAGAACCAGGGCCTTTTCAACACTGGCTCCGTCCTGGTGGAACGCTCTGTCTCATGAGAACAGGGCCTTGCGGGATCTGATTTCTTTCTGCAGGGCCTGTAAGACAGATTTCTTCCGCCTGGCCTTTGGCTTGGAATCAACTTGATCCCCTCCCCCTCTTTCCTTTTTCCTTTCTCCTTCTGGGATGGAACTCCTATTTGGGGACTTCCCTGACTTTTTTCTGGCTTAAAATTAATTTGACTCCCTCCCGCCCTTTTTCCTTTTTTCCTTTCTCCTCCTGTGATGAGGCTGCATTTTAATGTTTTAATGTTGCATTTTAATCTTGTTTTTAAGTTGTATTTCAATCAACTTGTTTTATTATTGGTTGTTAGCTGCCCTGAGCCCAGTCTTGGCTGGGGAGGGCGGGGTATAAATAAAATTTATTATTATTATTTTGTATATCTATATCTCTATATCTGATGTGCTAGATTTTCATCCTGGATTATACTCTGATTGTCAAGAGTGTTGATTCTTAAATGTTGGAGGAGGCCTAAATGTACAAATTTCTGCTCTTTTCTTTTCCTGCAGGTTTCCATTTTATTACGAACTCAAAATAGCTTTTGTAGCTTGGCTGTTGTCTCCTTACACAAAGGGCTCCAGCCTCCTGTATAGGAAATTTGTGCACCCCACACTGTCCTCGAAAGAAAAGGTAATTGCAACTGTTTCTCACTACTGTAGTTGGGGGTAGTGATTATTTTAGAAGAACAATTTAGGCTGCAATTCCATTCATACCTATCTTGGAGTAAGCCCAGTTGGGCTTGTTTCTGAGTAGATATGTCTAGGGCATATGTCATTTTCATGTATTATTTAAATGTTCTGCTATTCTCTCTTGATAAGATACCGTATTTTTTGCTCTATAAGACTCACTTTTTCCCTCCTAAAAAGTAAGGGGAAATGTGTGTGCGTCTTATGGAGCGAATGCAGGCTGCGCAGCTATCCCAGAAGCCAGAACAGCAAGAGGGATTGCCGCTTTCACTGCGTAGCGATCCCTCTTGCTGTTCTGGCTTCTGAGATTCAGAATATTTTTTTTCTTGTTTTCCTCCTCCAAAAACTAGGTGCGTCTTGTGGTCTGGTGCGTCTTATAGAGCGAAAAATACGGTAGTTCTTTCACCTCAGCCAGTTTTTTTTATCTGGTTTGTGTTTCTTTGCAAAGCTCAGAGCTGCTGAATCCAAAACTACTCATTTCTCACAAATTACTATAAACATCATTACTGAACAAATTGTCCCTACTGAGATGAGGAAATGATGGTCAAATGTACCTGGAGCTATTAGACTTAAACACTTTCAGGTGGTCTGGTAGCTTGGTTTCTAATAAAAATAAAGTATCCACAGATCGTTTTATTGGTTTAATAAATGTACAGGCCACCATTCAAAATTTCTCTATGGCAGCCATTTAATAGAATTTAAAACCACATAAAATAACATAATTACAATCATAATAACAGTAATAACATATTTCAGATCCTTGTATATCATTAATTAGTTTCGATATATCACAGCCAACCGGTAAAGCTGTACAGAGCTTAAGGCTAGGATAGCTCAAAGACCAGCTCATTTCCTATGAACCAGCCCATAGACTGAAATTCTCTTTTAAGGTCTTGTTATATGTTCCACCACCAAAAGAGGTTCATTTGGTGGGAATCTGACAGTGGCTTTGCCCTGGCTATGGACTTCCCTCCCAAAGGAGGTGCAACTAGCTCCATCCTTTGTGACATGCAAGGCAGGCGGTAAAAACAATCATTCCTTGTGGCTTTCAATATGATTGGAGATTTTCAATTCTGCTTTTGTTTATTTTGATGGTTTAGTCATAGTTTTTGTCACCTGAAGGTGTTTGGTTTGGCTTTATTCTTTTATGTAAACTGCTCTGGGCCCTTAATTTTTTATTTATTTATAAATAATCAAACAGCTTGGTAGATGTGAGTATCAGCTTCGCCTCCAGGGCAGGTGCCAAAACCTCTTCCTCAAGATAGGCTATAAGATTGCTCCTTCTCAAACTGGGCCTCAGCCAGGCTTGGGAGAAGGCAAAGCCCTAGAGGTAGCCTTCTTATTTACCTGTATCTATACAGGCCACAAGGGACGTGGGTGGCGCTGTGGTCTAAACCGCAGAGCCCAGGGCTTGCCGATCAGAAGGTCGGGGGTTTGAATCCCCGCAACGGAGTGAGCTCCCGTTGTTCAGTCCCTGCTCCTGCCAACCTAGCAGTTCGAAAGCACGTCAAAGTGCAAGTAGATAGATAGGTACCACTCCGGCGGGAAGGTAAACGGCGTTTCCGTGCGCTGCTCTGGTTGGCCAGAAGCGGCTTAGTCATGCTGGCCACATAACCCGGAAGCTGTACGCCAGCTCCTTTGGCCAGTAAAGTGAGATGAGCGCCACAACCCCAGAGTCGGTCACAACTGGACCTAATGGTCAGGGGTCCCTTTACCTTTACCTATACAGGCCCCAGGCTCTCCCTCATGGTCAGATTATTGGCAAACTTTTGATTCTTGTTTTTTTAAAACCGCATTTAAAGTGTGTCGGTTCTAATGCTTACAATATATGGAAAACATGAATGGGGAGAGCTGAATTCTTTCTCATCTTACCTTTCCCACACTCTGTTGCTTCAACAGCAGAGAGGGAGAAAAGAAGTTAGCTTCAGCTCCCCTCACCTGCACACCCTTTTGAATATAAAAATCCCTCAACACTTTACATAGTACCTGGGGAGACACATGAATAAACAAGCATGGCAGCCCTTCTTGCAAGTGGTTTGACTCAGAATTGTCTCTGAAGGTGTCTGAGGACAGAGAATGAATGCAAAAGTACTTTGGAGGAGCCTGGAGGCGAAATCCCTTTCGATTGTGTTTTTATTTTATTTATATATATTTTTTGTCTTCCATGATAGGAAATAGATGACTGCCTAGTCCAAGCAAAAGATCGAAGCTATGATGCCCTGGTGCATTTTGGGAAGCGGGGGCTAAATGTTGCAGCCACAGCTGCTGTGATGGCAGCTTCCAAGGTAACCAGTGGGATAACGAAGGATACAGTGGTTGTGTTAACATCACAAGTCTATGTTCCTAGCCAGTGGCAATCAGTGCCTGAGATATAACGCTCAGGGCAGAATGCTCTTAATTCTTTAACTTTTTATGTACAGACCTCTTGTGACTAATAAACAGAGGAAGAATATAGAAATCTGGAATTGTGCAATCTTGGCACCACCTCACTATTTCAAGCAGGATTAACCTCTTTATAATCAGTCATGGCTTCCCCCAAAAGAATCCTGGGAAATTCAGTTTGTTAAGGGCGCTGAGAGGAGGCTCCCATTCCCCTCACAGTGCTACAACTCCAAAAATTACCTGGGTAGAGGGTTTTATTGTTAAACCACACATGGAATTGTAGCTCTGTGAGGTGAACAGAAGTCTTCTAACAATTATCAGTACCCTTCAGAAACTACTCTTCACAAGATTCTTTGAGGGAAGTGATGGCTGTTTACAAACATCCCAGAGTCTCATTCAGACTTCAACTTACTTGTCCTTTTGGATAACTGGCAGCAAAATTCGGCTTTAGGGTTAAAAACACGTACAATGAGTGTACTGGGCTCAGAAATTATAAAGAGATATTTTACAGAATGTAGCCCAAATGGTACACAAATCCAACTGAGAAACATTTGGTTCTTTCAGAAACTGGAATCGATCATATGAACTCTTGTCTAATAATACTGGAGTATTAAATAATTGATACAACTGAATTATTTTATTAAACTTCGCTTATTGCACGTATTTATTAGTAACGACTTCTTACAATTATTTCAATTAAATATGATACAACTGTGGTCCATTGAAATGGTCACCTGTTGGCATAAAGGAGAGTCTCCTCTTAATATGGCCACTTTGTCCCTTTGGCAAAGGGTGTTCACGCTTCAAGTTAAGAAACCTCAGGAAACATTGGTTTTAGCCTGAGATGTGGTGCTATTACTAGTCAATACAGTGGTACCTCGGGTTAAGTACTTAATTCGTTCTGGAGGTCCGTGCTTAACCTGAAACTGTTCTTAACCTGAAGTACAACTTTGGCAAAGGGTGTTCACGCTTCAAGTTAGGAAACCTCAGGAAACATTAGTTTTAGCCTGAGATGTGGTGTTATTACTAGTCAATACAGTGGTACCTCGGGTTAAGTACTTAATTCGTTCCAGAGGTCCGTGCTTAACCTGAAACTGTTCTTAACCTGAAGCACAACTTTGGCAAAGGGTGTTCACGCTTCAAGTTAAGAAACCTCAAGAAACATTAGTTTTGCCTGAGATGTGGTGCTATTACTAGTCAATACAGTGGTACATCGGGTTAAGTACTTAATTCGTTCCAGAGGTCCGTGCTTAACCTGAAACTGTTCTTAACCTGAAGCACAACTTTGGCAAAGGGTGTTCACGCTTCAAGTTAAGAAACCTCAAGAAACATTAGTTTTAGCCTGAGATGTGGTACTATTACTAGTCAATACAGTGGTACCTCGGGTTAAGTGCTTAATTCGTTCCAGAGGTCCGTGCTTAACCTGAAACTGTTCTTAACCTGAAGCACCACTTTAGTTAATGGGGCCTCCCGCTGCTGCTGCGCCGCTGCAGCACGATTTCTGTTCTCATCCTGAAGCAAAGTTCTTAACCCAAGGTACTATTTCTGGGTTAGCGGAGTCTGTAACCTGAAGCGTATGTAACCCGAGGTACCACTGTATTGTCAATGTAAAACAGAGAGACACTGTCACACCGAACAAGCATTCTAGGCAAGGTTGCTTTTGTCATTTTGATTTGCAGACTCTGCAAATGCAAAAAAATTATCTGAAGAATTTATGATACGAGGTAGAGGGCCTAAGGGTTTGATATATATCAGGGTGGGGAGCATTTTTTCAGGCAGAGGGCCACATTCTGGGCAACCTTCTGGAGGCCACATGGCAGTGGTGGGTGGAACCATAGTTGACAGTGAGAGGATCAACGAATGTAAACTTTGACTAGTAGGCTAGCCAATGAAGAGTGTGGCCGGGGGAGAGTCTTGAGGGTCACCTATAGTAGGTCTTGAGGGCTGCTTTTGGCACCTGAGATTCCCCCCCCCCCATCCCTGTTAATAGATTCACACCTTGACACTGTGTTTAAGCTTTTCGTGAATTGTTACGAAGCAGAATTATGCTTTCCTATAGGGAAACAGTTTGAAATTCTGGCCACTTCCAGGTTGCCACTATATTGTGGGTGGGATTCAGTTGCATACTGGCAAATTCAGGTTGCACAGTCAAAGTGGATTTGGCCCTCCTGCTCCCTCCCCCAAAATGTGACTTCTTGTAGTAAAGAACGGGAGAGGAAAATGTACCAAAAATTATGTGGTGATACTTGTTTGATGTGACATCTTACAACATCCCTGCGAACAAGGTGCTTCCCTCCCTTGCTGCCTGTGTTACCCACCCCACTGCCACCACCAGAGAAGCTGCACAGACATTGGCACCGGTTTCGAGTGAGGTCTCATGAAATCGGGTGATTTCAGTGAGATCTCGCCTGAAATTCGTGGTGGTGTCAGTGCCGCTTCTCTGCCAGA
Organism: Podarcis pityusensis; assembly: GCF_964106645.2. Taxonomy (NCBI): domain Eukaryota; kingdom Metazoa; phylum Chordata; class Lepidosauria; order Squamata; family Lacertidae; genus Podarcis; species Podarcis pityusensis. Next base: position 11,749,728 of record NC_138038.1, on the reverse strand, counting down.
TGTGGAGGCGGCAAGATGTCCACGGGGGCACCGCCTTGAGGGCTTCCTCCACCGGAGGCCGTGGCCTCACCCAACCTAATGGCTGTGCCGGCCTTGCCTGTAAATAAACCAGAGTGGCTTCTCAATAAACAGGTCACCTGGAAGTGACCTGAGTCGGTCAGTGTTTGCAAAATGCCTGAAGGTCCTTAAGTACTGTAAGTAGATATAAAGAGGGGGCGCCTCCAGTGTATTACGTTCAGCATTACTCTAAACCAGGCATAGGCAAACTCGGCCCTCCAGATGTTTTGGGACTACAACTCCCATCATCCCTAGCTAACAGGACCTGTGGTCAGGGATGATGGGAATTGTAGTCCCAAAACATCTGGAGGGCCGAGTTTGCCTATGCCTGCTCTAAGCATTCTAGTGGACTACAGATAATATTAGGCCAAGAAAATCCGAGTGCAGAGCTACGCCACTGCCACACGAGCAACAGAACCTGGAATGATAGCAGCAAGATCACCCACAGTCTCTTAGCGCCAAAGTCCATCTGTGACTTCGTTCACCTTTGCTGTGGAGTATTCTCAAATTTTCTCTGTGTCGTCATGTGTTGCTACAATGGGGTCTCTTTTTCACCTGCCAGATCTCCCAGCTCCTTCAATTTCTCTTGTATTTGGACCTGAAAGAAGGGCAGGTAACCCTGTCAGTGTTTATGTTAACTGCTAAACTAACCACCATGATTGGAAAATGTTGTAGCATTTATTACAAAACAACAACAACAACAACAACAACAACAACAACAACAACAACAACAACAACAACAACGTGTTGTGGTCACTATTGGGACTAACAGAGTACTGATTTTGGCTTAGTTTCCCTTCTGTGGCTTTTGTGTATTCAGCTTTAAAGTCTAACTCGGTTTTACTAGCAAAAGTGGCAGAGCCAGTGTGGTGTAGTGGTTAAGAGCGGTAGTCTCGTAATCTGGTGAACCGGGTTCGCGTCTCCGCTCCTCCACATGCAGCTGCTGGGTGACCTTGGGCCAGTCACACTTCTTTGAAGTCTCTCAGCCCCACTCACCTCACAGAGTGTTTGTTGTGGGGGAGGAAGGGAAAGGCGAATGTTAGCCGCTTTGAGACTCCTTAAAGGGAGTGAAAGGCGGGATATCAAATCCAAACTCTTCTTCTTCTTCTTCTTCTTCTTCTTCTTCTTCTTCTTCAAAAGCAAACCATTACTTCTATTCTGATCCAAAATACAGAGCTGGGGACAGCTTTCAATGTATGGCAAGAAGATCCATTAGAAATATTAGCTTACATTTAATTGTCTTTTGTCAAAGATGGGAATGTTCATTCTTCAACCCAGTATGTGCATTCCACATACAGTGGTACCTTGGTTTACAAACTTAATCCGTTCCGGAAGTCCGTTCTTAAACCAAAGCGTTCTTAAACCAAGGCGTGCTTTCCCATAGCAGCAGGGGACTCAATTTACAAATGGAACGCACTCAACAGGAAGCGGAACATGTTCTGCTTCCAAGGCAAAGTTCACAAACCAAAACACCTACTTCCGGGTTTGCAGCGTTCTTAATCCAAGTTGTGCATAAACTAAGCTGTTCTGTATTAGATTTACCAGGGGCGCATAAGACTTAAGAAGAAATTCAAGTTTCATGAAGGTTTCCCTACTGAAGTGACTTCAGTACTGGGAGATTCAAGCATGGATTAAACTCAGCAAGGAAGGAAGCCCTTACTTCACCTTGTGCTACACATTGCATTTTTAGTTGGAGCCTCTGAGCGCAATCCACCAGCAAGTTCTTTTGCAGAAGCCCCATTCAGTGCAGTACCTGTTTTATAGGAGCTTGCATAGAAATATATATAGATATGCTATATTGTGCCTTTTGTGTTTTGTATCTGGTTTTAATCATGGTACCCTCAATGATCCTTGTTTAACATCAAATATCTTTTCCAATCCAAACTAAAATGTTAATCTAGATAAAAACACAGATCCAGAGGAAAAGAAGAGAGAGAAAAGAAGAAAGAGAGAGGTAGAGAGAGATAGAAAAAGAATTGAAAGAGATTTAAAAAAAAGTTAAGAAACTAAAGAACCTCCGATTCTTCATCCGGCAGCTATATATAAACATTATTCAACTCATTCACTCCAATATAACACCCAGCAAGACTACTTTATGTAAACCAACATTATCTTTAGCCTTCAAACCCAAATGTCATGAATTCATTTTCTTTTACACGCAAAATTCTATGAGAGGTTTCCAATCTTTAGTAAATATTAACAATGGCTTTTCTCTGAGTAAACATGCCAATTTCACTATATCAGCTAAGCCCAATAATTTTAATAACCATTCCTCCATAGTTGACAATTAGTCTTTCAATCTTTGTGCATATTAAAATCTCACTGCTGTAATCATATATTGGAACACAACCATCTTTAGAGGTACCCCCCCAAAAAAAATCACACCTCCAAATGCTGCACAAATTTTGGGCTGAATGCTTTAACCCAGCACCAATATGGCAAAGAGTTAAGTACTATCCCAGGCATAAGGAAAAATAAGTCCTGAGGAAGATGGTGTTGCTTTGTACAGCAACCATCTCAGAACTGAAACTAAAGAAATTTCAGACACCTATTTCAGATGATAAAGAGTTTTGCACACCTTGAAAACATGCTGTTTTTCAGAAACCGCCTGATAAGATAAGAAAAAGATTCAGAAGGCATCTCTGCCTGTTGGAATAATAAAGAGGAATTCATTGAACATGTTTTATGTTACCTTATGCAATTTTAATCCAGGAAAAAATGGTCTGTCTCAGTGAAAGTCTGTACAGTGGTACCTCAGGTTAAGTACTTAATTCGTTCTGGAGATCCGTACTTAACCTGAAACTGTTCTTAACCTGAAGCACCACTTTAGCTAATGGGGCCTCCGGCTGCTGCCGCGCCACCAGAGCACGATTTCTGTTCTCATCCTGAAGCAAAGTTCTTAACCTGAGGTAATATTTTTGGGTTAGTGGAGTCTGTAACCTGAAGCGTATGTAACCTGAAGCGTATGTAACCTGAGGTACCACTGTATGTTGCTACTAGATTTATTGTCTTCTTCATGTTCTGAAGTTGTGCAGAAATGCAATAAATTAATCGCTTCAGGTACCCCGTGTCTCTTTGTCCGTTTTCACAGGGCCAGGGCGCGCTGTCGGAAAGGCTCCGCAGCTTCAGCATGCAAGATCTCACCACAATTAGGGGAGAGAGCAGCAGCAGCAGCACTGTGAGTCCACCTCCTCCTGCCCCCTCAGTTTCAGCGCGAACAAGTAGCAAGCAGAGTCACCCCAAAACGTCCAAAAGTGCATCAGAAAGTATTGGACGCTCAGGTCAGTGCAAGAGTTAATTTCCCCCCTCTCTGCATCGGTTACCTAAAAGGAGCAAGAATTAAGCACGAGAACTGTAGAAGACTTATGGGGCAGTCCCCACATACCTCTGGTCTTTACCAAGGGGTTGAACTTTTTGCGTGGCAGCCCCTTCCCCGTAGAGCTGCTTGCCAATAGAGATTCTACAAGAGTCCTCCCTGTTCGTATTTACCGTATTTTTGGCTCTATAAGACTCACTTTTTCCCTCCTAAAAAGGAAGGGGAAATGTCTGTGCGTCTTATGGAGCGAATGCAGGCTGTGCAGCTATCCCAGAAGCCAGAACAGCAAGAGGGATTGCTGCTTTCACTGCGCAGCGATCCTTCTTGCTGTTCTGGCTTCTGAGATTCAGAATATTTTTTTTCTTGTTTTCCTCCTCCAAAAACTAGGTGCGTCTTGTGGTCTGGTGCGTCTTATAGAGCAAAAAATACGGTAGATGCCACACACACACACACACACCACACAACACACCTATACCTATACACACACACCCTCTGTTTTTCAGACAGGCCTTTCAAACCTGAGATTCTTTGCCAACCAGCTTTCCATTGATACACCTGCCATTTTTCAATGGTTTCCCCTGGTTTTCAGGGATGTTTTAGCTAAATTGTGATGTTTTTGGCAGAATTTTACAGACTGGAATAAAGTGGACCTGGAAAGTGCAATCTCCTACCATATTCACCTCTAGCCCTGCCATCCTCCCCCTTTTCTACCCATTAACTGAAGACTCAAACAGTTCTCAGATATTAACTTTTGTGGTAAAGAAGTCCAAATAACACGTTTCCATTTTTCCATTGTCATTCATCCAATTGTTTTTTTTTGGGGGGGGGGGCTTGATGTTACCTACTACATAGCTGTATACAATATTACTGCTGCCACAAACGATGTTGGGATTTTTATGCTTGCAAAATGCAAAAATTGTTTAGTTAGATAATATTGTATTGGAGAGACATAAGGCAACTCTGTGTTTCAAATGGAATCTGTCAATGGTCACCCTAGAATCTAAGGCATGGTTCTAGGACTGAGGTGACCATGTGAGCACCTGCCACTTAAAATCTAATTCAATTAGAATTAATAAAAAGTAACTTTAGACTTTGATATTTGCATGTTTGCTGTTGCACATTGTCTTACCCTATCTTATCACAAAATTTCACGCTATGGGCTTGCAGCCATCTATCTCAATATGCACTTAGCAGATCTGTAAGGGCTAGGGGGATGCAGTGTTGGGCTTCTGCCTCCTCTTCTGTATTTATCACATTCAGGAGACCTACCAAAGTACTAAATTTAATCTGGTCCAATAGACAACACGCTTACTTGCTCTTTCTAAAATGTTATCACTGTTGTTCTGGGGCGGTTAGGGCTTCTGCTACAGCAGAGCTTTCCTGAGATCTGCAGGTGAAGGGCGGTATACAAATTTTAAAAATAATAATAATATAAAGATCCATATAGTGCCCACGTTGTGCTTAGTGTGGTTCAGAAGTTACTTTTTGCCCAGAGACATCTCAGTTGAAGAACTCCAGTTGCTGTGGACTGAAGAACTTGGGGATAAGGGTTGCTTTCTCTGTCCCTGGAATGAAAAGGAACAGATGGTTTTGTGTTTGTAATGCAAGTTGCACTGGGCAAAACTACATGTAAATGGCACTTGATTTGCTAAATCCAGTATAGCTGCAAGTCTAAAGGTGACCTGAGTTGCAAAACCAAATTTACGGTGAAGCACCTAGTAATTTTAGGCACTCAGAATGTGACAAAGATGCTGAAAAAACACAGACAAGTAGAATATACTCAATACTGTGCAGTAGTGACAAGCTCTCTGAAATCCAGAAGCAGATTTAAAAAGTCACTGTCACCCCCCTTCCCTTCCCTGTATAGTAATCTATCCGAAGCCACAATAATTTGCTGACCAGGCTCATTGCAGCTGTCTTTCTGCCTTTAAAGGGAGTGTTAAATGTACAAAGCAACTGCATACAGGGTGCATTCAAGTATATCTGTAAACAAGACACACTGCTAAGTTTCCCTCAGAGCAGACCCACTGCAATTAATGGACATGACTGTTAGGTCCATTAATTGCATTGGATTTACTCCGAGTAAACTAATAATAATAATAATAATAATAATAATAATAATAATAATAATTTATACCCTGCCCATCTGACTGGCTCGCCCCAGCCACTCTGGGTGGCTTCCAGCATATATAAAAACATGATAAAATGTTAAACATTAAAAGAACTTCCCCTATACTTGTTGAATTCTGTGTTTCCAACCTCTATGGAGTGAACCCCACCTTAACAGTGTGGTGTTGGCCATGTGTACTTATCAGGGATTTGAATGCTGATTCATTCATTCTGTTTCGCTTTTTTGCTCCTGCCATGCTCTCTGCATCCCCTGAACGTTTATTCATTTGAATGTTCAGCTGTCGATTTTGTTTTCTTAAAGAAAAGAAAGAAAAGGGAAATCCGTTTTTAAAAGAATTGCCAAGCAACATGTGGAATGAGCAGGGGTGGAGGGTTTGTGACATTGCTGGGGCCAGCCAGTCAGCTCATCCCTAGTGATGAAATAGTTTGTCCTTCTGGGTCCTGTGGTAGATATTCTTCTACAGCAGGCCTAGGCAAACTTGGCCCTCCAGGTGTTTTGGGACTACAACTCCCATCACCCCTGACCACTGGTCCTGTTAGCTAGGGATGATGTAGTCCCAAAACGTCTGGAGGGCCAAGTTTGCCTAGGCCTGTTCTACAGCAGCCTGACTGCTCAGCTAATGCACGCTTTATGTGGAGCCCAGGTTAACAGTCAGAGGGAAGAGATGCAGTGGGCTGTGAAATATTGCACGATGATATCAATCTTCACATATCAGCGCATGCCACGCTTTATTGTCTGTATGGGCAGGCAAAGATGAGCACACACAGCCTGTTCGCAGCACATTGCACTATAAGCAGCTCATACTATAGGCGCATGCATTGTTCCTATCACATACATACAAAATAGGTTATCTCTCCATATTATCTCACATTCTCCATAAGAGTAAATAGATAATAACCAGAAGCCCGTATCAAAAGAGTTGGCTGACTGAAGAATATGAATGGGTGGTGTCAGTTTGCTTGCACAGTGGGACTTTCAGTTTCTTTTCGCCCCTCCCCCCGGCCCCCAAAATCTAATTCTTTAATGCCTCAGTTTTGTTATTTGATGTAAAAAAAGAAGATGGTTTTAACACCCAGCTGCATTTTTTCTAGTATCCTGAGCAGACTTCTCTGAAGTATCCGGTGATGTAAAAAAATAATACCTGTGTGTGAGATACCATACACAAAGACTGTTTGTCAATGCCTTCGGCATAATCAAATGGTTATAATGTTGGGTAAAATAGATACTCAAGCAAGCCTTGCAGTTTGTGAAAGCACAGTTATAGTTTTATCAATTAGGTGTGCAGTGCGGTACTCAAGGGTCAATGAGCTTTATAGAGGCTTGCAGAATGAATTTCTGGGTGTGTTTTTATTTTTGTGGCCGAATGGATGATAGAATTTGCCAGGGACTCTTCAATCAGCCTTGGGCAAGTTGCCCCTCTAGTTTGTTTTATTTGTGATTTGGTAACAATAATACCCATTGGTCTGCCCCACTTAGATAATTAATGAGATAATAATTGTATGAGTACTTCGTTGCCTTCTGACAAATAGCATCGTATCCGTGTGCACTTAGCTATTTCCACTCTTAATTACATGGGGCAAATGCTATGTATCCGTCTCTTATGTAGTTGAGTATATAAATGGAGCATAGCTTAACCTTGTCTGTTCTTTGGCCTCCAAAATGGCTTGGGGGAAAATGAACTTAAGTGCTTTACCACCCCTCCCATCTCGGCATGATAAGCTCTTAATATATGGCTCCTTTTCCAGCGTGTGCATGTTGTTCGGTTTGCCGCATTGTCCAAGGTGAGTACTGGATTCCTCTTCTGAAATCCATGCGCCCTTTGTGAAACCTTAGTTCCCGTTCCTTGCAGTTGCTGTGCCCTAACTGGGGGTTTTATTACTGACAACCAAATTTAAAATGTATGCACCTTAATGCATGTGGTTTTAATCGGTTCCCTTTGCAATGAGCTGTGTGCCTTGCCGAGACTTTGGAGTGTTGTTTTTGTGTAAGCATTGTACAGAAAAATGGGATTGTTTCATAAGGTACTTTAACACTGATGTTTAGTATGTGCTTTGCTTTAATTCCCGCTGAAGTAAGGATTACTCAGATTAACAGGTGCCATCACAAAGTCATGGCTGGCTTGAATTTGGATGGTTCAATATTATCTTTAGATTTTGCAGCCTCTTTCAAATTGATCCAGTCACAAAAACGGCCCCTGATAGCATGTGCAACATGTGCATTAAGGCGCTTGTTTGCAAAGGTTTCCAGTGCTTCAAAATCCACTGTAGGGCACAACCTTTATTGGGTTGAAACAAGATGTCACAAAATAGTGAGCAAGCTTTCATCTTCTCCAGAACTCTTCCACGGGCTGGATGTTAAACAAAGTGTGTATGTAAGGAGGGACGCTGTCTTGCTGTTAAAGTCATACATCTGCAGTTGTGTACATGCAATACCTTTTAAAGCACAGTCTTTTCCTCAAAGAATTCTGGGCACCATAGTTTACTGGCACAGTGAAGGGGCCTGAATTAGGCCTGTTGGCATCAAGGACTGAAATCAATCCCCCAGTTTGAGGGGTTTCTGCTGGCTACTGTTGGCAGTGATACTGGTGCCAGTACCTTCTAAGTAAGGATGAAAGAAGGCAGTGATGATTCCTGTTCCAAAGTAATCATCACAATCAGCCCTGCTTCTGTTCCGCTGCAGTTCAGTTTCTGCCAAACACTGTGTTATTCATCTCGCTGTCCACTGATACAAGTTGCGTGACTTGCATGATATGTTGTGTAACTATTTACGTAACTTACTTAACATACGTTCATTTCAATGTAAAGGAAGCACTGAAACCGTTTAAAAACAAAACAAAAAAAACACCCCAGTCTCTAGTAATGTACCGTTTGCAGACTTAAAAAGAACAACGATGTGAATGAATGCCAGTTGCATTTGCCTGACTGATTTCTGTTCCTGACCACAGATGAATACACAGACCACAGAAATTTCTGCTTCCTTTTTTGTTGTTGTTGGAATTCCTATTTTCGTCTGACTACCATTTGGGTGGGCACATTGGGCGACTCCTCACTGGAGGCATTTGGCTAAGCTATGTGAGAGCTCGGTGTGTTTGAATGGAATGGGTAAGCGTGTGTTTCTTGGTGCTGATATAAAAATGTGGGGTTTTTTGTGTGTGTTTGTTTTTGTGTCTGCAAGTACCGTATTTTTCGCTCTATAAGACCAGACCATAAGACGCACCTAGTTTTTGGAGGAGGAAAGCAAGAAAAAAATATCCTGAATCTCAGAAGCCAGAACAACAAGAGGGATCGCTGCGCAGCGAAAGCAGCGATCCCTCTTGCTGTTCTGGCTTCTGGGATAGCTGCGCAGCCTGCATTCGCTCCATAAGACGCACACACATTTCCCCTTATTTTTTAGGAGGGAAAAAGTGAGTCTTATAGAGCAAAAAAATACGGTAGGTGGTAAATATTCTAGGCACTTTATTCCTTGAAATGAGCTAAATTAGTTGTCATAATATGCATAATTTCCCTTGGTGTTCTACTTTGCATTGATGTTGAGTTCCCTTCCATGTATCCTCTTGGTCTGCGACTTGGTTCACTGCCTTGCATGACTTGCTTTGCATGAGTTTGAGTTCTTTGCCATGGATTCGCTGCCTGTTCTTTGGAATAGAAGCTCTTGGTCTCAGTGGGACCCACCTGTAAAATGGTATCAAGGGACTTGTGCAAGCACATGTGTAATTTAAAGAGTTTACTGCTGAGCTGCACACTTTGACATTCCTAGGCTCTGCCCCTGAAGCTCACCTGGATACTATAATTTTCCATCCTCGCTCTTGCTGTTTGAAACAGGATGCCAAATGTGATGGACCTTGGTCTAATTCAGCAAGGCCATTATAAATGAGAAGCGTTGCAAAGGCTTCAGGAGGAATGATTAGATTAAATAAGGGCTGGAAAATGAATCTGGGATTTAGCTCACATCAGTAGTGATTTTAGGAAGAGCTGTTCCAGTGGGAAAGTATTGGAAACCATTGCACATTATAGCTGATGATTACTTCTGGATATAATCTGAATGAATATTCAGTTTAGGAATCCATTTTTCAGAGCTCACTTGTGGCAGATATTATAAAAATGGCCCAGCAATGTCCAAACTGACACCACCAGATTACAATATAAGAATGAGCAGCTATATGCTATAAATCTGGATCCCATCCATTGTTGTTAAAAGCCTTTATATTTGAGACGAATCTTAGACAAGATTCATTTATGGGGAAGCAAATAGCAATGTGATGACATCATTTCCAAACCTCTTTAGCCTTAAAATACTTTAGTGTTTGCTTAGTTTGTTTTGTCTAGAATCTAGTAAAGAGAAAAGATATTGTTGATAATTACATAAAAGGGTAACAGATTTTTTTTAAAAAAAAACAGTACCATCTCTGTTTGTTAAGTAAACACCTCTTGTTAGAAGATGCTGATCTCTACAAGGCATGAAGAGTGGTTTCATTTGCTTTCTTTGCACAAAATACAGATGCTATTTTGTTTAAAGTAATGCTATTGACTGTACTGGTGACTCCTAACTTAAATGTTTTAGCTGTTTAATTAATCCTCTACATTTTCTATTATTTCAAATTTTAAGGTACTGTAGAATGAGCTGATGAGAAATCTTATTGATAAGGCAGTGGCTAAAATAGTAAAATTGAGCTGACTTGAATAGTTTAAAAATGAATGCTATTTGTGGCCATCTCAAAAAAAAAAGGGGGGGGGGAGACTATTGAGTTCAGTTGATGATACTATTTCCCCTGCCAAGTACTTTCTATTTACTGTTTTTTCTTTCTTTCCTTATGTAAATATTTTGGGATATGGATGTAAGTGTTACTGGTTTGCATGGCTTGGACAGACTTCCAAGTAAATAGTCATAGGGTTTGCACTGCTCAACTAAGAATTGCTTCTTTCTCACCCTTAATTTTTTTAGTAGTATATAGGTTGTTCCTAATTGTGTGCAGTGTACCCGGAAATCCTTCTCTAATCATTGCTTTCTAGATTTTATTTTGTTCTAATAGATGGGCCTCATTTCATCTGACTGCTCTGTGCTGGCTTTTTGGCTTACCAGCAAAGTGGTTGTAGGCAAATGGCTTATGTAGTTTTCTTCTGATCAAAGTATATATTACGCTATGTGAACCAGCAATGTTTGTGTAGGAAACTGATGCTTGTTGTAGCCTAACTGAAGTGTGAAAATCTGCCTAGACTTTGTTTTTCTTGGCGACTTAAGGAGCAGAAAGCATGAGGCTTTCAAATGTGACTTACTGCTGCATAGAAATCCAAATGTAACACCTGTTTATAGTACCTGATCCCTTTACAGTCCTTTAGCTCCTTAATATGAATTTACTTACATTCATTAGAGATTAGAGACTGATGACATATGAAGCAAAGTAAGTTCTTCAGCCACACACAAGTGACAATCTTATATTACAGTAAATCCCTAAGAAGAGCTTTGCTGTCAAATCAAAGTTGCTCCAGCAGCTTATTCTCGACAGTGGCTAGGCATATTGTTTACATGGGGTTTATTTTAATTAAAAATCATAGATAATAGCTGGCCATACACCTGTCCTCCATTAATTTGCCCAAGCCCTTTTAAAAATCACTGACAATCTCCATAACTTAGTTTCTGCTTTGTGTGGTAAAATAACTTTATGTCAGTTTCATGGGTGATTCTGAGATCTAGTTTTAAAGGAGGAAAAAAACATACCTGTCTGCTTTCTCCACCCAATGCATAATTTAAAAAACCTCTATCAAGACCCCACTTTAATTGCCTTTGGCTTTCTAAAGCAAAAGCCCCAAACACTTTAGCCTTTCTTCCAATAACAGTATAATTTTGGTTGCCCTTATTCACCCAATGTGCGTTTCTTATACTTGCACTGAATCTCATTTGCAATTTATTGAAGTTTGAAGTGGAATGAAATGATGTTTCCCCCTGAATTGATGCAACATACACAGCTCCAGTCTTGGTGTTTCCTGGCAAATGTTCTCCCAGGGCTATGCTCCTTCTGTTTTCACAGCTTTTACACAGCAGAGAGCATTGGCTGCCAAATTCTGCTTACCAGACTTACGACAATGCAAATGCGCATTCAGGCAGTTTGTGGATTCATGTCCACAAGCAACATTTTGGATGCTGCTTTGTAAACAGACACTGTGGTTCATGTACATTGTGGTTTACTTGTTTATTATAAGTCTGCCTAAACCAGTTTTGTACAGCTGTGGTTGTGAAATTTGACTTGCTGGAAACTGACATAATGCAGAACATACAGAACATTGCTGTGCTGAAGGATAGGAAGAGAGTGGACATTAATATTGTTCACCTTTTAGAAATAATATGCAAATCAGATTTTATCTTTGTAATGTTTGTGTGTTTCATTGGATTATTTAGTTGTCTATGTTGCTATATAGGCCAATTTCGTACCAGTTCAGTGGGTCTAGACATAACAAAGATGGGCTGATGCCAAGAAGGTTACTTGCGTATTGCCAAAAAACAGGAACAGCATCACAAAAAAGGACATTTGCATGTGTGCGCTTATATGCAAATTTAAGCAATTATTACTCGTTATTTCAGTAGGAATGCAATGCATTCCACCATAACTGGATAAACTTGTGGCTAGGTGGTCTGTGTGTTCACTCAGTCTGCTGTTCAGCTGTTTGTTGATGGGCACATTCAAAGCCCCTGCTCTCCTTACAGCTCTTTCTAATTAAACTGGACGTAGATTGGATAGCTCTTCAAACAGAGGACTGAAAAGTATGGCTTAGGGCCACCCTGAGTGTTTCCCACCTCCCTGATCAGTCTAGGGACAGTGCTTCAGTGTTTAGTTTCCTTTGGATAAGAGGAAGCGTTGGACACCTACAGTGTCTTCATAAATTTACGGGGTCTTCACAACCGGAAGCAAGCAGATTTCTAAATAGGAAAACAGCTTGTATCTAAACTCACATCAGGTTCCTGATGAACGTAACTCCACCCTAAGTATGCAATAACGCTCAGCTTTCTCTGCATTCCCTGACTCAAATTTCAATGAAGTGTTTCTTTGGTTCCTATCAGCAGAAGCACCCTCCAAAGTTAGGAGTGAAAAGCCAATCAAGGAACATCAATGTTTCTTTGTTGAAGACTCTGACCATCCAATGGCTGTCTTCAAGACAGCCAAACTCACAGCATTATTCTCAATACCCATTGCTATGAGAGGTTAATCTTTACATTGTACGCAGAACACACTATTCAGAATTTGTTCATGCCATCAGGAACACTTTATAACACTCTGTGTTTGTCAACAGTGTTTGCCTGGACTATAATTGAGCACTGATAATCCATCTGGCAGGTAGTGATGGCATAAATATGCCCAGTGGCACTTTTTGTTCCACTATGCTAGATTAGGCAATTATTCCTGATTAATTTTGTCAGTTCAGTAAACTATGCTCCATTTGGTTTTGTTATACAGGAACTAAAATTATTCCAATCTAGCCATCTATATGACCCCCTTTTAAATCCACAAATAAATGAAGGCATCTAACAGTTAAATCCTAAACATACCTGCTCAGAAGTAAGCCCATTGAGTCCAATGGAACTTACTCCCAAATTAGCACAGGGTGACAGCCTAAATTCATAATAATCATGGGTGTTGCATTGAAATCTTCTTAAGCAACTCAAGCTGACAACTAAAAATTGTTCCTGGTGTGTGCCTTTTAACCCCGCTTATATTATTAACCCCGGCAAATGCATGGGTGGGGCAACAGTTGGCGTTAGTCCATTAGCTGACAACCATCTCTGACCTTTCCATCTCCTCTTTCTCTTCACCATTTAGATCTTAAATGGCTGTTCTAAGTGGTTGAACTAGAGGTTGAGGCAGAGAGTGAAAGGCCACCTGAGGCAAACTGTGAACCAACGGAAGTTGTGTTCTCAGATGATGAAGAGAACGACTCATTGGATGGCACATCCAAGGCTAAAACACCTAAAAAGAAGGATCCCGTCATTGAGGTATTTTCACATTGGAAATGGGATTAAGAACACAGGTGCCTGACTTCCACAAATGCTATTTTTTTTTGCGATGGAACGTGTTAGGTGGTGGGTTGACATAGCAGCCGGCACAGCGATTTCTTCAAGTAGCTCTTTATTATGGTAAGCTGGAATAGAACAAACTGCGAACAGCTCAGCCGGCCTGTATTTATAGGCAGCCGGCTGTCAACATTGTAACCACAACAGCCCAGAGTTCCCGCCTAAAATAACTGCCGCGGACCTGAGTGAAAACTATCTACAGACCTGAGTGAAAACTATATACAGTATCCCCCTGTTGGCCCAGGGTGAAACTACACTACATAACAGAACGGTTGTTGAGGCTGGCCCCGAATCCAATAGAATTATAAAACTGCATGTAGGTCATCTTAGGCCAAGAGTGAGGAACCTGTGGCCCTCCGGATGATGAAGAACTACAACTCCCATCACCCCCAGCAAGCATGCTGACTGAGGCTGATGGGAGTTGGAGTCCAGTAACATTTGGAGGACCACAGATTCCCCACCCCTGTCCTAGACACATCTATCCAGAACTGGAATGTGTCCTTTGAATTATGGGAGTGGAATGTCCTCACATTTAAATAGTTTTTAAAATGTTTTTTCTCAATCTACCTGTTATGTACTGAAGTTCTCACCCTGGGCCAGCAGGGGGATACTGTAGATAGTTATGCAAATGCAGGATCGAAAGTGACGTTCAGTGATTGGATATTTTTAGAAAGTTGCTACAGTTACGCTGTTCTGGAGCTCTATATAAGCAGGCTGACTGAGCTCTTCATTTCAGTTCAGTTCAGTTCAGGCCTCTGAATAAACAAGAGCTGTTTGAAGAATCGCTGTGTCGTCTGATATGTTCGCCCACAACTTAACACTACCAATGTTCTAGGATTGGAAAACCTTCATTTTAAGGGAGAACCCTGTTTCAAATCCACTCTCCCCACCACCGAAAGGTGTGGAAAACGGTTAAGGCTCTTGCCTTTCCTTATCCTCTGTGCCATGTAAGCAGCAAAGAAACTGTTCAATGTCAGGTATTATGCTTGGCAGCAATTTAGCCTTCATGCACTTAGGTTTTGCCTTTCTCTTTTAGCTCCAGTCTCTGCCTGCAAGCGCAGTAATAATGACGTTGGGGTCACAGACATATAAATGGTTGAAATGTACAAGCACCTCTCTTTTTAAAAAGTTCTGTCTGACAAGCAACCTTTTTAAAAATACAGTGGTACCTTGGTTCTCGAATGGCTTAGTTGCCAAACAAATCGGTTCCCAAATGCTGCAAACCCGGAAGTGTTTGCGAACGTTTTTTGAAAGCTGAACGTCCGACGCGGCTTCCGCTTGAGTGCAGGAAGCTCCTGCAGCCGATCGGATGGCACGCCTTGGTTTTTGAACAGTTTTGGGAGTTGAATGGACTTCTAGAACGGATTAAGAACCAAGGTACCACTGTAGTAAGCTGCAGCTGCTTCCAGGACAGGGCCTTGCATGAGGCAAAGTGAGGTGACTGCCTCAGGCTGCGGGATCTAGAGGGGCAACATATCTGGCCTCCAAGGAACCCTTGCCCGCTGCAACATGCTTCTTGGAGGTCAGATCTGCCAACTTCTTGGCAGCCCCACCAGTGCCTCTTCTGTGATGGCTTCTTCGTGAATAGGAGGCGCTGCTGGTGTTGCTCCACCTTAAGGGAGGAAATGGTGGTGGCTGCCCTCTGGGGTCTCTTGGGTCCCTCCCCCCTGCCCCCCAACATCCTTTGCTCCCCACTTCAACTGTCAGGTAAGATTGATTTGATTCCCCCACCTTGTTCCTGGTGCATATCTTCATTCCCGCCTCCCCTGTCCCCAATTTATTTCTACGCTCCCCCTTCCCTTCTTCCCTGGTGCAGGGAGACAATTTTGTGGTTCGCCTCGGGTGCCTAATTGTCTTCAGCCGGCCCTGTCTGCTCCCTATGGAAATATATAGGGGAACCATATGCAAAAGCAGCCAAGCTCTTAGAGTTCAGTTCTGTTCATGACTAGGCAGAAGTAAAAGTAGCATAGCTGCTGTTCAAGTATTATCAAGAGCAGCAAGCTTGTGGATTTGCTCTGTCCGTAATCCTTTTTAAGTGCCAGCCAAACCTTTATAAAGATTATCTTAAGGTACACAGTTCAGTCCTATAGTAGTGTCATTGCTCAGTGCTTTATCCAGACTGCAGAGGCAGAAGACTGAAAGACTAAGGGGGGAAAGTATAGGTGCCTAGAGCCTCAATTGTAAATGAGCACAATAGTTGATCCTGTATAAGACCTTGATTGTACACATGTTTTATTATGCTATTATATTTGTTGGAAGCTGCCCAGAGTGGCTGGGGCAACCCAGTTAGATGGGCAAGGAATAGTAATAATAATAATAATAATAATAATAATAATAATAATAAGGCAGTTTTCACAGTTGGGGAACATGGGTGAATATGCAGTAGCCTTTTCTTGTACATTGAAGGGTTTCTTAAAAACAATTAAAAAATCCTGGAATTTCCTTGATTTTGAAAAGGGAACTCCCTGCACTAAATGAGCATTTTCAGAGAGCAGGAGAGGTAGGCAACAGCAAATGTGAAGTTCACTCTGGCTCTGTAATTCTTCGCATTTATCCTGAAGGTGTTAAAAGCAGTTCACATACATTATCACAATAAACTTTCTATCAACCCTGTTGGTTGGGCTGTCTTCTTCTTCGTCGTCTTCTTCTTCTTCTTCTTCTTCTTCTATCATCCATGTTTTAATTGATACATTAAGTTTGTCTAAAATGTTCAAGAGGTGTGCTGTGCATACAGTGTAGATCATTGTTTTCCCCATAATGCCCCAATAGAGTAGCCTAAAACTGTCAGAGCAACTAACAACAAACCTGGAATGTTAGACTGTTCTTCTCTTGGCTTGCAGTCTGTGATAGCTCACTGATGGATCTCAGAACAGAATGTGTTCACCGCCCTTTGAGGAAATGAACCAAACCATGGACTGCCACTGAAGTCATATTATGGGTTTTAAGAGTCAAATAACTACGCTGTAGGAAACATATAGGGATGCGGGTGGCACTGTGGGTTAAACCACAGAGTCTCGGGCTTGCCGATCAGAAGGTTGGCGGTTCAAATCCCTGCGACAGGGTGAGCTCCCGTTGCTCGGTCCCTTCTCCTGCCAACCTAGCAGTTCGAAAGCACATCAAAGTGCAAGTACATAAATAGGTACCGCTCCGGCGGGAAGGTAAATGGCATTTCCGTGCGCTGCTCTGGTTTGCCAGAAGTGGCTTAGTCATGCTGGCCACATGACCCAGAAGCTGTATGGCGGCTCCCTTGGCCAATAAAGCGAGATGAGTGCCGCAACCCCAGAGTCGGCCACGACTGGACCTAATGGTCAAGGGTCCCTTTACCTTTACCTTTAGGAAACATATATACCAGGGGTCAGCAACCTTTTTCAGCCATGGGCCGCTCCACCGTCCCTTAGACCATGTGTTGGGCCAGATTATATTTTGGAGAGAAAAAATGAACGAATTCCTATGCCCCACAAATAACCCAGAGATGCATTTTAAATAAAAGTGTACATTCTACTCGTGTAAAAACAAGCTGATTCCCGGACTGTCTGCAGGCCAGATTGAGAAGGCGATTGGGCTGCATCCGGCCCCCGGGCCTTAGGTTGCCTACCCCTGATATATACATTTTAAAGGTGGGGAATAAACACAGAGATGAATTGATCAGTATGAATTCTCCCAACTCTCCTTTATACCCAGCTTTACGTTTGTGGAGGCCGTCAGCAAAGTGCTCAGCAGTCGTCCCTCCCTACATGGGTGGGCTTACCTGGCAGCGAGGGTGAGAGCAGCAGGTGGCCATTGAGTTCCCTCAAATTCCTCTGGAGTGACACTATATATGCGGGGCATTGCGATAAATTAAAACGGTGACTCACAGACTCAGACATCAGGGCAAGTGTCAGGTGTTGGCGGGCCCTGCCTGAGAGCTTGTGGCCTTGGCAGCTGCCCAAGAGTGTCAGGAGCTGATGCCAGGCCTGGCAGCTCCCCTCCTTCCCTTTGTCTTACAGCTCATACGGGATGCTTCCCCCTTCCCCACCTACTGGCTTCCGCTGCTGCAGTTTCTTCAGGACAAATAGTTTTATTTTAGGAAGCAGGCTCCACGCAGCTTCTGTTTGGCAATCACACCTGCTGCATTACTTGCTCGTACAGCGAATCAGTTTGCATAAAATAATAATAATAATAATAATAATAATAAAAATAATAAAATAATGATAATAATGATAATAATAATAATAATAATAATAATAATATAATGATAATAATAATAATAATAGAAGAAGAAGAAGAAGAAGAAGAAACCTCATACGCAAAGTACCGTATTTTTCGCTCTATAAAACGCACATTTCCCCCCCCAAAATTAAGGGGAAATGTGTGTGCGTCTTATGGAGCGAATGTAGGCTCCTTGATTTCAGCAATAGCAATGCAAAGCCTCCAAAGCGCAGTGGGAGCACTTCCACCACGCTCCGGAGGCTTCGGGTTCCTTTCGCTGAAGGGTAGGTGCCCCTTTAGCTAAGCGGGAGGAGAAATGGAAGGGGCTCCGTTTCTCCTGCCGCTTCGCTGAAGAGGAGCAGCGCAGAGAGGGGGAGAATTTTTCCCCCCTTGTTCTCCCCCTCTAAAACAAGGTGTGTCCTATGGTCGGGTGCGTCCTATAGAACGAAAAATATGGTACTCAGCCCAGCCCAGGTTCACGCAGTCTCACAGTTTAAGGGGAGTTAGAACAATAAAACAATAAATTAAAACAACAAAAAAGAGCACTGAGAGGAATTAAAAAGTAAAACGGAAGAGGGAATAAAAACAGGTGCTAAGAATTGGTTATATAGCAGAGATTTGCCTTAGAGTTGACCTTAGAGCTCTAAACCCTGCTCCAAGCACTCGGCAGCCATCTTGGTCTCTGCTCCTCATATGTTTTTGTAATACAGTGGTACCTCGGGTTAAGTACTTAAATCGTTCCGGAGGTCTGTTCTTAACCTGAAACTGTTCTTAATCTGAAGCACCACCTTAGCTAATGGGGCCTCCTGCTGCCGCTGCGCCGCCTCTGCACGATTTCTGTTCTCATCCTGAAGCAAAGTTCTTAACCTGAGGTACTATTTTTGGGTTAGCAGAGTTTGTAACCTGAAGCGTATGTAACCTGAAGCATATGTAACCCGAGGTACCACTGTACAGTAGACGCTTGGGTTGCGAATGTAATCCGTGCGGGAGGCACATTCGCAGTCCACAGCACCGCATCTGCACATGCTTGGGTCGCAATTCGGTGCTTCTGCACATGCGCAAAGTTCAATTTAGTGCATATGCGCAAGTGCCGAAACCCGGAAGTAACCCGTTCCGGTACTTCTGGGTTCGGCGCAGTGCGCAACCTGAAAACACGCAACCTGAAGTGTCTGCAACCCAAGGTATGACTGTATATAAGATTTTCAGCAGACCATTGATAGGATGGCCTCTACAATATTCTTGAATTCTGAATGTCGTCATCAAATGAACCAGATGTTCATTCTCTAGGGCAATGGGTGTTTCACTGTAGCCTTCTCTTTTGTCTAATTGGCTAGGTCTGCTTTTCTCAGTCATTCTAAGACGTCAGCATTGGTTAAAGACAGTGAAAAGGTGTGAGCAGCGTCCTGGTTTCTCACGAAATAAATGAGAACACTGCCCGTACATTTTGCCTCACATCTTGGGTCCCCCAAGTGCTAGCAACTTTATTTTAAATGAAAGAAAGCGGAGAATCAAGGGGTTGCGGCTTATCCAGGGAACACAGCTGCCCCTCCTTGTGAGCACTCATGCTCATGATGGTGCAATGCTTCGCTAGTCTCATCTGATCTCCTACCTAATATCAGTGAGCCACAGCAGTTGTGCCTCATGTGTGGGAAAGGGAACGGAATGTGTTGTGTAATACCATAAAAGTGTACCTGCATAGCTGCTTGGTTCCTTCCATTTGTGGGGGCATCCGAAGTGATGTGATTATGGTGAGACTGTTGCTATGGACTTTGTAGGAGTGGCTGTGTTAGCTCTCCATTCTAGTAGTATTATTATTACGCTTTGGCATTGTAGCTGGTGGGAAAGCCTATGATTCTAATCATGCTGGTATAAGCCCCAGCACAGCAACAGCTAGTTGAGGTTAGATCATAGAATTGTCCTGCCATCTCATTCATGGGTAGGCAAACTAAGGCCCGGGGGCCAGATCAGACCCAGTCACCTTCTAAATCCGGCTTGCACTCCAATTTTAAAAATCCACAAGGAGCTGGAACCTTTGAAACAACACTGCTTTTAACAACCTTTAAACCATGGGTAGGCAAACTAAGGCCCAGGGACTGGATCTGGCCCAATCGCCTTCTAAATCTGGCCTGCGGACGGTCCGGGAATCAGTGTGTTTTTACATGAGTAGAATGTGTGCTTTTATTTAAAATGCATCTCTGGGTTATTTGTGAGGCATAGGAATTAGTTCTCTCTTTCTTTCCTCTCCAAAATATAGTCCAGACCCCCACAAGGTCTGAGGGACAGTGGACTGGCCCCCTGCTGAAAAAGTTTGCTGACCCCTGGTCTAATTCTTGGTTTGAATGCTTGCTTTCAATGCATCTTTAGTTTAACAACAGGCCTTCGCTGTGCAATTTACAACTTGCCAAAAAACCATGTAATATCCATAGCATGGAAAAAACCCACAGGCACCAGTATTTAAAATACCTCCCGAAAGCTCATAGTATGGGAGAAAATTTGTTATATGAGTTTAAAAATGGTAATATGTTGATGGACAGATTCTGCTGTTAGTGTGGCAAATAGGTTCGTCTGAGGAGCCTTTCTGAATTAATATTCTGAATTAATTAATGCAATATTTATCAGAATAAAAGATTCTGATAAATGAAGCACCTAACCTAACCATTCAGTCTGCATCCAATTCTAATTAAGTAGCTGAAAACAGCGTTCAAACAAATGTCATATTTTGAGCCATAAGGAACAAAATTAATATTTTTTTCCCAGCTACTCAGATATTAGTCTGTTTTCTGTTAGTGAAGATGTATACAGTCGGAGATGTCAGCAAATGCAAGGTTAAGTTGTTTCAGTAACGTATATTCTGTTGTAATGACACTTAAGGAGGGAGTAGCTGTCACTGAAAGCAATTCTTGAACCATTGCTATGTTAGCATTGTTTCATGAAAAAGTCAGCAACCTGAAATGGAATTAGTGTATTATGACACGGCCTCATCAGATATGGACGGAGAAGTTTCTGAGAATATATCCATGTGAAAGTACACTGGAATGGAGAGAGGAGAAGTAAGCAAGCAAATGGGAGTGGGGTGATGGTAGGAAACTACTACTTTTTGTACATTTACAGTGGTAGGTAAAGGTAAAGGGACCCCTGACCATTAGGTCCAGTCGTGGCCGACTCTGGGGTTGCGGCGCTCATCTCGCTTTACTGGCCGAGGGAGCCGGCATACAGCTTCCGGGTCATGTGGCCAGCATGACTCTGGCGAACCAGGTCAGCGCACGGAAATGCCGTTTACCTTCCCGCCAGAGCGGTACCTATTTATCTACTTGCACTTTTGACGTGCTGTCGAACAGCTAGGTTGGCAGGAGCAGGGACCGAGCAACAGGAGCTCACCCCATTGCGGGGATTCGAACCGCCGACCTTCTGATCGGCAAGCCCTAAGCTCTGTGGTTTAATCACAGCGCCACCCGAGTCCCTTTTACAGTGGTACACCACTTTAAAAAATACATACTGCAGTTCTGGAAGGAAGCGAAGGCAGTCAATGGCAGGGAATTCATTTCTTTGGCCTGAGAAATCAATAACCCCAACTAGTTTATTATGGCTTTCACTCTTAAAGGCACCTGCTTATTTATCAAATGCATGGAGATGTTCTGTATACATGGACTGAGGTACTGGGGAGAATAAAGCAAAACAGCAATAGGGGGAAAGTTCTGTGTTCCTTTCCATGTTGTGCGATGAGGCTGAGGCTCACTATGTTGGATTTTCTGCCAATATGGTGCTCAAAGGAGCAAATTTGTTAGATAATCAACAAGCTGTTAAGTCCACTCTCATCCTTTCTTCCTTCTGCCACTGGGAGAGATCATTAGGGGGGTTGAAATGGGTGTTCATCAGTACGTGGATGATACCCAGCTCTACCTCTCTTTTAAATCAGAACTAGTGAAGGCGGTGAATGTTCTGTGTGAGTGTCTGGAGGCAATTGGAGGATGGATGGTGGCTAACAGATTGAGGTTGAATCCTGACAAGACAGAAGTACTGTTTTGGGGGGGCAGGGGGTGGACAGGTGTGGGGGACTCTCTGGACCTGAATGGGGTAACTGTGCCCCTGAAAGACCAGGTGTGCAGTCTGGGGGTCATTTTGGACTCAAAGCTGTCCTTGGAGGTGCAGGTCAATTCTGTGTCCAGGGCAGCTGTCTACCAGCTCCATCTGGTATGTAGGCTGAGACCCTACCTGCCCACAGACTGTCTCGCCAAAGTGGTGCATGCTCTAGTTATCTCCTGCTTGGACTACTTCAATGTGCTCTATGTGGGCCTACCTTTGAAGGTGACCCGGAAACTACAATTAATCCAGAATGCGGCAGCCAGACTGGTGACTGGGAGCGGCATATAACACCGGTCCTGAAAGACCTACATTGACTTCCAGTATGTTTCTGAGCACAATTCAAAGTGTTGGTGCTGACCTTTAAAGCTCTAAATGGCCTCGGCCCAGTATACCTGAAGGAGCATCTCCACCCCCATCGTTCAGCCCGGACACTGATATCTAGGGCCTTCTGGCGCTTCCCTCACTGCGAGAGGTGAGGTGACGGAGAACCCAGCAGAGGGCCTTCTTGGTAGTGGTGCCCTCCCATCAGATGTCAAGGAAATAAACAACTATCTGACTTTTAGAAGACATCTGAAGGCAACCCTGTATCGGGAAATTTTTAATGTCTAATGTTTTACCATTTTTAATGTGCTGTAAGCTGCCCAGAGTGGTTGGGGAAACCCAGCCAGATGGGCGGGGTATAAATAATAAAAATATTACTATTATTATTACAGTGGTACCTCGGGATGCGAACGGGATCCGTTCCGGAGCCCCGTTTGCATCCTGAAGCAAACTCAACCCGTGTCCGGGCGTCACGGGTCGCGTTTTGCCGCTTCCGCGCATGCGCGTGACGAAACCATGGAGTGCAACCCGAAAATACTTAACTTGAAGCACATTTATCCCAAGGTATGACTGTATTATTATTATTATTATTATTATTATTCTGTAGCTCTATGTTTATCAGCCTGACAAGATCCAATAAAGTACTCCACCTCCATCTTTTGGGATGCCTTGGATTTATACCAGCGCAGAGTACATTATTTTGGTGCTAAACAGTAGAATCGTAGAGCTGTAGAATTGGAAGGGACCACGACCGTTCTGGGAGGTGGAGGCAGCCTTACCCCTGTTCTGGAGCTGAAGATCCTCACTTGCTAAATTCCTGCACAAATTGACTCGCATCTCTGGTGGCTAAATGAATGGAAAGACTAACCAACGCTGCCTTTTGTTTTCGACAGGCACCGCCTAGGAGCCTTAGACCTCGTTTCAGGAAAAAAAGTACCTCATCCTCGACCACTGAAACCATGTGAGCGTGATGAGCCATTAGCACCGAAATCCACGGAATGTCTCTCTTCTGCCTTAAAAGATCTACTCCGTTAATAATGTAGGGGGAAAAACAGTGGTGAGATGGATGTGCTTTTGATACTGCAACGTTATAAACATGGCCTTTCTCGCTTCCCTTTCCATTTGCTGTGGGTTCCCTGACCGTTTCTGTGGCATTGCAAACCCAGAAGGCAAAAGCAACCCCCCCGGATTTCTTTGCAGAGTGGCAGTTCTTTCAGCTATGCTAGTGAGGCTGTACATTTGTAATTACTCCTTACATCAGCTTAGTTTTTAGCTCTGTGAGTGCAACCAGGAAAATAATTATTCACCTGTTCTAAATACTTGCATCCATCCTATTTATTTTGGGCTTCATAATGTATAGAGTGGCAGGGGCCACAGATTTTTCTACCCAAGCTTTCACCATCATATCTTTATTACAAGACTGTGAATGATATGACAAATCATGAATTCTTTTCACTGTACAGGTGTTAGACATGAGCTTAATCGCCCTCCCCGCCCCCTGTAAATTTTATTTATTGTAACTCAGATACTGCGTGTACTCCTGAAAAAATAGAGCCAGAGGATTTTAGAGGAGGAGGAACTCACAGATGCGTGCGCACACATACACACATGTACGTATTATCACAAGATATGGGAGCAGAGGCACTTTGGTTTTGACGACAGTGATTGGCTGAGGCTGACATCCTAAGCATATTTACCCGGATGAAAGTCATGCTGAAATCAGTCAGACTTGGTAAACAGAATTAGGATTGCATTGTTAAGTATATTATGCATAAAAGAAACTAACGTTATAACTCTTGGCCAACTTAATGAGCATGCCTACAGCATGCAGTCATAATAAATGCTAGGAGGTAAACCAGAATCACATTAGCAAAGTGTGAGTTGGCCTATGTGAAAGTCAGCCAGGTCTGCACATGGGATTTTAATCCTAACATTTTCCCACCAGGTATGTAGGCATTTCTTTCAGAGAAAGATAGTGGAAGACTGTAACCAAACTCCTTCACGTAATGCAAAGATTTTGGCTGTAGTTAGCTTCTGGTAGAGTTCACAATAGTCTGTAGATCCCACGGTGCGTTTGTAATTTTAGAGAGGTACAAAATGAGGAAACCGTACTAGGGTTTGTGTATTCGTGCTTCAGATTGGTGTCTCTTGTAAGTGTTGAGCATGTAAAATCTAATTCTGTAGACAATTGTATGTGTTAATTAGAATATTTAATATTGTAGAATATAAAAGATCTTGCCACTGAGATCAGATGGGTAGATTGCAAATGATACTACTGACCTCCTAAATGTGTAGCAGGGATTTAGGTGGCTGTGTTTCAGGTTCCAAGATTAGCACTATGAAATGTCTGTTAAATATTTTTGTTTGGGGTTTAAGAATCCATATCCTAGCCTCCCTTCATGCTTCTTAAATGTTAATTTGGAACTTCTTAAATTTTTTGAAAAGCCTTAAAAAATCCAACCATTGCATAAGCATGTATCAGCATGGTTACTGCCGTGCAAAAAAACATAAACAGATGCCTCCAACAGTTACCATATTTGGATCCGTTGCCATTTCAGTCAACAAATGAATAATTTAGATGGCAGCTAGAAAATATTCAGTTGTAGCACAAAAGCTCGATTTTGGGGGAGTTTGGCTAGCATATTTGTTGAGCAGTTTTTTGAAGTCTGTATACCGTATTTTTCGCTCTATAACACGCACCCGACCATAACACGCACGTAGTTTTTAGAGGAGGAAAATCCGTAGGCATGCCACCCGTAGGCATTTCCTCCATAACACGCACAGACATTTCCCCTTACTTTCTAGGAGGAAAAAAGTGAGTGTTATGGTGCAAAAAATACGGTACATTCACGCACAGAATTCAAAGTTGTCTGCGACATCAGCAAAATAACATTATCTCACAAGCAGGTAACTTTTGCCAATATATACCGCTGTGTGTGACGGAATAAAATGAGAAAGTGGCGATTTTGTATTTAATTATGCCAAAAAGACACATTTGTAAATTTCTCCTTGTATGCTCATTCTACCTAAAGCGAACCGATGTCTATCTGACCTGCTGTTTTACTGACAAGTATGACTGTTCTAGAGTTCCTGTTGTTTAGTGCTAAGGTGAAACTCTCTGAATTGCCTTATCTCTCAAATTAAATTCACTGTAAGAAAAAAAATAATCACTGGTAGTTGTGCTAATCAATCAGTTGAACTGTGTTATCTGTATATAGATCAGTGAGAAACATGAATGGCTAAATAAGTGTAGCACTTATGTTCCATACATTTTTAAAATCTGCAATACAATGGAAGCAGGTTGTTCACAGCCTTGGCTGAGACATGTGCAGCAAAACATATCAGCTTCCAGCATTTTGAACACTCAAGACTTGTACTCTCTACCAATTTACTAGGGCTATCCATTTTATTTTCAGTAGAAGGCTCCTATATAATTTAATTTCATGTACACATTGGGGATTAATACGCTCTACAGTCTTGCTCTGGTTCTCTAGTCTTACCTCCTCGGACCAATACTGGGGGTCAGCTTTGCATAGCTAACTTTAGCTTCCATAATGCTCTGTTTCTGCCAATTTTTGTTTTTGCATTACAGATGTAAAACCATAGAACAGAGGCAGACTTTGGTACTCTTTGGTAACAGGGGGTCCTGCGAGAGCCCCAAATTTGGTGCCCCCAAGTGGTTCTTCTCAATTTTGTACCCACTCAGCTCATTGCCCTATGTCGGGGAACTGCCTGCATCACCCCAAATCCAGTGCTACATAGAATCATAAAGTTAGAAGGGACCCCAGGGAGAGAACAGTGAACCACACAAGGACTGTGGCTCTCCAGCACAGTACTGCTTCTGTTGCTACAATTCTAGTATTGTAAAACTATGGGGAGGGCTCCCAAACATGTAACTGTAAAATGTTCTTGATTGTAGGAAAATAGCCAACTTCACAAGAGAACAGGCTATTATGGCTTAGTTGCGTATGCCCACGTATCAGTACTGATCTAATTACCAAAGTTTCTCACCCGTCACTATTCATGGGGATAGACCATAGCTCAATGGTTGAGCGCATGCTTCGGTTCCACCTTCTACCTGCAGAAGGTTCCCGTTTCAATCCCTGGCCCCTCCAGTTTATGTTCATGTGACATACCTCTGCCACAGACTCTGGAGAGCTGTTGCCTGCCAGTGTAGACAGTACTGAGTCTACTCTGGTATGAGGCACAAGGTCTGACTAGATGACGTTCAGGGTCCCGTTCAACTCTACAATTCTGTGAAGTCAGACAT
Organism: Podarcis pityusensis; assembly: GCF_964106645.2. NCBI lineage: Eukaryota > Metazoa > Chordata > Lepidosauria > Squamata > Lacertidae > Podarcis > Podarcis pityusensis. The sequence continues at coordinate 11,723,301 of NC_138038.1, read as the reverse complement.
TGGCCTTTCTAGCTACTGGAGAGCCAGTGTGGTGTAGTGGTTAAGAGCGGTAGTTTCGTAATCTGGGGAACTGGGTTCGCTTCCCCGCTCCTCCACATGCAGCTGCTGGGTGACCTTGGGCTAGTCACACTTCTCTGAAGTCTCTCAGCCCCACTCACCTCACAGAGTGTTTGTTGTGGAGGAGGAAGGGAAAGGAGAATGTTAGCAGCTTTGAGACTCCTTAGGGTAGTGATAAAGCGGGATATCAAATCCAAACTCTTCTTCTTCTGGTGGCAGCAGGAAAAATATTTTATTTCAGTGTAAATCAAAGAACTTCACCAGTTTTAAAACTAAAACACTGGGGGGGGGGGGAATGCTGAACATAAAGTTGGGATGCTCTCTAGCCAGTTGTAAACAACCTGCTACCTTCAAGCTGTATTCTGCAAGATAATTGTACTCTTATGTAGCTGAAACATGTACTTGTGCCTACATGCTTGTTAATTAGTCTCTTTTGCAGTATTTTTTTGCGAGTACCTGCTTTGCACTTGGCACACTATTTGAAATTGTCAAGAGCACTGTATTTTAGAAAGTAACACAAGTGGCCAATATCTGAGGCTGGTAACAGGGCACTTAATATTGTTTGTTTCCACTGATCCATAGCAAAGACATGCTAGGCTAGAACGTTGCAAAATGCATTGTAAGATCACATACTACAACAGTATTCCAAAGGTCAATGTTTTGTTATAATGCTTGATATACATCTTGAAAATAAAGTCTTAAATTTTTCTTTTAAAAAAAGGAATGGGTCTTCTGTTCAAAGTAGGCAAAACTGTTATAATCACACTTCTAATATTGTAGTATTATAATAATATTGTAGTGTTCTAATTTCTGTAGTTGTTTGTAGTGTCCCAATTCTTGTAGTTGTTTATCTCCACTATATGCTATCGTTGTAATGCATGGGTAGGGAAACTAAGGCCCAGGGGCTGGGGCCGGCCCAATCGCCTTCTAAATCCGGCCTGTGGACGGTCTGGGAATCAGCGTGTTTTTACATGAGTAGAATGTGTCCTTTTATTTAAAATGCATCTCTGGGTTATTTGTGGGCATAGGAATTCGTCCGTCCCCCCAAATATAGTCTGCCACCCCAAGGTCTGAGGGACAGTGGAATGGCCCCCTGCTGAAAAAGTTTGCTGACCCTTGTTGTAAGGGGAATCTTAACAGATTAGCAAACTAATGGTCTGCTACTACGACAGTGTTCTACAGTGGTGAGATTTTGGTTCCGATAACCCTCACCTCAAGCCAACAAGGTTCACTGAGTGATTTTGCACCAGTCATTTTCTCTTAACCTAGCCTATTCCATTTGTTGTTGTGGGGAAAGGAAAATCATGTATGTTAAATGGAACTCCTTGTGAAAAATTGCAAGGATACTTGAGGAAATGGCTGGGATTTGTTTGTCTTGATGGAAAGAAGGAAGACTTCATTAATCAGTAAAAGCCTCGAGTTGGTAAGATGACTGAAGATTTCTACTGTGGTAGATAAACCTAGTATCTTGAATGGTTCTGATACATCATTTGAAACAGGTATCAAGTACATACATTCCCACATTTTTGTGTGTGTGTCTATTTGTGTTCTCACATATAAATAAATTAACTATTAAACAGAAAATTATAATACGAGACAACCATCAGTAGTGGAAGTTTCATCATTTCCACGACTGCCCAAGGACTTACAGCTTCTCTCTTGTCATTTAAAAGTAGTAATTACTGCAAAGCTGAAATTTTTTATAAGCCAGCCATTAATTACTCATCAAAGACTTTATCAGCTTGCCTTCTTTAAGACAATCCATGTGCTTAAATTTTGCACTTCTATTCAGCAGAAAGAATAAATGTACCATGGCTGAGCAAGGCTAAATGCTTATTTTATACAGTCCCAAGATTTAAAACCGTAGATATAACTATTTAAAACTGTTTTGAGGCATATAACTTATATTCCACAATCAAGGAAAGTATATTTATACATTCTGCAGCTATCACCCTTTGCTAATAAAACAAAAGAATTATGCAATCAATCTTTAGAGTAATCAGATCAATGGTTTATTTTGCACCAGTAATTTAACATAAACTGTTCATTTGCTTGTTAGACGGATGTATGGAAAAGCAATCAACCTGAACCATTAATATTTGGACTGGCATACAAAGATCTGCAGGTGTGCATTTGACAATTTATAACTTCAAGTTTGTACGATCATGGTATTTTTGGTAGGGGTCATCAATGTACCAGTTTCTTCTTTTCCAGAAGGAAGATGTCATTTTATCAAGGAGCTTAGACTGCGTTTTATTGCAGAACACATGTTCCCTCAAGCGCCTCCTCCGCCTATAATTTTTTTTCCACAGCCGTTTCTTGTAACCAGCCTGTCATCAAAGAGTAAAAGATTTAATTCTTCAAACGTATGAATGGCTATCCACAAAATAAATACATAATCATCACGCAAGTAGATTTTCATTTGGCCTGTTCTGTCCTTCATTTTTTAATTCTTGCACTTTTCTAAGCTACAATTACAAAAGCAGCATCTCTCCCACACACCGGCATATCATGCTGTCAAGACAATAACATTCAATGAAGAAAATATTACCCTTCTCCTTAGCCAAAGGCCACAGTGCAATCTGAGAAATCTGTGAATCACAGGTTTTACAGTTTTCCTTTTTCCTTTTCGCAAGCCGAATTTGATGAGGGTCCTTACTTGCTGATGAAGGATACTTGGGAGCAGTGGTGTTACACTGAAATTTGTATGAAATCAAGAAAATAGAAAGTTAGATCTAATAGCTGTGACCTATTTAAGTTAGCATTTGACTAATCAGTGTCTCAATAGCACAGAAACCTTATCCCAAAATCCTTGAAAGACAAAAACTAAACATCTCAGCAATGCTCCATGAATAGCAGAAGTCACAAAAATGTTCAAATATCTCCTTAAAATTATTTCTGTTATACAAGAATTCAAACTAGTGCACCGTGGATGAAGAGGATGTAACACACGCTCACCTCCGAAGTATGTTTGTATGATCACACCACAATATTGTTGTTGCTTCCATTAATTCCCACCCTGACCTTACCAAAGTGGCAGACTTTGGTACCCTGTGCAAAGCCAAAATTTGCCCGCTTCTCTGTGACCAAACACAATTCTGTCCCATGTTGTTTCTCTCATGTTCCTTGAACAGTAGAAATGGGGGAAATTGCATGAGATACGGGAGGTGGGTGCATGCATCCCCATAACGGCTCTAGCATGCACATAGGGGAGAAGGAACTGGGATCTTACTTTGTTAGTACTATCACTAAGCCTCATCAATACCTGCTTCAGAATGCAAATTTGGTGCACTAATACATGCCTACCAACGGGCCAGTCCTACCCCCATAATTGGCTTCTGGCACAAATAACAACCCAATGAGCAAATGGGAGGGAAAAGAAGAAAGAAAATGGACTAATGCGTCCTTCCTTGTTTATGTGGCTTTGGCAGCTGCAGTATGAATAATATTTGAAAATGTACTTTTCCCAAGCTCCAGAAAGCAGGGATGGAAGGGGGGGGGGGGAGGAGGCATCCTGGGGAAACAGCATTAGCCCTACCCCAAACGACTGAGGAACTGCAGTCACAAGCTTAGCAACCACCAGGGCCTCTTAGGTAGGAGGTTTGAAGACTTGCCAGTACACTTAGAACTCGTAAGGGAAAAATATTTTTTCTTCAGTGTGTTGTAGTTTCACGCAAATTACTAGTCCCAAACTGAATCAAGCTCAGAGGAATCACCTCTAACTACTGTTGATATTTTGACATCTTAGCCAAAGTACGCATATAACCTAATACGTTGTTAAACACACCAGCAATACACTAGGAATCCTGTTACTACTACAGTGTTACCTCTGGTTACATACTTAATTTGTTCCGGAGGTCCATTCTTAACCTGAAACTGCTCTTAACCTGAAGCACCACTTTAGCTAATGAGGGCTCCCGCTGCTGCTGCGCTGCCGCCGCGCGATTTCTGTTCTCATCCTGAAGCAAAGTTCTTAACCCGAGGTACTTTTTCTGGGTTAGCGGAGTCTGTAACCTGAAGTGTATGTAACCCGAGGTACCACTATATTAGTAAGGAAACTGAGGCAACAGGGACCTATCCCAACATTTTACACTATTATTATGCCTATATAATGGAACACATGGTGCTTTTATGAACAATCAAGCACATATTAGCTCCAGCTCAAAATCTGTAAAAATCTAAATTTCAACAGTGAAGAGGGGAGAACATGCAGGATACAGTTACACATACTTTGACTTTTTTATGGTTGGGGACCAGGTAGAAGGGTTTAAAACAAAATCTGTATGAAGGATTAAATTTTGTTAAATTGTGTCTACCTGTTCAAAATTGAGACTGAATGCCCATAAGACCCACTTCCAATGGAGAGAAGAGGTTTTCTGGTGGAGATTGTTGATATCGTCCTGTGGCTGATGTGAAGTGAAGACAACCAAGAAATCGGGCGGATGCTGTAAGAACTATTACTGGCCAAAGGGACCAAAGGGCAGAAGGATCTTAAAACCCCTAGAGAAATAAGAGAAAACATTATGAAAAGCAAGCAGACCATGTATCAAGAAATGGAACCAGGAACTGCCTTCATCTGGCTTCTCCCTGTTCTGGACTTCTCTAAGTGAGTGTTGATTATTATGAGACTGATGGAGCCAGGTAAAGACCTATCTCAGAGCTTACCAGCTTAATTTTCCTCTCACCAAGAGAGAAAGCAGGAGGCAGGCAAAGATTACCTCAGAAGTCAGACCTCACAGCCTGCTTCTCCTACCCTGCCGCCCTAGAAGATTGTCTAGGGCAATCTTGGGTCCCCAGATATTGGGCTACAACTCCCATCATTTCTCGACAGCAATGGTCAGGGATGATGAAAGTGGCAGTTCAATAACATCTGGGGAGTTCAATAACATCTGGGGACCCAAGGTTGAGAAAGGATGGTCTGGGGCTGTCAACTGTCCTGTGGAAAGGATCCCAATGGCTTTTAATGGCTCATTGTGGGGTTTTTCTTTAATGTAGTTTAATGTTTCTTGTAAATTGCCTTGGAAGGATTAGAATCATGGAAGGCAGACTATAAATAAATTGATGAAAATAATAATTAAATATATATATTGGGGGTGAAGAGTCAATGTAGAAGGGCAATCAACCAAATGAGTGTGTGCTAATAGGACTTTATTATTTAAATAATAATAAACCCACTACAAGACTTCATCAGATCAATGCCCGTTTTCTTTTGTAATCGTTAATAATATGATTTAAAGTTGGTGAGATTTCTTGCTTACAGCATTTCACATTAAGCGAACTGCTATGATTAGTCAAAGGACTATCACTCAGACACAAGGAAAGTGATGGTCAATTTCCAAAAGCAGCATTGTACAGTGGTGCCTCGCAAGACGAAATTAATTCGTTCCGCAAGTCTCTTCGTCTTGCAGGTTTTTCGTCTTGCGATGCACGGTTTCCCATAGGAATGCATTGAAAATCAATTAATGCGTTCCTAGGGAAACCGCCTTCAGACCCGGTCCGGGGACAGTCTGTCCCCGGACCTCTTCTGAAGGCTGGAGGGGGGGGGACAAGGGCTTTTCTTCCCACCCCCAGCATTTTAAAAAACCCCGGGACAGCGGAGGACTTCTCCGCTGTCCGGGCAATCTTAAAATGCTGGCGGGCGGCATTTTAAAATCGCCCCGGGGCAGCGGAGGACTTCTCCGCTATCCGGGGCGATTTAAAAGCCCCTGGGAAGGCAGGCAGGGGGGACAAAGACTTTTGCCCCCCCGCCAGCCTTCAGAAGGTGTTCCCGCCCCCCGCCCCGCTTCGGAGCACCGGGAGAAGCGATCTCCCCGCAGCCCCTTGCTTCAAAAGAGGTCCGGGGGCAGCGCGAAGCGCTTCCCGCTGTCCCCGGACCTGGGGCTGCGGGGAGAAGATCGCTTCTCCCCGCCGCCCCTTGCTTCAAAAGAGGTCGGGGACAGCGGGAAGCGCTTCCCGCTGTCCCCAGACCTGGGGCTGCGGGGAGAAGATCGCTTCTTCCCCGCTGTCCCCGGACCTCTTTTGAAGCAAGGGGCTGCTGCCCCTTGCTTCAAAAGAGGTCCGGGGACAGCGGGGAAGAAGCGCTGCGCTTCCCACTGTCCCCGACCTCTTTTGAAGCAAGGGGCGGCGGGGAGAAGCGATCTCCCGCAGCCCCTTGCTTCAAAAGAGGTCCGGGAACAGCGGGAAGCGCTTCCCGCTGTCCCCAGACCTGGGGCTGCGGGGAGAAGATCGCTTCTTCCCCGCTGTCCCCGGACCTCATTTGAAGCAAGGGGCTGCTGCCCCTTGCTTCAAAAGAGGTCCGGGGACAGCGGGGAAGAAGCGCTGCGCTTCCCACTGTCCCCGACCTCTTTTGAAGCAAGGGGCGGCGGGGAGAAGCGATCTCCCGCAGCCCCTTGCTTCAAAAGAGGTCCGGGGACAGCGGGAAGCGCTTCCCGCTGTCCCCGGACCTGGGGCTGGGGGAGAAGATCGCTTCTCCCCGCCGCCCCTTGCTTCAAAAGAGGTCGGGGGCAGCGCGAAGCGCCCGCTGTCCCCGGACCTCTTTTGAAGCAAGGGGCGATGGGGAGAAGCGATCTCCCCGCAGCCCCTTGCTTCAAAAGAGGTCGGGGGCAGCGGGAAGCGCTTCCCGCTGCCCCCGGACCTGGGGCTGCGGGGAGAAGATCGCTTCTCCCTGCAGCCCCTTGCTTCAAAAGAGGTCCGGGGGCAGCGCGAAGCGCTTCCCGCTGTCCCCGGACCTGGGGCTGCGGGGAGAAGATCGCTTCTCCCTGCAGCCCCTTGCTTCAAAAGAGGTCCGGGGGCAGCGCGAAGCGCTTCCCGCTGTCCCCGGACCTGGGGCTGCGGGGAGAAGATCGCTTCTCCCCGCCGCCCCTTGCTTCAAAAGAGGTTGGGGGCAGCGCGAAGCGCTTCCCGCTGTCCCCGGACCTGGGGCTGCGGGGAGAAGATCGCTTCTCCCTGCAGCCCCTTGCTTCAAAAGAGGTCGGGGGCAGCGCGAAGCGCCCGCTGTCCCCGGACCTCTTTTGAAGCAAGGGGCGATGGGGAGAAGCGCAGCCCCTTGCTTCAAAAGAGGTCGGGGGCAGCGGGAAGCGCTTCCCGCTGTCCCCGGACCTGGGGCTGCGGGGAGAAGATCGCTTCTCCCCGCCGCCCCTTGCTTCAAAAGAGGTCCGGGGGCAGCGCGAAGCGCCCGCTGTCCCCGGACCTCTTTTGAAGCAAGGGGCGATGGGGAGAAGCGATCTCCCCGCAGCCCCTTGCTTCAAAAGAGGTCGGGGGCAGCGGGAAGCGCTTCCCGCTGTCCCCGGACCTGGGGCTGCGGGGAGAAGATCGCTTCTCCCCGCAGCCCCTTGCTTCAAAAGAGAAGACCCGCAGTTCCCGGGGCAAGCTTCGTTTTGCGAAGCAAGCCCATAGGGAAATTCGTCTTGCGAGGCAACTCGAAAACGAAAAAACCTTTCGTTTTGCGAGTTTTTCGTCTCGCGAGGCGTTCGTCTTGCGGGGCACCACTGTATCGCAATTATCCTGCAAGATTTCATCACAACCCCCATTCCTGCTTGAAACAGCGGCAACCTTAAGATGAAAGTCTTCAGGTCCTACTTTTATTGCTGCTCATCATTTAAACCTGCTTCAGCCGCTACTGGGAGCCAATGCTATTATACCTATGGCCTCAGTTTCTTTTTTTTTCTTTCTTTCTTTTTGCAATAGCTAGTTTAGGGTGACCTAGTGATGGCCAGCCTTTCTTCCAAATTTGGACCTGTGGATCCAAAATCGGTTGGCAACTGTGTGGTCCGAGTGGGGTCAAACCAGCAAGTCCCCCATACCACCCTTTAAAGCCCTAATCGGCCTCAGTCCAGTATACCCGAAGGAGCGTCTCCACCCGCATCATTCTGCCCGGACACTGAGGTCCAGTGCCGAGGGCCTTCTGGCGGTTCCCTCGCTGTGAGAAGCCAAGTTACAGGGGACCATGCAGAGGGCCTTCTCAGTGGTGGCACCCGCCCTGTGGAACGCCCTCCCACCAGATGTCAAAGAGAAAAACAACTACAGTGGTACCTCGGGTTAAGTACTTAATTCATTCTGGAGGTCCGTACTTAACCTGAAACTGTTCTTAACCTGAAGCACCACATTAGCTAATGGGTCCTCCTGCTGCTGCCGTGCCGCCGGAGCCCGATTTCTGTTCTCATCCTGAAGCAAAGTTCTTAACCTGAAGCGCTATTTCTGGGTTAGCGGAGTCTGTAACCTGAAGCGTATGTAACCTGAAGCGTATGTAACCCGAGGTACCACTGTACTTCTTCAATGCAAAATACCGTAATTACAAGGTAATAGGATAAAGAGAAAATCCTTGATTGATTTTCTGGACATGGTTACTGATAGAAAATATTCCTATGAAAGGCCAGATCTTTAAACTGGAGATGAGTCATTTAATCCTTTGATCACTTTCTATCTCCAGACTTTTAGAAGACACCTGAAGGCAGCCCTGTTTAGGGAAGCTCTTAATGTTTAATAGGTTATTGTACTTTAATATTCTGTTGGAAGCCGCTCAGAGTGGCTGGGGAAATATTCTGTTGGAAGCCGCTCAGATGGGCGGGGTATAAATAAATTAATAATAATAATAATAATAATAATTTCCTAACCAGGAGCTCCACGTCCCACTGCCAAGCATCACCTGCAACAAAATAAATAATCCGAATAATCAAATAGGGCCAACGATTTATTATAGGCTCTCTCTCTCTTCCTGCGTGTTCCTCGCTCGGTGCTAAAGCGAGGCAACCGTTAAACGACGCTCCCCCCCCCCCTCGTGCGACCCTCAGTCAACGTTGCTTCCCCAGCCACCCATCACTGACCTGGGAGCCTCCTCGCCGCAGCGAGCGCCGCCATGTCGTCTCCTCAGCCCGCTACGGCATCCACGGAGGGTCAATGCGAAGCGGAAAGCAAAGGCGTGCGAGGAGCGCCCCGCCCCTGGCCCCGCCCCCTTCGCTGCCTTATCAAGGGAGGATCGGCTGGATCTGCAGCTCCGCCTCTTCGCAAGCGCGCAGCTGTCGCCCGCCAAAGGGAAGCGTTCCCGGCTCAGTTCAGAAATGCTGGCTTTTTGCGGTTTTAGTTTGGGAAACGATAGACCCCGAAATCGATTTTTGCGCGTGGCAAATTTGCTGCTGCTTTTTTTTTTCTTCAAAATTTTTTTATTGGTTTTCACAACATTATAAACAAATACACACATAAGGCAAACAAACATAAATCATAGCCTTATTGAAAATTACACTTATTAACATTGTTAGGTGACTTCCTCGCGTCCCCTTGGTTGAATTTCACTGCATATCCCTTTAACGGTTTTCCAAATCACAGTTCTTATAAAATTTAACTTAGACGTTAACATCCTTAGATCTTCACATTATGAAATTAAACATATTAATGCACCCCTTAACATAAATAAAATCCTAAGCCAATTAAGTATCTGCGAGCTGTTGTCGATTAATTTAACTTAACATGGCAAATTTGCTTCAGTTCGGAGCTATTTTTCGTTAAGAATTAGGAAATTATTTAACCACTCCCCCTTCCATAAATATGCTCTCTGTTCCTGTTTTTGAAAATGCAATAATAATAATAATAATAATAATAATAGGCCATTCTCACAGCAGCCTCCCCTCATGAATCTGGCACGCTTAACTAAATCTGTACTGATATTTCAGCACTGCGTTCTTCCCACGTTGTTCATTGCGTTTGTGGGCAAGGACCTCATCCTTTTATAGCTCACCACGTGAACAGTTTTCCTGGCCTTATTTATCTTCTTTATCTCCCGCTTGTAATAGAGTTTTGCTGATTTTTTATTCTGGAATATGCAGTGTGTGTGGATTGCTAACAAAAAAAATTAAAAAAAAAATGGGAGCAGGGATCGGGGTGGTGGTGATAAATAGTTATTTGCTCTATTGTTACATGATGTGTTGTGTCCATCAATATTGCCAATAACTGCTACTGACTCAAAAGCGACAAATATCTGTACTGCCGAAGGTTGGCATCTGTCTTAGGAGTCAAGGAAGAGTGCACCTGGTTGTGGGAGGGGGAAATCAATCCATTGGAGAGTTACAGTGCCTGCTGTGGCTGTAGCAGCCGATAAAAGGTAAAGGGACCCCTGACCATTAGGTCCAGTTGTGGCCAACTCTGGGGTTGTGGCGCTCATCTCGATTTATTGGCCGAGGGAGCCGCAAGCAACGGGAGCTCACCCCGTCGCGGGGATTCGAACCGCCAACCTTCTGATCGGCAAGTCCTAGGCTCTGTGGTTTAACCCACAGCGTCACCCGCGTCCGTAGCAGCCGATAGGGGAGAGATATATTTTGTTGCAGAGACGCGGGTGGCGCTGTGGTCTAAACCACAGAGCCTAGGGGTTGCCGATTGGAATGGGGTGATCTCCCGTTGTTTGGTCCCGGCTCCTGCCCACCTAGCAGTTCAAAAGCACGTCAAGTGCAAGTAGATAAATAGGTACCGCTCTGGCGGGAAGGTAAATTTTTGTGCGCTGCTCTGGTTCGCTAGAAGCGGCTTAGTCATGCTGGCCACATGACCCGGAAGCTGTCTGTGGACAAACGCTGGCTCCCTCAGCCTATAGAGCGAGATGAGCGCTGCAACCTCAGAATCATCTGCAACTGGACCTAACAGTCAGGGGTACCTTTACCTTTTGTTGCAGATGGGGCAGAGGAAGGCGTCTGGTTGTGCTGATACAGGTGTACCATGACAGTTCTTCTCTCTGCGTTTCTCCCAGCGGACATTTGTCACCTCCTCACCACAGTGGTACCTCAGGTTACATACGCTTCAGGTTACAGACTCCGCTAACCCAGAAATAGTGCTTCAGGTTAAGAACTTTGCTTCAGGATGAGAACAGAAATCGTGCTCCGGCGGCGCGGCAGCAGGAGGCCCCATTAGCTAAAGTGGTGCTTCAGGTTAAGAACAGTTTCAGGTTAAGAACGGACCTCCGGAATGAATTAAGTACTTAACCCGAGGTACCACTGTACTGTGGATACTCAACCTGACTGCCTGTCTCCAGGTTCTGTGGTCGTCAGTAAACAATTCCCACCTGGCAGGGTTGGTGTTGCCAGAATTTGCAGAAATATTTGTAATGCAGAGTTTGTCTACCAACGGGCCCAGTACCCCATAGAGCACATCCTTGGGGATCCTGCCATCTTCCCTTTTGCGGACATGACCAAGCCAGCATAGATACCCCTGATATAGTGTGAACACGCCGGGAATGTGGGCTTGGGAGAGCATATATTTGAGACTCTGTTATGTCATGTTGGAATGCCCAAAGCCTTCCTAACATGTGGAAGGTGTTGAGGTGTCACTCCTGGCAGCTATTCTGTACCTAGATATTATTCTTCACACCCCCAAAAAAGAAGTGCTGGTCTGAATTTTAATCTGTTTTAGGTATTTTAACACTTTGAATGTTTTAAAGTGTTGGATTCCCACCCCCCTTGATTTCGTAGCTTTATCTTTTTCTAAACCACTTTGAGGTTGCTGCTATTGTTGGCTTTTTACAATTATGTATACATTTTATGAAATACAAGAAATACAAATTCGTTGTGAGATGGGGTAACTTTTCCCCACACTGTGTCTGGGCTGGCGATTTGATGTTAGCGATTTGATGTTAAAACAGTTTATGTATTTATGTATTTGATGTTATACCGCTCGATTGCAGAAAAACACACACCCTGAAAGGGCACTTCACTAGTTGCAAAGTTGGAAAGGACCACAAAGGACATCTATAGTCCAACCTCTGCAATGCAGCAATCGAACCCATCACCCTGATATTAAGATTCCCATGCTCTACCGACTGAGCTATCAAGCGTCTTTCTTAAAATACTGGCAAACTTCCCCATAACCAGCAGCCCCCGCCCCCGCCAGCATCAGGAGAAAGAAAGCCTCTTTTTTCCTCTGGACCCTGAAACACGCAGACACGAAAGGCTGCGCCTACTCTACCATTGTTGCTCTATATGCTGCCTAGGTAGGCGGGCTGACGGCGGCTCGCCTTCCGATTGGCCACGGCGGCACAGAAGCGCTCCCTCGCGCCCCGCCCGCCCCCTCCGTCCGGATTGGTGAGCCGCAAGCCCCGCCTCTTCAGGAGCTCGGCCTCAGGGAGCAAAACGGGGCGGGGAGGGGACAGACGCGCATGCGCGCAAGCCTGCACGCAGCGTAAGGCCCGAGGCTCGCTTTGCCGCCGCTTTCCGTCGAGCGCCTCCCTCAGCGAACCGGCGTCATGCTGCGGGCCTGTCATCGCGCGGGGAGCACAGCGGCTCAGGTGAGGCGAAGGAGAAAGGCGTGAGGGGGGAAACGAACGGGCGGCGAGAGCCTCCTCGCGCGCGTGACGGAGGCGAAGAGCGTCCGTGAGACCGCGCCTGGCCCGTGAGGAGGAGGGAAGACCCGCGAAGGAGCCCATTGGCTGGCCCATATTGGGGTGGGGGGGCAGCCGGGGGCGTCGGCAGCCGAGGCGACTCGCGTGGTTTGCCTTCTTTTCATGAATAAATTCAAGACTACATTTCCCATCATGCACTGCGGGACGCTTGGGTCTTGTTCTCTATATCTCTATTTCTACCCGTATCTCTAGCTAGATGCGTGGCTGCAAGTCTAACCGGGGCTTTCGTAGTTCTTTATTGCCTCAGAGGCGGGCGGAAGAGAGCGAAGCCATGAAACGCTCGTGAGAACGCGTGCTCGCGTGCAGAGGCGGTGCTGTGGATGGGCGCTCCCAGTTGCCGTAGGGTCGCCACCGGAGAGAGGGCTGCTGGGTCTTGTAGGCTCCTTGGATGTCACCTCTAAACCCAGAAACAGGGCCTCCACGGGTTTCCCTCACCACTTCTTGGGGTTTTCACGTGAAGCAGCGAACTGGCTTCCAGGGGTGTGTCCTTTGGCAAGCAGCGCTGATCCATTTTTTTTTAAAGCCGGAAAGTCCCTTCTCATAGCTGGTAGAAGGACATGACCTTGCTTTAATTATTCTGTGTCCTAAAGATTACACTGTTTAATATCTGCGGCGAGAAGTGTGCTGGAAAGTCTGCTTCCTCATACATATTAAGCAGGCTGTGGTGGCAGAAAACATTATCCACTTACTCTTGAGATGCTTGTTTGTTTTGCAGGCCACAGAATCAAAAAGAGATTCTAGGGCTGAGCCTGGTCGCAGAGCAAGGCCTGGTTGCCCCACCTTCTTCTGTCATTATCCATTTAGAGATCTTGAAACTACTATTCTAATTAACTAGTAACAGTTTTGGAAAGTGGTGTGGTGTTGGAGCTTCATACTTGCTGGGTTTTTCTTCAAAGCTTAAAATTATTTTTTTGCAGTCAGGTATACCTGCCATTTCTATCATGGAACTCAAGGTGGCTTTCAATGATAAAATATACAATGCAAACAGCCCGCGTTTATCATTTAAGAAGCAGCATCCAAAAATGCCTGTTGAAACATAGTCTTGCTGGAAAGTGTGCAGCAGTTGGGCCAGATAAACTTCTGTCAGGGTAGGTTCTAGATTCTGGACAGCATAACGGCAAAAACAAAACAAAAACCCAAAATTTTATTGTGCACACCCACCACATTTCTAATGTTTGTGGGGGACTCAGAGCAGAGCCTCAGAGGTAGATCTTAATGCCTGGGGAGTTTCCTTTCTGATGGGTTATTATTGAAATAAACTGGTCCTAGACTTATGCCTTCAAAAGTTAACAATAATAATTGCACTTTGAATTGAGCCCAGAGACAAATTGGTAACCAGTAAAGATGACACTGGATCATTATAATATCACACACACACATATTCTGCGGTAATGTGAATTCAGAGCACCTTATAAGCTTTAAGATGATGGTGAACAATAAAACAACGTACCTGTATTAAAGGGGGGGGGACATGAAAAAGCATGCATCAAAAAGAACAGCTTAAAGTGGTAGTGAAAAAAGACAAGGGCATACTTAAAACTTTCCAAGATGTAAGCCCTGCTGAGTGTAGTGGCACTAACTGCTGAGTAAATATGTAGGATTATGCCGATAAAGACCTTGCCATAGGAACACCCACTGAAATCAGCCCTGTTTTTAACATTCTAAAAATGGACAATGTGGTTTTCCATCAAGCAGTTGGGGTGGCACAATTGAAGAGCCCCACTTGCTCGCTTATTCCTGCTCACTGAATTCTGATGTTTAGATTAGTGGAGCAAGAGCTTTGGTGGGTGTTCTTAAAGTGTTCTTTTTGTGAATCCTGTTAGAAAAGGGACTCGAAGATGAAGTTGGAATGGAGCCCCAGATTGCTTATTGCAGAGTTCTTTTTTATTTATTTAGAAAGAAGGCAAAAAGGGAAGTTCAAAGAGACAGCTGTGAAAATGTCTGGGACTATGACCAAGGCTGTAATCCTATATGCGCTTAGTAGCAGTGAGCCCCATTGAGCATAATGGGTCTTACGTCTGAATAAATATTCATGGGGTTGTACCGTAAAACATAGCCAGTTTATACATACTTTGGTGTAACTCATGTTAAATGTTAGTGGGACTTCGGTAAATGTGCATGTCAATATGCACATGCTCCAATATGTCATTTTGTTGAATTTTCTAACCTTGTCTAGAAAGTACTCAAAATATGTTTTTAAACACTGTAAGTAACTTTCATATGTTTTGCTCTTGCTGTTCAATGACAAGACAATCTTACTATCTGGTCTATAATCATTGGTACAGTTCAGCAGAGAGAGAAGTTCAGGCCTGTGCACTATAAAGTTGCATATAACTGAATGAATTGTAAAGTGAGATTATTGCATTTCTGTATTCTAGGTTTGTGGGGCACCCTTGGGGTGCATTGGGCTGGAAAATACAAGCTACTAAACAACAGAGCTTAGCATATAGAGTAAAAGCGTTCACACAAATTGACCAAATACTTTATTATGTGACTATTTTGAAGCCATTGAAGTCTCACAACTATATGCCAATTCTGATCTTTTGAGCGTGGGTGTTCAAATTCTGGATGCCAATCTGTCTGGCATTTTCAAAATTATGTTTTCAATTGATGGAAACTCCTGAGCTAGGGTGTGTCATGGAACACAGACTTCCAGAGTTTTCTATTTCCTAACTTCACATATGGTTTTAATGAAGGTTTTGGGCATCTGTTCTTCCTGTGGAAAAACAGAGTTATGCCAACACTTTTAAAGCAGTATTACAGTACCGTGGGGATTTTTTTAAAAAAAGTTTTTTTCCCACAGAAAGATACTTGCTTGTTAGTGGCAAACCTTTTTAGATTGGTATATTAAAAATGATTGCCAGAATATCATGGGCATGTGTGAATATTCTGTATAACATTGCAGCAGCTCAGTGAAGGGAATTCTAATTTCAGTAAGTTGTTGCAATTTTTAGCTAATTAAGTTTTAAAACTAACCTGTGTCTGACTGAATTTAATATTGCTATTACTATTTAGATGCCAGTATTTACAACCCACAACCCTGCAAGCTTTTTGTGTGTGTGTCAATTTAGGTTCTGAAAGAGATCTCTTGAAATGAATTAATGTTATATCATGACTGCAAGACTTCCTCCCAATAGTAAATAAGGTTCGTAAGCTTTTTAAGATCGTGAAATGAGGGATAAAAGGTAATCTGCTTTGTATAATTTTCAGTTAGCGTGTCTGGATCTGAGGTTACAATATTTCATGATCTTGCAATGGAGTTAGTTAGATAAATACGCTACTCGGTTTGTTTAAGTGTATTAATGCAACTGTATCAGTAGTCACTTGCTTGGTTACCTGTGGCAAATAAAAATGGCTTCCAGATGACCAGACAATGTAGTTTTATTAAATAACAAGAACGTTAATGGTTGGTGTTCCTTCAGAGTGGGCCACAAATTTTCTGTATGGGTATGTGTTGGCAGAAGGGATAATGAGATAATGTTATTTGCAAGTCTCCTCTTAACAAAAAGCAAAGCCGCAGCAACAGAACAATGATTCTGTGATTCTTTTTGAGCTACGTGGAATGGGTTTGAATGGAGCCATTGTTAACCACAAGTTTCTTCTTTTTCCTTTAGACTTGTCTGTGTGGGAGAAGTTCAGTCCGTCCATTACGTCCGGGTCGTGGATATGCTACATCTGGAGAATCTGGGTAGGTAGATCCATAATTTATTTATTTTTAAAATAAATCCTCAGTGGGGTATTCCTTTTGCTAGATAAACCAGTGCCTAGCAAAACATTTTTTGTTCATTGAGTCAAAAAAAGTGAACAGTAAATAAAGTGTGAGACAGTCTTTTGCCACATAATTGTGCCCCCTCCACATAGATCAGCCAAGCCCATTCTGCACATCATGTCACCAGCTGGTGTGAATGTGTGAAAGGAATTTATGTGTGGTAGCTAGATTGCAGAGCTGTGTGGTTTCTGCCCTGATGGTGCTTTGACAGTGGCTGGCTACTATACCATTATTATTTTAATTCCCTTTATTTATATCCTGTTCTTCCTCCCAAAGGAGCCCAAGGTGTTAGAGAAAGCCCTTGGGCTTATTAAATGTACAAGGCTAAACATTTTATTCGCCTGCCAACCTAGCAGTTCGAAAGCACCCCCGGGTGCAAGTAGATAAATATGGACCGCTTACCAGCGGGAAGGTAAACGGCGTTCCGTGTGCTGCGCTGGCTCGCCAGATGCAGCTTGTCACGCTGGCCACGTGACCCGGAAGTGTCTGCAGACAGCACTGGCTCCCGGCCTATAGAGTGAGATGAGCGCACAACCCTAGAGTCTGGCAAGACTGGCCCGTACGGGCAGGGGTACCTTTACCTTTAACATTTTATTTATTTATTCAATTTATATACCACCCTTTATCAAAGGATCTCTGGGTGGTGTAATGGAATAGAAACTGTAATAAGATCTTCGTCTTATTTACAACTATCCTGCCTATTTTAGTGTCTTATATTAAATCCCTTTCTGCATATCCTGATTCAGCCTCCTTAATTAAAGGGCCAACATTATTTTAATTGGCTTAGAAAATATTAGACAGTTGTAGCTCTAGGTACTGAACATCTGTAATCCTTGATGCTTTCTGACTTGTACTATAAATTTATTGTTGTATATCAGCATGGACTTTCTTTTTAAACAGTGTCTCTGCAGGCAAAATCATAGGAGCCAGTGTTTTGTTTGTTGGTGGAGGAGTAGGCGGAACTATTTTATATGCTAAGTATGATCCACGCTTCCGAGAAAATGTAGAGAAGACCATCCCTTATTCCAGCAACGTCTTTGACATGGTACTGGGTCCTTCTTTTAGTATTCCAACACCAAAGAAGCCAGTAAGTTTCTATCTTTGCTTTAATAACACATCTGTCATTTTTCCAGTTCTTAAGTTGTGCTATAGATTTTGCATGCTTAATGCCACTGGGAAACATAATTGATTAGAAAGCTGGATATGCTATTCACTGTCCTCAGGCTTCATAACTGTGATTCAACTGCTGGGTCAGAGTTCTTGTAAGATTTTCATGGGTATACTGAAAGATGCTGTGATTGCATGGGTTATGAAGATATACTGCCATTTTACTTAAAATGTATGCTGTTTAAAGCTGCATTTGCACACTTCTATTCCTGATTCTTTTACTCCTATCAAAATATATTGGTTAACTCCCACACTTTATAGCATTATACACATTTTCATTGGGATAAACTGGCGAATTGTCAGATTCCAGTTCTGAGAGAGTGCTTGCTTATTAGTTTCAGAGAAGACAGGATTTCACCAAGTGCCTTCTGTTCCCCTTGTAGTCTCGTGTTGACAATGAGTGCCCTTTGTGAGTGCCTTCACATGTGCACACGACCTTTCAGTGTGTTGACATGCTGCGCACTGAAAGAGATAATCTAGCTTTGGGATATGTTGTCACTTTGAAATGTTGTTTCTCTTCTGCTGCTTTTCTTACACTGCCCCAAACTGCTTCTTCCATCTTGCGCAGGGTGGGATTGATGGGAGTTGTAATTCTGCAACATCCGGAAGGCCACAAGTTATCCACCCCAGTCTAGGAGTTTTGCGTATTTAAGTGGTATATCTGTCTTACAGGCATTCTTCATAGTATGCAATTCACTGAGATTTCCCCCCCTACTCACAGATACAGTCGGGTCCATTGAAAATCTCCTCTGTAACAGAGGTAATGAAAGAATCTAAACAACCTGCTGCCAAAATTGCAAAGAGTAAAACAGAGGAACCTTCAGCTGCTAGTGAGAAAAAAGAAGGTAAGATATGATAGCTATGGACCTTATAAAAATATGCAGGATAGGGCTGACTTGTTTATGAGCAATTTATGTTTTGGAACTTGAAACTACAGTCATACCTTGGAAGTCAAATGGAATCCGTTTCGGAAGTCCGTTCAACTTCCAAAACGTTTGAAAACCAAAGTGCAGCTTCTGATTGGCTGCAGGATTAAAGAATGTTCCTTTGCAACCTTTCCTTCCAAAAACTCACATACAGTTGCAAAATTCTGTGTTGCGTTCATATGGTGCAGAAAGCATGGCAATCTAAATTACTAAATTTTATATCTCACCCTTCCGCCAAAAGAAGCCAAGATGGCCAACATCTGCAATAAAAATACAATTAAAAAAACCCCCACGTAAAACATTGTAAAAGCATTAAAAACTTCTAAAAACACAATGAAACATGTAACCAAATCATCAGCCTGGATAAGCACACTGAAACAAAAACGTTTTCAGCAGGCGGTTCTTCTTGACACCTGTATTAAATAATTCATCCTTCTACAGTATTGACTCAGTATAGAAAATGAGGCCTGTACTGGTGTAAAGACTCCTATATCACCACCATCCATTTATGGAACAATTGAGAGAGAAATAAGCCAGTTAATTTGGACATTCACTTTTAATTTATGCCCAGCCAATCTGGTTATAGCCTGGTGAGATTGACACGAGCTTGGCAAAATTGGAAGGGTTGTGGTCAGCATGGCATTTATCTTCATTTGAGGTGGGAATGCCCACAGGTAGGAAGATTTTGCGATGAGATACTAAAGAAATCAGCATTGTAACTGGACAAACAACGAAACAGGAAAAATAATGCCTTTTCATTGTTTTATCTGTGGGCGCGTGATTATAGTACTTACAGATTTGATATTCATACCTGTCACAGCCAGACTTGTGATAACATAACTGTGGAAGTGAAGTAGATCCCCTACTATAGTTCTTGGGTATAGTGAACTTTGGAAAAAAGACACTGGGAAGCTTAGACATCAAATCCACATATTTGAAGGGCAAGTAGAATGGGATGTCTTTTTTGCAGAATGAGGTTTTTTTTATTTGTCATGCAAATAAGCCAGATAGTACAAGGATGATACCAGCACTACATGACACATTTCGGAAAAGTAATTAATGATTGGAGTGTCCAGGAAGGTACGATCATCGCATGTTGTTTGCATATTCCTTACACATCTTTGTCTGATGAATACGATACTGATGGATTCCTTCTTCTATATTATACCTGCACTGACAGAGAATATTATGTTCCCTTGGTTGTCATATAGTTCTTGTGTTTTTTTTTTTTTTGTTTATTGGTGTTGCTGTTTGATACACGCGAATAATTGTGGTTCTGAATAAAGTTTTTCAAAAATCTCAAGAAAGAAGAGCAAGGACCAAATAAAAGCAGTAAAAGAGGCTTAGAATCTTCAAATCGTTTCCCTTTTTCTTTTTTCAAAAGTTACTCCATTCAGATGGTATGTCAGTTTATAAAATTTTTGTCATGGTTTTAATTTATATTTGCATGTGGATAATTACAGCATCTTCAGAAGCGGCTCAGATAATTTCAGCGACAGGTGAAGCTGTTTCCGTTCCAGCTCCAGGCATGCAGGAGACAGAACAGAGCAAAAGTCATGCACCTCTTGAAGGAAAACACAAACCTCCTGACCTAGGTATTGTTTGGTTCTTTTTGCAAACTCCCGGCCTCTTTACTTTTGAAATCCTGAAAGAAAAGAACTTTGCAAAACTAGAGTTAAATTCTGACGAATCCCTTTGTTTGTTCCATTGTTCCCTCTGGTGGCCTTATCAAATTTTAATCAAGATACACGAAGGAAAAGGGAATATATTTGTAAGTGATGATAGAATTCACCAGGGGTCCAGACATTTTGATTGGCTTCAATAGCCTTGCCAGAATCTCTGTTATAAGGACCTTCCTCCTGCCCTTCAAACAGTCTTAATACAGTACATGTTTCTCTGGAAGAAAGTCATTTTTCTTTGCCCAATAAAACTTACTCCCAGGTCAGGAAGTGACTAGAGTTGAAAGCACAGGTGACTTCCTCATGCTGTGCCTCCATGAGATATTGAAGACAGTTTCTTCTCAGGTCCATATCTTGGAGATGGAAACAGGCAATCATTTTGGGCATTGACTAACCAATGTGCCCTCAGCATCTTGGCTGCCCACCACACTCAGGTCCAGTTTGCCTTCTGGGGCCAGAGGAAAACCCACCACTAAAATGGGCAGTCTCAACATACCCCTCTACCTTGAAGTGGGCAGGGATTTTCTCTTTTGTTTCACTAAGCCCTTCAAAGTTCTGAATTGGTGCAGAGATGACCCCAGTTTCTAAGCTAGAGAGGAAGGCTGGGGCTCTTTGTATTACACTTGTTAGAAGGTGAACAGAAATACGGAACATGGGTGGTTACTCTGTAGTGTTAAGTTCTCGCTGATTTCTGAATGTAATGTCCTGGCCTAGCACATTGTCACCTTACTGAATTTATTATTGCTACGTGGATTGGTTTAATCATGGAGCATGACCAGCCAAGAGATCAGCTTGTTGGCAAAAGACACTTCTAGAACACTGACCTCTCGGCTGTTTCTTAACAGTGAAATAGCTGTCTCATGAACAAACTTCTATCAATCTTGGTTTTAGTTTTCAGTGTTTTATTAAAATGCAAACCTTTATACCTAGGTGAAAAACGTGTAAAAGAGAGGCCAGCTGATGAGGTTGCAGCTCGTCTTGCAAAGCAAGATAAAGAGGAACAAGCGAAGGTTTCTGGTATGTAGGCAAGCAGTATACCTTGGCAGTTTCAAGTTCGGCTTGCTTTTCAGCTGCAAGAGTAGCTGTGTAATAAGGGTGGCTAGTTTCACTTTGCCCTGTCAGCTTCGTCTTGGCATGAAAATGATCTACCTGGGGAGGGGTATACTTTGCCCACGTTTTCAGAAAAACCCTATGAAGAATGTCTGAGTTGCAGTAGTTTAAGCATTTTGCTTTGGAGCGGAAGCGTCTCTAACCATTCTTCTGCCCTCCCAGAATGTAACTGAAACTTATTTTGGTGTATAGATTTACAAATTATTCAATTCCCACCCTTAACTGCTATGTCATGTAATCAGTGGAACCTGTTTTACAGTTTCACACCTTACATTCACTCGCAGCTTAGGCTCTGTGCAGTAATGCTTTCCCCCAGTTGAAAGCCAGTCAAAGCAAAAAATGTCTTCAATTGTTTCTGGAAAGTGCAGATAGTGGGCATATGTCATATCTCAACAGGAATGCTGTTCCACAGAATAGGAGCAGCTGCACTGAAAGCTCTTATCCAAATTGCTGCGGAGTGGGTTTATTGTATTTTTGGAACTTGTGGGAGTTCTCCTGCAGACTGAAATGACCTGGGTATATAGTAATAACCTGGTCTCTTAAGTAACCTAGTCCTTAGCTGTACATGGCTATATGTGTGGCTCAAGACCATACAGTGGAACCTCGGTTCCCGAACGCCCCCGTTGTCATACGTTTCGGTTCTCAAACGACCAAAACCCAGAAGTAAATGCTTCCATTTTCAAATGTTTTTCGGAACCTGAACATGCGACGTGGGTTCTGCTGAGTGCAAGAACCTCTTGCAACCAATGAGAAGCCGCGCTTCGTTTTTCGAACGTTTCAGAACGTTTCTTCTGGAACAGATTTTGTTTGGGAACTGAGGTACCACTGTAATACATAAACTTACCTTTCCCCATATGCACCAGCCCAGATCCTGTGATCATAATCTCAACCCCTTCTTCATGTGCCTGCTCCATGAGATGTCTGGAGGGTGGCAACATGTGAATGGGCCTTTCCTATAGTGGCTCCCCATTCGTACAGTGCTCTCGCCAGGGAGGCTTGCCTACTGCTTTCATTACATATCTTTAGGCGCTAGGCAGAAATGTTCCTCTATAACCAGGCCTTTGTCTGATTAAAAAATCTGTGGCCTTTTTCAAAGTGTGGGAGTTTGATTCTTTAATTTTGCTTTTGCATTTTTATGCTGTAAGCCGTCCTGTAATCTCCAGATGAAGGGTTGTAAATAAATTTAATCAAGAAAATACAATAAATTATATGTTAGCTCCAGCATCGTGAACTTGGCTTAGTAGCAGATTGGGCAGCTAATGCAAATGCATAAGCTGGTGGTAGTTTGCCCCCAGAAGCAGCCTAGCTGCCATAATCTGAGCCAGCGGCGTGGACCAGACGTGTATGGAAAGAAGGAAATACAAAACCATGCAATGCAAGGTGAGAAGTGGACAAGCCAAATTGTTTTACTTCTTCTCTCACCAGCTCTTGCAGCGACCTTGGAAAGTGCTTTGAACGGCACTGCTCGTGCAACCGTGCATGCGATTACACTCCAGGAGGCTGCCGTACAGGCTGTCAATCTTCATGCCCAGAAGTTAAGAGAGGCTATGGATAATTCTGAGGTGTGTGTGTTTGCTTAATTAATTACTTTAAAATGTGACATAATTAAATACAGTGGTGCCCCGCAAGACGAATGCCTCGCAAGACGGAAAACTCGCTAGACGAAAGGGTTTTCCGTTTTTTGAGCTGCTTCGCAAGACGAATTTCCCTATGGGCTTGCTTCGCAAGACGAAAACGTCTTGCAAGTTTGTTTCCTTTTTCTTAACACCGTTAATACAGTTGCGACTTGACTTCGAGGAGCAACTCATAGAACGCAGTGTACATAGTAGCCTTTTTTGAGGTTTTTAAAGACTTTGGTGATTTTTGAAGCTTTTCCAAAACTTCTTTTGCAGCCATTTGGTAAGTTAAGCTTTTAAAACTTTGCAAGAATCTGGAAGCTTGTGTGTTTTTTTTCCTTCATTTTTATGATTTTCTGTGACCATTGGGCCACTCTGCTGTTTTTAAAAAAAAATTCTGGATTTGAATTTCTGTGTGCTGGGTGGCTGGGGGAACAGTTGGGGAGGGGTTTGCAAGAATCTGGAAGCTTGTGGGTTTTTTTCTGCATTTTTATGATTTTCTGTGACCATTGGGCAACTCTGCTGTTTTTTTAAAAAAATTCTGGGTTTGAATTTTGAAATGCTCTTTACAGTATGTGTGACTTTAAAGAGCACTTAATAAACTCGTGTTGTACCAAATTTGGCTTTGTTTGGACTTTTTTTGACCATAGGAACGCATTAATTGATTTTCAATGCATTCCTATGGGATTTCGTGCTTCGCAAGACGAAAAATTCGCTAGACGAAAAAATTCGCGGAACAAATTAATTTCGTCTTGCGAGGCACCACTGTAAATCCAAAGCTACTTGGCTTTCTAATAGGAAAGTGAGGTAAATGTCATTGTTGTCATAGTTATTTGTAATATAGGAAAGGAATTTTGCCAGGACTTCACAAAAAAAGAATATGTGTGTGTGTGTGTGTGATTTAAGATCTGTATGAATCTGCCAGGATAAGTCATCCAGAGTTTTGGAATTGAGTATGATCTGTATGCAAGCTTCATCCAGCTCTCCTTTTCATCGGACCCAAGTGTAGTTGTGCAATGAGTAAATGGCTGGATGAAATCTGACCCCTCTTTGCCAAGATTGCTCACAAGAGACCTGTCATTCGCTTTACCATACCACTTGCCCTTCATGGGATTAGGAACATGACTGTCAGGAAGCCCTTATTTATTGCAGCGATCAGGCCTGAAGGAATCAACCCTACTTTGCTGTTACTATGATGTTTCTCCATGGGACAACTGTTGCCAAGAGAAGGCTTTTCTTGATAGATATCTATAGATAGGTGTCAAGTTGTTTACTGGCAGGATTCCTATTATCCATGCTGCTACGATCACCCATGCTCCCTTCCTTCCTTTGTCCACTGTCTGACAATCTTGGGTATCTTCTGTCATCAACACTTGAGGATCCGCTCGTTATTTTGGTTCCAGGGACTGATGTTATGGGTAGTTCTTAATACTGTATTTGTGTCTTTATCTACCTTAATTAATACTAGCTTTTACTTAGTATAATGGCCTTCCACCTGTTGCTGATCCCAGCCTCCAGTTTGACTTTGCCTCAAGTGCCTCCATGACCACCTTCCAATGAAGGGTTTTTGGAAAACCTGCACAGTACCTGTGGGACATTAAGAACGTTCAACCTCAGGACTCTTGCTCTTATTTGCTTTAGTGCATCTTCACTGACAAGACCACAGCACCATCTGCAGATGAGCAGCATGTCTCATATGATGAGAATATGATGTTCTTTGAGAGAGAGAGAGAGAGGAAGATGGAGAGGTCTGGATCCATCACAGCTGCAGACATGACCTGTTGTCCTAGCCAGAATGATTGGTCTCAGCCATTAATGGATGTGGGTTCTAGTTAAGCCCTGCTGTCTTCCTATGACAGTTTTCTGTGATTATGATGGTTTCATTTTGATATTTTCATATAGTGCTGCCTTGGTTTACAACCATAATCTGTTCCGGAGGTCTGGTTGTAAACCAAAATAGGTTGTAACCCAAGGTGCGCTTTCACCAATGGGGCCTACCAAAAAAATGGGTTGTAATTTAAAAAAAAAAAGGGTTGTAATCCAAAAAAAGGGACACACACTTCCGGGTTTGACGTGGTTGTAATCCAAAGTGGTTGCAAACCAAGGTACCACTGTACTTGGTTTCTTCAACTATATCTGAGAAGGTGACTCTCATGATAACTGGACATTTTTACTCTACTCACTGATGGATGGATGGAGTTACCTGTTTCTGTATATACTGCTTCATCAGAGCACGATGTAGGTCTGATCTTCCTTTTCTGCTGCTTGTGTTACATCGTGCAGACTTATTGTCTGCTTCTGTAGAGAAACGTTTGTAAAAATACATGTTGCACAACAAATTTGATGGCAAACTAATCATTTTCCATGTTCTTTGTAAACGTGTAGAATTTATCAGCTGAGGAGGCATCTGATAGATTTTTGGCAACTTGTGTAAGTGTGTGCTGATTTCTTAACAAGCAGTTAGAAACCTGAGAAATTGAGGACGATTGTGCATTTTGCTAGGTTCCAAGTGATAAAAAGGCAACTCAGTGGAGGACGTTGGAGGAAGCGTTGAAGGATCGTAGAAGAGCTGTTGATGAAGCTGCAGACGTCCTTTTAAAAGCCAAGTAAGATTTCTTAGCTTCAGCAGGAATCCGGTAGAAAGCAAAGCAATGAAATTAAGATGATAAAAATAATAATAAAATGTTTAAATATGAACTAATAGAGCCAGTGTGGTGTAGTGGTTAAGAGCGGTAGATTCGTAATCTGGGGAACCAGGTTCGTGTCTCCACTCCTCCACATGCAGCTGCTGGGTGACCTTGGGCTAGTCACAGTTCTCTGAAGTTTCTCAGCCTCACTCACCTCACAGTATTTGTTGTGGGGGAGGAAGGGAAAGGAGATTGTTAGCCGCTTTGAGACTCCTTCGGGTAGTGATAAAGCGGGATATCAAATCCAAACTCCTCTTCTTCTAATATGGGGCTATGCACATAAAATAGCTTTTTATGCAGACATCAAGCTTGATGTTCAGTGGTTAGGAATGGTAGGCTCAGCCCTCACCCCAAAATCACTCCCAAACATGCCATGGACTGACAGATTTTATATTTCACGTTTTTCTTTTAACAGACAGTGAATATTAATATAGCTAATTGGTGGCTTCTGATTCTGTTTAGAGAAGAATTGGAGAAAACAAAGGAAGTGATTGATGGTGCCAAGAAGTCTCAGATTCCTGGGGCCAAGCCTCACATCCAAGCTGCAGAAGAGAACCTTCGTCATATGATTGTTGATCTGGACAATGTGGTCAAAAAGGTAAACTTTGGCCAAATTAGCTTTAATGATTTCCCATTGGATGCTTATGAATATCCAGTTGGATGCTTATGAATATGATTTCCAGTTGGATATTTATTCACATTATGAATATAACAGAGCACTTGAGTACTTGTGAGATTGTCTTTGGGATACCAGAGCATCTGAGAACTAACCACATCTTCTAAACTGTTGTATTTGAACCATAAGGAAGTAGAGAGTGGTGAAAAAGTCTTATGACTTTTTTACGTTGGCAGAATCTGTGATATGAGTTGTACAGGGCTTGAGGCAATGATAGTCATTGGGTACAGCCAGTGCTCCCCCCCCCCCCCAAAAAAAAATATGTTTGGGGTACTCTCATTTTCTTACTCATATTGAAATACTGCCCCTCAATGAGGCCAAACTTAGATTCACAAAATGTTTAGGGGTATGTGTCCTCCCAGAAAAAAAACACTGGGTACAGCACATAAAGGCACGGCTATACTCAGAGATGGCACTGTGCTGCTTTTTCTTGACCTCGAGCCTAAGATTCAGGGAATCTTTTTGAGTACAGGCAAACTCCCATTTACGCATGTTCAATATGTGCGCAACTGTGCACACACGTATTGCGCCAAATTTGGAAGCGACTCCAAAAGGGGCGTGGTGGGGGCAGAACAGGGTGTTTGCAGAATTTTTCAATTATATTTCATATATACGCAATTTCACTTGAATGTGTGGTGCCTTGGAATTAAACTTCTGGATAAATTGGGAGTTACCTGTATTTGCTCAGCTCTTTGTCATTCTCCTTAAGATATTTCAAAATCAATGTTGTGGGCTGTGGCTTTTACAGCTGGTTGCTAATGAAGTATTAGTAACCAGTTGTGATCTGGCACAGTAGCTCTCTGTGCATGTCTCTCTTAAGCTTCTGGAAACTGGAGAGACTACATCTCTTTTTAGAACTGCTCTTTGTGATTTAACTTAGTAAGCTTGTTCAGGTAATCTGTTTATTAAGCTGAGAACAGCACAAGCCTTTTGCTTGTGCATGGAGCCGCTTTGCTCCTTCCTCTGCACCAAACAAGTACGAAGCCTCTAATTAACCGTAACCCCCCATTCACCCAAATTGGAAAACTATGGTTACCAGCTTTGGAAGAAGCTAATAATAAACCTTAGTTGAATATCCTGGCTTGTTCAGAAGCCAGTTAATCATTGTTTCCTGGTTTGGATGAAATGGGAAAATGTGGCTAATTTTGGATTTCCTGGTATTTTCACTGCCAAAGTATGCAGGCAAGACTTCTGCCAATTTTGTTTTAGCTGCTCTTATTTTGTAACTTTTTAAAAAAGCGTTTTGGTTCTGATTTTTGTAATGTACCAAACAGAGTAAAAATGTTTAAACCAATGAACCAGTTAGGGGCTGTGCAGTAATTTAATGTCCCTGTTCCTTATCTCCTCTGTCTTCAAGAGGGATAACATGTCTGCCTGTATAGGCTTTCTGTTGAAATGTGATTCCTCTGCCTTTCTTTTATTAGATTCTGTATGCAATGCAAATGTAGTTGTCCTAGTTTAGGTCTTTCAAGTTAGAAAATATCAAATATTTTGTTTCTGCTCTGAACATTAAGTACATTCAGATGAACTACCCCTCCCTGCTTTAACTACATGTATGTACAGTTAGACCTTTGCCCTCATTTCCAGCTGAATATATAATGCAGTGACTTCTGGTATCTGCAAAGAGTGGTTAATGAATTTGGATGACTATTAGACTATTATTTCATTTTTAATCCTCATGGTGTTGCCAGCTATAAATATTTGCAGTGCCTGCCTTAAGAATGCTTTTCTTTTCTCTGTTTATTCCTTAGGTGCAAGCAGCCCAGTCAGAAGCTAAAATAGTAACTCAGTACCATGAACTTGTAACCAAAGCAAGAGAAGAATTTCAGAAAGAGCTTGATAGTGTTACTCCAGAAGTTCAGTCTGGTTGGAAGGGACTAAGTAAGTAATATGTTTAGTTGTGCTCCTGACCATCTCTACTGGTACGCCAAAGTTTAGAGCACTAAATAAAACTTTCATTGATTTCCCAATTTGGCCCAGGAGCCCATTCCTCACAAAACACACCTAACATAATATGTGATATCAGGTGTGGGGGCAGGTACAGACAGTTACAAAGGAATAATTAGGAACTTAAAGGGAGCTCTTGATTGTTCCTTTGCAAGCAGGGCTCTCTTGGCACTTTGATCAACTATATTATAGTGGTCCTTGTTTGGGAACTTATGGGTTTGGTGCACAGTCACACATATATTGGGCATGGCTAAAACGTTTGCCGCCTTATATATTTGAGCTTTCAATAAGCAGAGGGGGTTAGGGTCAAAAATTAAAATGGGTGGAAAGCTAAAAGCATTTAAAAACCACAAATTAGAAGTAAAAGAAAAAGTGTGTTTGTTAACCAAATAAAGTCTGATTGTTTTACAGAAAAAAGGGAGGCAGGATGTACATTTCCTTAATAAACAGAACACATTGTTGTTGGAACAGTAGTTATGAGAGTTTGTTTCCGTCACTCTGCTCTCATCTAAGTATTTAATAGAAAGGGTAAAGGAACAGCAGATAAACTATGGCTGAATAACACATTTGAAGGGAGTGTGTGCCTGTGCTCTCAGTTTATCTGAACTGGGGACACTAAGTTGTACCCTCTCAGAAGGGAGTACAATAATATTTTTAAGGTGGATATCAGCATGCACACTCTAGCACTGTTTGCACTTTTTAAAAAGTGCATGAAACCTGGGCTTTTTGAGTTTGGTGGGGTCTGATAAAGCTTTTCTGAAGGACAGAAAATCTTTTGAGGGGGGGAAACACCAGGCGCCCTTCACCCTCTCCAATTAATGGCTGTAATTAGCTTAGATCATTGTAAGCCTCCACACTTCAGCATGGCCCAGATGGTTTTATGAAATGAACCATTCCATGCTGTACTTTCAGGTGTACTCTTTAGTAATGATTGAATTGTCTGCTTGCATCTGTGCTCTTCCACTCCTGCATGCTTCTAACAGCTCGTTGATCTGCTTCTGTGGACATGCTTTAATTTTTCCAAACCTTCATTTTCTCTTGCAGAGATAACTGATATCGGTGAGTTCTTTTCTCATTTCTGCTTTCTGTAAACGCTGTGTGTCTTTTGCATTTCTTCTTGGGAATGGGATGGCAAGTACATGTATCCATGTTGCTTCAGTTGTTTGGATTTTTACTTCTAAGAGTAACTAGAGGCTCTGTTTTGGTGTGTAACAAAAAAGAAGATGATCTGTTTTGACAGTCACAAGGCTGTGAGTGTAGATAATCATCAGTGCACCTCTAGTCATATGTGATGGTGACATGAGTAAAAACATATACCCTAAGCTGTCTGCAGATGACTGTTTTACAGATGGCTGGAATGTAGGACTGAACGTAAAAAACGGTCACTGTTAGGCAGCTACAGGAGAGCTATGAGATTCAGGTGAGGGTCAGATGCCTTGTCAATCCCAGCAGGTATATAAGAGGACGACCCAGCCTGCCCAGTCTTCATTCCCTTTGAGAAAATCTACTATAGCAGAAGAGTCAGCTATTAAAGCCCCAAAAGTTTCTGCTTACACCAACCCCTCTGTAGACTAAGCAAATTGACCAGTAGGGAGCATGTTGCAGTAAATGCCCATCTTGTATATCACGCATGCACATACTACACAAATACTATGCATCGGGTGGTTCATGCTTCTCAAAGTTAAGTTATAGCTGACATTGGAGAGAGATAAACTAGATACTTGGGATAAACTAGATACTTGTGTGCTGTAAGAACCTCCAATATCAAACCAGTTTTAACATGAATGCTTTTGCCGGCAGACTTCATCCTTTATATTCAGCCCAAAATATTTGCTGCAGTATTCTTTGCAGCTATTTCATTTGGCTCTTTTCATTTTCCAGTGTTTCATTTGGCTCTTTTTACTTCTTAACATTATTGTTTTAACGGTAGTTGGTTGACTCCATGAGACCATTCAGAAATCCCTGAATAAGTATATTTTTGCTTTTATCTGGTTAGATCAGTGGGCATCACTTTTTTCCTCCTTTCATTTAATACTAGTCCCAGGCCCCAAAAGGTATCCTGAAATTTTAGACTCAGCACAGATGACGTCCTGCTTCTAGGTATAAGAACTATAACGAGAGAAGCTTAATTTGGTGAACATTTTCTTTGAAAAGCACAGAAACCCCTCTTGGGTTTCATACCCAGCAGCTTTCTTTTGAATGAACAGCATTATCCTGTGTTCTGAACCAAGGGGGAATAAGCAGTCATATTTGACTGAAGCAGTCACATCAGTTTAAAATTACCTGCTTTGCTCATGCAGATAATTAGATTATAAAGGTCTGATGTCCTTTTTACAGTTTGCTGTATCTAACCGTCTTCTCTCTTCAGCTGGCAAGCTGACAACAGACGACTTGAACTCTCTCATTGCTCATGCTCACCGACGTATAGACCAACTCAACAAGGAGCTGGTGGAGTTGAGAGTCCGAGAACAGCAGCACATTGAGACAGCCCTGGAAAAGCAGAAACTGGAAGATAAAAAAGCTTTTGAGTCAGCAGTGGCAAAGGCACTAGAACGTCATAAGAGTGAAATCCAAAGTGAACAGGAAAAGAAGGTAAGCACTGTGCTTATTTTTCAGTCTTGTCATGAACATTCTCTGTGCATGTATGCATGCAGCTGCTGCACACACATTTTTAGTCGTTTGAAAGGGAAGAACACAGAATGTTAATTCTGCTGAGTAATATGAGCAGATCTCCGTACAGCTTTGTACACTGTGGATCTGGTTCTCGATAGGTTTTTAGTACATACTTTCAGTTACTCGGTTGCACCGCCCAGGGACCCACCTTAGACACAAGATCCATCTACCAGCAGACACAGTCAAAGGAAGCATTTGGACCAATTAATAAGTGGAACTGGCTGCAGCAACTGAGACAGCTAAAGCAGTTGCTGTGATGCGAGTTGTTCAGAAATAAGGTGCAGTTCCTGGCAAATTTATGGGAAAAGGCCATTCTCTGTGCATCATCAAACCAGTATGACCATGCACCCATCTAAAAACTCTTTTTTAACTGTCTTCTTCAGTCACTAATAAGTCTTGTAAAAATCCTGAAAAAGCTGCTCCTTTAAGAAAATAATGTACCTGCATTTTATTGTAAAAGAAGGAAACATAAGAAAGTGCTCAACAGGTTTTTTTGTATGCACTCCCTTGAACCTCCCCAGCGTATTCACAACGAGACACCTTTTTTACCTTTTGCAACTTTTAAAATTAGACTTCAGAGGACAGATTCATTTTAAGCCTGTTTTGCTTTCAAAAGCGCTCTTAGCTCTTTTTAAGGATGGGGAAGGCAGTCAGAAATTTCAAAATGTTTGTTGTAGCGACAAATTCAGCAATGTATTAATTCACGTGACACAGCACTGTCCCATTTCTTAGATAAAATTGCGTCTTTGTCCAGTGGCTCAGGTGTGGGTATCTGTTCTTGTAAAACCAGCTAATTACATGGGTCCCTAATAGGCTACAAAGTGGTGACTGCTAGTGACTTTTTGGCAGGTTGAAGAAGCCAGAGAAGTAATGGAGACTGAAATGAGGACTCAGCTCCGCCGGCAGGCTGCTGCCCATGCTGATCACTTGAGAGATGTGCTCAAAATCCAAGAGCAAGAACTCAAGCTGCAATTTGACCAGGTGGGGTTTGTGATATGATTGTGAAGGGTCCGTTGGCTTTGAGTGCAGCATTTTGCTTCACTATAGTCTCAAAAGACTTGCCTTTTTAATGCATTTTTAATCTTTTGTTGGAAGCTGCCCAGAGTGGCTGGGGAAACCCAGCCAGATGGGTGGGGTATAAAGATTAAATTATTATTATTATTATTATTGTTGTTGTTGTTGTTGTTGTTGTTGTTGTTATTGCCTTCTTAAAATCTTGATCCCAGCCATGATAATGCAGAAGTGCCATTGATCTAAGCTGAAGTTGTTTCTATGTAAGTGCTCAAGATTGTGCATTTGTGGATTTATTTCCGCTGACCTCAGCAAACACATGATTTAATTGCAAGTACATGTGGGACAATATGTTTTATTACATACTCGATGTCCTAAATCCGATTCCAGGCACAAAGGTGGCAAAAATTATTTGTTGTAGCGTGGCTTTTTCTTTTCTCCATCAGGACAGGCTCTATCATAAATCATTTTAAATATTAATGGAGAAAAGACGGTTTTTTGATGCTACAAAGTACACTGCCCCGCTCAAATAGGCACTAAAAATCTGACATCTTTAGAAATGGTTCTTAAGAAGATGATCGCTGGTGTAGCAGCGTTCGAAGCTCCCATTGTTCTAGGTGTGTTTTGCGACAGGGAATTTCATTAAAAATGAGCAGTTTCTGAGCTCCGGGCACAGTACTGCACTTAAAATTTCAGAAATCTGCCACTGATGGAAGTAAAGAGGACCTTTTTCTGCCTCCTCTTCCAGCCACTCTCTGAAAACTGGAGAAGGGACCCTCATAATAATATTAAGGGGGCGGGCAGTGGAAGTATGTTTTTTGCAGTCTTACAATGAGAACTAGACCATGTGAAAAATGAACATAAGATTTTAGCTGCAGTTCATTCATTTTCAGCTTTGTATTGTTATAAAAGAGTGTACCTAGACACTCCATTGTGGCGCCCATAACCTAGGTTTAAGGTGCTGTTTAGCTCCTAGCTTTCATATCTCAGTTTCTAACACTGTGGTGTACTCGCCTTGGGAAGATGATAGTGTTCATGAAAGCTTATTTTGATACTGTGTTTGGTTTCAGGACTTGTCGGAAAAACTCAGTGAACAAGAAATGCAGTATAAACGCCTTACTCAGGAACAGCTTGACAATTTCACTCTGGACATCAACACAGCCTATGCCAGGCTGAGGGGAATTGAGCAGGCCGTTGAAAGTGAGTATGGGAAATCTGACAGGAGTGTGCTGTCTGGCTAATTTCATTTTCTGATTGAGTAACCCTGATCTAGGGACGCGGGTGGCGCTGTGGGTTAAACCACAGAGCCTAGGACTTGCCGATCAGAAGGTCGGCGGTTCGAATCCCCAAGACGCAGCGAGCTCCCGTTGCTCGGTCCCTGCTCCTGCCAACCTAGCAGTTCGAAAGCACGTCAAAGTGCAAGTAGATAAATAGGTATCGTTCCTGCGGGAAGGTAAACGGCGTTTCCGTGCACTGCTCTGGTTCGCCAGAAGCAGCTTAGTCATGCTGGCTACATGACCCGTAAGCTATACGCCGGCTCCCTTGGCCAGTAAAGCGAGATGAGCGCCGCAACCCCAGAGTCGGCCACGACTGGACCTAATGGTCAGGGGTCCCTTTACCCTTTACCTTTAACCCTGATCTATCATACTAGCTCCAAGCATGCCAATACGCCCTGGAACCTGGTGTGGTTGGTTGGAATGGTGAGAGGCAGTCCCTGCAGCTGATCTCTTTGTCGTGCACAAAGAGGCAGATGCTACCACTTGCACGGATTGTGGGAACAAATTGTGATCTCCCTCTGCTTCATGTGCGGCTCTCTGCTCCTGATGGTATTCAACTACAGTGGTACCTCAGGTTAAGAACTTAATTCGTTCTGGAGGTCCGTTCTTAACCTGAAACTGTTCTTAACTTGAGGTACCACTTTAGCTAATGGGGCCTCCCGCCGTGCCGCCGCCACGCAATTTCTGTTCTAATCCTGAAGCAAAGTTCTTAACCCGAGGTACTATTTCTGGGTTAGTGGAGTCTGTAACCAGAAGCGTCTGTAACCCGAGGTACGGTAGTACCATTAAATTATTAAATTCAGAATATATACAGTGGTACCTCGGGTTACATACGCTTCAGGTTGCAGACGATGAGAACAGAAATCGCGCGGCGGTGCAGCGGCAGCAGGAGTCCCCATTAGCTAAAGTGGTACCTCAGGTTAAGAACAGTTTCAGGTTACGAATGGACCTCCAGAACGAATTAAGTTCTTAACCAGAGGTACCACTGTATATTTTACTGAATACACCAATGACCTTATTGGACCTAACTTATTAATTTCAGAGAGTCTGCTCCACACCAAAATTCTGGCATGACCCTTTGTGAATTGGGAGCGGGTTGAAGGACTTTGCAACGATGTGATACACTCAAGCGGAAAATGCTAGACCCGGATAACTCTGGTTCTTTTCCATCGTATGTGATGTATTTAGGGGAGGCTTCAAGAGTTAATCTCCAGCCACTAAAGAGAGAATTGCCAGACCAAATCAGCAGATGCTCAGGCACACTTTCCCCTTCTTCTCTATGACAGAATGTGGCGAGAAGGTGCTTCCCTTCTGTAGATAACATCCAGAGGTCAACTTGGAAAGGCCAGATCTCAGTAGATGCTTTGCTTGCTCCTGCAGGCTGCCAAATGACCAGTCTGCACAGCAGGATTTGCCAACCTGGTTCCCCCAGGCTTTGGACTAGAACTCCCATCAGCCAGACAGGTTGGCGGAGCCTGCTATACATAAACAGCTTTAAGCAAACTAAGGCCCACCTTAATTTGAGAGCTGGTGCAGCGCATGGGATATGAAATTTGAGTTGTGATGTCACTGGCTCAGGTGTATCCTGTTGCAAGCCATCATTCTGTCCGAGCCATGCACTGAAGTACAGTGGTACCTCGGGTTACATACGCTTCAGGTTACAGACTCCGCTAACCCAGAAACAGTGCTTCAGGTTAAGAACTTTGCTTCAGGATGAGAACAGAAATTGTGCTCCAGCGGTGTGGCGGCAGCGGGAGGCCCCATTAGCTAAAGTGGTGCTTCAGGTCAAGAACGGACCTCCAGAACGAATTAAGTACTTAACCCGAGGTACCACTGTACTGATCTCACCCTACGAAGCTACTTCTGTTGGGGTTCTTGAGCTAATGTCTGAGCCACTTAATCGCTCTTTAAAAGTGGACTTGCTGTTAAGCCACTGTGGGATTTTATGTTACAGGCCATGCTGTTGCTGAGGAGGAAGCCAGGAAGGCCCATCAGCTGTGGCTTTCGGTTGAAGCTCTGAAGCAAAGTATGAAAACTGCTTCTGGAGACAGTCCCACCGAGCCCCTGGAGAGTGCAGTAGAAGCTATCCAGGCCAGCTGTTCTGACAACACGTTCACCCAGGCCTTAACAGCTGCGCTTCCACGGGAATCGCTCAGTCGAGGAGTGTACACGGAAGAGGCACTAAGGGCACGCTTCCACACTGTCGAAAAGCTGGCGAAGAGGGTGGCCTTGATAGACGAAACAAGAAACAGCTTGTATCAATACTTCCTCTCTTACCTCCAATCCCTTCTCCTCATGCACCCTCAGCAGCTGAAGCCGCCTTCTGAGCTAGGCCCCGAAGACCTGGACACATTTAAGTTGCTCTCTTACGCATCCTATTGCATCGAACATGGAGACCTGGAGCTGGCAGCTAAGTTTGTCAATCAGTTGAAAGGGGAATCCAGGAGAGTGGCTCAGGACTGGCTGAATGAAGCTCGGATGACGCTAGAGGCAAAGCAAGTGGTGGATATCCTGACTGCCTATGCCACTGCTGTGGGTTTAGGAACCACTCAGGTGGACTGATGCAGATGAGCTATGCAAGGCTACCGTGTCTTCAGAACCACACAAATGCAAGATTCGTTAACAGTGCCGGGGAGGAAACCAAAGGTTTAGATCTAGGAGGTTTTGAAACCGTACCAGAGTTGTGATGTCACTTGGCAAGACGTGGTGTTCTGTCCCTAGTTTTCTTCTCACTTAGCACCGGTTGCATTTGTATCTCCCCTCCCCCCCTCAGCCATTTATCATGTCTGGAATGTTTTTTTTGCAACTTGCATAACAAAATTTTATGTTTCCAGGTAACTGATCAGGCTTGTGAGCCAACCAAAATAATGTTTATAACCTCTATTACTGATTCACCCACTTGGTGCACTTAAATAAATGGTGTTAAACCCACCATCTTGCTTTTCCTCCCCCCATTTCTGCTTAGATAAGTAATATCCTGAAAGAAAATAGTTGCTCTTAGGATGTTTACTGGGTTGGTCTACTCCTTATAACTCTAATAAGGTGGAATAATAAGGACTGTGAATTCTGAAGTTCTCAGTCGTGCAGGAAATGTCAACTTCTGGACAAAGTACTGTGAATAGATACTTTGAAGTGTGTAGTCAATCCTTGTTGAAAGGATTAAGATTCCTGATAAGGTCAGCAACTTTTGATTTCTTTTCTACCTAATGTAAATATTGCTCTGGGATAACTTGTCAGATACATCTTTTAAGGGTAGCATGCCAGAGCATGGTGCAAATGATGCTATTGAGCACCTCCCCAATAAGGAAAGGTTACATTAGAGGCTCTTTTTTTGTTTAAACAGGCATGATAGAGGTTATACTGGGTGTAGAAAAAATACGGTTGACTTGCAGAGTGCACAGGGGTTACACTCCAGGAACTATGTGCATAACCAAAATCACATATAGTCAAAAGCAGCCCTGGAACTGCCCCCATGTGAGCATCTCTACATTTTTGAAGCTGATGCACTGGGCAGACCTCGCCCCCCAAGATCTTGCTTACTGGGCGCTGGGAGACTCCTGTGAGATCCCAGTGCGGAAAGTGCTTTTGCACCTTGCAAGTGTTAGCTTCGTGCGATTTCAGCTGGTGGCTGGCCACCAAGATTGTAAAGATCATGCAAGTTAAATGCACGTTAAGTTGCAAGTCAACTAGTTTATTTTTACCCTCTTCATCTTATGAAGCTGAACGGTGGGAAATTGAGAAGACATGTACTATTTCACACAGCACATAAGTTATCAAATTAGACAGATTCATTAAGGATAAGGCTATTAATGGCTATGCACTACCTCCTTTAGCAGAGACCCCATGCCTCTGAAATCCAGTTCTTGGGACACACAAGCTGGGAGGTGCTCTTTGTCTTGTTTGTGACTTTCCATAAGCAACAGACTGGCCACCGAGAAATTGGGACTAGATTTGGTCAGATGCAGCACGATTCTTCAGCATGGCCCAGGAGCTATCCCCTTCCCAACAATGGCCAGGGCCTGCAGGGAGATGCTTCATGAATTGAACATTAGAACATAGGGGCTGGAAAAATACCGAGGGACCCCCCCCCAAAAAAAAGGACAGACAAAAGAACAAGGGGGGGGGAGAATATTAGAATAAAAGTGGAAAAGGCAAGGAAAATAGCAAATTCAAACCAGAGCACAAGTCAGATCAAAGACAGCAACGTTCACATCTCCTTTAGGCAGGCGACTAAAGCAGCATGAGGAAGCCTACACAGATTTCCAAGACGTGTCCCCACCTTGAGTAAACTGGAGCACAAAACCCTGGATGTCTCAGACCACCAGCCTGAGAATCCCCACCAGGTACATACTGCCGCATATTCTCTCAAGATCATAATCACAAATAGGAAGCAAGAAAACTGTATTACGCTTTATTTTTAACCATTTTGGTGGAGGCAACGGAATGACTGTCTTTTTGCTCTGCTCCTCTGTTGCAGGTAGGAAATTCTAGCTTTCCAGAGTAAGGTGACATGCAAAGGGGACAAGTCTCTCCAACACAGGACATGTCCAAGTACAGATTAGGCAGCAATCAGGACAGTGAATGTAAAACTAGCAACCAGGCAAAGTCCAGTATAGCCATTTTGACTGCCACATGCCAGATCAGAGGCATCCCTTTTTTCAGGAAACAGAAAGGGGTCCCTTCCTGGCATCTATTCACCATCACTGTTGTCGCTGCTTTCTGCTGTCATATCAGCCAGAACTTTCCTGTAAGGAAAAAAGTACAGAGCTCAGAGATAAAATTGTTAAGTGGGTATTATAAAGCCCCATCAAATTACTGGCACAACCCTCCTGTTGCTGGCAGAGCTGTGTCTGATTAAAAATGGTTAGAGGCAGGAGCAATGTAAGAGGCAGTTGGGAGTGAAGACTGGACATTGCTTTGAACTCAAAAGTGTTCATCCACAGTTCACCCATTTCCCGAAGCTCACCTTTGCTCTTCGGAGAGCTGAAATTCTTCCAGAGCTCTCCTGGCAAGCTTTGAAGTTGATTGTAAGCTGAAGTCTGCAGCAAACTTTACCAGGTCAAGGGCCTGACTTGGCTCTTTGCTTTGCTTAATGCAATTCAAGACTTCATCCATCACCAAATCACTGCATGAGAGAGAGAAAGAAGCATGGATGCTCCAATGGTATTCATGGTAAGGCTGCATTTAACACACTATTCTATTCCCAGAACTATAATCTTAACTAGTGGGGGGGGGGGGGATAAAATTTCACAATGGTTTCTGACCCAGGGACTTCAGCCAAGTTTTTTTCATTTTTTTCTTGACATATTTTATATGCAAGTACCATTTGCTAACAGTACCAAATGTATCCCTTTGCTGTCACCCCAAAGGACAAGCCCCCATATGCAAGCAGAGGTTTGGTCTATCCAACCAAACAAAATGAAACCTTCCTTTCTTAAGAAGCTCTGTATGAAAGCAGGGACAAAGATTATACAGCAGATCTGCTGGCAGGAACTCACAGCTTGAGTTACGCTACCCTTGCATGAAAAATATCGCTCATATCTAAGACATTCTTGCTCCAGCGCTAAGATGTTTTGGACTATACTATTGGCTGGAGCTAATGGGAGCTGGTAGTCCAGAAGGACTTGAAGGCACCAGATTTAGAGAAAGCCAAGATCAAGGCTACAAAAACCCTAGGCATGAGGAAGTGGTTGTGGTTAGAAGAGCAGCAACAGTACATAATGGAATTTAGCTCTTTGTGCAGAAGGTGTTGGGACAGGAGTCTACTCCAGCTTTCACTCCCCTATGTACAGGGATTCTTAAATTCTTTTACAGTTAAGTACTGGAAAGGAGAGTTCACCAAACGTGCAATGTTTCAGATCCAAATATGTCTCTGCCTATCAGGTTTCATGGTATTTAGGGGCAGATGCTAATCAAGCTGCAACATACAATTCTTCATACTTTAAGTAGACACGTCAATTGCTGTTTTCACTTTCAGTTTGCACCACAAGCATACCAGGCAGTCAACGTAACACAAGCAACGTGTAAGAAATAAGGAAATGTGATGCTGCAGCAGCTGCAAACATCTCGTTATAGAACATAACCCAAGTCAGGAGAGCCCTTGTTGGTGGGGTTTGTCCTCCACATGTGGCGGAGCCCAGCAGAAAGCACCATTCGGAGTTGCGGAAAGAGTTAACTAAGGGATAAAAGGGGCTGGGTATTTTTTAGATCTATTTGTGGGGCAGAAATAATGAAAAGGAAGAGGGACAGATTTAAAGTATCCCCTATCTCTTTTATACGGTAAACAACAGGGGCATTGGGCGGTAAATGAACTTACCTGGGGATTCGATTGTGTTTCTTAAACAGCTCCAGCACGTTCCTATTTGGAGAGAAAAGTTCTGAATTGCACTGATTTTTTAAAAAGTTCTGTTCTTAATTAAGGAGGGGATACGAGCTGTTTCAGTCCTTAGATCAGACCTAACCCATTTCTCATCAACCCCTTCTGCAAAAAATGCATTTGGTCAAAAAGGAACTATGCCTGTGA
Organism: Podarcis pityusensis; assembly: GCF_964106645.2. Taxonomy (NCBI): domain Eukaryota; kingdom Metazoa; phylum Chordata; class Lepidosauria; order Squamata; family Lacertidae; genus Podarcis; species Podarcis pityusensis. Next base: position 11,683,810 of record NC_138038.1, on the reverse strand, counting down.
AACACAAGTTCTGAACCTAGGAAGGTACTAATGCCCTTTTCAATTGTACACATCTTGAATTTAGCACTCAAGTCAAAAGAATGCAAAAGTCATGTTACTAAAGTAAAACATGATGCATTGAAGGTCCCTTCAATGTATGCAACATCCTTTTAAGTACTGAATCACATGGGTGGCCATGGCTTTCCCAAAATGGCCTAATATGTGTAAATAAACCATATGTCATAAAGACACTGCAGTCCCCGCTGTGCCTAACTGTTCAAAAGGAAACACAAGCGTCTCAAACTCCCTGGTATCTTTTCACCGCTCTGCAGATTTTGGGAGGTGGCAAAATCCAAGTTACCCAAGTTACAGACAAATTCTCAAGCTTGCAAAACTGTTACATTAGTCATATATTTCTAAACCAAAACAAAAAGCATTTAAACTACCTGTGACATACTTCCTGATTAATTTTTGTAGGGAAGATCAAGGCAGTTAACACATGAATGTCACTGGAGTTAAATATTAACTGAAACCTGAAATATGATACAAATAAGCTTACAAATGTTACATTGGTCACCAGTGAATTACCCTTGCTTTACTTACCAGGCTTCCTGCATTCGCCCAGCCCTGGCAAACAATATAGTACAATTACCCAGTGAAGTGGCTGTCCATTCTAGGGTTGTTTGTCTCCTTTCCTGTGCCTCACAGAAAGATTTTATATCTGCAGCACAGTCAGCAAATGCTACTCGAGTCTGAAAAATATTAGACAAACCAAAATGTTTAAGCTCACAAAAGCAGAGGACGCTACACAAGCATCTTTTTATACTGTAGCTTTTAGAAACTGACGCATCCAAGTAAATTCACTTTTTACCTAATGAATAAGTAGGGGGAAAGTTCTAAAAGTACTGGGAATACTGCAGAAAACATCTTCCCATTAAGCTTTTAGCAATAGTGACTAGCCGAGAGAAGCTACTGAAATATACCAATGGTATATTGAAATATATCCAGAGTTGCATTTCTCCCAGACTCTGTGGTAAAAACCCACCTTTTTTGCTGGGCTTTTAGTAGCTGATAGGCTGAGTAACTTCACCGTTTTTACTCAAGCTACTCATGCAATTTATAAGAACAGTTTTAATGCTTTTATTTTGTAGTATGTTTCAATACAGTGGTACCTTGGGTTACATATGCTTCAGGTTACATACACCTCAGGTTACAGACTCCACTAACCCAGAAATAGTGCTTCAGGTTAAGAACTTTGTTCAGGATGAGAACAGAAATCGTGCTCCAGAAGCGGTGGCAGCAGGAGGCCCCATTAGCTAAAGTGGTGCTTCAGGTTAAGAACAGTTTGAGGTTAAGAACAGACCTCCGGAACAAATTAAGTATTTAACCCGAGGTACCACTGTATTACAATATGCTATTGTAAATTACGCTGTGACTATTGTTGGTCCAGATGAACCAACTCTCCACACCGCAAGAGCCTCACCTAGACTCACCTCTGGAGGCTGCGTATCTCTGGCCATGAGGGCCAGAACCTCTTCTGTCATAGCAGGTCTGTGGCCATGTCCAAGCTGCTTGATATCTGTGCAGGGGTAGGGTAAAAGGCACTCAGAAATGAAGCCACGCAAAGCGGCTTCCTGCCCATCAATCCCAGTGGTTTGGCTGTAGGCCACATTTTTAAACTCCTATTATTCTAGCAGTATTTGCATCCCGCTCTAATAACAGAGAACAGATGAACTTTAGCAATAAGCTAATGGTAAATTTTGAAGGTAAAGGTAAAGGGACCTCTGACCATTAGGTCCAGTCATGACCGACTCTGGGGTTGCGGCGCTCATCTCGCTTTATTGGCCGAGGGAGCCGGCGTACAGCTTCCGGGGTATGTGGCCAGCATGACTAAGCTGCTTCTGGCGAACCAGAGCAGCGCACGGAAACGCCATTTACCTTCCCACCGGAGCGGTACCTATTTATCTACTTGCACTGGCGTGCTTTCGAACTGCTAGGTTGGCAGGAGCAGGGACCGAGCAACGGGAGCTCACCCCATCACGGGGATTCGAACCGCCAACCTTCTGATCGGCAAGTCCTAGGGTTTGTGGTTTAACCCACAGCGCCACCCGCGTCCCATAATGGGAAATTTTGAAACTACCACCCAACTCATCTGAAAGTGCAGCAGCATCTGGGAGCAGGGATTTTTCTTTTCTTTTACATTACTATGCACAGTGTGGATAGAAATGTAGAAGTAATCCTTTTCGCTGCAAAAAATGTGATTGGAATTATCTTAAGGAGAAGCAAAGGGGATAACTTCCCCTCATCAGGCTGGTGACACCAAACAGTGGCTCTCATCGTTTCAGATCTTCAAAGTTTGGTGACTCTAGAAAAGTTAAAACCAACTAATGTATATTGAAATAAATAGAACACAAAAAAGTATTAACCTTTCCAAATCTGGGGAATCATTTCCAAATGGTTCGCTGTGTCCAATGCATAAAGAAGATCCAGCATCCCTTGAGAGTTTGGGTAAAACATCTGATGAAACAAGCAAAATATTTTGGTCCACTGCAGTTTCAACATAAAAAAAAAAAAAGCTGTAAAGTCAACACACTAATACTTACTGATGGGACCATTTCTTTATACCACTTCATTACAACGTCAAGCTGTTCCATCATGCACAGCAAGGTAAAAAACCTTCCACTGTAGTGAGAGGAGAAAAATAAAATAAGCAAAATCCCAGCACAACTTGAGATTTCAAAAGCTTATAATACAGGATATGTAACAACCTCAACACTTAATATTAAGCTTATGTGGTTTGCCTATCCAAGTTAAAACGGGCCGCTCATATAACCTGAACTATTCAACTGGCTTGGTGGAACCAGGATGGCTTGATTTACTTTCTAGAAACTGACAAGTCAGTTGTGATCAGGAGAGTGTTCCATGAGAAAGGGAGGTTCAAAAGAAAACGCTTTTCAACATTTCTTCTTCCCTGTTACAATTTCACTCTCTCAATACAGAAGAGACTCAAAGTATGGCCTCTCCCATACATCTTAGGAGATGTAAAAGGTAAAGGGACCCCTGACCATTAGGTCCAGTCGTGACCGACTCTGGGGTTGCGGTGGTCATCTCGCTTTATTGGCCGAGGGAGCCGGCGTACAGCTTCCAGGTCATGTGGCCAGCATGACTAAGCCGCTTCTGGCGAACCAGAGCAGCGCACGGAAATGCCGTTTACCTTCCCGCTGGAGCGGTACCTATTTATCTACTTGCACTTTGATGTGCTTTCGAACTGCTAGGTTGGCAGGAGCAGGGACTGAGCAATGGGAGCTCACCCCGTTGCGGGGATTCGAACCACTGACCTTCTGATCGGCAAGCCCTAGGCTCTGTGGTTTAACCCACAGCGCCACCCGCGTCCCTCTCTTAGGAGATGAACTGGTTCCTATTATGTCCCCCAACGTATATGCCCACATAAAATGCTTTCATTGCAAAAGCGAACATCTTCAACTGAGCCTAGAAGTACAACTGCATCCAGACTGAAAGCACATATTCTCATCTTCCTGTTCCTGTAAACCCAGGGAGCACCAAACAATAAATACCAGTAAGTAGTCTGCTGGCCAATGTCTCCCAACATTTTCCTGTTCTCTGCTGTCTCCAGCACGTTATGTAGCTCATAGGCAAGCTGAATATCCTTGAGGTCGAGGCACTGCAATCAAGACACATAGCATGAGCACTCATATTAAAGACATGCAGCAGCCTGCCACACAGTGCACTACACAAAAGCTCCCTTCACTTTCATCAGCAAGCAGAGAAGGGTATTCCCAAAGCAAAGTTTTGCAAATGATCATGAAACGGCAAGACGTAACAGCCACCCCAAACTGCTAGGGTAAGAAAGAAGATTCAGATGAGCTACAAGGAGCTATCTTTTTATTTCTTTGGATCAGCAGGGCACCAATAGTCTAACAGGAATTTGGGGGGTATATTACCATCCATTTCCCAATCTTAGCGTCGTACAGCAAAGGGGGAGGAACCCATATATATTTATATTTGGTTCGCAAGTGTCCTGCAGTTAAGGGCAAATGATTGTGTTCGAAAAGCAAGTGTGCACCCACATCAAATGTGGAACATCAAAATATTTGTCAATTGTAAACTATATGCTGATCTCCGCCAGCAATTTCTAGATCAACTCTATATCTCCAAATGGAAACCAGAGTCAGAGGTCATACAATTTCTATTGCTGGGGAATGATCAGGATATCACCAAGTTAGTGGCTAAATATCTCTATTTGGTTTTTTGTCGTCGAAATACACTGCAGACGTCTGATCTCCCTGGAGACCAAGAGATGTGATGATAGACTGCTCTGTCTCCTTTCTTTTAGCATATGTTTTGTTGCACTGGGGAAGTGGTAATTCTGTACTGATTTGGTTTTTTTGGGATGTTGTAAAAGGTAAAGGTAAAGGGACCCCTGACCATTAGGTCCAGTCGTGGCCGACTCTGGGGTTACGGTGCTCATCTTGCTTTACTGGCCGAGGGAGCTTCCGGGTCATGTGGCCAGCATGACTAAGCCGCTTCTGGCGAACCAGAGCAGTGCACGGAAACGCAGTTTACCTTCCCACTGGAGCGGTACCTATTTATCTACTTGCACTTTGACGTGCTTTCGAACCGCTAGGTTGGCAGGAGCAGGGATCGAGCAACGGGAGCTCACCCCCTCGCGGGGATTCGAACCGCCGACCTTCTGATCGGCAAGTCCTAGGTTCTGTGATTTAACCCACAGCACCACCCACGTCCCTTTTGGATGTTGTATGTGATGCCAACAAAAGGTTTTACGAGTACGAGTAAAATATGAAACCTGCTTTAGGCCAGTTTGATCCCAATTCCCACCATCCCCTTAAAATCAAACTCTGTTACAACGCTCCTCCATTCAACGTTTGGAAGCTTAATCTGCTCCATGTCCATTTAGGTTATTTGTTCCAATACGGTAAGTTAAAGAGCATGATGGAGCATCACAAGGAATAATGGTTTGTAAAATCAAACCAAAAACTTGAAGGAATAGAAAGAGGTATATGTGGAAGAATTGTGCAGCTGTGGATAAAGGGGAATCTGAGTAGAGGCTTAGAGGTTTTGTTTTTTACTATAAACTATTCAAGGGAATTCACAGGTAGATAGAAAGCCATTATAATAGACAACTAAGTGTTAGAAAGCAGGAATCAAATCCACTTACTATTTTCATGGCACTTGGAAAAAAGTTGCCTAAAAAGAAGAAACAGCAAACAATGTTAATCTTCAACATCTAGCAGTGCAGAAGATAAACACATCTGCCAGGCTTCCTAGCATTACTGAAATAAATTTGAACAGCTAAACAAACCGCTGTCTAAACCAACACAAGTCTGGTAAAACTGTTCTTTAAGCCAAGGTAATATCTAAGATCCTATCTACAATGCAAACATACAAGCTTTATACTATTTTACGGCTTTGACTACAGAATACTGTCCATTGTAGCTTGGCCAAGTGCTGAGAATTCAGTGTAAAAGAATCTTAAGTCCTCGGTCCCAACTACTACTCCCAGGTTTTCCTGGGAGGAGGAGACAATTTAAAACTAATTTGATCATAGCGTAGACCACCCCGCCCCCCAATGGGATATATGACAACCTGTTAACACTTAACAAAGGCACAGTACATATGCAACTGATACCCACCGTGATGGCACTTCCAAAATGAGCAGCCTTCAACTAAGCTGGGTGAGATACGGTCAGGGAGCCAAGCCAGCAATAAATCACATGGGGTACGTGAAGTTGACTCTTCATTAGGAGAAACAAGGCCTGCTCAGGGGAGCCAGGCCTAATAAGCACAGCAACTCTTCTTGGTAGGTCTTGTCCCTATGGGGCAGTTGTGGAGTCTAAAGATCCCTGCATTCCCACAGCCGTCCAAGTCTCCTCTCCCAGGTCCTTTGCAAGAAACCTGAGACTACACTGCCTGTTCCTGCTCCTCCCTCTTCTTACCTCTTCTGGTCCTGTGTGACTAGGGGGAGGGGAGCTTGTCAAAGTAGGAGGGGGAGACCTATGGCTACTTCACTGGCCCAGCTCTTCTGCCTCTTGGCCTCCCTCCTTTCCTGCTTCAGCTTCTGGGCTGCTCTCTGCCACAGACTCTCCCCGCTCACTAAACCCTGTTACCCCTTCAGCTTCCACACTTCTTCCTCCCAGTTTTCTCCCTCTGACCACTCACTGTCATCCCATCACCACTTCCCAGGCTCTGAGCTTTCTTCCCTTGGGGGTTCCCCAGCTGGTGCCACCCACAATTCTTCTGGGCCCAGCCAGTCCAGGACAGATACTATGCAAAGTAAAGCAGGCACAAGCCCACCCAAAAAAATTGCATGTTGTTTAGTCGTTTAGTCGTGTCTGACTCTTCATGACCCCATGGACCAGATAACGCCAGGCACTCCTCTCTTCCACTGCCTCCCGCAGTTTGGTCAAACTCATGCTGGTAGCTTCGAGAACACTGTCCAACCACCTTGTCCTCTGTCTTCCCCTTCTCCTTGTGCCCTCCATCTTTCCCAACATCAGGAAGTCTTCTCTTCTCATGAGGTGGCGAAAGTATTGGCGCCTCAGCTTCAGGATCTGTCCTTCCAGAGAGCACTCAGGGCTGATTTCCTTCAGAATGGAGAGGTTTGATCTTCTTGCAGTCCATGGGACTTTCAAGAGTCCAGCACCATAATTCAAAAGCATCAATTCTTCGGCGATCAGCCTTCTTTATGGTCCAGCTCTCGCTTCCATACATCACCACTGGGAAAACCATAGCTTTAACTATACGGACCTTTGTTGGCAAGGTGATGTCTCTGCTTTTTAAGATGCTATCTAGGTTTGTCATAGCTTTTCTCCCAAGAAGCAGGCGTCTTTTAATTTCGTGACTGTTGTCACCATCTGCAGTGATCATGGAGCCCAAGAATTATTGTGGTGCGTGTGCGTGTGTGTGGACTAGATTGCTATTTTTATAGACCCACAACGACTTGTGAAGAACACGGACCTAATATTTTATTCTGTACGGAAAACCAATCATTAGCCCACCACTCACACAAAGTTTTAAAGGCAATTTTTTTCCATTCACGTTAGTCCCACATAACGCAAGATCACCACAGAATATAGGAGGGAATTCATACCATCGTCTGGGTCCTGTGGGTAAAAACGCTTTCCCTTAATCTCATCCATTACTTCATAGATCATTTCTGTTTCGCCTCGAGAAGACGCCGCTGTAGAATAACAAGACACGCCATGGCGCCATTAAGAACACACATTCAGTAGACAGATTCTACAACACGTAATCCGTATTTGGTGCTGAGGACTGCTGCAGGGCCCAGCTGGCCAAGAAGGCAATACTATACTTTCAAAATGCCAAATGAGAATGTGACTGCCGTAGCAACCACTCATTCCACCTCACAAGGTTTTGGGACAGTCAAATGCCAAGAACCAGGCAGAGGGCCTTCTCTGTAGTGGCGCCTTCCCTGTGCAACGCCCTCCCACCAGATGTCAAAGAGAACAACAACTACCAGACTTTTAGAAGACATCTGAAAGCAGCCCTGTTTAGGGAAGCTTTTAATGTTTGATGTATTGCAGTGTTTTAGTATTTTTTTGGAAGCCACCCAGAGTGGCTGGGGAAGCCCAGCCAGATGGGCGGGGTATAAATAATAAATTATTATTATTATTATTATTAGGGTCTTAAGAGTTGCCAAAGTGCCTAGCAATCTCCTGTTAATAAGAGGGGCAGAATTATCAACAGCTTTCCCACTGCACCCTAGTAACACATATAATAGTTTTGTACCTTAATTAACAGTATTGGCCAAATCCTCTAGAGAAACTAGTCTTCAGGAAGACTCACCATTTCTCCAATAAGTGGTATAAACACCATACATTTTGGATGCAATATTTTTTAAAATTCTTTTTAGCCTTGCAGCAGGGCAGCATCACTCAGATGCCTCTTTGGTTAAACAGATCTATGCTATAGCTTAGGAAGAAGGGTCAGAATGCAGGAGTCATGCGGGGGAAGATTCCTGTGTTTAGCGCAAAGCCAGGAGGAGCTTCCAGTGCAGCACCTTGGAGGGCTGCGGTTCAAACGTCAAAAGACTACAGAAACAAATTGACTAGATATTGTTCTAATTTAGGAATCACATACCTGGTTTATAAAAGATGCCAAGAAGATGGTCAAAGGTTGCAAGGCTAGGCTCTAAAAACAAACAGAGAGGCATATACTGAACCAGCCAATTCTGACGATGTGGCCGAGATACAAAAATCCATTAATTCATATTCTGCTCACTTGAGTACCCCCTAACAGAAACTGAAACTGCTCCCAGAATTCCAGTTTTGTTGAGCAGGTAGTGTGTGCGAGGGAACTACATGAATTGCGTATATGCAGTCCCTATATCAGGGGTCACCAACCTATGGCCCAGGGGCCGGATAAGGCCCGAGGGACTCGTTTATCCAGCCCGTGGCGAGCCCCGCCACTGCCCGCTCTTACCGGTGCGGCGCAGGGACCCACTTCGGAGTCGGAGAAGCACTGGAAATAGCTTGTGCGCATGGGCCTCCTCTGACCCGGAAGTGCGATGGAAATAGCGTGTGCGCACGCATATGGACGTGCTCCCCCGCCCTCCGTGCGATCGTCGCTCGAGACACTGGCCCAAGGTAAGGAAAGCTTGGAGACTCCTGCCCTACATATTCACCACTTGAGAAGCTTTGCTGGGACAATCTTAACAGACAGCTGAGAACTTACCTATATTTAGTGCCTTCATCTCATTTAGTGTGCGAAGGGCCATACTCTTGCCAAAGGCACCACACCACCTTAGAGTCTTCAGGACAGAATTAAAAGTGAGCAGATTTGGCTGTATCTTCTGTTGAGCCATTTGGTTCAGCAAGTCCTATTAACCAAGATGAAACAAAGCAAGCAAGCACTGGACTGAAGCTTTTATGAAGATGCAGGGATTTCCCTCCACTGACACACACACACACACACACACACACACACTTGAAATTTAGGCTTCTTTATAACCCACCCTGAGTCCCACAACCACCCTGAATATTGCCTAATAACGAAAAAGCGGAATATAGTAAAGGTAAAGGGACCCCTGACCATTAGGTCCAGTCGTGACCGACTCTGGGGTTGTGGAGCTCATCTCGCTTTATTGGCTGAGGGAGCTGGCGTACAGCTTCCGGGTCATGACTAAGCCGCTTCTGGCGAACCAGAGCAGCGCACGGAAACACCGTTTACCTTTCCCGCAGGAAGGATACCTATTTATCTACTTGCACTTTGGTGTGCTTTCGAACTGCTAGGTTGGCAGGAGCAGGGACCGAGCAACGGGAGCTCACCCCGTCACAGGGATTCAAACCACCGACCTTCTGATTGGCAAGTCCTAGGCTCTGTGGTTTAACCCACAGCACCACCCACGTCCCTACTAAGGTGGGATATAAATTCACCTAAATAAATATTTGGCATGCCAAAAATACATTAAAAGCTCCTGAATTAGTTATTACTTCTTACTTCAACAAGTTCCCATCTTTCAGTGTACTTTTCCCGCACTTCTGAAGCTGCGACGATTAACGCATTGAAGGTGTGCACATCAGCTGGAAGAAATGAAAAGTTGTGTTTTAAGCAACTGTACTGAACAGAATGTGCTTTCTTTGTATTTGGGTCCCCCCCCCCCCCCGATTATTTGTAAGGCAGCTCAGTGTAAGGCGAAATTCTCTTGCAAGCCTGTTTCCAGGAAGCCAGCCACACGCCAGCGACGCCGGAACGCAGATAGCTCACAATCAGCTCCCATGATCTAGCTGAGGTCCGTACCCCTGCGCCAATCATCATTGCTGCAAACGGAAACCCAGTGTGTCAGAAAGGCAGGTGTCCATCCAAGCACCACCCAAAGGGAGAAAAATGTATGTGCGTGAAATGTGGCCATATATTTCGGGTAACATGGCATGACACACAGGGGAAGGGAATGAGAAGGAATGTCCCACTCATAATTAAAAAAATATAAAATTATTTGTACACTGCCCTCCCCGGTTGGAGCCAGGCTCAGGGCGGCTAACATCATAAAACTAACACAGTATACAAAGAACATAAGAACAGGCAATCAATTAATTAAAATACATCTTAAAATTAGTTCAGAGCAAATTAAAATCTCGATGGCAGTCCATGGGTAAAATTGAGAGTGGTTAATATTCTCCAGGGCCAACTGTTACCACTGGTCTTATAAAGAAAGAACCTGTGAGCGGGCCAGGAGGCCTCTTTAATGCTTGTTCTTATACAGAAAGAAAAGAATCAGACTGAACCCCGACCAAAGGCCTGGCGGAACAGCTCCGTCTTGCAGGCCATGCGGAAAGATGTCAAATCCCACAGGGCCCTGGTCTCTTGTGGGAGAGCGTTCTACCAGGCCAGGGCCACAGCCGAAAAGCCCCTGGCTCTGGTCAAGGCCAGTCTAATCTCCCTGGGGCCTGGGACCTTCAGGGTGTTATTATTTGCAGACCTTAAGGTCCTCCATGGGGCATACCAAAGCACAGTAAGCTGGAAACTGAGGCCCAGCTCTGAGGGCCTTCTGGCGGTTCCCTCCCTGCGAGAAGTGAAGATACAGGGAACGAGACAGAGGGCCTTCTCGGTAGTGGCGCCTGCTCTGTGGAGCACCCTCCTGTCAGATGTCAAGGAGATAAACTACTACCTGACTTTTAGAAGACATCTGAAGGCAGCCCTGTTTAGGGAAGTTTTTCATGTTTGATGTTTTATCGTGTTTTTAATATTCTGCTGGGAGCAGCCCAGAGTGGCTGGGAAAACTCAGCCAGATGGGTGGGGTATTAATAATAATAATAATAATAAACAACTTAATATGGGGTCCTGCTGGATCAGAACAAAGGCCTATCTTGTTAGGATTTTTATCCACCCGTGCTGCTCCAGCAGTGGCACAATGCTTGCTTATATCATGTGAGTGTCTGAGAGCATGAGACATGTGTAAGAAAGGTTTCAGCAGGTATGGAAAGTTCTCCTTTTGAGAAACTGTTCCAGGGAAAATCTTCTTACAGGTTTCCGGGTCTCACATGTGGGTAGAAACACCCCAAAGTGCAAAAGGTGCACAGGGCATTTTCATGGGGTATGAGAAAGGTCAGCACAGAGTTTTATTGCCTGATTCTGACACAGTGATTCTTACTAGGAATGTAGAATGCACTACACGACAGGAGAGAGAGGTTCTCCACAGTTTCCCCATCAATGCCAACATAGATGTAGATTCTGATATTGAGAGTGACGCTGAAAGCACCACTGACAGTTCTAGTACAGATGACACTGTTGGGTATCCTGAAGCCAACCAAATGCCCATGGAAAGCCCCAAAAAAGCATTCTTCCCACATGCCATTCTCAGCATGTAGGAAGAATACTGCCTTCTGAAAGTCCATGAATTTGTCCAATCCTCTTTTCATGGAATCATAGAATTTGTAGAGTTGGAAGGGACCCCAGGGGTCATCCAGTCCAGCCCCCTGCAATGCAGGAATCTTAGCTAAAGGATCCTTTTAAAGCCATCCAAGCTGGTGGCCGTCACTACATCTTTTAGGAACGAAGTCCATTATGTGAAGTACTTTTGTCTGCCCTGAATCTTCCAGCGTTCGGCTTCAGTGGATGGCCCTGGGTTCCAGCATGAGATGGAAAAGCGAGACAGAGAAAACTTCTCTCTGCCTGATTTAAGGTGCTGGTTTTGACCTTTAAAGCCCTTCATGGCCTAGGACCCTTGTACCTACGGGACCGCCTCTCCCGGTATGCCCCACGGAGAGCCTCAAAGTCCATAAATAGCAACACCCTAGTGGTCCCGGGCCCTAAGGAAGTTAGATTGGCTTCAACCAGAGCCAGGGCCTTTTCAACTCTGGCTCCGGCCTGGTGGAATGCTCTGCCTCATGAGACCAGGGCCCTGCAGGATCTGATTTCTTTCCGCAGGGCCTGTAAGAAAGAGTTGTTCCGCCTGGCCTTTGGCTGGGAGCCAATTTGATTCCCTCCCCCTCTTTCTTTTTTCTTTTCCTTTCTCCTCCTGCGATGAGGTTTCAATATTTTAATGTTGTATTTTAATTTTGTTTTTAAGTTGTATTCATTCAATTTGTTTTTATTATTGCTTGTTAGCCGCCCTGGGCCCAGCCTTGGCTGGGGGGGGGGGGCGGGGTATAAATAAAAATTATTATCATTATTATTATTATTATTATTCCACACCATGCCTTATCTTGCACCGCATACACTACAAAGGCAGGACCGAGTCATTAGGTGTACAGTTTCAACAATGTGATGTGTGGAATATATGTATATTTAAAAATCCTAGAACTTACCCTTAAGCCTGTTATTCAATAAGTCAGTGTACATGTCAAAAGCTTTTGCAGCTGCTCTATGCTGGAAGGATATGGAGGGGAAAGAGTTAGATTTTTAGAATTAGAATAAACTTAGGAAAACCAATATATTAATCTGGAGAAATAACAGAAGCAAGTGCGGAATAATGTTACAACTGTACCTTCACCATTCCTCTGATCATTGTACAATACGAATGTGCATTTTTTTCTGGCATTAGGTTAAATATTCTTTCAGCGTTATTGTTCTCCCTGTTAATTGGAAAACATTACTTGTATCAACGTGATTTATATCAATATACTTTTACACCTTCTCAAAAGCATGCACACTGTGTATTATTTTTTTTTGGAAGCGATATCAGTTTTTTATTAAAATCCAAACTTAGTTGGATTGCACCGATTGTTGCGCAACATACAATGCAACCTTAAAATCAGGAACTGCAAAGACTATACATTTCAGGCAACATGGATAAAAATCTGCAAATACATGGCACCAAATCTGCAAATTTAGACACCATGGCACAGATGGTCAATCAAGTATGAGTATAGTCATTCTTCTGTTGCTTTACCATGTACCTGAGGACATGAAATGGCTGTCCTGCAGCGCATTCAGTATACACATTTTTATGAGTATATGCCAAAAAGTCTTTCACAATTTCCCCAGAAAAGTATCCTTAATATTCAGCTATCTAGGGCATTTCAGGAATGTTATACATGATATTTTTAAAAGTCTGCTCACATTTTGGTCACAGTTCCGTGCATCAGAATTGCATCTGATTGCTTGGAAATCAAAAAGACGTTTCCAAAACTTGATAAATCGTAGCATGAATTTTATAGTTTTTACTTGCTATGGATTTCCCAATTTAAATGAAGTTGTATTGTTCCCACGCCATGAGATCTTTGGATAAAGGGAAGACTATAAACATTTTAAATAAATAAAATTGAGAATTTACTCGGAGGATTAAACAGTACACCATGCTTATACTCAGCTACCTACCACTATGTGGTCTGAATATTACTTGCCCCACAATTAATCTTTTTTTAAAAGGGCTAAACGGCATAGAAAACATATTCTGGACTACCTAATACAAGTACAGATAAATACCGTATTTTTTGCTCTATAAGACTCACCTTTTCCCTTCTAAAAAGTAAGGGGAAATGTGTGTGCGTCTTATGGTGCGAATGCAGGCTGTGCAGCTATCACAGAAGCCAGAACAGCAAGAGGGATTGCTGCTTTCACTGCGCAGCGATCCCTCTTGCTGTTCTGGCGTCTGTGATTCAGAATATTTTTTTTCTTGTTTTCCTCCTCCAAAAACTAGGTGCGTCTTGTGGTCTGGTGCGTCTTATAGAGCGAAAAATACGGTATATACCAAGGAACTGGTGTCATTTTTCATACCTCCACTTAAGCCCACGGTTCCCATTCTGCCAGTTTCTCCTTTTTTTCCTTTCTTCTGAAGCTTCCTCCTGCAACAAGATTTCCAGGATCAGTCTTACTAGCATGCCAGAATCACCTCTGCATTCAAAAGCTTAGAAAGCATTTTATCTAAGTTAGCATGCAGGACTGGCACAAAGAGTAATCAGAGAGATAGATATCTTGACAGCAGTTTTAATATTCCCCCCTCAGGTGAAAGCTGGCAGGAGTTCCTATGGAAACACGTGAAAAGGTGGGCGCTTTCTTCCCTCTCAAGCACTCCATCTCTGAGATTACAGACACATCACAGTAATTTAGAAATACCTTGATCTTATTTCAAGTCCTATTTTCTGTAATGCTATATACCGTATTTTTCGCTCCATAAGACACACTTTTTTCCTCCTAAAAAGTATGGGGAAATGTCTGTGCGAATGTGTGGTCGATCGCTGGCTCCCTTTCTGGCCCCGGCCCCTTGCCCAGACCTCCATTGTTAAATGTTCTGCAGACGGAGGCTGTTTGTTTCCCCAGCGACATGTGACTGGCTGATTAGATTATCTGTCTTTAAGCTGTAGAAACAGCTCCCTTTCCTAAAGAAGCTGCAGAACTGTGAGTTGAAAACCATAAAAACTTTGAGCTGATCTTCAAAAAAACGGGGCTTTTCCTCTTTGCAAAAGAAGCTGCACAGCTTTGAGCTGATCCTCAAAAAAACGGGGCTTTCCCCCTTTGCAATAGAAGCTGCACAACTGTGAGCTGATCCTCAAAAAAGGGGCTTTTCCCTTTGCAAAAGAAGCTGCACAACTTTAAGCTGATCCTCAAAAAACGGGGCTTTTCCCCTTTGCAAAAGAAGCTGCACAACTTTGAGCTGATCCTCAAAAAACAGGGCTTTTCCCCTTTCCTCCTCTAAAAACTAGGTGCATCTTATGGAGCGAAAAATACGATACTATCTGGGTGAAACAACATCCACCCTCTACCATACTTGCTTACCAGTTGTTCCAATTTGCTGTTATTTTCAGTAGAGTTCAGCTGATCAGGTTCTCTATCGCCATAAAAACATAGGAGATCAAGAAGGCTGTTTGATGTCTCCAGAGATACAGAAGTTCCTGCAGATGGGGAGGAAAGTAAAGTGGAAGCCAGGTTTCTAGCTAGCTCACATGTGCATTACATCACTTGGAGCTCAATGTCTTTGAGCAGAACGTGTGAACTGTCTTTATGGACAAGTATCAATTTTTTTTTTTTGTATCAGGCAATATAATGTCCTGTGATGTAACAGCTGCAAATTCAAGATATGGACATGTGTGTGAACTATCCTTCAGAGCGTTATTTTGCTAATACTGCTCAATATAAAATCTAAGAAGTTTACATAAGAATAAAAGTACAACAACATTTAAAAATTGCCCTAAATCAGTAATCAGTTTTAAATGCCTCTTATGGATCTACCCAAGATTTCCCGGACTCAACTTTTTTTTGTCTTGTACAGAGCTCAGTTTTATTTGTGACATCCAGTCGTGTTGCGTTTTTATCTCATGTTAAATCTAGCTGATAGGAAATTTTATTGAATATCGTTAAATTTTTACTGTTTATGTAAACCACTTAAGAGATTACAGCGGTACCTCGGGTTACATACGCTTCAGGTTACAGACTCCGCTAACCCAGAAATAGTACCTCGGGTTAAGAACTTTGCTTCAGGATGAGAACAGAAATCGTGCTCCGGCGGCGCGGTGGCAGCGGGAGGCCCCATTAGCTAAAGTGGTGCTTCAGGTTAAGAACAGTTTCAGGTTAAGAACAAACCTCTGGGACGAATTAAGTACTTAACCCGAGGTACCACTTATTATATTAAGCAGTATAATCTTTGTTTATAAAACAGAGAAACATGCATTTCCACCTAATTATCAGATGGAACTGCATCTCTGCTGCAGAATCTTCTATGAGTCAGAGCTTCCTCCCTGGGCTGTTGAAGCTGACTCTCATAGTTTTCAGCTCTGGTGGCTGACGAAGGAGAAACTGTGAAGGTCTGAACAATCTGCCTCCCTCCCTCCTCAGTTCTCAGACGGTGTAACAAATGAATTACCGTATTTTTTGCTCTATAAGACTCACTTTTTCCCTCCTAAAAAGTAAGGGGAAATGTGTGTGCGTCTTATGGAGCGAATGCAGGCTGCGCAGCTATCCCAGAAGCCAGAACAGCAAGAGGGATTGTTGCTTTCACTGCGCAGCGATCCCTCTTGCTGTTCTGGCTTCTGAGATTTGGAGTATTTTTTTTCTTGTTTTCCTCCTCCAAAAACTAGGTGCGTCTTGTGGTCTGGTGGGTCTTATAGAGCGAAAAATACGTCTTTTTGTCAGACCTAGTGTTTTGGAGACGTTTTAGCAGAGAATAGTTCTACACCTCAGTATAGGAAACACCAACCACATTTCATAACAGCTTCAGCCAAGTGCTCTAATTAATTTCACAGTGCAATCCTATGGAGTTCAGTAGGCCCTTCTGCCAAGAAGGGTGTATAGGATTGTAGCTTTAGCTAGTACCTGCTTGCATGAGTTGATCATACATGTCCACCGAAGCTTTTAGTTTTCTGAAACGGATCTGATACTTAAGTGCATCCTCACCAACTTCTTCAAGTTGCAATGGCAATTTTTCTGGCATGAGACACTAAAATAAGGGGGAAAGAAGGCAATTGTTTTCAGATGATCTAAAGAAAAGGGAATTCATAAGTGTTTCCTCTAGTGTCTAATAAGCATTTCTTTGGATCTACAACAAAGGTGCAAAAAATCCACTCCACCTTCCACACACACACCAGCCCCTTGTCTGTCTTGAAAAAAATGGAGGAGTGATTGTGCCCTTTATCGCCTTTTAATTGCTTTGTTTTCCGTTTAAGTCCAGATTAGCATTTATAGCCAACACAGCAATGCAGTGGTACCTCCGGAGCTCCGGTAGGATCCTGAGGAATTCGCAACCAAAGTTTCCTGTTGTGCACATGCGTGCGGCGCAGTAGAGAAGAAGAGGAGTTGGGATTTGATATCCCACTTTATCACAACCCTAAGGAGTCTCAAAGCTGCCAACAATCTCCTTTCCCTTCCTCCCCCACAACAAACACTCTGTGAGGTGAGTGGGGCTGAGAGACTTCAGAGAAGCGTGACTAGCCCAAGGTCACCCAGCAGCTGCATGTAGAGGAGCGGGGACGCAAACCCAGTTCACCAGATTACGAGTCTACCGCATAGAGCGCTTCTGCACATGCGTGCACGGCAAAAACCGGAAAAATACTTCTGGGTTTGCCACGTTCGCATTCTGAAGGATATGCAAGCAGAGGTGTGCGTATCCAGAGGTACCACTGCACTTGATCAGGCAAAGGCCAGGGCAAGGGTGTGCATGATGCTCTCTATCGTACTCCTGTCACAACTCATAGAAAAAGGTTTGTCTACGCAGGATGCTTCTACAGCAGATTCAAGTTCAGTTCTATTAACTGTGTTCAAAACAATGGAATAATTTTACGAAATGCTCAGAGGACACAGATGTTTTTCTTAGTAACAAGAATTAATGTGTATGATGATAATAAAACCACAAAGCTTACCGGTACATGAGGTTCAGCTATGTCAATCTCAAAAAGGTTAGGATGTTTGTCAAGAATATATCTGGCTGCATTTTCCCCAGATTCT
This sequence comes from Podarcis pityusensis, assembly GCF_964106645.2. Lineage (NCBI taxonomy): Eukaryota > Metazoa > Chordata > Lepidosauria > Squamata > Lacertidae > Podarcis > Podarcis pityusensis. The sequence continues at coordinate 11,666,455 of NC_138038.1, read as the reverse complement.
TTTGATAAGGAAAATAAACGCTAGAAAAAGAACGTATCCATATTATTTTCTTTACTAAAAGTAGAAGTTACCATTCACGATACTTCAGTTTCATAAAACCTACCAAAGGGCCTCTGAATCAAATATTTAGTCCTTTTCCTCTCTCATTCTTACTTCCATCAAGTCAAATTTCCAATTTAAAGCTTTTACCATCACATTTCAATCGTTATATATATTGTTTTGCAGGAAGCAGCAGTGAGGTGCTGCTGTTGCTTTTTGCAAAAGCAAAAGAAAGCACCTCTCTTTTTCTCCCCAGAAACCAGGACAGTTTAATAAGAGCAGGGCTTTTGATGAAAACAAGTGGTGTTGCTCAATTTATTTATGGAGTGGCTTGCCACTAGGCCTTGAACCCTGCGCCAGGGAATTTCTTTTACATTTGTCGATAATGTTAAGAAGAGTCCGTATGAGAAATGGGTTGGGTGCAGGGGGGGGGGGAGAGAAGTGATAAATATTTCTAGGTAGGGAATTTAAAGAGAGCTATCACCCCACTGCTGCAACACAAAAGCAGTAATTCTGGTTCTGTACCCAGTGAAGCCAGTTGTGATCTTTGTGAGAGCTGGACCATAAAGAAGGCTGATCGCCGAAGAATTGATGCTTTTGAATTATGGTGCTGGAGGAGACTCTTGAAAGTCCCATGGACTGCAAGAATATCAAACCTCTCCATTCTGAAGGAAATCAGCCCTGAGTGCTCACTGGAAGGACAGATCCTGAAGCTGAGGCTCCAATACTTTGGCCACCTCATGAGAAGAGAAGACTCCCTGGAAAAGACCCTGATGTTGGGAAAGATGGAGCGCACAAGGAGAAGGGGACGACGGAGGACGAGATGGTTGGACAGTGTTCTCAAAGCTACCAGCATGAGTTTGACCAAACGGCGGGAGGCAGTGGAAGACAGGAGTGCCTGGCGTGCTCTGGTCCAGGGGGTCACGAAGAGTCGGACAAGACTAAACAACTAAACAACAACAACAGCAACAACACCCAGTGAAGCTGTCCTGTTATGTTCATGGGCTTCTACCTGCACAGTGAGACTTACTCTCCTCTTCTCTTCCCAAATCTGCTCCAGAGGGTTGAGGGAAAACCCAGAACAGGTTGGGAGGAACATGGAGAAAGTCCTGTTGTACAGGCAGAAGTTCTTGTGTTAACGGGGTGACTTTGGTGGATATATATCTCTGAAAATATATCACAGATGTTTAAGGAGTATGACTTAATACACAAATATTATATATAATGTGCAGGACAGGCAGGCTGCCTACTCCATGCACCTGAGGCCCCAAAACAACTTGTGCTGCCGTGTTTTGTTACATGAAGAGTATTTTGGGGCGGGGGACTAATCTATGAAGTGATCTGTCACAGAATTCAACACAAAACCAGCATTTCATCTTCAGAAACAGCCCTAACAGTTCCCTTACTGTCAGTTTGGCTGACAAAACGGGAAGTCCCAACCCTGAAAACACACTGGCAACGGAACCTTCCATGCATACAAAAGTGCTTGTAACTGTGGACCAGCCTACTAAACATTTTTTTCTAGCAAAATCAGTTTTAAGAGAGTTACTTACAAACTCAGTAGTGGTTCTAGGAATAAGATACGGGTCGTCTTGAAACATGTAGTTAGGAGCTGTGGGATCCTGAATAAAGGAGGATGAAGCGTTTAAATTGTAGCTTTTGCACCGACAAGATCTACACGACAGATTCATCTTCCTACATTGCTGAGGTTAAAAATCGTGTCTAAACATTTTGCTTCAACACACACCAAAAACCTCTGCAATAAGAAAGGACTACTTTTACTATGCATTAACCATACATCCATTACACCAGAGGTTTTCAACCTTTTTGAGTCCACAGCTCCCTTGACCAACTACATTCTTTCTGCGGCACCTCTGTGGGGCTTGGGAGCCCGGTTATGTCACCCCTTGCCTGCAAAACTGGCAGCCTCTCACCCCTTTTTGAACATCCTGTGAAGTGTTCCCTCAGCCTCCTCTCCCCTCTCCTTGGAAGTCCTCTGGGCTCCTGCTTCTGCCGCCCCTGGTCTCTGAGCTGCCCCTATGCCCCAAATAAAGGTGCCTCCTCACACTGCCCCACAGGGGCCTGGGAAGCACCCCCTGGCCAGTCCCAGAGGCACCATTCGCCTGCGGAGGTTGTAGCCAGGGCTGCTGCAACAAACAGCTGTGAAAAGCCTTCGGGAGGCAGAGACGCAATAGAAAATCAGAGGAGGGAGGGAAGGAAAGAGGGACAGAGGCCAGTATTGCCCACAGCACCCCTGACCATCATTCAAGGCACCCCAGGGTGCCATAGCACACTGTTTGAAAACCACTGCATTACACTATTTAGGGTGCCTTATTCATCCATAAAAAATGCACCAATGCAGCAAGAATTTTTCCAGTTGACACTATTCAAGGATTATCCTTGTATGCTGCTCTGTTACTGATTTTTGCAGGAGAGCAGAAAATACAGTGGCACCTCGGGTTAAATATGCTTCAGGTTACAGACTCCGCTAATCCAGAAATAGTACCTCAGATTAAGAACTTTGCTTCAGGATGAGAACAGAAATTGCGTGGGCGGCAGCAGGAGGCCCCATTAGCTAAAGTGGTGCTTCAGGTTAAGAACAGTTTCAGGTTAAGAACGGACCTCCGGAACAAATTAAGTACGTAACCAGAGGTATCACTGCATGAGCTCTTGTGTGCTCCAAGCACATCATTCTAAACTGGTGCAAAGGTCCATTTGAGATCACTTTTGATCTCGAAATTACTTTGTTGGAATAAAATGCTTACTTCAGTTTGGATAGAATAATATGCACACATCATGCCCTCTATCAGACAGTAGCATTAAAATCAATATTTGAAAACTTGGTGGCTGGTGGGGAGTGATTTTGCACTGTTGGGAGAGTTTTACATGCATTGTATCATTTCAAAAAAGCACTTACCCTCTTTACAGTTGATGCAAGAGCTTGAAGAACTGCTAACTTATCCCTAAATTTAAGAAAATTAAATATTCAGTTTTCAGTATATAACTTATCATACTAAAGTGTTTCCACTATGAAGTAGTGAAGCACAGTATATGTTCTGCAATTCCAGAAGGTGGTGCCTCCTTGGCTTCTGCCCCATATTATCTTGTCCCCCCCTGCTTTTTAGTATCTATGTCAGGGTTGGGGAATTTTTCTGACTCCATCGGCCATAACCTTTACAGACTCTGCCTTGTGAACCAAATGCAACAGATGGGCATGGCTCTGTGAATCTTCCCCTTCCTCCAGTCCCCAATCTCAAGAGGCTTAAAAGAAGAACTGGAGGAGGCTCACAAAACCTTTTCCAAGGCACCTTGTGCTTTCCTTTTTTAGCCTCTGAAATCACAAACTAAAAGCGAGTAGGGGGCAGACATGGGAAAGGTTTTGCAAGTCTCCTTCTGCTCCCCTTTTAAGACAGTGATGTCAGCTGAAGGGCAGATGGTCATGGTTTGGAGGGGGCAAATGGTCTTGCGGGCCAAATTGGGAACCCCTGGCAGGCCAAGTTGGTCCCCATCCGTTTTACAATAGCACACTCTGGTCAGTTACTGAAATAAATCAATTCATTTTACAATAGCTATACTTGTTTCATCTTAACTTCCAATAATAAGCGCTGCTTATTACCTTTGACTCCTTAAATGATTTGGGAACAGGATACCCAAGAGATTGTCTCCTCCCATACAATTCTCCCAACTTGTTAAGACAGGGATGGGAACCTGTGGCTCTCCAGATATTGAAGGACTGCAACTTCCATCATTTTCTGGCCATGTGGCTGGGGAAAATGGAGCTGGGGTCCAATAGCATCTGAAGATTCCTCATCCCTTCTTTAAATTTCTCAAATAAAGCATTAAACGAAACTACTCACCAGGTTTTCTTTCTTGGAAGAGAAATAATTCCTTCGTCAACTTTGAAAAGAACATTATTACAACTACATTAGTAAAGGATACGCATATTTGAATAGACTGCAACTATGAAAGCCTTAATTCGGCAAACAATTATTCATATGCATAGCCACTTTAGCTGAAACATTGCCTGCATCAAAATCAAACTTTGCCAGTTCTACAAATAGGCCTATCCTAATTGCATTGACTTAGATGGAAGTCTAATTCTTTTTAGCGAAGACATTTCCCCACAGAAATAAGCTTAAAATCGCACACTTTTCTCAAGGAAGCACAGTAAACTTTTCACTGTTGCGAAGCGTTTTTATGAGCTCAAAATTAGTAACAAAAATACTTGTACCTTCAAGATTAGGTGATTTTTTCTGAAGGGCTGCATTTCCTGAGCAGGGCCTACGGAAATCAAATGCATCCATGAAACATGGATTCTTAAAAGCACACACAGAGTCACTAACATTTTTGGACAAGTAGGCACATTTCAAATCTTCAGAGAGTGCTGGAGGTACCAGGCACAAAATGACTATCATGAAGGGTGTGTGGCATAACACAAAACTACAGAGACAACCACCCCGAACCTCATGCTTACTATGGGAAGTCAGCAATGTCTTGTTGGTCTTTATTATGGAGATGACTCTCTCTCTCCGAAACACAGAGACACACACAATGATCCTAGCAACAGGGAGCATTCCTCAGCACCCAGAAAAATATACAAGATATATTTTATAAGATATATACATATTTTATTATATATATATATACACACACACACACACACACACACAAAATATATATACAAGATATATTTTTCTCATTTCAGAAATCACTGGTAAAGTACCTGCACCTTATGCCCCATAACTTTCTTTCCAGGAGGGCTAGAGACTTGGTTCGAAGTTCTTACCGACATCAATTTTTGTATCAGCAAAAGTGTATTGGATATTGCAGAGTTGGACTATATTAACCTCAGGGCTCCTTCCAACTCTGCAATTCTATTATTCTAATACAGTGGTACCTCAGGTTAAGTACTTAATTCGTTTTGGAGGTCCGTTCTTAACTTGAAACTGTTCTTAACCTGAAGCACCACTTTAGTTAATGGGGCCTCCTGTTGTGGCCGCGCCGCCGGAGCACGATTTCTGTTCTCATCCTGAAGCAAAGTTCTTAACCAGATGTAATATTTCTGGGTTAGCGGAGTCTGTAACCTGAAGCGTATGTAACCCGAGGTACCACTGTGCAAAGAGAGAGACACCACCACAGAAAATACCCACACCTTTGAAGTTGCAGCAAAGAAATAAAATATCGTTCAACTGCCCACTTCCTCCGCCCCTTCTCAACCCCAAAGCCAGCTAGATATAGACGCACCTTCTCCCTGCATCCAGACACTTAGGGTGGGGGTGGCCTTATTATTTCAACATCAGAGCGTCTGCCTTGCATGCAGCAAGGTCCCAGGGGTGTCAATCCAGGGCATCTCCAGACAGAATCATAGAATCGGAAGGGACCCCAAGGGTCATCTAGTCCAACCCCCTTGCGATACAGGAAATCCCAACACACAGTCCTGCAGCCAATGTGAAACCACACCGGACCCTGCTCAGGTTTGCAAATGCCCTAGCCTAGTAATAGTTTTATTAATGGGTCACTAGGGGGGCTAAAGGGACCCGGGTGGCACTATGGGTTAAACCACAGAGCCTAGGGCTTGCCGATTGGAAGGTCAGCGGTTCGAATCCCCGCGACGGGGTGAGCTCCCGTTGCTCAGTCCCTTCTCCTGCCAACCTAGCAGTTCGAAAGCACGTCAAAGTGCAAGTAGATAAATAGGTACCACTCTGGGGGGAAGGTAAATGGCATTTCCATGCGCTGCTCTGGTTCGCCAGAAGCGGCTTAGTCATGCCGGCCACATGACCCGGAAGCTGTACGCCGGCTCCCTCGGCCAATAAAGCGAGATGAGCACCTCAACCCCAGAGTCGGCCACGACTGGACCTAATGGTCAGGGGTCCCTTTACCTTTACGGGGGCCAAGGAGAGACTCCTGCCTGAAACCCTTGGAGAGCCACTGCCTGTCAGAGTAGTAGGCATTGCTGAGCTGCGCAGGCCAGTGGTCCGATTCAGAATAATAAAACAGCTTCCTGCGCTCCTATGGGATTGCGGGTTCGAGCCCCACGTTGGACAAAAAGAATACTGCATCGCGGTGGGTTGGGCTAGATGACCACCAGGATCCCTTCCGACTCTACGCTTCTGGAGCCTGAGACTCTAAATCTCAAGGTCGCGGGTTCGAGGATCACGTTGGGCAACAAGAATCCTGCATCTCAGGGAGATGGGCTAGGTGACCACCTGGGTCCCTTCCGATTCTACGTTTCTGGAGCCTGAAACTCTTAACCCAAGCACCCCCAAACTCGGCCCTCCAGCTGTTTTGGGACTACAACTCCCATCATCCCTAGCTAACAGGACCAGTGGTCAGGGATGATGGGAACTGTAGTCCCAAAACAGCTGGAGGGCCGAGTTTGGGGGCGCCTGTCTTAACCTCAAGGTCGCGGGTTCGAGCGTCACGTTAGGCAGAAAGTTTCCTGCATCTCAGGGGGTTGGGCTAGATGACCACCAGGGTCCCTTCAGACTCTACATTTCTATGAGGGGTCGCTCCGGCCTTTCCACCCTCCCCGGGCGCTTCGTCCTCGCCGTTGCTAGGGCGGCCTGTCCGTTGCCAAGGAGGCCTGTTCGCCTCAACTCCCACCCCCTGCCCGTTTGCTTCCCGCCCTCCGCGCCCTCGCCTCACCTGGCGCCCCTTCCCGCCCCCGAGCCCGGCTGGCCCGCGTGCGGCAGCGGCCTACGGCGCGGAAAGCCCAGCCGCCTCAGGCACCGCGCCGCCATGTCCACGCTGCGCCGCCCTTCGCGGGGCGGAAAGGGAGGAGAAGCCGGGGAGGAAGTGGCGCTTCGCTCCTGCTCCTCCTCCATCTCCTCCTCCCCTCTTCACACGTGCGGCCCTCGCCCTCAGGCTCCTTCCCGTGTCTCTCCTCCTCCTCGCAGGGGCGGCGACCCCTCTTCCCGGGGCCATGGCGGCGGCGAAGGAGGCGCCGTGGCGGCGGCTGACGGGCCTGTCGTTCGGGATGTACACGGAGGAGGAGATACGGTACGCCCCGCGGCTGGGTAGCAAGACTGTTAAGAGAGTTGGAAAGGGACCCCCGAGGGTCATCTAGGCCAACCCCCTGCGAGGCAGGATACTTTTTTTTTGCCCAACGTGGGTCTCGAACCTGCGAGTCTGAGACTGAGAGTCAAGTGTGGTAGATGCACACGTGCTACGCGTGATCTGAGCCGAAAGGCCGAGAAGCGAGGATTGGAGGGGACCACGAGGGTCATCTGATAATAAATAATAATAATATTTTTTTATTTATACCCCGCCCTCCCCAGCCAAGATCTACTCCAATCCCCCTGCGATGCAGGAATCGTGTGCCCAACAACATGCTCAACTATGGGGTGCTAGTAGCAAATCTGACTCTTTTTTGCGCGGTGCTTTTGGGGACCCCGCTCCCCCTTTGGTTATTCTAGATCACTTTGTTTGTGCCACTGCAGATGTGCCAGCAGAGCTGTTGGTGCAGATATAGGCATTCTTTGAATGTGTTGTTGTTTAGTCGTGTCCGACTCTTTGTGACCCCCTGGACCAGAGCACGCCAGGCACTCCTGTCTTCCACTGCCTCCCGCAGTTTGGTCAAACTCATGCTGGTAGTTTCGAGAACATTGTCCAACCATCTCGTCCTCCTTCGTCCCCTTCTCCTTGTGCCCTCCATCTTTCCCAACATCAGGGTCTTTTCCAGGGAGTCTTCTCTTCTCATGAGGTGGCCAAAGTATTGGAGCCTCAGCTTCAGGATCTGTCCTTCCAGTGAGCACTCAGGGCTGATTTCCTTCAGAATGGAGAGGTTTGATCTTCTTGCAGTCCATGGGACTCTCAAGAGTCTCCTCCTCCTTCAAAAGCATCAGCCTTCTTTATGGTCCAGCTCTCACTTCCATACATCACCACTGGGAAAACCATAGCTTTAACTATACGGACCTTTGTTGGCAAGGTGATGTCTCTGCTTTTTAAGATGCTGTCTAGGTTTGTCATTGCTTTTCTCCCAAGAAGCAGGCGTCTTTTAATTTCATGACTGCTGTCACCATCTTTTAATGTAGTGCAAGCCAATTCAGTTGGGGAAAACGTGTACTATAATTTGTGTACAATACTACTCAGCTATGGGAGAGGTACCCGTTAAAAAAATTCTCACTTATACAGTTGTGCTGCTGTTAACAGCACACACACACACACACGGATGTAAAAATGAGCTGTTAAAATTCATATTCCCCTGCTCCGTTTACATCTTGGACCACCTTTCTAGGTGTCAAGAGTTTGTTGCAGCAGCAAACAGTAAAACATTGTGCCAGAAATGTTGCCTGCATTGAGGCAATTGAAGAATAGTTCTGTGTCACATATCTTGTTGTGGTCTTCCAGCTGGGAGTGTTCCAGTAAAAAAGGCTATTGAATGGACAATCTTCTCTGTGCAAGCAGAATTCCACTAGTGCAACGGGTCTTCTCCTTCCTCTCCTACCCCCTGTACCCTCAAAATCGGCTCCAGAGCACTGGGGGACAGCAATGTGTGATACAACCCAAAATCTTTGATAGCCGTTCTTATGGGTAAAAAGGTTTGATACAAGCAAAACTAGTACCATTTGCAAAACCACAAACATGTCATGAGAACTCTTTCCTCTCTCTCCTAACTTCATGATTAAAAAAAGTTGTTATCTCATGGAGTTCAGGGAAATGCAATCCAAAAATGGCTTTGATGCCACGCATCTAATTTTGTTTTTGTGTGTAGGAATCTGAGTGTAAAATCTATAACCAACCCACTTTTTCTGGATAATGCGGGTACTCCGTCACCAAATGGACTGTACGATTTGTCTTTGGGGCCAACTGACAACAAAGAAGTGTGTGCTACTTGCACGCAGGACTTCAACAACTGCCCAGGTCATCTGGGTCACATAGAACTGCCCCTCACTGTCTACAATCCTCTCTTTTTTGATGTAAGTATATTCATGACATTCCTGATTTCTCATATTCCAGAGTCTATGGGATGGGTGGTTGTGCTGCTTCAGTGTTGAAGTTACCGCAGTGTGAAGAATAAATGTATGGTGTGAACACTTCACATTGGTTAATTACCGTATTTTTCGCTCTATAAGACGCACATTTTCCCCTCCAAAAATTAAGGGTTGCCTTCACTGAAGCCTCTGGAGCGCGGCAGGAGCTCCCGCTGTGCTCCGGAGGCTTTGCGTTCCTTTCGCTGAAGCCTGGAGAGCAAGACTCTCCTGGCTTCAGCGAAAGGAACCCGAAGCACTCTGGAGGCTTCGGGTTGCCTTCACTGAAGCCTGGAGAGCGAGAGGGGTTGGTGCGCACTGACCCCTCTCGCTCTCCAGGCTTCAAAGCTAACTGCCTCCAGAGCTCCCGCTGCGCTCCTGAGGCTTCGGGTTCCTTTCGCTGAAGAGTAGGTGCCCCTTCAGCTAAGGCGCAGTGCCCCTTCAGCTAAGCGGGAGGAGAAATGGAAGGGGCTCCATTTCTCCTGCCGCTTCGCTGAAGGGGCGCTGCGCAGAGAGGGGGATAATTTTTTTTTCTTGTTCTCCCCCTCTAAAACAAGGTGCGTCCTATGGTCAGGTGCGTCCAATAGAGCGAAAAATACGGTATAGTGTTCTACCTTTCCGGGTTTTTGGAAGGATTTAAACAAGATTAAATATGAAAAGTGCTTTGAAACTTTAATGAAATATTTAGTAGTGTGATAATAAACAAACTATTTTATCTTCTTCAGAAATTATTCCTTTTGATACGAGGTTCCTGCTTGAGCTGTGGCCACCTGACCTGTCCACGGGCTGTGATTCATTTACTGCTTAACCAGCTGAAACTTCTGGAAGTAGGGTTGCTTCAAGCAGCCCATGATCTTGAGGCCGTCCTAAGCAGGGTAAGTTTGGCTCCTCTTGGTTTTTGTCTGAGAGCATTCAGCATTTTTCTAATTCAATCTTTATTTTAGTTTTTAGATGACAATGCAGACGCACCAGGTGCAGATGTGGAAGAAGTGCTGAGTTTGCACACAAAGGAATTGCTCCAAAATAACCAATTCAGAGAACATGGTGCACACGTAAGTAAGACGAAACAGTATTATAGACCACTATTTATGGGGCATTGAATAAGCAGTCTGCTCTTGCTTCCATGTCTGAGGTAAAGGTAAAGGGACCCCTGACCATTAGGTCCATTCGCGGCCGACACGGGGGGGGGAGGGACTCATCTCGCTTTACTGGCTGAGGGAGCCGGCGTACAGCTTCTGGGTCATGTGGCCAGCATGACTAAGCCGCTTCTGGCGAACCAGAGCAGCGCACGGAAATGCCATTTACCTTCCCGCCAGAGCGGTACCTATTTATCTACTTGCACTTTGACGTGCTTTCGAACTGCTAGGTTGGCAGGAGCTGGGACAGAGCGACAGGAGCTCACCCTGTCGCGGGGATTCGAACTGCTGATTTGTTTGTGGAAGACTGCCACCACCTACATGAATGATGAATGTTTGAATTGAAAGTGATTAATATGTAGGCTACTGGGAGTTGTGCAAGCCAACAGTGAATTATGAAGCTGTTATTTTTTTCCTCTTTTAGGTAAAAAACGTATGCGAGTATAGAAGCAAACTTATCTCCCAGTTTTGGAAATCGCACATGGGTTCAAAGAGATGTCCAAACTGCAAGTAAGTATATCCATTTGATCAGAAGCCAATTAACCTTATAAGGGCTGTTTCTTTCCCCTCCCCAGCAATAACTGCTGGAATTCTGTATACTGGTTTTAACAATTGCAATGTTGTCCTTTTTTTACTCTTTCTCCAAGAGCGGGAAGATCACTTGTCCGAAAAGAGCACAATAGCAAGCTCACTGTGACATACCCTACCACAGTAATCAAGTCAGGCAAACAGATGGTAGTGGAGGAAGCAGCAAGTACGTATGTCGTTGCATTGAAATGTATCTTCAGAGAAAGTATAACTTCTCATTTACTTTAAAAGCCTTCGTTTATTTTTTAAAAAAATATTTTTATTAGGAATTTCAGCATAACAAAATTTCAAAACATATCATATTCATTATTTTTTCCCCTTTTCCCCCCATCAAACCCTCTCCCCCCGAGACTTCCCTCAGCTCCTCTCTCTGATTTATCAGCACATATTATTCTCTGCATGTTATAAAATTATACATATCCTTACATTATCTATCTACCATGTTATCAACCAATAAATTTGTGTATGTTTATTCAAAACCTGCCAAGGAGTCCAGTTCATTTTGTTGTCTTTTTAGATAATTTGTATAAAGCTCCCATTCTTCCTTAAAGTCACAGTTGTCCTTGTCCCGCAATTTGTATGTCAGCAAGCTCTGTGTAGCTCATCAATTTTTTCTGCCACTGTTCTTTTGTCGGGGTTTCCTCGTTCTTCCATCCTTGTCCTATCAAGACTCTTGCCGCTGTTGTAGCATACATAAATAAGTTCTTTGTTTTCCTTGGCAGGTCTTGTCCTACAATCCCTAACAAAAATGCTTCTGGTTTTTTTACAAATGTCATTTTAAACATTTTTTTCAATTCATTGTATATCATTTCCCAAATTTTTTTAACTTCTTTACATTCCCACCACATATGATAAAAAGGCCTTTCTTTTTCTTTACATGTCCAACATATGTTTGACCCGGTTTTGTACATTTTTGCTATCTGTACTGGTATGGTATACCATCTATACATCATTTTCATATAATTTTCTTTCAAAAGAGAACAATCTGTAAAATTCAAATTTACTTTCCACAATTTTCCCAGTTCCTCAAATTGTATATTATGTCCTATATCCTGTGCCCATTTGATCATAACTGATTTGACTTCCTCGTCTTTTGTTTCCCATTCTAGCAGAATACTATATGCTTTCTTCAACAGCTTCCCAAATACTTATTTTTATTTACTTGGAGCTGTTCCTTTGAGACTGGCTATATCAAAGACCCAATGGGTGGATGCATAGCTAGAATATTCAGAAGTTTACCTTACCATTTGTGTGTGCAGCTTTCCACTGGGATTGGCTGTAGCTGACTGCTGCTGGTATTGAACAAGTGCAATTTTTATTAGTTTGTGTTTTAGTTGTATGAAATTCTACAAATAACTTATGATGGAATTTTAATGGGTTTTTTTCAATCCATAAACTTTAACTCCTTAGCCATAGATGAAACCCAGCTGGGAAAACGTGGCTATATGACACCTGCTATTGCCAAAAAACATGTTGAAGCCTTGTGGAAGAATGAAGGTAAGGGATTGGTCCTTATTTATAGTTGGTGCCCAGTCCCAATCTTGGGGTGTGTGTTGCATCAGTCCATATTTATGGATACAGCATATAGAATCATTCCTGTTGTGGGTTTGATTTTTGTTATGTTTTGAGAATTCCTTGCTCTTGGCATCGAGACATCTCAGATGGTTGAGAGGTGCTACGTTTGCTCCTTCCAAATACTGCGAAAGGGTGTATCCTGTGACATCGGTATCTGGTCTTTTCTGTGGGTAGAAAGAACTGAAAATGTGTCTCATTTCTCAAGTTGAGGAAGTTGTGCTATATCTAAAATATTTACAGTGTACACCAGGGCTCAGCCCAGATGTCGTCGTGCCCAGAGTAGAAAGTTCAAGAACTGCTTCTAATTAGCATGGCACACAGTCCAACAGGATGCTTTCCTGAGCAGGCGTCATTAAAATAGTTGGGAGCTGTGCAAAAGTTGTGTTCCATGCAGCTTCCGTTTATTTCAATCCCAATGGATTTTGTCTTGTGTGCCAGATTTCGGTGTTGCCCAGTCTGCCAGCCATCATCTTATTTCACAGTTGCATATGACCCTGTTGCCTTTTGGTTGTGGGTTTTTGCATGGCACTAGAAGATGTTATAAAGGTAAAGGTAAAGGGACCCCTGACCATTAGGTCCAGTCATGGCCGACTCTGGGGTTGCGGCTCTCATCTCGCTTTAATGGCCGAGGGAGCCGGCATACAGCTTCCGGGTCATGTGGCCAGCATGACTAAGCCGCTTCTGGCGAACCAGAGCAGCCGTTTACCTTCCTGCCGGAGCGGTACCTTTTTATCTACTTGCACTGGTGTGCTTTCGAACTGCTAGGTTGGCAGGAGCAGGGACCGGGAGCTCACCCCATCACAGGGATTCGAACCACCGACCTTCTGATCGGCTCTGTGGTTTAACCCACAGCGCCACCCGCGTCCCTTCAAAGGTTTTAGGAGGATATAAATTACCGTATGTCCATGCTCACAGCCATGAATACACAGGAAACTATCAAATGGATTTGTTGGAAAACATACCTTGTAGGTGTGTGTTCTGCGAACAGTTTGTATTAACACCTGTTTTTGTGTGTGACAGCTTTGACCTAAATGTAGCAAGGTGCTAATGCTTCTTTTTTCTGTTTTTAGGTTTTTTCCTTTGCAAGCTTCTCTCTGGCATGACAGCCATTGGTGATTCAAGTTTCAATCCTGATATGTTCTTCCTCGATAAACTTGTTGTTCCACCTTCCAGGTAACGAAGCACTTTTGGACTTAATTTCACAATGTGATCCTGAAAGGTTTTACTGGTTTACAGTTGTGATTTGTATCAGCTCTAGAAAGAGGGCATTGTTTATCTCTGGTTATAGATATCGTCCCGTGAATCGCATTGCAGACCAGATGTTTGCAAATGGTCAGACAGTGAACTTGCAAGCTGTGATGAAGGATGCTCTTCTGACTCGGAAACTTCTGGCTTTCATAGCTCAGGAACAGTGTCAGTCGTTGCAAATTGAAGAAGGAGACCTGAAGACGGTAAGGTCAGGAGGACCTGTTCAGTGTCTGTTGTATCAGTGGAAAACGCATGTGGTTAAAACCCAATGAGGCTTATATTTATACGCAACAGTAGCCGCAAGGCTATTGATTGCGAAAAACTGGAAAAGTGGTATTGTACCAACAAAAATAGAGTGGCTTGCCAAATTATTGGAGTACTACAATATATCCAAAACAATGGGAGAAATTGGAAGGATCTCAAAAGAGAAGATAGACAGGGACTGGAAGGTGTTTAAAAGATACTTGCAAAACCATATCGAAAAATCAGAGCTCCTATTAGAATAAACAAGTGGAAAGAAATTGCAATTGAGTAGATTGGAAGTCTAACACAAAGGTGGTGTGGTGAGGGGTGGTGGATGGTGATGGGAAAAGGAATTATCTGCGGGATTGAGTGTAAGTATGTTTGAAGACTTTTAAGGATTATATGAAATGTATCTTTGTATGCTTGTATATTTGTAATATATGTGTGTTAATGATGAATTATTTTAACAATAAAAACTTAATAATAATAATAATAAAAAACTCAGTGAGGCTTTTTGACCTCAGTAGTTTTGTTTTTATGTTTCACAGATAAACACAGATAAACAGCCTGTGGAGCCCCTGGACCGTTCTGTCTTGGTGACAATCCCAGGGCAGACTACTGCAGATAAGCTGTACAACATTTGGATTCGTCTTCAGAGTCATGTAAATATTGTGTTCGACAGCGACATGGATAAGTTAATGTCTGAAAAGTACCCTGGTGTACGTCAGGTGAGAGCTGCAGAAATATTCAGTGTTTGGTTGAGTATTCTGAAGTTGTTGGAAGGGGTTGATACCTTGTGAACTACAGTCGTACCTTGGTTTTCGAACGGCTTAGTTCTCGAATGTTTTGGCTCCCGAACGCCACAAACTCGGAAGTGACTGTTCCTGTTTGTGAACTATTTTTGGAAGCCAAACTCCCAACAGGGCTTCTGATTGGCTGCAGGAGCTTCCTGCAGCCAATCAGAAGCCGTGCTTTGGTTTCCGAACGTTTTGGAAGTCGAACGGACTTCCGGAACCGATTCCGTTCGACTTCCAAGGTACGACTGTATTCCTGACACTTATTTATTTTGCTTATTTTAAAAATGCTCTTCAGCGAAACAGCTCCCAGCACAGGTCACAATGAAATATAAAGAACAGAATATCAAGACACTGTAGCAAAACAAACCAGTCCTAATAAAGCCAGCAATCAAGCAGCACTTAAGCTAAGTTAAGAGACAGAAGTTTAAAAGTCTGGGAGAATGAAAGAAAACAGTCATTTGGAGCCAAAAAAGATAGCAGAGAAGGCCTAACCAGGAGGGCCCAAGGAGTGGTGAGGGATTGTCATAAATGAGGTACCAGCACCAAAAATAGGTCTGTCAAGTCACTACCCATCTCATCTCAAATGTATTGGGGAGCCCACCTAGATGAGAGTTCTCCACCAGTTCTCCTTCAGGTGGGTAGGCTGATACGGGACTAGACTTCCTTCAGGTATCCAGGTCCCAAGCCGTGTTAAGGCTTTGAAGGTAAGCAGCAATGTTTCAAAATGTGCTCTAAAACGAACAAGAAGTCAGTGCAGTTCTTGTAAGTGCTGGCGTGATAGGGTTCCAACTTTCAGTCCCAGTTAGTTTAGAATACAGCTGCTAGGCTTAAAAGTGTAATTCTCAAGCAGCTTTTGAAAATAATGCATTGCGATATCCAATTCTGGATTTTTCCAGAGCATGGATTACCAAAGCCAAGTTATCTCTGCCAGGAGGCTACAGCCCCATACCAGTCTTGGCTGATGAAAGTCACACAATGATATACAGGCCACCTGAATCTCTAGTGACAAAGTTGGGTTTAGGAGCATCCCCAGACCATAAACCTGATCTTTAAGGACATGGGAATAGCCAATATGATGCCTTCGGATGTTGTTGGGCTCCAACTCCCACCATCCCTGACTGCTGGCTGGAGTCCAAGATTTGAGAGGCCAGAGTTCCCCCTATGCCTGCTTTAGGGGGAGTAAATCCTCATCTGCTGAACACCATTTCCTTGAGCAGACAAACCACATATCCACCAAATGTCCATTTTGTAAGGACTGAGTTTTAGATTATTGGCCCCCATCCAACAGTTCAGAACTTGCGCCATCTCACCTGACTTGAATGTAAATGAGAAGTTGAGTTAGGTGTCATTCACATATTGAGGGCACCTCACCAGATGACCTTCCCCAGCGGTTTCATGTAGATTTCCTTGAACTTTTATGCTGAAAACCTAAATAGATCAAAATAGTGAAAATGTCTGTCTCTCTGTCTCTGTCTCTATCTCCCTCTCCCCCGAAACATTTGTGATAAAGTTTCTGGAGAAAAAGGATGGCCTGTTCCGCAAGCATATGATGGGAAAGCGAGTGGATTATGCAGCTCGGTCAGTCATTTGCCCTGACATGTACATTCGGACCAATGAAATTGGCATTCCTATGGTAAGAGAAGCCTACTTAGTACAGAAGGTGGTTTATCATTTTGGAGATTTTGGGGGTTGGCATTTTTATACCTTTCCATGATTTTGGAATATGTTGTCTTTTTTAATAATAATAATAATAATAATAATAATAATTGTTCTTGTACCCCACCCATCTGATTGGGTTCCTTGCAATGGAATATACAGTGGTACCTTGGTTTACAAACTTAATCCGTTCCGGAAGTCCGTTCTTAAACCAAGGCATGCTTTCCCATAGTAGCGGAGGACTCAATTTGCACTCAACAGGAAGCGGAACATGTTCTGCTTCCAAGGCAAAGTTCACAAACCAAAACACCTACTTCTGGGTTTGCAACATTCTTAATCCAAGTTCCAAAATCCATAAACTAAGCTGATCTTAAACCAGGGTACCACTGTAATAGAACACAACAAAACCTTTAGCATTCAAAGCTTCCTGAAACAGGGCTGCCTCCAGATGTCTATGAAAAGTCATATAATTGTTTTGCTCTTTGACATCTGGTGGGAGGGTGTTCTACAGGGGGCATGTAACTACCAAGAAGGCCTTCTGCCTGGTTCCCTGTAACTTCACTTCTTGCAGTGAGGGAACCGCCAGAAGGCCCTCGGAGCTGGACCCTACTTCTAAAGCTGAGAATTTGTGTCTTCTAATCTGTTTCCTCTGAAACATCTTGCAGTGATGATTGGTCAGGTAGGCTTCATTGGGAACACATAATTTTCAATGACTATGTGTGTATCACCACCAATATACACAGCACTTTGCAAAGTAACATCAGCCAAAAAAAGGACCCACATGGAGGCAACAAACTAAATGTACAGAGAAGGATGGACTGAAAGAGGAAGAAGAAGGAATGATAAAGGGAGGGCCAGGTTATTTTGACCTTGCTGCAGTTGTGGGTGAGAGTTAAAAGCCTATGACAGTGAATAATATTTATCTCGCTAGTACACTGATTACTTAGTCTTAGTAAGGAGAATGGAAGTGAATCTCTGCTCTTGTGATACCACGGACAAGAACTTGATCCTTGCCTTTGCTTTTTCTTCCTTGTAGGTGTTTGCTACCAAGCTGACTTATCCTCAGCCTGTAACTCCCTGGAATGTCCAGGAATTGAGGCAGGCGGTCATCAATGGTCCCAATGAGCACCCAGGTGCTTCCATGGTTATCAACGAAGACGGGTCTCGCACGATACTGAGCACAGCCAGTCAGACCCAGAGGGAAGCCATAGCCAAGCAACTTCTGACTCCTTCCACAGGGGCACCGAAACCAGGGATAAAAATTGTGAGTAGAGTTGCTTCACACATAAGGGCACTTCAGGGCAGCCAACATGGTGCTCTCCAAATGGTTGGAGGTCCAGTGGTCAGGGATGATGGGAGTTGTAGGTGGAGGGCATCATATTGGATAATGCCCCTGACCTAGAAGTTAGGATGATGAGGTTAAAGACTTAAAACAAAAAAACCCCACAACCCTCCCTGGCTAGATGACTCAATTTGCATCATTGAAGATTACAGGACTTCTAGCAGTCCACCGCCAAGCTGGCTCCATCAGGTCCAAAACTTAGAGCAAGGCGTGCAGGATAATCTGGTCCCCTCTCAACACCTTCCCCAGTCGAGGGAACACATTTCCCTCCTTAGGCAAATGGAGCATTGCTTTCTGAAACCCCAGTATCAGTTAGTCTGAACAAAGGTACTGGACCACTAGGTGAAAGGCAGATTCTGGGTTCTCCTTACTTCTCTGTGAATTCTCCTTCCACTTTGGCTGGCTGTGTCCTTTTAAACATGCTTTGGGGGGTGCTTTGTTGGTTTGTTTTCATTTTAATTGTGTATTTTGAGTTATCTTGTTGTGAACTACCCTGTGATCTTCCGATGAAGGGTGGTACAGTGGTACCTTGGGTTACATACGCTTCAGGTTACATATGCTTCAGGTTACAGACTCTGCTAACCCAGAAATAGTACCTCGGGTTAAGAACTTTGCTTCAGGATGAGAACAGAAATTGTGCTCCTGCGGCGCAGCGGCAGCGGGAGGCCCCATTAGCTAAAGTGGTGCTTCAGGTTAAGAACAGTTTCAGGTTAAGTACGGACCTCCGGAACGAATTAAGTACTTAACCTGAGGTACCACTGTATACAGATTAAACAAACGAAACAAGTACAGTGGTGCCCTGCAAGACGAATGCCTCGCAAGACGGAAAACCCGCTAGACGAAAGGGTTTTCCGTTTTTGAGTTGCTTCGCAGGACGAATTTCCCTATGGGCTTGCTTCGCAAGACGAAAATGTCTTGCGAGTCTAGAGATTTTTTTTTCGCTTTCCCCCCCCCTTTATCTAATCTGCTAAGCCTTTAATAGCCTTTAATAGCCTTTTAGCAGCTAATCCCCTAAGCCTTTAAGCCTTTAATAACCGCTAATAGCGCTAATCCGTTAAGCCGCTAATAGGGTTGCTTCGCAAGACGAAAAAACCGCTAGACGAAGACTCTCGCGGAACGGATTAATTTCGTCTTGCGAGGCACCACTGTAACGGACTATGAATAAAAAGATTTCCTAGGAGGTTGTCATAACAAGACTCCTTCCTCCCCTTCTCCTGTCTCCACTGGCTCCAATCTCACTGCTCAGGCCTGTAATGGATTCCATGAGAGTCCTGTGCCCCATTAGTTTTAGTCAATAGATTCCACCATCAAGGAAGAAGAGAGGAGAGACACAGGTTGCAGCTTCTTAGCCTTTAGGAGGGAAGAAAGGCTCTGTGTCTCCTACTGTGTATTGAGAAATTATCTTAACTCTCTTGGAAAGATTTCTTTTTTATGTGGCTGAACTTGAACCTCTTGCAGGTGTGCCGCCATATTAAAAACGGAGATGTCCTTTTGCTGAATCGGCAGCCTACCCTTCACAGACCTTCCATCCAAGCTCATCGAGCCAGGATCCTGCCCGAAGAGAAGGTCCTGAGGCTTCACTATGCCAACTGCAAAGCCTACAACGCTGATTTTGACGGCGACGAAATGAACGCCCACTTCCCTCAGAACGAACTGGGCAGAGCTGAAGCCTACGTCCTGGCGTGTACTGACGAACAGTATCTTGTCCCCAAGGTGAACCGGGGAGCAAATTGTGTTGGACGTTGCTTGATTTCCCCCCTGCTTCCTTGGCGCTTTCCTTCTCTGATTTTCAGCCGTGCGGTGGTAGGAAAGATAGGTGCTGCATAACTCTTTATCTGCCAGTGGAGGAAACAGGATTGTGAACTTACAAAAAATATTGGCGGGCATGCATTGCCAGTCTTTGGAATTCCCATTGGATGCTCTGGGAGGTCCAGCTGCAATCAATTTGCATGCCAGTCAATGGAGCACAAGGCCTCTGAATGCAATTCAGCGCTGGCTATGCACTGGGAGGTAGCCAGGGTGGTATAATTTTGTAACTGAGCTGTGGTACAACTCGAGGTGGGGTGTTTTTGGGGGGTGGGGGGGTGGAGCTTTTGAAAATAAAATCTAAGGTAGCGACTGGCAAAGTGACCAGCTTTGGGATGGGGGTCTAATAATAATGTCCACTGTGGTATTTTAAAGCATGGTTTTGTTGTTGTTGTTTAGTCGTTTAGTCGTGTCCGACTCTTCGTGACCCCATGGACCAGAGCACGCCAGGCACTCCTGTCTTTGTCCATGGAGTTTTCTTGGCAGGGATACTGGAGTGGCTTGCCGGTTCCTGCTCCAGGTGGATCACGTTTGGTCAAAACTCTCCACTATGACCTGTCCATCTTGGGTGCCCTGCTCAGCATAGTTCATAGCTTCTCTGAGTTATTCAAGCCTCTTCGTCACGGCAAGGCAGTGATCCATGAAGAAGAAAGCATGGTTTAGCAATTGTAAAAATCCAGAGGGGTTATGTAATGTCTTGAAGGGAGGGGATACCAAAGTTGATTGCAGTGGCATTGTGCGGGGTGGCGGTGGGAAGAAGAGCAGTTAGCCCAGGCTTCCTCAACCTCGGCCCTCCAGATGTTTTTTGGCCTACAACTCCCATGATCCCTAGCTAGCAGGACCAGTGGTCAGGGATGCTGGGAATTGTAGTCTCAAAACATCTGGAGGGCCGAGGTTGAGGAAGCTTGAGTTAGCCCTTTTGCTGCATGACATTTTGAGCAGCAAAATTCCCTCTCCAAGATGCGTTGCAGTCTGGAGAGGCCTTTCACCTTTTTTCACGTGGGGGAGAAAGTGGGTGGTGGTGTTTATTGCAGAAGCAGCCTGTGGGGAAAGGGCTTTTCCTCAGCCTCCCTGCCATTAATTTTGCAGCCTCCCCTAACGCTTATTTCCTTAAAGGGTCCATGCACTTTCATGCTTCTAAGCCCCAGGATGGTTGCATAAGCCCCTCTGAGCCACAGTCTCCCAGCCTGTAGCATGGTGATAATAACAGTGGGCTGTTGGTTTTGTCCAAGGTCTTATCCAAGTTAATTTGTAACTTAATCCTTTAAGTGCAGTGTTTAAAGGAGCTAATAGAATTTCCCACTGGACCTGCTAACATACTGCTTGACGCTTCCTTTTCTGTCTGGTGTATTTCTCAGGATGGGCAGCCGCTGGCAGGTTTGATCCAAGATCACATGATCTCTGGTACCAGTATGACCACACGGGGCTGCTTCTTCTCTAGAGAACAGTATGTGGAACTTGTGTATCAAGGGCTGGTAGACAAAAAAGGAATGGTGAAGCTTCTCCCTCCAGCCATTATAAAGCCGCAACACTTGTGGACAGGGAAGCAGGTAGGTTAACCAGTACGCCTTAAATAAAATAGTCTGTTCAGAGTTGAACAGTATGATTTAAGGCTTGCCCTTTCACTGAAATAATGGGCACATTGTGTGTGTGTGTGTGTGTGTGTGTGTGTACACATATATACATATATATACATATACGGTGATACCTTCGGTTGCGGACGGGATCCGTTCCAGAGCTCTGGTCGGATCCCGAGGTTTTTGCAACCGGAGGTACCTGCTCTGTGCATGCGCAGCAGAGCGCTTCTGTGCATGCGTGCACAGCAAAACCTGGAAAAATACTTCTGGGTTTGCCGCGTGTGTATCCTGAAGGATATGTAACCAGAGGTGCTCGTAAGTAGAGGTACTACTTACATATATAATCTTACTTACATATATACATACTTACATACATACATCTATCTATCTATCTACATCTCTGGAGTTATTGGATTGTGGTTTTTGTTTGTTTGTATAATGCAGTTTCCCCTTGATAGTGTGAAGGAGCAATCTGTTAGCTATACACCTGATAGACTTGGATAGAAACAAGAGGAATGAGTCTAGCTGGTTAAGAATATGCCCCATCCCTCCTGCTGCTCTTGGCTGTGTTGCTGCCTGCTGAAACGGGATTGGAGACTCCCCAGTTTTCCTTTTAACGTGCTGGACTTCTCCATTATGTTTTTCCCCACCCGCCCCCATTATGTATTAAGTCCAGCCTCCTTCCATATTTTTCAGTCTTTTCTTCTCTCCCCCGCCCATCACGATTTCCCCCATTTTCCTCCAGCTCCCCTCACCTTTCCCCCCTGGAATTTGATTCTGTGAGCAGGGCTTGTTTGTTGTTGTTTTTTATGCAGCACCTCCCTTTAGAGCATAATAGGTGCTTTCTAAATATATTTTCAACTATTTTCTTTTATAAACCGCGCTTCATCTGAAGATTTCAGAGTGGTTCACAAAATAAAAATACAGGGCAAAAGCACAAAATGAAAAAGTGAAAACACGACAATACCCCCCCACAAAAAAACAATAAGATGGGTGAAGATGGCTAAAACACAGAGATCCTTTTGATAGGTTGCCTGCATCCAAGGCCTTGTTGTTTTTGCGCAGTTCAGTGTTGTATGTATGTGCTTCCTGCTGTTCTATCCACAAAGGTGAATGCACCATTTGCCAACACGTAGGGGTAGGTCAACGCCTTGAAGGGACCAACTGCACATCAGAACGAATTCCTTTTCTATTTGTAATCAAACTTTGTATTCCATCGCAGGTTGTTTCTACATTGTTAATAAATGTAATTCCAGAGGATCACATTCCACTGAACTTGCTAGGGAAAGCCAAGATTGATGGAAAAGCCTGGACGACAGGCTCTGCCAGTAGAATTCATGGATCGGGTCTTGCCTTTATGTGCGAATCGCAGGTATGGTTCGATGTTTAATAATGTACAGGGTCGACAAGGGTCCCAGAGTTTTGGCTCGCCTTGCTGGCCAGACAGGACAGTCCTTATTGACATAGGAGCATATCCTGATCAATACAGGCAACTCCCCATTTATGCAGGGGTTATATTCCAAAGCACTGCACGTTTAAGTGAAATTGTGTATATTTGAAACATCATTGAAATAGCCTGCAAATCCCACCTCGCCTCTGCCCTGTGCTGCCCCTTTTTGTGACGTTTTTGGGTCACTTCTGGGTTCATCGCAATGCACATATGCCCAGCTGCACACATATTGAACATGAGCAGATGGGGGTCGCCTGTACCTCTGAGGCTCCAGGCCCTGTCTGCCCACCCTGGCATTATTATTACTATAATTAATTAAATTTCTATACCGTTCTTCATCTGAGGATCACGGAGCAGTTTACAGTATAAATACAGGTCAAGGATCTGTACTATTTTGGTAAAACCAAAATGGGCATCTAAAAGTGCACTAAAAGAGGAAGTTTCGGAGTGGGTGTAGTCAAGTCTTGACTTGGAAGTCTTTTATATCTGCCAGGTTGTCATCAGAAATGGAGAGCTGCTCTGTGGGGTGTTGGATAAGGCACATTATGGTAGCTCTGCCTATGGGCTGGTCCACTGCTGCCATGAGGTCTATGGTGGTGAGACCGGTGGAAAGGTGCTCACAGCTCTGGCTCGGCTCTTCACTGCCTACCTGCAGTTCTACAGAGGTTTTACAATGGGTGAGTAATCCAGTTCTCTTTCCTGTTTCTCTTAAAAAGAAGCACACAGTTGTTTCAGCACCCAAAATATTAATGAAAACATCTCCTAGAATGACACTTCTGCTCTGATCCTTTGTTTGAATGTAATCTGAATTTAAGGGACGCGGGTGGCGCTGTGGGTTAAACCACAGAGCCTAGGACTTGCCGATCAGAAGGTAGGCGGTTCAAATCCCCGCGACGGGGTGAGCTCCCGTTGCTCGGTCCCTGCTCCTGCCAACCTAGCAGTTCGAAAGTACATCAAAGTGCAAGTAGATAAATAGGTACCGCTCCGGCGGGAAGGTAAACGACGTTTCTGTGCGCTGCTCTGGTTTGCCAGAAGCGGCTTAGTCATGCTGGCCACTGACCCGGAAGCTGTATGCCGGCTCCCTCGGCCAATAAAGCGAGATGAGCACCGCAACCCCAGAGTCGGCCACAACTGGACCTAATGGTCAGGGGTCCCTTTACCTTTACCTTTAATCTGCATTTGGATGGTTCTCTCTTGGTTCAGTGTGTATCTTTTCTTTGTGAAATTTATTGACAAATAATGGTTCCCATTGATTGATTCCTATGAGGAATTTTCCAATGTGTTCCTGACCATGGAATTTTGACTCCCCCTCCCAAAAGAAACCTTCTGAAACCTTAGTAAAGTACAGATCACTACAGTTCCCCAGCCAACCTACAAAAGGCAGGTAAAGAAGTAAAAATTCTGTCTGTTCAGCTGTCTGAACCTGTTGTGTGTATAGTGAAGTTTGGGTACTAATTCCTCATGTTCGGATAGGTGAATGTTTGTCTCGCAAGCATTCGGGAAGCGCAACCTGTGTGCATATATGTTATGTGTGCCGGCGTGGTTGCTCGAGAGCGAACAGGCAAGACCCCCGCTGGTCTTTTCAAGGCTTTATTATCGGTGCAAAAACATTCACAGTGCAGAACATCTCCATTCCGTGTCTGCTCAGTCACTAGCAGAATCTGGGAGTGGGCGGTCCTTAAACTTTCCCCAGCAGAGCAGCCTTTTGACCCCCATCCTACGCCTCCCCTCTCTGCGCGTAAACCGACTGCGCAGAGAGGGCGTGGGCAAAGGGGGACCTGCCTCCCCGCCCCCCACTTTGCTCAGGCTCGGTGTTGTGGATCTCCCTTGCATCTTCTGATCCCTGCGTCCCTTCCCCACTGGAGGCGGGGCTTCCCTCCTCTGCTGAGGAAGAGCTGCTTCTCACGATCTTTGGAGGCTCCCTGTAACCCAACTGCCCTTCCACCTCTCGCCTCTGAGCTGATGGCAGTTCCCTAACAATATAGAATAGACAGTGGAGGATTTTTTTTCTAATCTGTGGTTTAAGGCAAAGGTGGGGAACCTCAGACCCTCCAGGCCTCTCTATCCAGGCCTTGGGACAATTACTCCCCAGGCTTCACCTTTACACTCCCAGCTTTGCACTCAGCTCAAGTGCTTTAGCCTCGGAGCGTGTCCTTGGACATGCCTCTTGTTTAATTGGGGGGAGAGCGCTGTATATTGAAACCTCTTGACTTTTATCATGAGTGGAATGTAGCATACGGTACGTTCATTGCTTCTTCCGCTTTTGCCCCCCGCCCACCAGTGACATGTCCCTCCCCCTAATATTGCCCCTGAAGAAATGCAGCTTTCAGGTTGTGTCTTCCCTGGTTTAGAGGGTTACACTATATAAAAAAAGCTTCCAATAACGACTTCATTCATTATTTGCAGTGTAGTCGTATTTTCTTCTGCCCTTTAAGTCTTTTGAAAGATTCTGCTCTTTGAACATATTTGGCAAAATTCATAAAAAGATAAAGGTAAAGGGACCCCTGACCATTAGGTCCAGTCGTGGCCGACTCTGGGGTTGCTGCACTCATCTCGCTTTATTGGCCGAGGGAGCCGGCGTACAGCTTCCGGGTCATGTGGCCAGCATGACTAAGCCGCTTCTGGCGAACCAGAGCAGCGCACGGAAATGCAGTTTACCTTCCCGCCGGAGCGGTACCTATTTATCTACTTGCACTTTGACATGCTTTCAAACTGCTAGGTTGGCAGGAGCAGGGACCGAGCAACGGGAGCTCACGCCGTTGCAGGGATTCGAACCACCGACCTTCTGATCGGCAAGTCCTAGACTCTGTGGTTTAACCCACAGCGCCACCCGCGTCCCTCATAAAAAGGTAGTTGCTTAAATAAAGTAATTGGTAAGCCAAGCAGAGCAGAAAGTCTGTCTGGGTTTACCAGAGAAGAGCTTCCTCTCAGGGGGAAAAAAACCCTGAAGAAAAACTGTTGCTGAATCTCAGGTGGGAGAGGGTAAGCACTTAGTTCTATCTTCTCATTCTAGGAGTTGAAGATATCTTGGTCAAACACCGGGCAGACCACAAGAGGCGCAAGATCATTAAAGAAAGCACCCGGTGTGGTACAAAGGTAAGCTGATACTTTTTTTGGGGGGGGGGTCTCACTTCCCCAACCGCCTTGCATTGTTATACCTGACTTGGCCCTTAACACCGCCTTGTTCTTTTCAGGCTGTTCAAGCTGCGTTTAACTTGCCTCAAACCTCATTGGATGAGGAGGTCCGAGGGAAGTGGCAAGACGCCCATCTTCACAAAGACCAGAGAGATTTTAACATGGTCGACCTGAAATTCAAAGAGGAAGTCAACCATTACAGCAATGAGATTAACAAGGTTTGCATCAAGTAATTTGAGATCATCCTAACATAACGTTGGTTCATGTATTGGACTTCTTATCATTCCTGTGCAGTCTACAGAAATATAGATATAGATGCTTAAATACATTTGTTTGAGGAGCTCAGGGGCATGTAATATACAAGTTCTCCCATTTTATGATTGGAGCAATAAAGTGGCTTAGGTTAGACCCAAGCTTGCCCAGTGGGCCTTATAGATAGCAAGGGGAGTTGGGGACTCGACCTTTCCTGCTCGTAGTCCGGGTTCCTGCCCACTTCACCACACTAGCTGTTGACAGAGTAATTTGTACTGCTTTTTCACTAAAGAAATTGTAGTTCTAGTAACAATATACAGTCATACCTCATGTTACGTTTGCTTCATGCTACATTTTTTCAGGTTGTGTCCTGTGGTGACCCAGAAGTACCGGAAAGGGTTACTTCCGGGTTTCGCTGCTCGCGCATGTGCACAAGCGCTAAATCGCGCTTTGCATATGCGCACAAGCGCCAAATCGCAGTGCATACCTGCACAGATACGGCACTTCAGGTTGCACACTTTTCATATTGCGAACGGGCCTCCGGAATGGATCCCGTTCGCAACCAGAGGTACCACTGCATAGAAAAGAGAGTTGGTTCTTTATTTTCCCCATTGGTTTCTTATATCCCCCCTATTTCTTGGTAGTGTCGTCCTGGCTTAAACAGTGACTTTGTTTCTTCTTTTATTCCCCAAAAACTGTAGGTGTGCATGCCTCTTGGACTTCACCGGCGTTTCCCAGAGAATAACTTGCAGCTGATGGTCCAGTCGGGAGCCAAAGGTTCTACTGTGAATACTATGCAGGTAGTGTTTTCAGACAGTGCAATTTAGCTGTAATCTGCAAAGCAAGAGCAATATACCTTCCACGACGCCCAGACTTCTGAACCAGGAGTGCTGTGCATAGCCAAGTGATAGCAGTGATTCATTTTGTGACCATTCAATACTACAAATCGTTCTGCTCTGAACATTCTTATTTTAGGACGCCAGTGAAGATTAGCTAGCCACCACTCCTGTCTACTTGTTTTCAGTTCCTCTTGTTGGTATTTAAATGCATAAATATCAGAGAGAAATGACAGGGATCTTTTTAGATTACAGTGGTACCTCGAGTTAAGTACTTAATTCGTTCTGGAGGTCTGTTCTTAACCTGAAACTGTTCTTAACCTGAAGCACCACTTTAGCTAATGGGGCCTCCTGCTGCCGCTGCGCCGCCGGAGCACGATTACTGTTCTCATCCTGAAGCAAAGTTCTTAACCCGAGGTACTATTTCTGGGTTAGCGGAGTCTGTAACCTGAAGCATCTGTAACCCGAGGTACCACTGTATTCTAGTAGGATGAAAATTGCAGGTTACATGACAGAACTTGAATATAAGGAAAACAATAATAATGCTTTAACTCAACATGTTTTTAAAGAGCTATAGTTTTATTTGAAGAAGTCAAAGAAGTAAGCTAGTTAATTCTGATCTGATCTTGTGTTTGTATCTCATTGTGTATCTCTCTTGGCTTCTTAAAGATTTCTTGCTTGCTGGGCCAGATTGAGTTGGAAGGTCGAAGGCCTCCCTTGATGCCATCCGGCAAATCGTTGCCATGTTTCCAACCTTATGACTTTCCCCCCAGATCAGGGGGGTTTGTGGCTGGCAGATTCCTCACTGGCATTAAACCGCCCGTAAGTTCTTCCGCCTTGACTCTTTTTCTCTGGGCTGCATTTCTCTCATGTGACTTAAATGTACCTTCAAGCTGACATAATCTAATACCATTTTGTCTCTGTTCTGTTGGATATTGCCAGTTTTAAGCAGAGCCTTACGTAGCGTGCTGCTGCCTGGTTACGTGGGGCAAGAGTCCTTTTCTCACAGATGTTATATTTGTGCTTTAGGAGTACTTCTTCCATTGTATGGCTGGTAGGGAGGGTCTAGTGGACACAGCTGTCAAAACCAGTCGGTCTGGATACCTTCAAAGGTAAGAGCTGCTTTATTACAGTGTTTCTGTTTCTACACTTACCGATGTTACTGCCTCGGTGAGTGGCGTGCAGTGGAATTTTTCATAAGGGAACAGTTAGGGCCAGGCGTGCCAGCTTGCAAGGACGATTGGAGCGGGGGGGCGACATTCCACACATGAGCATCACACCTCCTTCCCTAAGACTTTGGGAAGAAGGTGCCAGGCCTCTGACAGGATGCTGGAATCCTGCTGCCTCCTTCCCAAAGTCTACTTGGCTTTGAGAAGGTCCGGGAGGCCTCTTGGACCCTGTCGGAGCATCGTGCCTCCCTCCCTAAACCGGGCAGAAGCTTCCTGGGCTTTGGGAAGGAGGCACCAGACTTTAATACTCTAATTTACTGGGTTCGAATCCCTGCGATGGGGTGAGCTGCCATTGCTCTGTCCCAGCTCCTGCCTACCTAGCAGTTCGAAAGCACACCAGTGCAAGTAGATAAATAGGTACCGCTGCGGCGGGAAGGTAAATGGCATTTCCGTGTGCCCTGGCTCCTGTCATGGTGTTCCCTTGTGCCAGAATGCTGGCCACATGACCCGGAAAGCTGTCTGTGGACAAACGCCGGCTCCCTCGGCCTGAAAGCAAGATGAGCACCGCAACCCCAGAGTTGCCTTTGACTGGACTTAACCATCCAGGGGTCCTTTATCTTTTACCTTTACCGGGAACATTTAGGGGACTAACCTAGTGCCCCTAGTCCACCACTGTACTGCCTATTTCTAATCAGCAAGGAGCAAATTATTTTGCCGTCTTAAATATAGCCTCTTTCATGTCAGATTGATCATTAGCAAGCAGGCATTCTGCTGTGTTGTATCCAACGGCTGCATTTCTAAAGTTTCTTAGTAAATCTTTTAAAGACACTGACTTCACGGTCCCCTAACATTCTCCTCCTCTTGTCACGTTAATCTTTGTGCAGGTGTATCATAAAACATTTGGAAGGGCTGATAGTTCACTATGACCTGACTGTGCGAGACAGCGATGGCAGCCTAGTCCAGTTTCTCTATGGAGAAGATGGCCTAGACATCCCCAAGACACAGTTTTTGCATTCCAAACAGTTCCCTTTCATCACGGATAACCACAAGGTAGGGTTTTCTGCCTCCATTTATTTCTGTAGACTTTGGAGTGTATCTTCTTCTAAAAAGGACTTATTCTGAAAATGGCATGTTGCAGGGTTTTCGGGAGAAATGAAATACCGTATTTTTTGCTCTATAAAACTCACTTTTTCCCTCCTAAAAAGGAAGGGGAAATGTGTGTGCGTCTTATGGAGCGAATGCAGGCTGCGCAGCTATCACAGAAGCCAGAACAGCAAGAGGGATTGCTGCTTTCGCTGCACAGCGATCCCTCTCGCTGTTCTGGCTTCTGAGATTCAGAATATATTTTTTTTCTTGTTTTCCTCCTCCAAAAACTAGGTGCGTCTTGTGGACTGGTGCGTCTTATAGAGCGAAAAATACGATATGTGCAATGGCTGCATAGCGCTGTCTGTCAGAAAAGGCCCTTTCATGGTAAGTGGCCAGTGTTCCATCCCCATCAACTGTTTTTGTATTTTTCTCACAGGTGATAGAGAAATCAAAGCATTTGGATGAAGTGTTGCCGAAAATGGACCCCCAGCAAGCAGACAGCCAGTTCAGATCCATCAAGAGATGGCAGAGCAAGCACCAGCAGTCTTTGAGAAGGGAAGGAGGCTTTTTGCTGTTTTCTCAGGAAATGTTGGCTAGTGTAAAAGCACAGATCCCTACAGGAGAACTTGTGAATGGGCGAGATCCTGCAACTCTGCAGGTAATTTTCAATACAGATGGGGCTTGTCAACCTAGGAAGGTAGCCCATCTAGGAGAAGGAAAATTGATCTTAAACCTCCAGTGCAGGCTTCCTCAACCTCAGCCCTCCAGATGTTTTTGGCCTACAAATCCCATGATCCCTAGCTAGCAGGACCAGTGGTCAGGGATGATAGGGATTGTAGTCTCAAAGCATCTGGAGGGCTGAGGTTGAGGAAGCCTGCTCCAGTGCCTCGCAGGATATCTTTGGAAGAAGAAAAAGGCTAAGGAGTAAACTCTACACAAATCCAAAGTGGAATCCCTAAGACAATTGGAAGGCGTCTTGTATGCCTCCTTCTGGCAACTCCTGCAGCCAAGCTGGTGCCAAATGTATTGCTCTGCTTTCCTTTGGACCACATCTGCAAGGCCGAGAGAGAGGTCTTGTCATCTGAGCAGCCCAAGACCTCCATACACACTGACCAGGCTTGCACCCCAGGGAGGTCGCTTCAGTGCTGCTAATGTTGCGGTTTGACTTCACCCCCAGAGGTGCACTCTATTGTCTCTTGAGATGGATGCCAATAATATTTATATACTGTCCAATTGTCTGGGTGGTTTGCAGTTGATTGTAATGATTCGTGAATGCAAAGCTTTGCATGGTTTATGGTTTTTGTAGTTATAAGGGAAATACCGTATTTTTTGCCCTATAAGACTCACTTTTTCCCTTCTAAAAAGTGAGGGGAAATGTGTGTGCGTCTTATGGAGCGAATGCAGGCTGCGCAGCTATCCCAGAAGCCAGAACAGCAAGAGGGATCGCTGCTTTCACTGCGCAGCGATCCCTCTTGCTGTTCTGGCTTCTGAGATTCAGAATATTTTTTTTCTTGTTTTCCTCCTCCAAAAACTAGGTGCGTCTTGTGGTCTGGTGCGTCTTATAGAGCGAAAAATACGGTGAATTGCCTCTGTACCGTGTTTTTTAAAAAATTGTTCTTTCAAGTGCAGGAAATCTGCGTACAATACTGGGGGGGGGGGGGGGGACTTATGCTGCCTTTAATTCTGCTACCCATTTCAGTTGTTAAAGATGTGGTATGAATTGAGCGAGAAGAAGCGGAAGAAGTATCAGAAGAAGGCAGCGAAGTGTCCCGATCCTAGCCTTGCTGTCTGGCGGCCAGACATCCATTTTGCATCGGTATCGGAAACATTTGAAAGAGAAGTTGAGAATTTCCTCAGAGAGTGGGACGCTCGGAACAACACGAGCTACAGCAAATCTGAACTTTCTTCTCAGAGGTAGCAATTTTTATTTTAAGGCATATGCAAGCACTGCTGCTTCTGTCTTAGGGTCCAGAATGCCTTGTCTATTTATTTAAGTATCTATTAAGCGACATCTTAGGTCTCTACTAATTGTGAAGAGACAATTGATTGCATCACAAAGTTGCTGCAGATTCTGAACAGGTTGTCAACATGTGACTGTCCTTCAGCATGTTACAATAGTTTCCTGGTGTGGAGCTGAAATGTCTTTATAATCCTGAAAAAGAGAGCCTAAATCTTCAAGATTAACAGTGTTCTAATTCACAAATAGGGTTCACCCCGTCACGGGGATTCGAACCGCCAACCTTCTGATCGGCAAGTCCTAGGCTCTGTGGTTTAACCCACAGCACCACCCGCGTCCCCCAATTGCACTTACTCCTTGGTAATTGTGCATATGAGTTGTAGTCTAAGGAAAGAGGTGGGATAGATGAAGACAGGAATTGCTATTTGAATGATGCACCAGGGCCTTTTAAAGCCTTTACGCCGGCATAGGATGTGGGTGGGTGTCATTTTGACTCTGCTTTAGGCATCAAAATCACAGCACCCTGATTATGAAATAGTGAAGGCTATGCTTTTCCAGGGAGTTTTGTTAGAATTGGTTGCCTCCTTGAAAGGTTAGTCTGGTGCAATTTGTCGTTTTGACATTTCTGTTTTATTGTAAGTAACTTTTGAGCACATCTTATACAGAAAGGCAGGATACCAAATTCATAAACCAGCTCCTTACTCTGGTGTCCTCAGGTTAAAAGACTTGCTTCATTTGAAGTGGCAGCAATCGCTCTGTGACCCAGGAGAAGCTGTTGGTCTCCTTGCTGCTCAGAGTATTGGAGAGCCCTCCACGCAGATGACTCTGAACACCTTTCACTTTGCTGGAAGAGGCGAAATGAACGTCACACTCGGTATCCCGAGGTAAGATAATGTTGTGTTGTTTTGTTTTGTACTTTCTTCTAACCACTTCTCTCTCTAAGCTGTGCTGCACTGAATACAGAAGAAGAAGAAGAGTTTGGATTTGATATCCCGCTTTATCACTACCCGAAGGAGTCTCAAAGCGGCTAACATTCTCCTTTCCCTTCCTCCCCCACAACAAACACTCTGTGAGGTGAGTGGGGCTGAGAGACTTCAAAGAAGTGTGACTAGCCCAAGGTCACCCAGCAGCTGCATGTGGAGGAGCGGGGAAGCGAACCCAGTTCCCCAGATTACGAGTCTATTGCTCTTAACCACTACACCACACTGGCTCTCAGACAGAAAAAGGCAGAGACTTGCCTTATCATCAAAAATTGAATATGCTAATTTTTTTATTCTTGCCATTATGGTCCAGTCCCCCCACAATAACTTTAGTTTTCATTGGGAAATGAAAATAATTGCTTTCATTTTTTTCACTGCTCTGCCATCTTGAGTACTTCCTGCCTTCTGGGGAAATTTCAGCCTTTCCCTCCAGTCCCCAGAGGGCAGGAACTAGCGCAATGTTGAGTGTCTGTTCCACTTATAAAGAGAGTAGACTTTCAGCAGGTAAGAACTCTCTTTTTAAAAAAATGTTTCTTTAATATCCGTGTGTCTAAACGTTCAATAATTCTTTGCTATAGGTTGCGGGAGATCCTGATGGTGGCTAGTGCTAATATTAAAACCCCGATGATGAGTGTTCCTGTACTTAATACCAATAAAGCTCACAAGAAGGTGAAGAGGCTGAAGAAGCAGCTTACCAGAGTATGCTTAGGCGAGGCAAGTCATTCTTTATATGGATTGATTGGTCGCAGAGACACTGTCATGAGCAGAGACTTTGGTGGGTGGGGTGAGCAGTGTGTATCTTTGCATCTAAGTCTTAGACCTCCCCTCTCCCTTCCTGAAGCCTTTCCTTTCTGGTACAGTGGTACCTTGGGTTACAGACGCTTCAGGTTACAGACACTTCAGGTTACAGACTCCGCTAACCCAGAAATAGTACCTCGGGTTAAAAACTTTACTTCAGGATGAGAACAGAAATCATGTGGCAGCAGCCCGGCAGCAGCAGGAGGCCCCATTAGCTAAAGTGGTACCTCAGGTTAAAAACAGTTTCAGGTTAAGAATGGACCTCCAGAACGAATTAAGTTCGTTCTGGAGGTTAATTCTTAATTTGAAATGAATTAAGTTCTTAACCAGAGGTACCACTGTATTTTAAAGTAACAAAGGGATCATATTTGGAGCTGGTTGCAGACCTGAGCATGTGCACTTGATTACTATATAGTGCAGCAAGAGAAGTGGTGTGGTTTGTTTTCTTCCTCTACCCCGTTTTGAAAACTCAGAATGTGTTTTGGATTTTAAAACAACAACAACAACATCATGGCACATATCCTTCTCCAATGGACTGTAGAGGAGGTTTTTGGAGAGCGGGAAAGTGAAAATAGTTACTTTTTCCTTCCTCCTGAAGCCATCTTGTAAAGGGCAGGGAGGGAGGTTTCATGGTGTGCAACTCACTAACTGCAGCTGTAAAGGTAAAGGTAAAGAGACCCCTGACCGTTAGGTCCAGTCGCAGGCAACTCTGGGGTTGCAGCGCTCATCTCGCTTTATTGGCTGAGGGAGCCGGCGTACAGCTTCCGGGTCATGTGGCCAGCATGACTAAGCCGCTTCTGGCGAACCAGAGCAGTGCACGGAAACGCCGTTTACCTTCCCGCCGGAGTGGTACCTATTTATCTACTTGCACTTGGACGTGCTTTCGAACTCCTAGGTTGGCAGGAGCAGGGACCAAGCAACAGGAGCTCACCCCATCATGGGGATTCGAACCGCCGACCTTCTGATCGGCAAGACCTAGGCTCTGTGGTTTAACCCACAGCGCCACCCGTGTCCCATAACTGCAGCTGTAAGGCACTTTCTAAATTCTCAAGACAATTGCTTTCTGTGCTGTGTGGAAGTTCAGAATCCCAATGGCGCTTCAGATTTGAAAGTCTGCTTTTTTGCGTGTGTGTGTTTTCCTAATGGAACGTCCACATTCTTGAAAACGGAGCAGGCTAAAATTATTTAGAAAAAAACTTCAGTTTGAAAGAAGCCTAACCCTAGGGAAACTTCAATTGTACTGGCAGCAAGATGGCTTACAAAGATACAGACATCTTCCTAATAGGGTGTTAGAATTTAGACATTCTTCTTACTGTTTCAGGTTTTGCAAAAATTTGACATTGAGGAGTCTTTGTGTTTGGAGGGGATGGTAAGCAAGCACCGTATCTACACCATCAAATTTACTTTCTTACCATATGAATGCTACCAGGAAGAGAAATGTGTGAAGCCCAGGGAACATATTGCATTTTATGGAGTCGAGGTGAGTCCTTTTGTATTCTTTCCTTCTCAAGACTTTTATCTTTGGACTGCAGAGATTTTAAACCTCAGTGATGTACTTTGTTTAAACATGATTAGGCGTTAATGAGAAGGAGATTGCTTTCCTTCATTCCAATTTTTGACCAGGCATTGTCTGTACACTCTCACTTGAACTGGATTTTCATATTTCCCCACGCACTGGCTACCCCTAGTTCAGGAATTTTTCACTAGCCCTATAACCAGATTCTGCATTATTTGAGGCTACCCTCCTACTTATGAAATGAAAACTATAGGTTTCAGAATTACAATAGCTATATTAATTTTAATTATAAAAGAAGAAGAAGAAGAAGAGTTTGGATTTGATATCCCGCCTTTCACTCCCTTTAAGGAGTCTCAAAGCGGCTAACATTCTCCTTTCCCTTCCTCCCCCACAACAAACACTCTGTGAGGTGAGTGGGGCTGAGAGACTTCAAAGTGTGACTGGCCCAAGGTCGCCCAGCAGCTGCATGTGGAGGAGCGGAGACGCGAACCCGCTCTTAACCACTACACCACACTGGCACAACTTGGCAGGGAAATTCCCTTTGAATTTGTCCTCTGACTTGTCTGGATCCAGACAGGAAGCTTGTCTAGCATTGGTTGCAGTGATGCACAGTCTGGAATCCAATTTGAGGCTTTAATTGTGAATGTATTACTCCTTACTCCAGATTCTTTAAAATTTTACTTGAAACAATTAAGAGGAAGAGTTCTAAGTTGGCATCTTACAATACTGTGAGCACTCGAAGAGCAATGCAGAGGGACTTAGAAGGTGATGGGGAAGATGGCGTATCCCAAGAAAACCAGGTAAAAGTCTAGTCCTCTTGAGTCTACTAGTACTGTGAATCCTTGGTAAGGTAAAGGTAAAGGTACCCCTGCCCGTACGGGCCAGTCGTGTCCGACTCTAGGGTTGCGCGCCCATCTCACTCTGTAGGCCGGGGGCCAGCGCTGTCCGGAGACACTTCCGGGTCACGTGGCCAGCGTGATGAAGCTGCTCTGGCGAGCCAGCACCAGCGCAGCACACAGAAACGCCGTTTACCTTCCCGCTAGAAAGCGGTACCTATTTATCTACTTGCACTTCGACGTGCTTTCAAACTGCTAGGTGGGCAGGAGCTGGGACCGAACGACGGGAGCTCACCTGTCACAGGGATTCGAACCGCCGACCATACGATCGGCAAGTCCTAGGCTCTGAGGTTTTACCCACAGCGCCACCCATGTCCCACGTGAATCGTTGGTAGGCGTTGTAAAAAAATCAACTCATTTTTATTTGCATAGTTTTGCTCCTGCAATTCATTCTTTCACGTATTACAGTGGTAAACTGCTATCTTAAGTACGCAGGAGTTATTTGAAGTGTCCAGGAATCATTTGTGTAGATATGTTATACAGTATAAGAATAGTTCCTTCTGACCTTGAATCAAAGTCTTTTTTTCTTGAGCTTTTCCCCCTTGGAAATGTTTCATGCTGCTTTTAGGCACTCATACAGTTGTGCCCAAGGTAAAAACCGATTTAACAAAATGCTGGTCTCGGCATTGCAATTGATGAGAATGACCAGTTGAATTGTTGGTGATTTAAGATTGTTTTCCAGACCTTCGAAGGATCTTAGCTTTACTGCCCTAAGATTCTCCTAGTGGGTCAGCTTCCTCAGGATATTCTACAAAGCAATAGAAAGGCTCTCAATTGCTTCCTGTATGATTCTGTTAAGTCATTAGACTGTTGAAATACCGTATTTTTCACTCCATAAGACGCACTTTTCCCCTCCTAAAAAGTAAGGGGAAATGTGTGTGCGTCTTATGGAGCGAATGCAGGCGGGAAAAGCCCTCAAGAGCCGCACGCAAGCTCCGCGCGGCTCTTGCAGGCTTTTCTACGAGGTGGGAGAAGGGCAGCGTTTCACTGACGGGCTGTCCTTCTCCCACCTCATAGAAAAGCCCGCAAGAGCTGCGCACCCTTTAAAGAGCATGCGGCTCTTGGGGGCTTTTCCAGGAGGTGGGGGAAGGGACAGAGGGCAGCCCCTCAGTCCCTCCCCCCACCTCCTGGAAAAGCCCCCAAGAGCGGTGCTCCCTTTAGAGAGCCGCGCTGAGCGTGACGGGCTGCCCTTCTCCCTCCTTGTGGAAAAGCCCCCCCCACACACTCCACGCGGCTTGTGAAAGGAAGCGCTGAGCATACAGGCTCTGCTCAGCGCTCCCTTTAAAAATGTTTTTTTTCTTGCATTCCCCCTCCAAAAACTAGGTGCGTCTTATGGAGCAAAAAATACGGTAATCTACCTTCTAGACCTTAACAGCACTATCAAGTGTGACATTAAGGAAGCCTTGCCCAGTGGAAGCTTAGTTCTCTGTGGATGCAGAGCGTCCTTATGCCTGGTATTTCTTTCAAGCCTCTCAGTGATACGTCCAAAATAACCCACGTAAAAGTGTGAATCTCGAGGCCGTTCCCCCTTGCAGCTTTTCTCTTTGTTTAGGGTGACGATGAAGCTGGAGCTGAGGAAGGAGGAGGTGGAGGTGCTCCTGATGCTGAAACAGGTGAAGGGGATGATGATGCTACAGATGCAAAAAGAAGAGCAAAGCAGGAGGAGGAGGTAATGATATACTGTTAGGTCCCAGTAGGCTCTGCTTGTTTCAGTAAAAGCCGACTAAGAAAGGCCTTCTGCTCAGGTCAGTTTCTGAAGCAGAAGGAAAGGGAGGTGGGATAAAGGGAAGGGTCAAAATACTCAAGGAGCAATATTTTGTCAAGTAATAAATCCACTTCATTAAAGATTTGGCTTGCAGTGTTCTGTAATGAGTATATGTTGTCTAGAGAAGTACCGTATTTTTTGCCCTATAAGATGCACTTTTCCCCTCCAAAAATAAAGGGGAAATTTGTGTGTGTCCTATGGGGGCAAATGCAGGCTTTCGCTGAAGCGTGGAGAGCGAGAGGGGTCGGTGCGCACCGACCCCTCTCGCTCTCCAGGCTTCAGGAAGCTATCAGCAAGCCTGGGGAGCCTGCTGCCCGGAGCGCGGGGCGCGCTGAAGCAGAGCGCCCCGCGCTTCGGGCAGATATTCGCAAGCCTGGGGAGCCCGCGGGAGTTCCCGCAGGGCTCCCTAGGCTGCAGATAGCAGCCTGCTGCCCAGAGCGCGGGCGAGCTGAAGCTGTGGCTGGGGGGGGGGATAAATATTTTTTTCTTTATCCCCCCCCCCAAAAAAAAACAAACAAACTAGGTGCATCCTATGGTCTGGTGCGTCCTATAGGGCGAAAAATATGGTATATGACTCAAAGCAGCTTTATACTGGTTGCCAAATAACAGCCTGTGTAAGTCACGTTTTTAAACAAACATGCTTAACCTACCTGCTTTTACTTTGGAGGGAAAGCATCCATAGAGCCCTGATCCAGAACCTGCTATTGCTCCAGGGGTCTCACAATTTTTTTCCTTCTGAAAATCACCCCCCAAAGGTGCTGTTTGTTGGTTTTTAAGCAGAAAACTAGTGTGGGGTGCCGGTTGAGATCAGGAAGTTAGGCTCAATGGAAGATTCTTTTCTATGGCCCAATTGAAAGTGAAATTTGAAATTATCCTTGTACACTGGTTCTAATACTTGGAGATGCAAAACTTGCTTAAACTTGTTTAAACATTTCCTCCCCCCCCTTTTTTTTTGTTGGTTAGGGTTCGCCTCTGACTGAAGTGTATCTTTCTTGCAGGTTGATTATGAGAGCGATGAGGACAATGAGGTGGATGATGATGATATTCCGGATGAGGAAGAGACACAAGGGTTGGATGAGAGGAGCCCAGAGGGAACGGAATCTCAGGATGAGCATTATGCACCTTCCTCTAGTCAACAAACTCGAAACAAGAGGAAGAACTTGGATGAATTAGCACAGCAGAGAATTAATGCTGTGCAGGAGAGCAGCGATTCCATAGAGAGTTATGCCTACGACATAAAAAATGAACTGTGGTGTAAGGTAAGGTGGTGGAAGTGTGTGCGTCCAAAAACTGATGTGTTCAAGCTGCGGAACACAAACCATAATGTTTCAATTGACCTATTTATTTAGTTATTTAACATTTTAGCCCACTTTATTGCAGAGGCTTTAAAGTGGCTTGCAAATAAGAAAAGGTAAACATTATTTACCTAATACAAACAAATATAGGCATAAAAGCAGCAGATAAAGCTCTAAAAGAAAATGACTAGCTATTAGAAATCTTATAATAAAATACTTACACAATATGATAAAATAATAGGAGGGGAAGTGACCATTTGCTTTGTGCAATACAGTGTTCCCACATCAATTTGTGGGGACCTCCTACTTTTGTCACAATTCCAAAAGAGGGTGAATCTCCAGACCTATTTGCTCTGAGATGTTTCAGGAGTGGAAGCCTAAAGGACAGCTGGTCCCAAAGCTCGGCTCACCGACTGCTCTAGCTCATTGGGAGGTTTGTTTTTAAATCACTGTATTAAAAAGTGGGTGTTGTTGTTTAGTTGTGTCCGACTCTTCGTGACCCCATGGACCAGAGCACGCCAGGCGCTCCTGTCTTCCACTGCCTCCCGCAGTTTGGTCAAACTCATGCTGGTAGCTTCGAGAACACTGTCCAACCATCTCGTCCTCTGTTGTCCCCTTCTCCTTGTGCCCTCCATCTTTCCCAACATCAGGGTCTTTTCCAGGGAGTCTTCTCTTCTCATGAGGTGGCCAAAGTATTGGAGCCTCGGCTTCAGGATCTGTCCTTCCAGTGAGCACTCAGGGTTGATTTCCTTCAGAATGGATAGGTTTGATCTTCTTGCAGTCCATGGGACTCTCAAGAGTCTCCTCTAGCACCATAATTCAAAAGCATCAATTCTTCAGCGATCAGCCTTCTTTATGGTCCAGCTCTCACTTCCATATATCACTAAACTGGGTGTTAGGTTTGCTCTTCTCAGTGGATTGAAAAGGCTGCCTTTTAACACAGGATTATATTGTGCCCCCTTCTAGGTCTCACTGAAACTTCCTTTAACGAAGCAGTACTTTGACCTTGCCTCACTTGTAACAACTCTGGCAAACAACACTGTTGTCCAGGAGACAAAAGGGATCACACGGTGTCTCTTAAACGAAACCAGCAATAAAAAAGGAGAGATGGTGCTCACTTTGCAGACTGAAGGGATAAACCTCCCTGAGCTTTTCCGATATGCTGACGTATGTAACGAGGAGCTGTTCTGTGTTTCCTATAAGGTGTCAAAGAAGGAAAGCAATGGGGGAGCCTGTCATGAGAATGGCCTGATAATTTTTTTAAGCTCACCTTGCAGCATTTTCCTGGTGGCTTGAGAAGCTTATTCAAATCTCGGTCACACCAAAGCGAAGCTGATAACTGTGCCACTGATTTCAGTGAGAAGTCCCAACTTTTGCTTTTGAGTAGAGTGTTGCGATTTTGCCATTGTCAAAATAAAACTGCTTTTGACCTATTATTGCCTCAGTAGCTGTGAGCAGATTTGAGGAAATGTTTCCTTTTGTGTTTGGGCAAAGTGCCCTGGAAATTGAGGTTGCATTTTTAATGCCTGATATTTGCAAAAGCTACTGTCAAAGGATAGTAAGAAGCCATGGAAATTCAGTGGAAAGTGGCTCACACTAGTGGAGAGGGGAACAGCACTGTCCATAAGGAGTTCAACCAATATGCGTTAACATATATCATATTTTCGCTCTATAGGATGCACCGGACCACAAGATGCACCTAGTTTTTAGAGGGGGAAGTCAAGAAAAAAAATATTATGTGCGCAGCCTGTCCGCTTCTCCCAGAGCTTCTCAGGGCTGCGGGGGAAGCCCGGGTTTCCCCCCCAGCCCCAAAGAGCAAAGAAGCCTAGACAGTGAGCGGGATCCATCCCACTGGATGTCTTGGCTTCTGCCATAGCCGTGCAACCTTTCCAGTGGGAGCTAAACTTCTCAAGCGCGGCTAAAGAAGCATGGCTAAAGAAGCCAAGGTAGTGAGCGCGATCCATCCCGCTCGCTGCCTTGGCTTCCTCTTTAGCCTTGCACAGCCTCTCCAGCCGGGATGGATGGCGCTCGCTGCCTTGGCTTCTTCTTTAGCCTCTTGTGCAGCCTCTCCCGGCAATTCCCCCACCTCCCGCAAAAGCCCACAGGAGCCGCGCACCCTTTAAGGAGTGTGCGGCTCCTGCGGGCTTTTCTACGAGGAGGGAGAAGGGACTGACTAGCCGCGTCAGTCCCTTCTCCATCCTGGGGAAAAGCCCGCAAGAGCCGCACAAAGCTTGTGTGCGGCTCTTGGGGGCTTTTCCTGCCTGCCTCCCCCCTGCATTCACTCCATAGGATGCACAGACTTTCCCCCTTAGTTTGTAAGAGGGAAAAAGTGTGTCCTATGGAGCGAAAAATACAGTATTTCCTATTCTTGCTGTGAAGAACTTAAGTGTTTTAAGAAAAAATTGAGCAAACTGCTTGTAACGGTTTCTGGAGTGGAATATGCAAATGATAATTGCAGCAAGTAGGTGTGGTCATGATCAGTCATGCAGTCTGCATCATGCACACCTCTACCCTAAGTAATTGAGTCACGTGCAGTCTGTGTTTGTGTGGTTTTTAAGGGGCATGTTTAGAATAAATCCCCCTTCCCCCCCGGTCTGTCCAGCTGCTGCATTTTTATTTGCTTTCCAACAAGCTACATACACACTTCTTGATTAACTTCAAAAAGTAGCTCACCTGTCAACTGTCCCCTCTCTTTTAGATTTTTGACGTGAACCGGCTTTATTGCAATGATATTCATGCGATGGCCAATACCTATGGCATTGAGGCTGCCTTGAAAGTCCTTGAGAAAGAGATTAAAGATGTGTTTGCTGCATATGGTAAGGCGGTTTTAGATTGTCAGTTGATCCTAACTGAAGATGCAAAACATGGCCTATCCAATCAAGCTTTGGGGAGGAAAAAACTCCATTCTGCTTGTATTGGCTGTATTTCCCATTCTCTCGTAAACAGCGCTCTTACAGGGCAAAGAGATGATGAGGCTTTTAGTATTATTTATACCCCGCCCATCTGGCTCTGGGCGGCTTCCAACAAAACACTAAAATACAATAACCTATTAAACATTAAAAGCTTCCCTAAACAGGGCTGCCTTTAGACGTCTTCTAAAAGTTTGGTAGTTATTTTTCTCTTTGACATCTGGTGGGAAGGCATTCCACAGGGCGGGTGCCACCACCGATAAGGCCCTCTGCCTGGTTCCCTGTAACTTGGCTTCTCGCAGTAAGGGAACTGCCAGAAGGCCCTTGGTGCTGGACCTCAGTGTCCGGGCAGAACGATTTATCAGCTTGACTTAAAGGAAGATATTGGAGGACAGGCTCCATCAAAGTCCCCCTTTCACCTCCCTCTTAACTTTTTAAAGAGGCAACGCTCTAACATTCCTCCTTGTTTTGACAGGTATTGTGGTTGATCCTCGGCATCTCTCTCTGGTGTCGGACTACATGTGCTTTGAAGGCGTTTACAAGCCACTCAATCGGTTTGGGATACAGTCCAATTCGTCTCCCTTGCAGCAAATGACATTTGAGACAAGCTACAAGTTTCTGAAGGAAGCCACAATGCAGGGTAAATAATCAGTGCTATTTCAGTGCCATATCCAAATCAGATTGCCTGATGGACCCAGATAATCCACTCTTTCCAAGCATACCTGAAGCTACATGGCCACTACCCTCTCTGCCACCTTTGCCCCAAATATAATAGTTGTTATCCGCCTATTTAGAAGCGATGGGGGATATGTGGCCTTCCTGGTGTTGGACTACAATTTCTGTCATTCATGACCCTTGGCCATGTTGCCTAGGGCAGATGAAAAGTGGAGTCCAGCAGCACTGGGGGGGTCAGAGGTTCTTTGCTATAGGCAGTTATATTACCCTAGAGAAAAAGTATGTATGCAGGCATAGATGATGTGCAAGATCAGTCCCTCAAATTATGAGCCTGGTCACCCTTATGAACATTTTGCATGGAGCTATTTACCTTTTACCCCAAGTCCAGCTACTCAGTAGTCATATCTGGTGCCTGTCCCTATCAACACTGACATTGGCATATCTTGAAATAATTAGGATTTACCTGTCTTTCTCATGAATTTCAAGGTGGGGGTAAGCTAAAGGTAAAAGGATCCCTGACCATTAGGTCCAGTCGTGACCGACTCTGGGGTTGCAGCGCTCATCTCGCTTTATTGGCCGAGGGAGCCGGCGTACAGCTTCCAGGTCATGTGGCCAGCATGACCAGAGCAGCACACGGAAACGCCATTTACCTTCCCGCCCGAGCGGTACCTATTTATCTACTTGCACTTTCACATGCTTTCGAACTGCTAGGTTGGCAGGAGCTGGGACAGAGCAACGGGAGCTCACCCCGTCATGGGGATTCGGACTGCCGACCTTCTGATCGACAAGTCCTAGGCTCTGTGGTTTAAGCCACAGTGCCACCCGCGTCCCCAGATGGGGATAGGGGAGCAATATTTTTTTGTTATTGGTTCATTTCCACATTTTATTTCGAAAGCAATTGTCCCTCAAGTGATCACAATTTCTGCTGAACACTAGCTGTCTAAATTTGCATTGCTGGTGATAATCACATT
Source organism: Podarcis pityusensis (assembly GCF_964106645.2). Classification (NCBI taxonomy): domain Eukaryota; kingdom Metazoa; phylum Chordata; class Lepidosauria; order Squamata; family Lacertidae; genus Podarcis; species Podarcis pityusensis. Next base: position 11,623,789 of record NC_138038.1, on the reverse strand, counting down.
TGTGATTTAGCATGAATGAGAATTCTGGGGGACAGTCTTACCACTCAACCAAAACAGGTGTCAAAGCCGAACTTCTTATTTAAAGACAGTTCCATTCAGGCGGTGTGCTTGTTTCTTTAGGTTCTCTGAGAGCTGGTTTGCACATGGTAACCCAAACTACGGCTTAACAAAGCTACGTGAACATGCAGAAACCTGGAAATAAAGCTTTGTCATCAGAATTAGGACTCATAGTTAAGATCTCTCCTAACTAGCCATGACTGGGAAGGGCCAAATTTGCCGCAAGAGCCCACACATTCACAGAGTCTCAGTAAGCCATAGTTTGGCTTACCATGTCCTGTGAACATGTCGTTTGCTATCAAAGGATCATTGGTCCCTGCCATATCAGCAGTGTGAAATGGCCTTTGTAGTCTCCAGATCTAGTCAAATGATGTAAGAGGATCTTAGAAGAATTCCTTTTGGAGACCAGAATGGTTGTAGCCTCCTATGTCATCTTTGAGATATAGAAATAAAAAAAAATAAAGTAATAGGATCTTCTAATACTGTTTAAGCTTCCACTTAATTGATTTGATAAAAGATGGATCAGCTAAAAGATCATCCTCATTTCACATCCAACAGCCAATGGCTATGCTACTCCTACACACACACACATAAAGCAAGCCAAGCAAGTTATCTTTCTTATGTCAGACTTCCAAGTCCCAAAATATAATTGATCTAGTTTTGATTTCTTTTTTTTTCTAGGCTCCCATGATGAACTTCAGTCTCCTTCTGCTTGCCTCGTGGTAGGAAAAGTTGTCAAAGGAGGAACAGGCTTGTTTGATCTGAAACAGCCTCTAAAATAGTGTGCCTGCTTTTGCTTAACTTAAAGACTATTAAACTTTTTTTTTCTAGAAAGAAACATGCTGCTATTTTTCTTTGTTTGATTTTGGGGGTTTTCCAGCTGTCATTGAATGTAAATACTACTGTTGACCTTATTGAGTTTATAACTACTTGTGCCTTCGGATCTTCAGGAATTATATTTAATAATAATAAAGGTCTTGTGCTATTCCCTCTGTTTGTGTTTTTATTTACCTGTGGGTTCATTAATCAGAGTAGACAATATGTTCCGGGTTTGAGATGTGTTACCAGACAGTCTGGCATGATGCTTTTCTAGCAGGAAGTGAAAGCTCCAATGTGTTTGTGGTCCCAAGCCTTGCATGCCAATTTCTGGTTGCCAAGGAAGAATCCTCTGCAGTTTTTTTAGTATTTCCTGGCGCCTTGACTTAAACCCCCATTTTTAATTCACCACCAAGGAAGAAGTGAAGATCTACAATAGGAACAATGGGAGAATAAAGATCTACATCAGGATCTGCTGCCCCTGTTGCTCAGTTGGTTGAGCACAAGACTCTTAATCTCAGGTTTGTAGGTTCGAGCCCCAAATTGAGCAAAAGACTCAATTTGCATTGCAGGGGGTTGGACTATCCTTGTGGTCTCTTCCAGCTCTATGATCCTGCTGCCCAAGGCAGTCACCTCACCTTGCCTCATGAAAGGGCCAGGCCAGCCGTGAAAAAGCAGCCCCTTTTTAATTTGGATCTTACTTTCTGTAAAAAAAAAAATGGCTAAATATTGATATGCAGGTCAATGAAGCACATGCAGCCGGGCATTTCATTAGGACTGGGATTTAAACCACACTGCAGCCTAACTGGTGTAACTCCTCCAACCTACAACATAGTTTGCATTGGTAGGGCAATTTTCTTACATATATTTAAAAATTATCTTGTATGTAAAATTTGGTATGCTTATGTTTGAGACTTAACCTTGATGGAAAAGCTTACCAGAAAGGGTACCAGGAAGAAGACAACGTAAGAATCTACCAAATCTTTTACAAAACGTGCTTCATTTGCAACGAGGAAAAAGAAATGCTTATAAAGCACCCCAAGACACACGAAACCTGTGGAACGACAATGTTTTAAAATGGGCAGCTATTGAATTTATTATTATTACTAATACAACTGAATGCAGCTGTGGTTGCTATGCAATGGGGTGGGAACTGCCAATTGACTGCATGTTTGTTCCTACAGTCAAATTTTTGTTATATCTATTTTATCTGTAAACTGCCTTGAGTCTCTGTCAGGGGAAAGGGTGGGTGGTAATAATAATAATAATAATAATAATATAATACCTCTATAACAATGTGTACACATGTGCAGATTTCCCCTTCCTTTCACCTGCCCCGAGCAAGAAATAAGAAAAAGAACATGAACTATATATCCCTGTGTTCTTTGCTGCTACATATCCTACAGCCCAATTTCAACCGTCACACTATTAATAACAATAAAAAATTCATTTATTGCATTTATATACCATCTCTATCTTACAAGGAACTGGAGGCAGTACATTATTCTCCTCACAACAACAACCTTGTGAGGTAGGTAAGGCTAAGATACGGTCCAGTGGCCCAAAGTCACGGCTTCGTGGGGATTCGAACCTTTGCCTCCCAAGAGCCATGGATTCCTCTCTGTTTACCCCGGGCAGTCGCCACTTCCGCCCAGCCGCAGAAAGGGCAAAGCCCAAAAACGGTGGTGATGGGGAAGGACTGAAAGGAACCCGGAAGTCGCATCTGCATAGTGTCACTCTACCATTTCCAACCCTTTCTCTATGGACGGCGCAGGGCTTTTCTCCGCCCCTTCCCTTCCCCAGCTTCAAAGCGGCAGCGGGTTACCTTGCGGAGAAGGCGCCGGGCTACGACGTGAGCTGCGTAGCGCTGCGCCAGTGGCGTCGTTGGCCCCGCCTCCCCCTCACACACACACACCGGACACCGTTTCTTTATCTCGCTGGGCCGCTGAGGGGAACCAGCCGAGAGGTGTTGAGGTGAGTGAGGAGCGGCCCTCAGGGGGCTGAGTGAGGGCTGGAGATGGCCGTTAGGGGCCGAGGAGGAAGAGGAGGCCGCGCGTGCCGCCCCCACCACCCTCTCAACGGTTCATTTTTCAAACGCGTTCCCTCCCTGCCCCGTCAGCGAGACCCTTGGGAGAAGAAAGGGTCTCTCGTCTGCGCATGCGCGCGCAGCAGGGCCGGCCCACCCGTGAGGCCAGGTGAGGCGACCGCCTCAGGCGGCCGGGTCCTCAGGGTCGACAGCTCTCGGCGTCCATCTTTTCTTACTCTCAGACCACCAGGTTCCTTGCCTCACGCTGTCTTCCCTTGGCAGGGAAGAAGGGGGCGCCCCATTTTGGGGGGTTCGCCTCGGGCAGCCAAATGTCTTGGGAAGGCCCTGTGTCAGTACCAGGGGGGAAACTAGGGAATAAAATGCTATAGAATACAGTGGTACCTCGGGTTACATACGCTTCAGGTTACAGACTCTGCTAACCCAGAAATAATACCTCGGATTAAGAACTTTGCTTCAGGATGAGAACAGAAATCGTGCTCTGGCGGCGCTGCAGCAGCAGGAGGCCAAATTAGCTAAAGTGGTGCTTCAGATTAAGAACAGTTTCAAGTTAAGAACAGACCTCCGGAACAAATTAAGTACAGTGGTACCTCAGGTTAAGTACTTAATTCGTTTCGGAGGTCTGTACTTAACCTGAAACTGTTCTTAACCTGAAGCACCACTTTAGCTAATGGGGCCTTCCGCTGCCGCCGCGCTGCCAGAGCACGATTTCTGTTCTCATCCTGAAGCAAAGTTCTTAACCTGAAGCACTATTTCTGGGTTAGCGGAGTCTGTAACCTGAAGCGTATGTAACCCGAGGTACCACTGTACATAAGCTGTGAGGGGTGGGAAGGAACCCTTAGCTTCATCCCTGGTAACAGATAAGCAACAGCAGCCTCAGGAGCGAAGTGGGTTCTGAAAAGAGGGAGACAGTTGGGGTTTGCCAACGTTTTTTTTTTGCTCCAGCAGAGCTCCTGTGCTTTAGACAGTTGCATGGCAGAGCTTGCCCCAGTTGAAGCCTCGTGCTGGGTATTCCTTCACCAGCTCTGTTGTGGTCATCACGCTTGCCAAGAGTGCAGGATCCCTACCCGGAATAAATTAGATGAACAAGATGCATTTGACTTTGGGGAGTGGGGCGTGCAAGACATTTGCAACGTTTGTGCATTAAAAGTCTTGATTTCCCTCCCTCCCCTTGCATACCTACGTAAGGTGCTTTGTTTCTGCATCTCCAGTTGTAGGGGCATCGTAGAAGTTACTGTTGGGCATTTCAGTCTGGAGTCCTAAGATGGCATACCCATAGAAATATTGAGAAGGCTAGCGTTAGCAAAACACTCTTCCTGTATGTGTTTTGTTTGCGCATGTGCTCTCTCTGCATAGTTCCTATCACCAGCATTCACATTGTGCTCTTTAAGTAATTAAATTTGGCTGATGTGATTTTGATTACTGCATGACAACCCGGTGAGCTTTGTGACTGCAGAGGCATTTGTGTCTGGTGCTCCTGGATCTAAGTCCAGTACTTAAGCCATTGCACAGTTCCCACCACCTTTTGGAGCCCTGCTTATTTGGTTCATCCCATACTAAGAGTTTTCCTTTACCAAACAAAAGTACTGTTGGTTAGAATTAAGGTAGAAGGAGCCCATTTGTTTTACAGCCTTTTGAATCACTTTCTGCCTTTTGTTTTGTTATTACCAGGCCTATTTTAACATTTCATGCCTTTGGAGTAGCATTACCAAGTCTGGATTCCATGTCTTTCCTTGTAAGTAAACCCGAACGAATTAGGGTGAGTGTCAAACACTTTCACGATTTAATTAGCATTTCTCTGCACGTCCTTTCAAGGTATAGGGCTTGCTTTATGAGACAGAGCTGTGTTGACTTGGGACTCAGCTATACAGCTGCAAAGAAAATGTTTTAAGTGTGTTGTAAAGTGCAATATACGAATGTGACAATTGATGGCGATGGTGAGCTATGGCAAATCCCATATTTTTTCAAAATGTTTTTTAAAAAGCATTTTCACAACGTTTCCTTTTCAGAAAGCATCTCATCCTGTGAGGGTGATGACAGAAGTTAGGAACAGCACACATTGATTGCAATCCTAAGTGTACTTTCTGGGAAAGAAACAATGTTCTTGAGGAAAGATACAGTTAGTTTCAAGCTGGAACTGATAAGTTCACTCGGTTCAAAATTATGATTTGGGTGTGAAGCGGTTCTTTGTAGGTGGACCATTTTTGACAAAGCTGGCCACTGCTATCTTAAAGAAGATCCATAGCAGTAAACACAATGTCATGCAGTTTAAGCAGCTAGACTCAGTGCTGATTTAACATGTTTGTTTAACTTTTTTTTTCTTTGCTAAATGTGTGCCATCTTAATTTTTACATGCTATATAAATATATGAAAGTTGTTTTTTCTGAAAAGTAGCTGTGAAATATTTGACTTGAGGAACAATTCAACAACATACACTTAGCATGGGTTAAATGTTATTTTTAAACAAATCCAGACATTTACTTGGCATTAGTTTTGTTGGAGCACTTATAGATATTTTAAGACATGGCAACTCAATAGCATACACTTAACTTTATGTTATTTCGATTGGGGAGGGGATTAAAGCACTGAAAACTGTTACCATAGTAATTTTAGCTTGCCTGAAGAGTTGTACACATATATATGTATGTGCTTCTTAGAAATCACCTGAGGAAAGTTAATTACAAGTTTGATTTTAGATTGGACTAGAATTTTAACACTCCCAGTTTCCCAATTTAACTTGTATTGTGCTCATTCATTATGTTACTAATTAATCTTAAGAAGCAATGCATTTCTAACAGGGGAAAAACTTCAACTCCACATTACAGATTCTTTTTATAGGCATGGGGATTTTTGTATTTTTAGTAAGATTGTTCCAAGTTGCCACAAAACGATTTTGCTGATTCAGTTAAACTTAGTCATGACTTAGCCTCATTGAAGCCAGTGGAACAAGTTAGACACAACTCAGGACCAAAATAGATGCAGTGGGGCCAGCCAGGCTTGTTCACATATTTCTATCACATACACACTTTTAACATCAAGAGAAAAATGTGGGTGGGGGAATGAACACTTTATCTCCCTTGCTTCGGATGCTATTCTTTCTATCTTGGCTTTCCAAATTGAAGCTAGGGTGGGAGAAAAGTGTCTGAAATTAGGTAAGGTGGGGAGAGGGCAGGATGTTGTTACTAAGGGAAGATTTTTGCAAATTGCAAACCATGAATGAGCAGTGAGAAATCATTCTCCCGTTTCACATAGCAGTTCCCACCTCTGATCCTGATTTGAGGCAAACCATGTTTTACTGTTTGTCTGAAATGGCACACTAGAGCTTTTGCTTACACTACATACCATAGTGTGCTGGTTCAGATAAAACAGCAGGCTGCATGGGGGATTGCATGGGAGCCTTAGGTGTAATATCAAGGCATTATGTCTGAACAATCTCTTTGTTGCTGCATTTTACGTCAACAGAGATTTTTTTCTTTGGTTAAGTGCAATTAAAATAAATGGTGCCACATTAAGTTATGCCTTTGTGGGGTTTATTTTTCTAGCGGTGGATGTCCGAGAAGTTCATTTTTGAGGGCTTGAGGGAGTTGGAACTGTTTGGAGGTAAGTGCTTTAAATGAATCGATTATTTCCTTAGCTGTGCTCCATGTTTCTCAGTGCTGTGAAAGTAAGTTAAATACTTGACAGCACATCTGTAGGTGTAATTTCAGTTCTGATCCTGGAGGAACCTCACAAAGACAAATGGTGTCGGGGAAGATGTGGCTCTTGGCTTAATTTCATGCGACCCACAGAGACAGGGTTGTACAGAGAGAAAGCTATATAATCCTACCGTGATAGAAATGCTGCTCAGTTGGCTTTGGCTCACAGTTGGGTTTTCACATGGGGCAAAGACAATAGGACAAAGGTTCTCTGCTCCTAGTTTACAAAATCTGTCCACTGTTTCATGAGTTGCAGTACCCACTAGGAGTTTCTCTAATGTGGATTGTGCTCTTACCATTTATTTTGACTGGATTTCAATGAGAGACATTTCCAGTGACTCTAATACATTGGTTTGAAACTGTACCTGTTCATAGGAACATTAAGAGATTTCCACCACAAATTCTGCTTAAATACTCAAGCCTTAAGCGGCTATAATTAACCAGAGATGTCCATCATTCCATTCTGCAGTAACAAAATTCTGGGTTAGAAATTAAAATGTATTCTTTGAGCCAATTCCAGTGTTCCATGAGCATGAGATTAGAGACCTCCCAAGCCAAGCAAATACCCTTTCAGAACGAATGTGCCAGATTGCTTGTTTGGAAAGCTAACATATCAAGGGAAAGGCTGGAGTAGAAGTCTTCTTGATATGTAAGCTTTGCCCATGCAGGCAGAATTTTAACATAGGGAACTTTCAAACTAGCAATTGCTTGTTCCCAGACTTATCAACAAATTAAACATTAACATCACTGGGTCTGGAGAGCATCCATCAAATAAATCTAAAAGTACTCAACTGTGAAATTGCTGAACTTTAAACAAAAAACACATAACGCCTCTAAAAGCTGCCTTCATGCCAGGTGATTGGAAAGTATTTTGAATTGCATCTCATTGCAACTTACAAAAAGTCTCTAAATAGTAATGGCTTGATAAGGGAGCCCTAGTGAGTCATTGTCTGAATCTGTCCCAGGTCTCTGAAATTTTAGGGTGACAAGTTGTCTACTATGTCATGTTGCTTCTTTCATGGGTTTCAAGCCTCATGTGAACCCTCTCCCTTTTTCCTCTTTTTTTTTTTTTTTTTGCATTTGCACCCAGGTCTGATTTGAAGGCCATCTTTTGAGCTGCCCTCCTTTAAGCTAGTCATAATTTGACTTTAGGGCAGATGGCTTATCTGCATAATGAGCTTTGGGGTTTTTTTATTAGATATCAGTACAAAACATCTATTTGCACTTAATCTGCCCTGACTTCTGAATTCGGCCATCCAAACTTAATTTTTCTCCAGTGTTCTTATCACTGGTTCAGTAGGTTCTTTCCCTCCCCATATCTTTTAGCACTTGACTATTTAAAGTGATTTATCTACAAAAAGCAGATTCAGATGTGCTTGTGGATTGTAAAATCCTCAAATTTAAAGTAAACTCATTGAAATGGATGAGCTTGAAAAATCCATTGATTTCCATATGCCAACTGTGAGTAAGCCTGTATAAGCTAGTTCAGAACTGGCTCCTGGCTCCAGTTTTGCAGTCCTCATATTTCCCTCTTGCTTGGCTGTGGTTGGGTTGTTGAGGCTCCAACTCACAATGCTGGAGCCTCAAAGCATGGATCTCAAACTATTTCTTTTTTTCCCTGTGATGGAGAATTGGACACTATACAAATGGCGTTATGCCTCTTGAGGGAAGGGAAGTGTAGCTTGAAGTCTCTCTCAGTTTAAAGCTGTTTATGTGGATAAGTTTTAGGGGAACAAAATAGCATAAATCAGATCCCCCAAACCAGCAAGGAATTACTATTTTTGTCCAGTAGGAGTGGTCAGAATGACGCTAGTGTAGGTTATGATGCCCTTTTGAGGTTATTTGAATATATCTTGTAAATGAATTGATTCTGGTTTTGTTCTTGATGGGTATCTATTTAAGAAAACACAGTTGAATGAATGATTGATTTCTTTACTCCAGAGCAGCCTCCGGGTGACTCTCGGAGAAAAGTAAGTGACCTTTGTAGGCTGTGGTGCTGTGGCCTATTGCATGGAGATTTGTGGACATTATGACATTTTTTTCCATTTTGCCTTATTTATACATCTAATATTTTCAGCTCTACATTTGTGGGAACAAGGTTTCAACCTGGAAATAAGATTTTGGTGTGTGGCATATAGATTTATTTTAGCCTTAAATCCTGGATTTTAAATGGTTGTTTTCACTAGTAATGTAAAATTATATGGCTGTTCAGCTGATCTTTTATTTTTTAAAAAACAAAACGATAAAATGCCTGTTTAAAAAGAAAATCTGGAAGTGAGATAGTTGAACAGCTATTAAAAAATATTTGAAACCACCCGTTTTCTCAGCCTATGCTCAAATTCAAGAGTTAATGGCCTGCCAAAATCAATTTGCACTATCTTATCACAATTGTGGCCAGAGCTGGAAAAATCCCAGGGACCTGGCCAACTTGCTGACACCTAGGATTATTACTTTTCCATATCAATGTGAATATGAGGAACATCTAGTAGTCCACAGCTACCTTCCTATCCCTAGTTACCTAGACGAAAGCCCCACTGTATAGGATTACAGTGTAAAACTAATAATTGCCTTCCTGACTACAACACACACACACCATTTATTGAACTGTTGTGATGTCATGGAACGTTCATAAATATTCTAGCTTTTCAGGGTATATACATCAGCATTTACAACCTTGCAACAATGTGCAGCTTCTGTGAGAGAAATGAAAGGTCATTTTCACTGGGGAAAATCATGTCATGTAGGAACAAGAGGAAAGGAAGCCGAGGCCTGTGAAAAGGGCCCAGAAAGTTGGGAAGTTATGACACATGTAATTGGTAGCCAGAGTAGCTAATGAACTGGAGCAGAGTAGGCAGTGAGCTGAGAAACAAAATCATAGGTGGTGCAGGTTTGAGGAAAATAAGACAAGAGTTGACAGGAAGCTAAGGTAAGGAAGGGCCAATGAGAAAAGGGGAATGAGGGATGTATTTTACATGACCTAGCAGTAGAAGGGGCTATACTGTTGACAGGGAGAGAAGGAAAGATAAAGCAGTCAGGCAGGCTGAAAGCTGAGTGAGGATAAAGCAGAGAGCGATATTGGCTGAAGTAGGCAAGGCAGACTGGGCAGTGGAAAAAAATGGTAGAATCTTAGCATATGAAGGCTAGTGAAGGCTAAGAACTAGATAAAATGAAGCTGGAAAAATCTCACATGGGAGTCTAGGGATGGGGTGCTTGTGTTATACTGGTATGGAGAGAATGAACAAGGTAGTATTTGGGGGGTTGTGGGCCAAGGATGCTAAAGAGATTGATTGGGAGAAGAGACTGGAGTAGGTGGTCAAATCTTGAGTTGCTAATTTGTACACAAGATTCTTTTTCCAGTCTTGGCTCTGTTTTTTCCAGTCACACTAGTAAAAGTACATCTGATTTTTCCAAACACATTTTATTAAAATATAGGTCCAGCTAAATTTAAGTATCCAAAAAGCCATCTGTTTAGAGGCTAGAGTATTTTATAAATTCAGAAGCAGAAGGGTTTTTTCTTTCCTGTTTTCTAAATTTTTGCCATTTACACCAAAAGAGGTCCTGTGTTGAAACCCTTGCGGGCAGCTGTATTTGTTTTTCTTGCAGGGGCTTTTTGTGTGCTGTACTTCACAAGTAGCATTTTAATTTAAGCTTTTTTACTTGTTTATAAAATACCAAGTTCAGTAGAGTTCCTCTGCATGGATAGAATTTTTCAACCAGTTGCTGTTTCTGCGTGGAGATGTAGAAAATACCTTAAGAAGTTTTGGAAGAGGGGGAGGAAATGTCATAATAAACTGTTCTGGGGGAGGGGATCTTGATGTGTAAAAATAGCAGATTAGCTATTTTTTACAATACAAAACTTTATGCTTTACTAACATAACTGCCTTCATCTTAAAAGAGTTTTAGGCTGCAGTCATAAGCACACTTGCCTGAGAGTAAGCCCCATTGAATTCTGTAGGACTTCCTTCTGAGTAAACATAATTAAGGTTGCACTGTTAGACACACAGCTGCCATTATGCCAAAGTCTGACTTTCCCTGTTCGTTTTTCATTTCCAGTATCTGAGTTTCTCTGCAGGTTCTCTGTTTTTATTATTACAGGCATTTTCCCATTTATGAAGCGCATTCAGTGTGCATTGTGCTTTTCAGACAATTGAAGCGCAAATAAGGGAAGTGAATAAAAAACAATGGTTTCTCAGTAAGATTGCGAAGGAAATACAATGACTGTCCTTTTGGAAGCTGTGGTAGGAACATATAAACCATTAATCAATCTAGCTTAAGAGCCTTATTTGACTGACAGTGGCTCTCCACATTTCAGTCAGAAGTCTTTGCTAGCCCTGTTTATTTTTTCTTTTAGTTAGAGGAGCTGAAGATTGAACTTTTGAGATATTATGGTACTTCCTGTAGGGCGGAAAGTAGTGAGAGGAAGTTTTGAAGTTGCATGGCACTTCTAAACGCAGATTTCAAATCTACATGTTTGCATCTGAAAATTGTAAATTTCTTGGATTTTGCTTTTTTGTGTGCTGGGTTTGAGGAGGCAGGCCACAAGTGTGTTCTGGGAGGGAATTTGATTATATGAGGTAGCAAAGGAGACCATACATCATAAGCTGTGAGAGCAGTGACATTTTTGAACTCTGAGCATGATCCTATACATGCCCCCTCAAAAGTAAGTTCCATTGAGTTCATTGGGACTTGTGTATAGGATTGTATCCTAAGGTTACAAAAGGCTATAAATGATATTTTGGAGAGATTCTCCAGCATACAAACCACATCCTTCCAATTTGAGTAATGTATATTCAAAACCGTCATACAGAAAAGCTAATTTTGTCCTGTTAGTCTCTTGCATCTTACTCTTTTCTTTTCCAGACCAATGAAGCAAGCTCAGAATCTATAGCATCCTCCCCGAAAAGGGACACCATGAACTGTTATTTGCCCGACAGCAATTGTTATGAGTTACTGACCATAATAGGTAATGTTTTGATTTTAGTTTTGGGTGTTTCACTTTTCATAGTACTGAAGTTCTCCTCATTTCCTTAGTTGACTTTATGAGTTGAATAATGTTATCCTTTCTTGAGGTGCTGTTATTTTTAACAGCACTGATATTGGCTGTTGTTTTCTTTCTAGGCATATACTGTTAAGCCATAAAATGACAAATAATTAAAAAAGAAATATCCTCTTGTAATGCAGTACTGAGACATTAGGGAAACAGGGACACCTCTGGGTGGGTGAGTATTGGGAAGGGGGTGCCAGGCCATGAGGTCGCCCATCATCATTGTCACCTCTCTCATTCCAGCTTCAGCGTTTTTGCTGAGTCTGGAAGAAGTTGTTTTGGTTCTTGGGCAATCAAATGCTGCCCTCCCCATGCTATTTCAGGTGAAGCTGGGATTAGGAGTCAATGTGTTCTGGGGTGAATACAGAATCTCAAAAATACAGAATTGGACATCTATCAGGTCACTCATACGTGTGGGGTTAGTCCTAATCAGTTGCTGTTGTTCACCTTCCGTACCCTTGCCATTTCTGATGCAATACAGCAAAGCCCAATGCTCTTTCCACCTGTGCTACTTCCTAAATTCCCTCTAGTCACTTTGAATGGATAAGGTTTTATCATATCTGTCTTGCATTCCTTGCATGTTGAGAAGAACAGGCTCAATTTTTAGGTAGGGGATATTGCAAGGTATTTATTGTATTCAAGATCCATTTGTGTGTCCTGCTCTCGTAGACACTGATAATTGTCCAGACACCTCTTTTCTCTCCCCAAACTTATCATGTCCCGAGATGGCAAATTCAGTCTTCTGAAGACTTGCTTTTTTAAAAAAATTCTGAGCTGATTTTCCAACCCACCGTTTTCCAAGGTGGTTGCTTCACTTACCTTAGTCCTTAATTTTTTGCATCATACAGCTGCAGGAGTATAATAAATGGGATTTAGAAGTGTGACTACTTCTTAACATTCTGCAGTTATTAACCATGTGTATTACACAAACATTGTATCACCATGAAATTTGCTATGGAGAGTTTCATTGGTGAGGTGTGCATTTTGTCTTAATTTCAGAAAAATTACATAGAAAAAGTAGCTTGAGTCATAGCAATTTAAACATTTTTTTTTTAAAAAATGTGCATTTGTATTTATTTTATTACATTTATATCCTGCCTTTTTTCCATCATGAAACTCAAGGCAGTGCCAATCTATTTCCTGAGTGATCACTCATTCAGTCACTGACTAGCAGCCCGGAATGGCTGGGGAAACCCAGCCAGATGGGTGGAGTATTATTATTGTTGTTATTGTTATTCAATCCAGACCTACTAAGTTTCAGCAAGGAGATGGCCTCCTGAATATTCAGATCATACCTTGTGATGGGTAACATCCTTCATGATTTTTTTTAAATCTAATTATGGTTTATCATACAGTCTAAATCATAAAACAGTGAGCTAGAGCAGGACTAAGTTAGTCACACATAGAATCTATTAAAATCAGTGTGAAAAGTTTGCCAGGACTTAAGCCCCATTGATAAAAGAACATTGTGATAGAATGAATGATTATTAATGTTTCCAGACATTGTTTACTGGCAAAAGGGGGGGGGGGGGTTAAAATGATCTTCTTAACCTCCAGATATTCCATTGTGGTATGCCTTTTTTTTGTTTTTTGAAAATTTGTGTTGTAGAAGTTTAGCAATTCCATTTTATTTAACAGAGGGAAGTTATAACAAGCTGATCATTTGCTTTGTTTTCTGCTAGTTGTTTCTTGGTTCGATTTATAATATAACAAGGCACAAAAAGAAAATGAGTAAGCTGTATATAAATGAACACTATAACATATTAAAAAATGAAATAAGTAGGAAGAAAACTGATAAATTCAGCTTTAGAACCTAGATTAAGATAGGTTTTATCTGAATTCTACCATAATTTCAAAAAAAGATAACTCCCAGCAGGAAAATGCTTCAGTTAAGATTTTGTGGAAAGTGTTATTGTGACAAAAATGCCTCTTATCTTTTCAGGCAAGGGCTTTGAGGAGCTAATGATAGTGAATCTTGCACGGTATAAACCAACAGGAGAGTTTGTCACTGTACGGAGGATCAACTTAGAGGCCTGCACCAATGAGATGGTGGCATTTTTGCAGGTAGAGGTAGCAATCTTGTGCTGTTACTTTGCTTTGTCCTTAGTTGGAGATGCTTACCTTGATTCAGTCTGAATTACTGTGGCAAATGGCACTCCTTTGCTGACATTCCACTTTCTTAGGCCCCTGTGATTCTATATAGTGTTGTTTCATCTGTTAGTGGCTGGGTTGTAGAACTGAACAACTGACAAAGTCTCTGTCTTAAGACTAGATAGACCAGTGTTCCCAGCCTTTATCCCCGTAGCCCCCTTCCAAACTTGTTTCCATTCTATGCCCCCCATGGGCGTAGCCTAGATGGGGGAGGGGGGCAACTGCCCCTCCCAATAAGTGAAAATCAATACAAATCTGAGATTCTGCCCCCTAACAAAAATCCTGGCTACACTCATGCCCCCACCCCCGTCCTACCGGTAGAAAGGTAGCTATTTAAAGGTTTTGTTTGTAAATAGAACATTTTTTATAATTTATACAAAATACAATTGCATAAAATGATAAAAACGTACAGTGGTACTTTGGGTTAATTTGTTCCGGAGGTCCATTCTTAACCTGAAACTGTTCTTAACCTGAAGCACCACTTTAGCTAATGGGGCCTCCTGCTGCTGCCACGCCACCGGAGCACGATTTCTGTTCTCATCCTGAAACAAAGTTATTAACCCGAGGTAGTATTTCTGGGTTAGCGGAGTCTGTGACCTGAAGCGTGTGTAACCTGAAGCGTATGTAACCCGAGGTACCACTGTAATGAAATATTGTCGAAGCACAAAAACATAGACTCATGGAGCTGGAAGGGACCCCAAGGATCATCTTTCTAGTGCAACTCCCTGCAATGTAGGAATCTCAGCTGAAGCATCCATGACAGATGGCCATCCAACCTCTACTTAGAAATCTCCAAGGAAGGCGAGTCTAGAACCTTCTGAGGGAGATCCATCTTCCATGTATTATAAAAAGTAAACAACACTTATTTAACCCGAGTTATTTGATACAGTAGGGGAAACCTACAGATACAGTCCAAAAAGCACACAGGGAGTTTGGTATATATGGGGAAATTAGGAGTAAGGCCTACTGAACTCAGTGCAGCGTTCTTGTGAGTAGATAGTTATTTACTAGATGCAAGTCAGCAGCACCAGATGACCCACTCAGCTAGGCTCTGGGGTGAATTTCACCCCATGCCTTGCAGAGCTGGACAGACGCTGCTGGCGGGCCCTACGCCCCTCGACAACATCTGAAGGCCCTGATCCTTTAGGTGCCGCAGTGGATTGCACCCTGCACCTTGCAGAGTCAGGCCCAGGCTGCCCCCAGGACCAGCACTGGCAGCGGCAACAAGCAACTCTGGCTCGCCCAGACTTACCTGACCTGGAGGTTCTGGATCACAGGCTCTGCTGGCCAAACTGGAGCCTCAGTGATCGCCCCCTCCCGCCAGAAACAAACCAGGACAGCTCCAAGAAACCACATGTGGCAAAAAGAAGCGCTAGGCCCTGGTAGGTTGCCCCCTTACCCTCTTGTGATAGCCAGCTGATCAGGGGTTTTTTAATGCTTTCCCCCCTTCACTTCTCATGACCCTCTGTGGCTCCCTAGCCTCGTGCTGTGGCCCCCCATTTATGTGATTTTCACCTGTGGCCCCCTTGGAATATCCTGCCTAAGACTCCCAGTTGGGAAACAGAGATAGACAACAAATTCCTGTCCTCCTGAACTTACAAGAAAGGCATTTCCATAACATCTTCCACTGCTAAATTGCTCTTACAGTTGGAAGATTTGGAGCTTTAAATGGCTTCTTTATAGTGTAATCCTATGCATGTCTGCTCAGACATAAGTCCCTGGTAAGATAAAAACGACTTCATGTTGTAGAGGGGAAGAGTTAGTAGAATGAATCATTAGGTCCTAAGCACCACAGAAAGACTCAATATTTTTGTTCATTTTATATTGTAGTTTATTGGTTGCTTATAATGTAGTAATGCATTACGAATTGCACTGTATTCTCTGTCATCTGAAATGTCAAGTGGTCTTCAAGGGCAACTCCATGGATAGTATATTACAGTAATTAATCTTTGAGATTAACAGTGACCTATCTAACAAGTAGGGGCATTTGCTAGTTGTAGCTGATAAGAAAAGCTTTCATGACAATCCAGGAGCAAAATTGGGTCACGAAGACACCACGGACTGCAAATATGTTCTTTCAAGATACTGGGATCCTGTTAATGCTGAGAACACATAGATAATCCATCATTGTCAACTATGACTTACATGGATTTAGTTTCAGATTGTTCCTAAGCACTGGTTTGGAATAGAATTTTATTACTTTTAAATGTTTAAAGGTGATAGCCAATGTAAGTCTTACCCACTGAAATCAAGGAATTTGGGTTTTTTTTAAAGTGCCTGTAAATGTTATCTTTGAGCACTCAAGAGTTATACAGGCTGCAAGTCTGAATAAGTTATGAGGAAACTCCCCCGCCCCCCCAGTTATTATCTACCAGCAGCCTCACACCCAGTGTACTTTTCCAAGAAACCAAAAATTTGATAGTTTTGAAAGAAGTGGTTAGAATGAGGACAATTTTGAAAGGTTCAGTCCGCCATCTTGATTCAAAATGGTGTCCAGTTGTATCCAAACATAGATGAAAACCCACTGTTTAATCTCAAGATCCATTATGAAGAATTGGGTTACAATATCTTAACAAGTGTCCAAATGCATAGTGAACAGTCAAGCAAGAAACTTGCCAAAGTATATAGTGTATGTATGTATGTATGTATGTATGTATGTATGTATTTTCCTGTAAAAAGAGAGGGCACCTTCATTTGAAGCTGGTATCTTTTGATTCACATAATATGTTTTGCTGAGCTGTACCCCAAATTTAGAAAACACCTGGCCAGCAGAGCTAGTTATTTAAAAACAGTCAAAGCTGTCAAGCAATTTACAAGATTAAACAATAAGAAACATTGATTAGCTTGTTTCCAAATATTACCTGCTGTATAAATAGCTAAGCAAATAAAATTACTAGCAAAATGCTGTTTTATTGCTGACCCTTTGGTTTGGTTTACTCCTGTTACAGTGCAATGGTGTTTTTATTATTTTATTTGTCTCAGTAATTCATGCGGATTAAGTATCCAAATTCTGATTGTACCCTTAACTGGCAAAAGAAGCAATAAGCCATGATATAAGTTGTGAAAGGGTGCCAATTGGCCAATTGTTTTTCCCCTAGAGTATCCATACCTCTTCAAGTTTCCTTTACTCATTTGTTAAAAAAATAATTGTTGTCTTATCATTTTTTGCTTTCAGGGTGAGCTTCATGTCTCAAAGTTCTTCAGCCACCCAAATCTTGTGCCATATAAAGCAGCCTTCATAGCCGACAATGAACTGTGGGTTGTTACATCTTTCATGGCCTATGGTAAGTAAAACTTGAACCTTCCTCCACCACTAGACAGGATATAGGTTTGATGTGAGGACACATTCAGACACCCACAATGATCCTATGCACTTATGGTGCTGTAAATGAGGTGAGGCAGCTTCCTTTTTTTCAGTATTTGCTCTGCATGTGCTCTTTCCAGGAAAGTTTTACGTTAACCTCAGAGACAGAGTATTCTGTTAGGCTGTGGGTGGTGAAATTCCAAGTGAGGCCCTTCCCTCTCTGTCTCTCAGTCATTTTGAGGTAAGCATAACCCTCAGGAAGGGAAACTTGAAAGCCTTTTAAAAGCAAATGAAGGTTTCAAAGCATCTTCTGCGATAAAAATTCCCTGTTTGAGGAAAAAGAGAATTTTGTAATGATAGAATTTAGCTTTTGTACTTGTAACCAGCCTTTGGTTCAATCAAATTTAACCTTTCTCTCTGCTAATGTCGTCTCTACAAGGGAGGAAGTTTTGTTTGGGGTGGGGTACTATTAGAGAAAATTGGACCAGAAATTACTTTAGTCTTCTCAAGTGTAGTTATATGTGCTTGAACTTATTCCCTCTGGCATCTGAAGGCAGGTCTATGCATGTGTCCGTCTTCTACAAATAATGAGAGGAGCAATTGTTAAAACAACTGGGTTTAGTTTTTCTGGAACCGTTGAAGCACCTTGTGTTTTTTCTCCTTTTTGTAGGTTCTGCTAAAGATTTAATCTGTACACATTTTATGGATGGGATGAGTGAGCTAGCTATGGCTTATATCCTCCAAGGTGTTTTGAAGGCCCTTGATTACATTCACCATATGGGATATGTTCACAGGTAAGCCCTTTAAGCAATAGAAAGCAAAATTTAACTCTTCTGAAATGAGGCCTAGTATCTCACCTTCCCACAAAGATTTAGGAAGTTATTTGAGTGTACAGTAATTTCTTAAAAAAACATAGTCCATTGGTAGAGCTGTAGTTTCCTGGACTGCTTGTTTGGTAGGCATTACAGTGGTACCTCGGGTTACATATGCTTCAGGTTACAGACTCCACTAACCCAGAAATTTTACCTCGGGTTAAGAACTTTGCTTCAGGATAAGAACAGAAATCCTGCAGCAGCGGTGCAGCAGCAGAGGGAGGCCCCATTAGCTAAAGTGGTGCTTCAGGTTAAGAACAGTTTCAGGTTAAGAACAGACCTCCACAACAAATTAAGTACTTAACCCAAGGTACCTCTGTACAGTCAAATGGAGTTGAAGCTGGTTTGAGTTTGTGGTGTAAACAACAATAAGAAATGTTAAAATGTCATGGGACTGGAAACATAATTAGGCAAAAGGAGAATTGAAGTTGTCTTGCTCCTGCTTCTTGTCGGAAGGCACAGCGCAAACTACCACTGGGGTTTACTGTGTGTTTGCCACATCAGTATAGAATCTATCATACGGAATCTGAGCTGAGCTGAGAGCTTAGCTCTCAATGTAAAAACAGCATGTGTGCATGCCGACATTCTACCCTTACTGCTTGCAAAGAAATGTCCCCGTAAGAATTAGTTGTCAGTCGTTTTGTCCCTTTAATTTTACCTTTTTTATTAGGGTTACTCTATTAAATTGTGAACCAGGTAGCCTCTCTCTCACGTCTGGTACATAGGTACAGTCTAGATTGCGATGTTTTCATTTGTTACTCCGCATTAGAAGCATGGACTGAAACCCGAACAACAAGTGTGCTCAGCTAGTCTTACTAAGTTTGGTAGGGAGAAGGAAAGTTTCAAGGCTTCTCCCTCTTGCTAAGAAATAAGCAGAGATGTTTAAGTCTTGCCTCGACTCAGCAATCAAATGGTTGCTGAGTATGATACATGACTTCCTATTTGCATATAGTATGTAGTGTTACAGTATACACTTGCATATACTTGGATCCCAGGCTTTAGATTTCCTACATATAAAATTGAGTAGGGTTGGATGGAGGGGTTGGGTGGGGGGTTTGTGGCTGCTTTCTCTCTATCCTCTTTGTATGCAGGAGCGTGAAGGCCAGTCATGTCCTGATTTCTGCAGATGGGAAGGTGTACCTCTCTGGCCTGCGCAGTAACCTAAGCATGATCAGTCATGGTCAGCGTCTCAAAGTAGTTCATGATTTCCCCAAGTATAGCATCAAGGTTCTGCCATGGCTAAGCCCAGAGGTCTTGCAGCAGGTATGTTAGAGTCTTTCTTAGTCTTGTTTACTTAGCCCTCGAGTGTACAGGACCAACTTTTGCCAAATGTGCCTCATTGATAAAACGAATTGTTCTGTGTAATACCCCAACTATGTAGTCTTAAGGTAGCTGTTCAGGTAAACCTCCCACCTCACTGACTCTACTTTTCTAAAAAAAAAGTGAACTCTTACACTGAGGGGCTTGAGCTTAAGCCACAGATTAGGGGTGTCACCTCCTCCTCCTCTGTTGAGCAGATCCTGGGGGGTCTTTTTGTGTAACGTGGAAGTAGCACTGAAAGCACATATAAAATTGGTACAAGGGCCACAGCTCGGGGGTAGAGCATCTGCTTTGCATGCAGAAGATGCCAGATTCAATCCCTGGCCTCTCTAGGCATGGGTGTAGCCAGGGTGGGGGGCAGCTGCCCCCCTAGATCATGTAAAACAATAGAAATACTTAACTAACTGACCAATCATGTCAGTTCTGCCCCCGCCCAACAAAAGTCCTGGCTACACCCATGTCTCCAGGGAGAGAACTTGTATCTGAAACCCTGGAGAGCGGTTGCCAGTCAGTGTAGACCAGGGATAGTCAGCCTTTTTATACCTACCGCCTGCTAATACATCTTTCTTGATGGTAAAATTTCCTTACCGCCCACCAGTGCTTGATGGAAGGAGGATTCAGCTTGTGCTGCAGAACCCCCTTCCGCCCACCTAGAATCCTGAAACGCCCACTAGTGGGCAGTAGGGACCAGGTTGACAACCCCTGTTGTAAACAGGACTAAGCTAGAAGGACCCAGTGATCTGACTCAGTATGAGGCAGCTTCCTCTGTTCCTAAAATACTGTCTTTTTGTAGGTAGCAGTGATAGATTCTTTGTTTAATTAATTTCCACCACAATTTAAACAGGAGTCACAATGGATTAAGCACATTATTTTCATTTTATCCTTTTAGAATCTCCAAGGCTATGATGCAAAATCTGACATCTACAGTGTAGGAATAACAGCCTGTGAGCTGGCAAATGGCCATGTCCCTTTCAAGGATATGCCTGCAACTCAGGTAGGGAATTTTCTGCTCTACTTCAGCCCCCGCCTGTACTATTATCAGAGCTAAAAGTATTGCAGCACTAGCCGTGTTACTGTAGGGCGAGCTTTTCTGGTAAACCAAATGCACCTGCTTTCCCCCTCTTGTACTTCAGATGCTTTTGGAGAAGCTAAATGGCACTGTCCCTTGCCTGCTGGACACAACTACTATTCCTCCAGAGGAGCTGACCATGAAGCCATCACGCTCAGGGGTTAGCACTGGGCTGGGGGAAGGCATGGCAGCCAGCAGTGCCAGGGCCTCTAATGGCGAGGCAGCACCACATCCGTACCACCGTACCTTCTCGCCCTCCTTCCACCACTTTGTGGAGCAATGCCTACAAAGGAACCCGGACCTGAGGTATAGCAAAAACAAAGAAATCTCACTGACTGAGGAAGGTTTGAAAAGGTGCATCCCCTCTGGTGATGTGGGAGACCTATGTTATGCTTGGTATACATTGAAGCCTTTTTTCTAATAGTATGCTAGTGGGATGGTAGAAGAAGGAAGAACATCACTTGGTAGGATCCATGTTCTCTAACCTAGGTTCTGTCACCAGAACGTGGAAGGCCTGGAAACTCCCTGATTAGGGTGCACAGGGGATACACTTGATAATTGTAAAGCGTCTGGTGGGGGAGACTGAGCTAAAACATCCCGCAGGGCTTGATGAATGGATATATCAAAGCAGCTGTTTGCGTATCCCTATAAAGCAGATTCTCATGGTGTTGGCTGGTAAAAGGGGGACATTCAAAGTCTTTATCAAACAGATCTGATCTCAGAAGGTGCAAAGCAATAACAAAGTATGTAAATGTCCTCTCTGCTTGAATGTATTCACCTGTTCCAAATATGCAGATGTAGAATGGCTTTTGTGATCAGCGTTGATACAGTCAGGATAGCCGTTGATGTAGTCATACATGTAGCCACAGCAAGAAACGTCTTCGATGAACTACTAGCCCAGGTTGATAGAGAGGATGGTGGCTTTCAGGTGTTATCAAATGTAGTTGGAACAGGGATTGTATGTCCCTTGCAGTTCTTATTCCCCACTGTTCTTTCATTAACCTGGATATGGACGTTCCGAAGCTTTTTCTCGCTTGGGGCAGATAGGAAAGCCACAAACAGTGGGCAAGTGTTTCTTATAGCTTCACCATCCTGAAGCTATAAAATATAATATTTACTGCTCTCTCTCCATCCTTATTCCTTCTTGTACTGATACGCCACCTCTTCTTGTTATTCTCTTGAACAGGCCAAGCGCAAGTACACTGCTAAACCATTCCTTTTTCAAACAGGTAACACTTTTGCCCCAGTAATATTCTTCCTTTTCCCCCATCATGCTGTAGTAGAAAGTAGGCCTCCAGAAACTGGGGGTGGGGGGACCCCGTTGCTGTTAGAACTTTCTCCTGTGATAATGGGACTTTTCTAGGGTTTTGAAACTCGGAAGCTGCTCTTGGTTTTTATTACAACCCTTGGGTGAATGAGGGCACTTTGATCTGGTGGTGGGCAAGAGGGCCAAGGGATTGCAAGGAACACAAAGCACACCTTGCTACATATGTCCAGTGAGCCAAGGAGATTGTTCCTGCAACTCAGGATTTTTGGGGCTTTTTTCTCCCTTCCTCACTGGCTGTGAGTTGCTCCAACACTATTCTGTCTCTCCCCCAGCCTTGCTGAGGCTAAAGTATCTACCCCTTAGTAAAAGCACTGGCCCAATCCTACTCTGAAGGTTAGGAAATTTTTGTTTTTCAAGTTTTGTCTGCCTGTTGAGAAAATGCATGCAATCCTGCTTATGTGATTGCAATGGCCTTGCTGCTGGCCACTAGCCTGAAACAAATAGCAGTGTCCTTTGGTAATATCCCTTGCCAGTTATATCACTCAGGCTGTATACAATTTATCAGTGATACCAATGCATGATGGGGGTGGGTGGGTTGGGGTTTTTTTTTTTTGAGAGTTTATTTTGTTGTATTGTGCTGAGCCTGTAGCTATACAAAATTTGGTAATTTTCCCCATTTTTCTAATGCAGGCGTGGTTAACCAATTCTTTGGCTCAAGGGCTACATTGGTCAGCCCTCAGTGATGTATGTGACCACCCCACTCTCTTCACTTGCACACATCTGTGTTGATCCGCTAGGAAGGGGTGTTCTACTGCTTTCTCCCCACTCATCAGATGAATGAGAAGAGGGTGATTTGCATCCCCATCAGGCTTCTGGAAGGAGTGGATGGGTTTAAACCACCCTGCACACCACAGCACTGGTTTTAATTTTTGCTGACACTGCCGACATTTTGGGGAGGGGAGGGGAGAAATTTGCTTGGCTCCAGCCCAGACATTAGCCACCCCCTATACTAATGACTTGTTGGATTTATTTTGGATTACACTGTGAAACCAGATTACCAGGGAGTCAGGGAACTGTTGGGATCCCCCCCAGTGAGGTTGTCATTCAGAAATGCTGCAAAAGGTGGGAAATGTATGAATATGAGGGTATGTTGGAGGAAATAAGAGCAGTTGTGTTTGGATAGAACACCCAATACAAAATTCAACCTGGCTTGACTTTTCCACAAATGCCACCTCCTCGTCCCCTAACAGAAGAGGGCCCTGGGTGATCTATCTAGTCCACTGTCCTATTTCCAAATGCCCCAGAGACACTTACAAACAGGGCATGAAGGCAACAGCCAAGCTCTGTTTGTTCCCAGCAAAGGGAACAAACAGAGCTTGTTCCCTTTTATTATTTCAGTGGAGACCACAATAGTCAATGAAACTAAATTAACAGCATGTGCAGAGAATGTCCAAATATTCAAAGTGCAGTTGTATACCCTACCCCATGACTATAATAAGACGGGTGTAAGTTACACTTAACCTCTTCACTCTGGCTTGGAATTCTCAATTCTGCTCAATTTAGCATTTCCCCTTCTCCCCATGTCTTCCAGATCAAACGCCGTGCCTCTGAAGCGCTTCCTGAACTGCTGTATCCAGTCACACCTATCACCAGCTTTGAAGGCATGCAGGAACAAGATCCTAGTCTTATTTTTGGACTAGTCTCCCATCTGGAGCAACTTGAGATGGATGACTGGGAGTTCTAGACCTCCAACAGAAGGAAGCGTATAAAGTGTAGAAGTTCTTGAGAGAAAGCAAGCTTTCTTCAGGCATGGTTTACTTATGTAACGCCACCTCCCTTTCTCACCAAGTCGTGACGTTATACTGCAGTTTACGTCTTCCATAGGAAGGTGGTCTCTCTAGATAACACACTGGAGTATAGACTTGTGGGAGTGCAGTGAGTGCAGTAAGGATGTGGTGCTAGTGACTTCTAGCTCAGCTTTTGGTATGTTTGCATTCAAAATGATGGCCCATTGAACCAGTTTCCCCCTGCCATATCTGTGCTGTTGCAAGAGCTCCAGGTTTAGGGAGGATGTTTGGGTGTTCCTTGCTGTAGCTTCCTAGTCAAGGGTTGCCTTTGAGAGAGCTGGGAGTCAGCTTGGATGTTCATATATTACTTGCAAAGCATTCTTACCCAATGGAAAAATCAACAGCTTTGCAAGGCAAAAGTGAAGGTAGCATTTGCAACAGCTGCATCCCATGCTGAATGTCTTTCCCTTCCCACTGGATAATCAAAGTATGATGGGAATGGTAGACTTAACCCTATGGTGCTAAAAGTTTCCAACAGCAAACCAGAAAGGCAGGACTCAGTCACTTTCTAGCAAAGCCAGCATTTTCCCCTAGTGTAAGTATTGCTGTAATGGCTCACCTCCATCTGTGGATCTGAGTGCTGTGCACTCCTGTTTTTTAAAAAAGAAACACTTAAAATGTACTCTGCTGGAAGAGATGGGTAAGGAGTTTAAGGGATGTTGGTCCTAGCTGTCTCTCCAACACAGATTGAACGTATTTAAAAAACTC
Source organism: Podarcis pityusensis (assembly GCF_964106645.2). Lineage (NCBI taxonomy): Eukaryota > Metazoa > Chordata > Lepidosauria > Squamata > Lacertidae > Podarcis > Podarcis pityusensis. The sequence continues at coordinate 11,599,595 of NC_138038.1, read as the reverse complement.
CTCTGTATCTCTGCCAAAATTCTACCCTCTTTTTGTTAGGGGCATGAGTGTTCATTGTTCACTGTAGCTTTTCATTCTAAAAATGCTTTGCCACTCCAGTTTTAGTTTCCACCTAGGACAAGTGCTGGTTGATGACAAAACTTGCAGAACCTTGAACACTTTCCCCCTGTATTCCTGTCTACTACACACGTTGCTGTTCTGGTGTTTCCCCAAATGGTGTAGTGAAGCCTTTTCTTCCTATTTCTCTCCCACCCCCAGAGGAGCTGTTTTCTTCTTAATCATTTTCACTCAATCAAGCACTGAGCCAATGCTGCATCTGTCTGGTTGGAGCCGATGCAGGACTTTTATGTATGCCTGTGTGTCTTACACTGTACTTGAACCCCAGTCCATGTTTGCTCTTCTAGTTTTGTTGCCAATTAAAATTTTATGCACTCTTAAATGGTAGAACTTTTGTGTAACATAACTGTCTTCCTGTTTTCGCTCTGCAAAAAAGATTTATGCACCTGTAATTGGAAGCACAGCTTCTGGGGATATATAGAATGGGTGTCATGCCTAGCAGACTAAACCTATGAATTCTAAAGCCTGGTCTTGCTAACTTAACCAATGAACTTTTCCTTCTTGATTCTGCTGAGACAAAGTTCAGTTATTGAAGCAGAATGGAGGTAAGATGGAAAAGGTGATTCACTAAAGCAATGACCTTGCTTTTTATAATAAATAGGTCCTATAAAGTATAAGGGACGCAGGTGGCGCTGTGGGTAAAACCTCAGCGCCTAGGACTTGCCGATCGCATGGTCGGCGGTTCGAATCCCCGCAGCGGGGTGCGCTCCTGTCGTTCGGTCCCAGCACCTGCCAACCTAGCAGTTCGAAAGCACCCCCGGGTGCAAGTAGATAAATAGGGACCGCTTACCAGCGGGAAGGTAAATGGCGTTCCGTGTGCTGCGCTGGCTCGCCAGATGCAGTTTATCACGCTGGCCACGTGACCCGGAAGTGTCTGCGGACAGCACTGGCTCCCGGCCTATAGAGTGAGATGAGCGCACAACCCTAGAGTCTGGCAAGACTGGCCTGTACGGGCAAGGGTACCTTTACCTTTTTATAAAGTATAAACTGGCTTTTTAAATATAATACATTTATTAGGACCAAGTAGAATATCATGAACTTAGGCTGGCTGTTGTGCAGTACAGGAGAAGAAGCCCAATATTGGAGGCTAAAACTCTCCAGGCTACAAAAGCAGAACAATGGAATACATTCTTTGCTAGCTATAAAATGGTTTCAAAATGTGAAGGCTGCTGGGATAGAAACAATGCTCTTCCCCCACCCCACCCCACCCCACCCCACCCCGAATTGTTTTGTTTAACATAAAGTGCCAGGAGCTGTGTGTAGAGAAGCAAGCTAGTCCCTATCACACAGATTCAGTTTACCTGGAAGAACAATGTGTGATAAGCCAACTCATTTGTGTATAAGTTATTTATTCAGCCACAGAACTAGTTTCTGAAGGCAGGGAGGGGGGTGGAGAATGAGGGCTGAGCAATGTCACTGGCTCTTCCACATCATCTGGGAGTCCCTCTTCAGTCTTGCGTTTTTCCAGCTTTGTTATCAGCTCTAAAAAACAAAAGACCCAATATGGGTGAAGATTCCTAACACAAAAGGCCCAAGTCACAAAAAATGACTGGAAAACTACTTTCTTTGGTGTTCACACACTGAATATAAATAATTCCAACTCACAGGATGACAAGACAGATGGGAGAAGCAACACTACCTAGAGTGCTCTTTTGCTTCCAACAGGATAGGCAAGTTTTCCTCAGCCCTAGAGGCCTTATTTTAATTAGTTACAAACATTTAAATTCATTTGAGTTAAGGGTAAAATTTACAGTAAGAGCCTCTGGTTTCTTTCCACCTCCACCCTTCAGGGTGAGGCATCTGTTGAAAAACACTTACTGCCAAGACAAACTACTGTGGTGGGGGAGCTACCTCTTGAGAAGTTTGTAGAACTTGTTGAGAAATAACTTCCTTCTAAAGGGAAGAGCATATTTTGAAATCCTACTTTGGGATAAAGTTCCCCTTTGAAGTGGGCAAATAGCCAAGGCCAGTACACGCACCACTCCACTTGGAACACTGGTCTGCCTCAGAGGTTACTTGCTCAGGATAGATTGGTTTTTTACAGGAGAATTTCCATCTGACCTTCCCAGTTCTGTCATTGGATCAGGATAGATCATTTACGGTAAGTGTGAGGCAGGTGGCAGCGATGTTGAAAAACGTCTCACTTTAGTTGCAACAACATTTAAAGGGATAACTCACAGCGGTGGTAGAGAACCTAATTAGGCCCACAAGTCTGTTTTGGGCAAATCACACTTTTCCTTGTGCCTGACACAAAGTGCAGCGAACCAAAAGTCATGGCTGCAAATGAATAATCATGCTTTGAAACCGGAATTTGGTGCTTTTTGAATCTGGCACCCTGCATGGCAGCAGAGAGTGGCCCCAAATTCGAAATGCGCCAAATTAAAGCCATGGTTGCAAAGCATGACTCAGGAATGCATTCCTGATTTTTTTTCTTTGCAAAGTGCAGCTTGAAGTTGAAAACACCTGATGCCAAGGGATTGACAGACTGGGGAGGCCACCCATCTATCAAAGTGGCTCACGGAAGGGTGGCCCCTTTGGAATCTGGCCCTGCAGTCAAAGGTGGTTCACTGCCCCGACTTTCAGCTTAGAACCAGGGAACCTAAGGGGCTGCTAACCTGTTTATTTTCTGTTGAGGGATTAATGTAGACGCCTCTGCCATTACCTGGGATATTTTGCATAATGCCTATCCATTACAAAACTTCTAAATGGCCTGTGGTACATCCAACATGTAATTTCGCTGTAGCACAATCAGAATAATAGACCTTTCTACGCTGCACGCCCCCACAATGTGACATAATCCAGCACAAGCTAGAGTACCTTTGGCTGGGTTGAAGACACCATTTGTTTGCTTGTCACATACGTAACATCGCTGAGACTTCCGATAATGCTGCAGCGCACATCTCTCACAGAAGTAATGTTTACACCTGAAAAAAGCATAAAGCAAAGATAGTCAGCTCCAGCAGCTTTCTAGCAAGATGTCTTATTTGATATTTTTGCCCCACTTTTTGAGGTGGTTTTTGTCTCAACTTCAAACAGTCGTACACTGAGAATACTGCTATTGTGACCGGTTGATGCCAACGGAGTTTGCAGGATGTTAACTCCATGCCCCTAGGGACGCGGGTGGCGCTGTGGGTTAAACCACAGAGCCTAGGACTTGCCAATCAGAAGGTCGGCGGTTCAAATCCCCGTGACGGGGTGAACTCCTGTTGCTCAGTCCCAGCTCCTGCCAACCTAGCAGTTCGAAAGCACGTCAACGTGCAAGTAGATAAATAGGTACTGCTCCGGCGGGAAGGTAAACGGCGTTTCCGTGCACTGCTCTCGTTTGCCAGAAGCGGCTTAGTCCTGCTGGCCACATGACCTGGAAGCTGTATGCCGGCTCCCTCGGCCAATAAAGCGAGATGAGCGCCGCCACCCCAGAGTTGGTCACGACTGCACCTAATGGTCAGGGGTCCCTTTACCTTTTAACTCCATGCCCCAATACAAAGAAGTGTTGTTTCTTCCTGCACTTTTATAGAATTGCAGAATGCTGGCACCCCAGCCAAGATCCTCACTGTGCGTCATTGCCACATTTCTTATTTTTAAAGTCCCCCGCATAGCTGTATGTGGAAGGCTTCCAAGTTTAAACAAAAGGAGCGTCTGGATCATCCAGCCATCTTACTTGGTCACCACAGGATTCTTGAAGGAGCTTCTGCAAATGAAGCACTTGAAAGGCAGTTCTTCGTCGTCACTGCTCACCTCATAGTTTTCATCATCTGCTTAAAAGAAAGAAGTATTTGCTTGGTTCTGCTGCTTACTATAACGGGATGTGACTTATCTCCTGCCCACCCTGTGTGGGAAGCTATATTGCCAAAAATAGGCAAGCCTTCAACATCTAGGCTCCTTTGAAGCCACCAGCACATAGGATGAAAATATTAGGTTTAATGAGCTTATTAAACTGCCCACTCAAAGCATCTGCTCCTGTTCTCCTCCCTCCCGCCCACCCTTTTCTATTAACAGACAGAGAAAGGAGGGGGGTGCCTTTGCTCCAGCAGTTTAACTAGGCAGATGCCTGGTTCTCAGTACTCTCACAGGATATCATAAAAGCACCATCCTACTGAATATCTTCCAAGTTTTTACAACAGAAGAGGCCCCACAAAGATCTAAGGGGGGGGGGTGGTACAAAGAGAAGGCAACTCGTGACCCATGAGCCTTAATGGATGAAATCTTAAGGAGAACTCTGCAAATTGCCCATCTGAACAGCCCCACAGCCATGACTAAGTACCAACAAGTAGCAGGAAGGCAACACAGAAAGGAAGCCAGCTGTATTGCAGTCTTTGCACTTTTAATCAACTAAATGATCTTACAAGAAACTCGCACCAGTTCAAAACAACTGCTATAATCTTTTCATTCAAAGTAGAAAGATAGCTGCTACTACAATACATGGATTGTTCCTCACTTTTTCCGATTTAATCTCTCACATGCAGTTTGAAACATCAGGAAAGCATCAGTTAAAACTTGAGCGGTGACTGAAAAGCTTGCAGATCAAAAGGAGAAAAACAAATACTTAGCTCACTATGCCCCCTTACCTTTGTAGTCTGGTATTGCTTGCTAATTCTGATTAGCAAATATCACTTGTCCCAGATACCCCTAAACACTCCTTCAAAGTGACTTATCCATCTCTCTGCATAGCAACACTTAACATAGGCTAAATCACCCAAACAAGTTAAAAGGCTGCCTGACCCTCAATTATCCATTTACTTTTTAATCTTTTGAACTAGAAGTGGCTATTCTGTTATGCTTTCTCCTGGTGTTGGGCACCCAACTTGAATGAATGAATATTTGCGTCGGCCATCAGCCATAGCAATAAAACAAAAATACCATACACAAAGAATAGAAATAAAAAGTGAATTTTATAAAATACATTTTAGCGTTTTGAATCAATAGTCAAATAGTGGATCTTATTCTGATTGCCCCAGCTAAAAACCTTGCAACCTTTACTGTCATCTGCTCATCTTGATCTGCCAAGAGAAAGGACACTGTGGCAGTGGTTGGGCGACGCGGAATGCCACCCAACTTCCCATCAAACCCAGCCATCAGGTTCCCCAGCCTTGTTTTATACCAAAGTTGTAGGAGGAAAGCAAGCAGGTGCTGAGGACAAAGCAGTTCAGGAAGGCTGATCCCCTAGGGATAATTTTCCCAATGTCCTCAAAATCAGTATTGAAGTTAGACAAAACACGTAAGCATACTTGATAGCATTTAACAATAAAGCTTCTAAATTTGTCTCTAATTAAGGCTTAGATGTCATGCACCCAGTTTATTCTCCAATGCAGCCCAAAGGTAGTATCGATCTTGCCCTCTACACCTCTAAATTTTGTGCCATGCAAATTTGAAAGGTCTATTTCCTAGTCCCTCATTCAAACATCTTAAGCTGAACAACTTCAGGCAAGAGAACAAGGATTGCTCAACATACCATTAACTCCATAGCGTCCCTCATCCAATTCTCGTTCAATCTGCCAGCCATGCTTGTAGTCCGATCGGTCATGGAGGAATTTGCAGCTGTCTATCGGAAAAGCAAACCAATACAATGTGTGAGCATTTGTCAGTGATTTCTGTCTTGCTGCCAACTTCCCCTACGTTTATGGAGATGCACAATCTTAAGCAGGTATCACACAGATCCGCTATTAGGAAAAGTATATGAAACAGCCATTCACCTCCAAATCCACAAAACCCAGTTTCCTTGTAATCCTTGCAGATGTCAGGTTGGTAGTCCCATCGCACAGTGGCTCTGAGATGCTCTGGGGCTCGTATGGGTCCCTTCCTGAAATGAAGAAGAAAGGCCTTAAAACAGGAGAAGGAGATAATAAGTTGTGATGAAGGAGCAAGGAGAGGTTCAAGTGGTAGTTAGATGGGGAATGGTGAGGTTTTTTTAAGTAAGAAGATTTGAAGAACAAATCTGATAAAGAGAAAGGTGGCTTCACATGATATTTCAAAACCTGTTTAACACTGGCTTTTTAAAAAATCTGGAATTTTCAGGAAATCTGTTTCAGTCATCCTGCTATATTTTGGTGGTATTTATTGCTGGCATGTCAACTGCATGACCTTCATAGAACAAAGAGAGCATTCTGGGATGCATAGAGATATGCATGTTGACTTACCACAATACTGCAAATCTATGAAGAACAACTACAGTAGTACCTCGGGTTACATATGCTTCGGGTTACATACGCTTCAGGTTACAGACTCCTCTAACCCAGAAATAGTACCTCGGGTTAAGAACTTTGCTTCAGGATGAGAACAGAAATCGTGCTCCGGTGGTGCAGCAGCAGCAGGAGGCCCCATTAGCTAAAGTGGTGCTTCAGGTTAAGAACAGTTTCAGGTTAAGAATGGACCTCCGGAACGAATTAAGTACTTAACCCGAGGTACCACTGTATACATCTTGGCTGTGAGTCCTGGGAGACTTGCTCCCTGCCTTGCATACCTTTTCCCACCTGGCCTGGGAGGGTGGGGCCCTGACTGACTGCAGCTACAAAAGCTGAGGTGTTGATCAGATTCTTGGGTTGAGGAGCTGTTTAGTTGGGCTTTGATGGGAGCGGGGTTGTTGCTGTTACTGATATTTTTTGTACCTCTATTTTTAGATCTTCTTATGATTTAATGTGGAAACTCTTCAATTTGGTTGTGTACTTTTTTCTGAATTTTATTTATTATGACTGTTTTTGTTATTTGTAATTAAGTAATTTTTTCATGTTGTAAGCTGCCTTGAGCATCATTTTAACAATGGAAAAGTGCCATACAAATTAAATCATGCATGTGCAGTTAAGCTGAGAATTTCTCAACACCATAAGCAACTTAGAAATAGGAGCAGGATTTGTATTTGAAAAAATGCAATGTTAGAAAAATCAGCCAGCTGGACTTTTCTGAGGCACAAAATTCACATAGAGCCACCGTGCTGCAAAATGTTTTTCTTTGAGGGTAAGTTTCATGCTTTCCTGCCTTACCTTACCATGCCTGAGGAAGCATTCCCCATGGACGTATCCTTTGGCTTCACATACTTTTGGTAATTATTGATGCCACGGTAAATCTTATCGTCTTCCTTCCCTTCAAGTTCCTGAACAGAGACAGGGAGGAAAAACCACATCAGTAAAACAGCTTGGTTGACACCAGAGCAGCAGCTTGCTCACATGAAACCAGCTCAATTCCCACATACTGGCACAATGAAGCAGTGGCTAAGAAGAGCACTGGTGAAATACAGAGATTAGACCAGACAGCAGCAGGAAACAGAAACAAGAATAGTACTGAATATTAAAAAATATATATGTGATGTACCTGGAGGAGGAAATCTGTGAAGGGAATAGGAAGAGGATGGCTGTGATACAAGTGGCCAGAAAGATTATGCTAGCAGCAGTCTCTTGGGGGAAAATAAGGAAGAGGTGCAAAATAAAAATGAGAAATGTCACTAAGAAACTCTTGTCCATTTCTTGAAGGTGTATGAAAACTTGTAGTAAAGGAAGGAACCTTTAAATGGTAAAGATACTCACCTTCTGTATTTGCTGGCTGCGTTCAAAAATGGCTTGTGCATCTTTCTCTTTCTCTGTGTCCAGCTCATATATAGCTGTTGCGCCCATGTCCTCCGGACCCACAGGTTTCTAAGATACAAGAATGTTATTAGTAGGGCAGCAAGGGAAGTGAACAATACTAAGCTAGCATTGAAGGGACGCGGGTGGTGCTATGGGTTAAACCACAGAGCCTAGGACTTGCTGATCAGAAGGTTGGCGGTTCGAATCCCCGCGACGGGATGAGCTCCCGTTGCTCGGTCCCTGCTCCTGCCAACCTAGCAGTTCGAAAGCACGTCAAAGTGCAAGTAGATAAATAGGTACCGCTCCGTCGGGAAGGTAAACGGCGTTTCCGTGCACTGCTCTGGTTCACCAGAAGCGGCTTAGTCATGCTGGCCACATGCCGGCTCCCTCGGCCAATAAAGCAAGATGAGCGCCACAACCCCAGTCGGCCATGACTGGACCTAATGGTCAGGGGTCCCTTTACCTTTACCTTTAAGCTAGCATTAAACTGTTATTGGAATTAGCAGTTATTCTAGTGATTCATTCAAACAGATGCATGCTCTCTCTAATGCAGGGGGTTGCCAGACTTCAGACTTGGAGGACCTGATATTATTATTATTATTATTATTATTATTATTATTATTATTATATTAACCCCAGCACCCCTAACCAGAGTAGAGCTTGGGAGAGGGTGGAGCCAATTGCTGCTGCACCTTATGAGCCTGTCACTGGGATAACCTACAAAGGCAAGTACATACCATCCCTGGGTTACTTCATAAAACTATAAAAATGGTCCGCAGATGTGTACAAAGGCCACCAGTAAATAGCTATATATTGCAGTTAAGGAACATGGAAGCTGTGAAATCAGCTACTGGCAAAGGACAAATGACCGCTGGGAAAAGCACAGAGAGAAGAAATGCCATGGTGCATCTGTAGCAGCATAACTGGACACCTTCATCTACCCCAACTGCAACAAAACATGTTTCTCCCACATCAGTCTCTACAGCTACAACAAGGTGCTGCAACCTTCCAACAGCTTGACCTCACTCCCAAAGAGGCACTCCACTGTCAAAAAGGACAGATGCCAGCAGGGAAGCCATGGCAGAGATTCACACACACACCCCTTGCAATTTTACTTGCTATTATTCAAGTGCTTGGCGTCAGAAACTCTTGCCAATAAGCTGTGCATCACCTAATGTTGGTTTCGCACACTTTAAAGACTCGTACCGCAGATCTTGTAGACTTATATGCAACTCCAATTCTTTTAGACTTGCCCTCGTCATCGCTACTGCTGGACGCGTATGAGGTATGGTCTTTCACGCTTTTCTTGGTCTAGAAGATGGAAAAATCAGTGGGAGTTAACTAAGAAACATTCAAGAAGGGACATATTCATGGGCACTTGGGGAAACTGCATCACCTTCTGAATCATGGGGTTGGAAACTTCCTTGCGTCTCTCCTTCCTGACCACCGTGCTGCCTTCATCACTGCTGCTCCCTGTTGGGTGGATGGACACAAGCATTATCAAAGTACTAAAACAGATTAATATTGGCAGACTGCATCTCCCATGAAGGACCTATGTCCCTTGTTTGGCTACAGGGCCCTCCCACCCCACTGCAATAAGTTTATGATCCTATGAACCAAGCTGCTTTATTCAAGAGGCAATGGCTTACTTTTGTTCCTAAACAACAGGTTTAGAAGAAGCCTGCTAGCTCTCTTTCCTATGGCTATATATATATTTAAAAGGTAATAGGAGATTATGCAAATAGCAATGTTATCCAATAGGATCTGGTGACAATATACATAGTCCATATACAATTATAGATCACTGTTGAACAAACAAGAGACATAAAATAAAACCAAAACAAATGAACCACAGTTACGTGGATGTGTGGAAGGCAGGGACTAGAACTATTTTTAACATGGACATAGTGGTTAAACAAGACAATTACAACCTACAAAACACTAATTAGAAGCCGGTCAGGTATTTTTCTTAACATATTACATTTCCCCCTTGGTTTTTAATGTATCTGTACAGTATATGTCTTTGAGGGGAAGTTTGTCCCTTTGTTTTGGTCGGTTGTTAAGTTGCTTTGGGCTGCCCTGGGTAAGATAGAAGAATTCAACAAGTAAAAAAACAAGGCAGTCATTAAAAAAGCAAACACGGACAAAAATTGTGTGCGTGTGTGACACACGGATATACCATGCAAATAATTGCAATAAAAACAGTTCTCCGAGCGCTTTTCAATGGCAGCCCCACAAGGAAGCTTAGCCTAACTGCCCCCCCTTGGCCCACCCACCCCCAGCGCCGACTGGCTGGGTCTCTCACCGGGCTCCTGGTCGCTGCCCGGCCTTTTGCGTTGGCCCCTCCCGGGCGCGGGGCGACGCTTCTTGAAGAGGAAGCTGCAAACGGGCTGAGGGTCCGCCATCGCAAGTACGAAGCCTCACCGGAAGCGGAAGAGCTGAGATACCTCTCTATCCCCTCCCTATCCCCTCCTCCCGGACAGCGGTTCTACCTGGGCGTACGGACAGTGAGGCGACGCTCTACCGCTCGTCAGCTCTATCGTTGTGACGTAGTGGAATGTGATTGTTATGATTTTTTTTAAGGTAGACTCGCACGTAACTGAGAGCTTCCGAGTTCGCTTCGCGATCCTTCCCGCTTCTCCTCCGTTTTGTCCCCGGATTTCAAGGCTTGCCGCGATGGGGGGAGGGGAAGGGGATGTTCCTTCCTTACCCCTCACTTAAAAAGAAAAAAAGAGAAGAATATAGCAATAAATACACGATTCCCTGCTCCTTTAAACTGCAGGAAGCTGCCAATAAAGGGCCACCGTTAGAATTAAGGACGAAAGGGAGAAATGTACTAAGAGGAAGGTACGCTTGGCAAACCCTCACTGTGATCAACTCCCACTTGAAAACTTACGTCCCCACTGTGGAAGGATGTGTGGATCCAGAATTGGCCTCCACAGTCACTTACGGACTCACTGTTAAAACCGTGTTCATGAAAGACAATCTTACTCGGCTACGAGTGATTGCCGAAGAAGAAGAAGAAGAAGAAGAAGAAGGGAAGTAATAGTGCCACTGTATTCTGCTCTGGTCAGACCTCACCTGGAGTACGGTGTCCAGTTCTGGGCACCACAGTTCAAGAAGGACACTGACAAACTGGAACGTGTTCAGAGGAGGGCAACCAAAATGGTCAAAGGCCTGGAAACGATGCCTTATGAGGAACGGCTAAGGGAGCTGGGCATGTTTAGCCTGGAGAAGAGGAGGTTAAGGGGTGATATGATAGCCATGCTCATATATATAAAAGGATGTCACATAGAGGAGAAAGGTTGTTTTCTGCTGCTCCAGAGAAGCGGACACGGAGCAATGGATCCAAACTACAAGAAAGAAGATTCCACCTAAACATTAGGAAGAACTTCCTGACAGTAAGAGCTGTTCGACAGTGGAATTTGCTGCCAAGGAGTGTGGTGGAGTCTCCTTCTTTGGAGGTCTTTAAGCAGAGGCTTGACAACCATATGTCAGGAGTGCTCTGATGGTGTTTCCTGCTTGGCAGGGGGTTGGACTCGATGGCCCTTGTGGTCTCTTCCAACTCTATGATTCTAAGAAGAAGAAGAAGAAGAAGAAGAAGAAGAAGAAGACCATTAGTATAACAAAATAAGTGATGGCGCCCTCTGACAAATGGGTGGGTCTCCCTTCCCTGCCCGTCTGGTAGTGAGAAAGGAAATAATCTAGAGTGTGAGAGAGGTGAGAACAGGCTGCAGACAGAAGCTGGGGGTCAGAGTCATGCCTGATTTCTGCTAGAATCCAAGCCTGTGTCTATGCCAGAAGCAAGAACCTCTTTGCATGTTAATGCTGTGAACCCTTCCATCTTAGGCTCAGGTTGTATAGATGTGTCAATAAACCATATATCCATAGACACAACAGTTTCTGCTGTGCCGCATTCCAAAGGAAATTGAACCCTGGGTAAGTGCCTGAATTCCCTGGAAATTTGCCCCACTTGGAGTTCGGATGGCATGTAAGACAATTCTGAATGTGGGGGCAAGCTCAGAAAGGTTGTATATTATATATGTGCAAACTATGGTAGTGATTGACTGTTTTGGTTCTCAAAGCACAGTTTTTCATTTTCTCAAATTATATTTCAACCATTTAAATAGTTTCAGATTTCTATATGAAGGATGGACATGAACTCCTGTCTTGGATGCTTACCTTGGGGGAATGGGCTGTTGCAATAAACTCTGGACTTATAATAAAGAGACTATGTGGAACCAGTTTCGATAGATCTATACAGGTATTACTCTCTCTTTTTTCCGGCCACCGGGGCAGAAATGAGAGTTGTCCATAGAAATCAGTGGAGGAATGTCGGATTTTAAACCACTGTGGATACCAGCATGTACTTCCCTGTAGACAGATGCAGGCTGCAGCATAAAGACAGGTGTTCCAGCTTTTTCTAACTTAGGTCTTATGCTATATGAAATATTTGATTTGTTTTAATATGTGTTTTAAAAAAAACTTTTTTAAAAACACAGTTTGGCTGCATGCACATTAATGGAACATAGGGCTTCTGAATGCAGTTGAATGCTAGATTTAGGCTGGAAGTTATCTGGATTCACTTTTTGAGACAACCTCCTAGTTAAAAGCTCACTTGCCTTTCCACCCATCTCATCAGTCTGCTTCAAAAATAAAAGATGAGCCATGCCTCAAAGAAAAGAAGGCAAAAGTTCTTGTTTGGGCAGATTTAGCATAACAGGAGTGCCGGCCCATTTCCCCCTTTCCTAGAATCACCCATCCCAACCAGTACCATGGGAGAACAAATGTCTTTGCAATTCTGAGAACAGATACAACTCCTTTAGTGAAAACTCTATGAAACCTCCGAAAAGCAAAGTGGACAAATAACAGAAACATGGGAAAGCAGGTGTGGTACCATTCCTACTAACTATTCTTCAGCATTCACCCTCTGGTTTTGTAAACGAAGGAGTGAGTGATGGATCTGCCTTTGAAAGTAGGATTGCAGACACTGGTGCCCTCAGGACAGAGCTTGGGGCTGGTGAGGGCCCCACTTCTTCTTCTTCTTCTTCTTCTTCTTCTTCTTCTTCTTCTTCTTATTAATTACCCCGCCCATCTGGCTGGGTTGCCCCAGCTACTCTGGGCAGCTTCCAACACACACATCATCATCATACATCATACATTAATAGTAACAATAAGATCCTATATAAAAAGTCATAATAACTTTAAAATAAACAACTTATACCAAATACAGCAATATGTAATAAACCGAATGAGCCGCAGCAGCATCTCCAAAGCATGGCAGCACTGGCTGATCACATTTTGAATTAAGTAAGTCAATGAATTAATGTTATCATCTAAAAGTGGCGGGGCAGGGGCATTTGAATGTTAAGTCCCAGAGTCTTAACATTACCTAGGAGCGGCACTAACTGCCGAGAAAGCAAATATAGCCTACAAAGAAGAGCAAGAACAGATAAAGATGAAAGGAGACATTTGAAATTTGCACTTTTTAACACTCCTCTCCCCACCTCACTAGCTCAGATAAACTGTTTCCATGACAATATCCCCATATCTAACTCTATATGTGACTAGCCTTTTGTGGAACACTTACAAGTCCTCAAGAAGATTTGTATAGTGGCTGCTCTCTCCTTTAATAAGCATTATAGACTTGGAAGGGACCTGCAGGGTCATCTCTGCCAAACCCCTGCAATTCAGGGAGCTCAACCAAGGCATCCATGATAAGATGGCTGTCCAACCTCTGCTTAACAGTGGAGTAGCAGAGCTGAAAACAATGCCAATATATTTCACAAATGGGAACCAATGGCTGTGCGGAATAGGAAAGCGGATGTAAGTGCAAGGGGTGGAATATTTGAGGGCAGAATTCATGAAGGTCTGAATTCAGGAACTCATAGGCTTGTCACGGGATAGAATACTCCTCTGCCTGTCGGGGGAGGCTTATTCCATGCAGCAAAATGTGGAAGACAGCTGTATGAATCACACCCCTGCTTTCACAGTTTAAATAGTGCAGCATGTTCCTATTAAAGTGTCAAAAGTGTTTGCTATTTACAGACCAAGGAACTTATTAATATAGAAAACGGTTTGCTGTAAACCATCTGGTACTCCTGATGTTTTCCTTCTCAGCTACTTCCTGTATTTATGGTGTTATTAAAATTGACATGTGCCTTAATTTTATTTCTAACTACCCTCATAGACCTAGTTTAGATGCTCGGGACACAGTTTGGATTACAGTGGTACCTTGGGTTACAGACGCTTCAGGTTACAGACCCCGCTAACCCAGAAATACTACCTTGGGTGAAAACTTTACTTCTGGGTGAGAACAGAAATCGTGTGGCGGTGGCACGGCAGCAGCAGGAGGCCCCGTTAGCTAAAGTGGTACCTCAGGTTAAAAACAGTTTCAGTTTAAGAACAGACCTCCAGAACGAATTAAGTTCTTAACCCGAGGTAAAGGTAAAGGGACCCCTGACCATTAGGTCCAGTCGCAGGCGACTCCGGGGTTGCAGCGCTCATCTTACTTTTTTGGCCGAGGGAGCCGGCGTACAGCTTTCGGGTCATGTGGCCAGCATGACTAAGCCGTTTCTGGCGAACCAGAGCAGCACACGGAAACACCGTTTACCTTCCTGCTGGAGCGGTACCTATTTATCTACTTGCACTTTGGCGTGCTTTCGAACTGCTAGGTTGGCAGGAGCAGGGACCGAGCAACGGGAGCTCTCCCCATTGCGGGGATTCAAACCAGTGACCTTCTGATCAGCAAAACTGTGATCTTGTGTCCAGTGATTACTTTCACTTTTTTTCAATGATTGTTATTGGTCTTTAAAATAAAATAAAATATGAAAGCAGATTGCAAAACGAGCAATGTGTCCTTGCTGTGCCATGATTGGCTCCTGAGTTGATAGTCTAGTCAGTGTGTGGCTGGGTGGTGATACTGGGAAGTCAACTTGGGCTTGTATTGACTCCTATGTAGCTACTTACAACATCTCTCCCATCCCTGTAATAACTTTTCAGTGGCAGGGGAGGATAAGATTCTGAATAGGCTCTCCAACCCTTCCCACCACAGCCACAAATCTGCCTTTTTCCAAAGCCCTTGTGTTGGCACTGTAGTTGTTACACAGCCTTAACATCTTGACTGTTATGATGTTGCTGTTATATCCTACTAAGTCACTACAATATCCTAACTCCCCTTGCTGACATGCATGGAAGATTTAGGGTGCAGTCCTTATTGCACCAGCTGCCATTAGGATGTGGAAGAGATCTGCTGTCCTCCTAGCACATCAGTATCCGTTACACTGCTGCCACAAAGGATGTGCAGGTGCAACTCCCCATATGGGCCTGTCAAATACTCCACTGTGCTGCACCAGTGAAGCTATGCTAGTGGAACAGCTAGAAAGGGAAAGAACACACCTATCCTGTATTCATTCAGGCTACGATCATGCCCCCCATTGATAGTGCAATGCTATACAGTGGTACCCCTGGATACGCACACCTCTGGTTGCGTATCCTTCAGGATGTGAACGCGGCAAACCCAGAAGCATTTTTTGGGTTTCGCCCCGCACACATGCGCAGAAGTGCTCTACCACACCATGCCCATGCGCAGAATAGGCACCTCCGGTTGCGAATTCCTCGGGATCCAACCAGAGCTCTGGAAAGGATCCTGTGCGCAACTGGAGGTACCACTGCACTGACCTCAGAGCTGGCACCATTGAGTTCAACGAGAGGAAAAGCAAATTTTAAGAAGTGTTGCTGCCCTCCAATGACTGCCCTATCTACATCACCATGACAGAGAATAGGATATAGTACAAATTAGAACCTAATCACAGCACACCACCAGGGTATAAACTTCCACACAGGAAGTCTTCAACTTTGGTGATAGGATGTACTACAGCATTGGGCTATATTGTCATGGATGGTCTCAGTTTGTGCATACAACACATACAATGGATTCTGGCAAGCAGAACTATGAAGAAAGGGCACTTTGCACCACCATAACATTGCAAGGAAATGGAGCACGCTGGCGAATAGGATTGCCCTGCTGTCGTAATCCTGTTCTGATGCAGGTTAACTCCCTGACAGAACTGCATGGTAAAGTGGAAGGAAATTAGTGAACTGAACTGAATTTAAATAAATCTGCACAATACTAAAACCTCAACATAGCTTTTTGTGATACTGATGGAAGCTTTAGATAACATAAATTAAATAAACAAAGATTTACATGCAGTGTCAGAAGGCCATCTTTAAAAAACACACACCCTGTTATGGTACTATGGTAAAGGTAAAGAGACCCCTGACCGTTAGGTCCAGGCGCAGGCAACTCTGGGGTTGCGGCACTCATCTTGCTTTATTGGCCGAGGGAGTCAGCATACAGTTTCCGGGTCATGTGGCCAGCATGACAAAGCCGCTTCTGGCGAACCAGAGCAGTGCACGGAAACGCCATTTACCTTCCCGCCAGAGTGGTACCTATTTATCTACTTGCACTTTGATGTGCTTTCGAACTGCTAGGTTGGCAGGAGCAGGGACCGAGCAACGGGAGCTCACCCCATCACGGGGATTCGAACCGCCAACCTTCTGACTGGCAAGTCCTAGGCTCTGTGGTTTAACCCACAGCGCCATCCGCGTCCCTGGTACTATACTAGAACACAATAATAGCCTAAATCTGTGTGCCACAGCTAACTCACTGTTCCCCTTATTCATCTTTGCTTCTGTTCATAAATAAATTAAAAGTTGCAACTGATTATGCCAATGAAAGTATGCAGCGGTAGTAACTATATCCGTTTGTTACTAACCCAAGGGGAAGAAAGCAAGGGGTGTTGGGTTCCTGCAAGAGAAAACTCAAGGTGTCCTGTTTGCGAAATTGCTCTAAATATTTTGCATGTTAGTGGATATTATATCCCATCAGCCAGTGCATTTTTTCTAAAAAAATGTTTAGGGGTACTCTCATTTTCCTACTCATATTGAAATACTGCCCCTCAATGAGGCCAAACTTAGATTCAAAATATGTTTAGGGGTATGCGTACCCCTGTGTCACCCCAGAAAAAAAGCACAGTAGAACAGCTCAACAACATCACAACTGGACTGCAGCCTTGTTCCATGTGATATTGTTTCCATGCCTTATTGTAACTTCAGCCAATATCTAAGGCTACACAATTTAAACGGAAACATCCACAAATACTTTCCTATGAATTGTGACACACCCACCCACCCCTTTCCTCCCATGACTTATAATGATTGTAAGCTCCTCAGGGCAGGGATCTGCCCTTTTGTCCTCTGCAAAGTGCCATGATCAGTGATGTCACTAAATAAATACAGTAATGATGATGGTATTTAATGAGCCTGCCTTCTCTATTATTCTCTTGCAGTTCAGAGATATTTGGAAGTCTTGCAGATTTCTCCTCCGATGCTCTCCAATCGTTGAAGGCGACAACATGCAAAATTTCCATTTGCACTGCACAATAATAGTGACTTTTAAAAGGTGTGTTTTTAACGGGATGGTGATAAATAGTCACAGCTGCCCTTGGGAACAATCCAGACAGTTCTAAAGTGTGACCTCAATATGTACCGTTTCAGGGCTTTTGATGCCCACAGCTGCTGCCGTGAGGACCAGAATGAAGACTCTTCTCCCTGCTGCAAGGCCCATTTCCACCTGGCCTAGAGGGCGGGCCCAGACTCACCTTGAACAGCTAAAAGAGGCTTCTGGGAAGCTGGAGGGACATTGCTGGTTGGGGCAACTGGCTAAAAAGTTTTACAATGTTTTAAATGGTTCTAATTTTGGTTCCTGTGTTTTGTTTTTGTTGGGTGGGGGTTGTTTAAATGTTTGGTTGGGGTTGGCGGTTATTTTAATTTGGATATAAGTGTTAGCTGCTTGTTGTTGTTATCATTTGTTGTTTAGTCATTTAGTCGTGTCCGACTCTTTGTGACCCATGGACCAGAGCACACCAGGCACTCCTGTTTTCCACTGCCTCCCGCAGTTTGGTCAAACTCATGCTGGTAGCTTCGAGAACACTGCCCAACCATCTCATCCTCTGTTGTCCCCTTCTCCTTGTGCCCTCCATCTTTCCCAACATCAGGGTCTTTTCCAGGGAGTCTTCTCTTCTCATGAGGTGGCCAAAGTCTTGGAGCCTCAGCTTCAGGATCTGTCCTTCCAGTGAGCACTCAGGGCTGATTTCCTTAAGAATGGAGAGGTTTGATCTTCTTGCAGTCCATGGGACTCTCAAGAGTCTCCTCCAGCACCATAATTCAAAAGCATCCATTCTTTGGCAATCAGCCTTCTTTATGGTCCAGCTCTCACTTCCATACATCACTACTGGGAAAACCATAGCTCGTCATTATTTTTGGTTTCTATTGATTTATTGGTTGGTTTGTTGCCTGTATGGGATATTCTGTTTTTTAATGTTTGATGTTTTGTTGTGTTTTTATATATGCTGTAAGCCAGCTAGAGTGGCTAGGGAAACTCAGCCAGCTGGGTGGGATATATTATTAGTATTATTATTAATTTTATTGTTATTATTGCCTTGCAGAGTTGCAAGGGCTCCCGAGGTTCATCTAGTCCAACCCTAGCATAATAAAAATCCATTGCATATCAGTTCAGTTTATAAGTGAGACGAATATGCAAAAAGCCAACATTTCCTGCCTTTTCGAAAAACATGGAGAATTCAGTCTCACCCAGAAAGTTGACTAAATAAATGCTTAGGACTTAGGCTTATTCGCACATGGAACAACGGAATCGCCGCTGGGTGTCGCGATGGCCACACTCCGCACCCAGCGGTGGAGAGAAATCTGTTGCAAAGGGGCATCTGTGGGCTAGAGAGAGGAGCGGGAGCATCCGCGCGTCTAGACGCAGGGTAATCTCATTATGGCTTGCTATTCTTTCGCTGGGCGTTTCAATTTGCGCGCGCCGCCTCGCGCACCTTGACGGCGCGGGAGGCGCTTTGCAAAAAGATCACCCCGCCTGTCACCCTATATATATATTGCAACCCCCCAATAGAACGGTTTGCTTGCAGGCACCCAGCCACCCCACTGATGCAGTGTGGGTGGGAGGGAGACAGACCTTCTCTTCGTGTTGGGGGGCGGGGGCCACCTTTTGTCCCCATAGAGGGGGGGAGAGACTTTGCTCCCCCTCCCCATGGCTAGTCCTACCCCACAGAGCAAGAGCAGCAGCCCCCCCTCCAACCACCCCAACCCCCCCCCCGCGTTGATGGAGGCGGCGGCAAGAAGGGAGATGAAAGGGGGGTGGGCGTCGGGGGCGGAGAAAGTGAGGAGGGGGGGGGGGTTTCGCTGCTGCGCGCGCACGCGGAGCACAAAGGAGACGCCGAGAGGAGGAGGAGCGCCGCGCTTTGTGCGCCGGAGACCTCTTGAGGGGAAGCCGCCACAGGCAAGACACGCGCGCGCGCATTCACACGGACACCCGTACCCGGCTTGGGCCGCGCTGCGCCTACCTTCCTCCTCCTCCTCGGCGGCCGAGAGAGAGAGAGAAGCTCCTCCTCGGGGAGCCCCTGGGTGGGTGAGTGAGTCCGTGAGTCCCTCGTCTTTCCCCCCTCACGGCGGGCGGAGGCCGCTCCTCCGGGGTCGGCGGGCCGACCGAGAGCTTTGGCCGCCTGAGGCGGAGCGGCCAAAGGGCGCCCTTCTCTTCTCTCCCCGAAGCCAGCGCCCATTTCGGCACCTCAAAGGGAAGGGGGGAGGGAAACAAAGCACCCCTCCCCACCACAGGCAATTCTTCCATTCTGTGGGAAAATCTCAACGGTTTCAACGAGATGAAGGGACGTTGGCCGCCGCCTCACTCCTGCCTCACGGCAGGGCCGGCCCTGCCCAGCCTCGTTTGGAGGGGGCTTTTCGTGGGAGAGGACCGCCTGCCCATAATATAACTGTTATTTCTGGGGTGAGGATGAGCCAGCTCCTAGGGAATGAGGTCCACCTTCGGCCACCTCAATAAAATATTCGAGGGGGTTCCCCCCCCCAAAAAAAAAGTTGAGGGGGAATTCCCATCCAAATGGAATGGGTGTGCTACGTCATGGGATTGATGATGCGGGGTGGGGCTTACCTGGTCCCCCCCCCCCAAGTTGGCACCCCTGAGATGGGGTGTGTATGCAGGTAGGGTGGGGTGTTTTGCCTCCCCCTTGCAAAAGATGGGGAGGTGGCTCCTCTGCGCTTGAACGCAAAGAGATGGCGTTTTGGGGGACATCCCTGCTGTGTCTCTCTGTGCGCTGAGTGCCACAGGAAGGTGCTGGGAGCTGCACCTGGGATCCCGGGGATTTGCACACCCCATGTCCTTGGAAACTGCCCAGTGCAAGGAGAGGATGGAGGCGTCGAAGATAAAGGGAGCAGGGCAAATGATTCGGAGAGAAACCACTGGTCTTCTTTGGGTGGGTTTAGCCTTTGACCTTCGGTCTTTGATGCTCGCTACAGACGCAGCATCAGCAGTGCTCCTTCTGTTTCTGTTTTCCATATTGCTTGAGGAAGTAGCTCCTGGAGCCGCTGTCTGGTGAATTTTGAGCGAGAGGAGGAAGACACATTTGTATATGCAAAGAGGAGCGTGGTTCTTTATCATCACATGCTCCAGCGGTGGAAGCTGGTTCAAAAGTTGAATTAATTAGGACTGTCTCACACCCATTTTTAAAGGCACAAATATACAAAGCTGTAACTTATTTGCAAGTGCATGATGGAACCTGGGTGGTGAAGACCACTAGCACCAGATTGGATGAATTTTAGTGCACAAACTCCTCCAAGAATTGCTTTTTTGCTTCTGTAAAACAGAGATTGAACACAAACTGATCAGAGGGGGAGTAACTCAGGGATGGTATCCTAATTTCACAATTGACTTAGATCAGGCTTCCTCAGCCTCGGCCCTCCAGATGTTTTGAGACTACAATTCCCATAATCCCTGACCACTGGTCCTGCTAGCTAGGGATCATGGGAGTTGTAGGCCAAAAACATCTGGAGGGCTGAGGTTGAGGAAGCCTGACTTAGATTTTATGAATGTTGTGGGCAGCTTTGAGGATTTCAGCTGGAAAGTGGAATGCAATTTGCAAATACACTTGGACATGTTTTGAAGCTTCTATCAACATGGTAAACCGTTCTAAGAGTTGAGGAATGAGTCCTGGCAAGACCTTATTTGGAGTGTTCAGTTCTGGATATTGCAGGTCAGAAAAAGCTGTAACACAATTTGATTTTAAAGGGCAGATATGACGAGGAGAGGCTGAAAGAGTAGAATATACAGAAAAACTGACAAAAACAATATGCTAACAGTTTCCAAATATTTAAGTTTGCAGCCTAACTACAGGCAAGAAGAAGTGGCTTTGATCTTGGTTCAGTAATAGAAAAAAATGTAGTGTAAGAAACTGCATAGACAAGGAGGTAGCAAGATCTTCTTCCTTGGAGGGTTTAACACAAGGTTGGACAGGTACCTGTCAGAAATACTATTTTGATGTCGAAGGGTTGGGCTGCAGCTATCTTGGTATCCAACTCTTTCTTTTGAGTGCTGCTATGCGGGTTAAACCACAGAGCCTAGGACTTGCCGATCAGAAGGTCGGCGGTTTGAATCCCCGTGACGGGGTGAGCTCCCGTTGCTCGGTCCCAGCTCCTGCCAATCTAGCAGTTCGAAAGCACATCAAAGTGCAAGTAGATAAATAGGTACCGCTCCGGCGGGAAGGTAAACGGCGTTTCCATTTGCTGCTCTGGTTCGCCAGAAGCGGCTTAGTCATGCTGGCCACATGACCCGGAACCGGCTCCCTCGGCCAATAAAGCGAGATGAGCGCCGCAACCCCAGAGTTGGCCACGACTGGACCTAATGGTCAGGGGTCCCTTTACCTTTACCTTATGCACCAACAGGGAGCCATCCTTACACAGTCGTACCTTGGATCCCAAACGCCTTGCAAGTCGAACGTTTTGGCTCCCGAACGCTGGAAACCCAGATGTGAGTGTTCCGGTTTGTGAACGTTCTTTGGAACCTGAACATCCGACTCGGCTTATGCAGCTTGCAGTTGGCTGCAGGAGCTTCCTTCAGCCAATCGGAAGCTGCGCCTTGGTTTCCCAATGTTTTGGAAGTGGAACAGAGGTACGACTGTATGTTCTAAAAGACACAGATCTCTTAAAAAGCTCTCCAAAAATATAGGCAGACTGTGAGCAATGACTATGGTCAGAGAGCACTCTGCCCATACTTAATGAAACTATCATCTTTGTCTAGATAATGTGCAACGTGGAACACTTGCATTGCAGACGCCGAGAATGGTTTCTTAAAGAGTTTTGGAAATTGACCAGCATTTCTCTGCAACGTTTGCTGAATCTATCGGTGGCTATCTTGTCACCATGCTGGCTTGTGAAACTGTTTTGATAAAGCTGTGGTGAAGGAGGTTTGGTTTATCAATAGCTATCACCCTGTTTACAGAATGGATGGAATTATTAGTCGTGATAGCCTACTGCAGGAATGGGAAACCCGTGGCTCTCCAGTTGTTTGTTGAACTACATTTCCACTCATTCTGGACCACGTTGTCTGGGAACTAGAGTCAAAGAACATCTGGAAGGTCACACGTGCCTCATCCCTCATAGAGCATAGTACATCTCAGCATACTAGATGCTGGGGACAAACAGCAGGTATCTCCATCACCTTCATGCCCTGTTTGTGGGATTCCATAGGCAACTGGCTGGCTACTTTGGGAACAAAATGCTAAACTAGTTTACCGATAGCAGGGCAGTTCTTAAGAAAGCAGAGCCTTCTTGGTTTCTGATCCTCTTTGCATGCATGGTTTCTTCTCTCTCCAGCACACCCTTTCCTCTGCCAGAAAGGAGGATGTGTAGCAACATCTTGTTTCCTTTTAAGTACATAATGAAATGCTTTCTTCTGTTCTCTTTATGTGGCAAATAGTCCCATCTTCCCTTGCCCTCAAACTATTCATTTTGTACACCTTGCTTGGAACGAAATCCATTTAGTTGAATGTGTTTGGGTCTTGCTACTGTAGCTCAGTAGTTGGTGAGTTAGTATACTAATTATTGAGCAAATCCCAGTCTAGCTGTGTCACTTAATCAAACTTTGCGGCTTTCCCAGTAGCTCTCAGACACAATAGTTGTGTCTTACTTACAAATGGCTACACTTTGAGACTTATTAAGTGGCATGTCTTTCCGAGAGCAACTTTGCCTTTGGGTTTCTAGGTGCCATTTGGACCTGAAGCAATTACAGTTCACTTTCTTAAGTTGAGTCAGGGAGGAAACATTTCAACTTGACAGGACACTGCAATGGACCTCCAAGTGGCCATAATGGAACATCAAAGGGAAGCTGTTGAATTATATTTCATCAAGAGGTTACATGCTTTCACATGGACTAAACTGATGCAACAGATTTTTATTATACAGTACTGGGGCTGGACTAGATGACCCTTGGGGTACCTTAAAAGTCTACGATTCTAGGATTCTGTGTGGGTTAATTGGCTTACCAATGGCAGGGTATCTGTGTTATCAACACAACAGTTGTTTTTTTTTTAATGGCACTGCTAAGAATGCAGTTATAATCCTCTGTAATTTTCCACATTTCTTTCTGACCTCACTGAAAACATCTCCCTCCACCCTATTCACAGACACACACTCCGAATAACATGTCATGCATTTGATGAAATGGACTGTAGTTCACAAAAGATAATGCCCTGTGTTCAAAATTCACATTGTTCTAGGCGCATTTTGCGACAGGGAATTTTATTAGCACAAGCAGTTTCTGAGCTCTGGGTACAGTACTGCACCCAAGATTTCAGATTAAAACTGCGGAGTGGAAGGAAAGGAGGACCTTTTTCTGCCTCCCCACTTCCGGCTACTTTCTGAAGAATATTAGGGGCGTGGGCAGAGGAAGGACTAAACCATGTGAAAAATGAACATAATATTTTAGCTACAATTCATTCATTTTCAGCTTTGTGTTCTTGTTATAAAAAAAATGCTCCTAGACATTCTGTTGTAGCGCCCATAACCTAGGTTTAAGCTCCTAGCTTTCAAATCTCAGTTTCTAACACTGATAATGCCATAATAAATGTGTCAAGTCTTTAAGCTTCCACGGGACTCTTTGTTGTTTTATAACTTACTTTCTTCACCAAACCTTTATTAGGCATTACAAATATAGGCCATCATAAAACATCCATATATAAAATGTTAAAATATATACAAATAAGCAGCCATATAAAAATATGTAATAACGAGGATTTTCGTTGGAGCATCTCCTATTACATAGTGCCATTCACCACTCTGAGAGATACTATTTATTGATAAAAACTTAGCCACCCTTGCAATTACTTCCGGGTTAATGTCAGACAGATAGAATCTGATACTTTCATTGTGCCGTGATGTTAGACTACCCCAAAAATGGGGATAGTACATGTTTGCGTAGCTGGTTGTACAATGGACGGTAGAAAATAATGTTTTACTGTGTCTGGCACATTCAAAAACATCCGCAATGTCTATCATTTCTGGGGATGTTTAAATACCTGCCCATGACAAAAGCTGAGGGGAAAACGTTCAGTTGGGCTAACATAGAGGCCCTGCATTGGACTGGAATTATTAATTTTGAAATATAAGTGACCCTGTTATCCATTGCATTTAAACCATAAAACTTGGGGGAGCAAATTTTATTTACAGCTGACTCAATGTATTGTTTTCCAATGTTCCTTAATCTGATTTGAATATTACGATAAATATATTGCTAGCCCACACCCAGTATTCCTTTGTGTGTATACTTAGTTATACACACATCGTCTCATACTTGATTGAACTTGGAGCCCCAGGATACGTCTCAAGAAACTTGAGTGCATCTTATCTAAATCAGTATTATATTCTTGTATCCAGTTGCTTTATAACATGGTTACCAAGACTAAATGCCTATGTGTCTTTAGGACCCAAACTGCAATACAGTCTTAAACTAGGGATGGTTAAGTTGTGGTTCCCTAGGTCTTGTTGGAGTCTAATTCTGTTTAAGAATGGAAGAGCTGTGTCCTAGTGGAAGAGCATATGCTTTACATACAGATGGTCTCAGTTTAGTTCTCAGTATCTCCAGGCATGGCTGGGAGACACCCTTGTCTGAAAACTTGGAGAGCCACTACCAGTCAGAGAAGAAAATTGTGAGTCAATAGTTTGACTCAGTATAAGACAGGTTCCTATTTTCCTAGACCCAGCCAGCATGGCTAATATTCAGGGGTAGTGGGAGTCCAACAACACCTGGAAGATCGCAGGTTCCTCACACTTGCCTTAAACCCAAACCTCATTTCCAGTTAGTTCTTAAGGTCTGCACCAATCATGTATAAAGTGGAGAGTTTGTTTTGAAGAACAAAAGGAGCCAAAAGGACTGAAGAGTGAGGTGCAATCCTCTAACTGCTACTTAACTCTCCGCAGAACCTCTGTCCTAGGGACCTTTTTCAGCTAGACTCTTCTTGCACTGTTAGGGAGCAGGCTGTAGAGAGGTAAACCAGGCGTATCCCTTTGCCCCATATACTCCTTTATACACAGAACTGTTACTGTCATGCAGGATTTGAACTCTAGTGCCTATTAATGGTTAAATATTTATATAAGAAATCTATACCGGTAACCTGGAAAAGAACAGTAAACGTTCAGAAGCGTTTACTTGTAATAAACCCCTTGTGTTAAAAAGGATAAGCAGACTCTATGAAAGTGAAGTGCAACAGAAAATTAGTTATGGAAAACTTGACCTGAATAGCAGGTATGTCTTTTGTTTCATAAGAATTAAGAATGTTGAACAGCATGTGGTTGCCTTTGATTGCTATCACCCTTGCATGAACCGGAGGGGGAACGCGTTCTTTCTTTTAAGCTAACAGTTAATGGGCTATAAGCAGTAGTTGCACCAGGTTATTTTGTGCCCCAGGCAAGGCTTACTACTTGCACCTCCCCCGCCCCCCATGCTAACTTAAATTTTCAAAAACAGATGTATTGTAGAAAAAATGAAAAGCACAAAACTTGAAACTGCTACATTTATTTTAAATTGCAAGAATTAGTAATAACAACAACCTTTGATTATCTTAAATAGAAAAGAAAATATTTTCGCACACATCATTGTGAATAACCTTGTGAATTGTGACATTAAAAGTTAAGTCTCTTTGAAGTTTCAGTTTCAAACACATCAGAATCTCACTTTGCATGACTTTTCCTTTGAAGATTTTGTCACCAGTTCCTTCAGGTCAAGTGCTGATGCTTGGGCATGTTCAATTGATATAAGTTTGAGCTTTGAGAAACAGTGTACAGTGGTACCTCAGTTTAAGAACAGTCCTGTTTTCGAACGATTTGGTTTACGAACTCCACAAAACCGGAAGTAGTGTTCCGGTTTTCAAACTTTACCTTGGTCTACAAATGAAAAGCGAACGGTGAAAGGGCACTGGTGGTGGGAGGCCTCATTAGGGAAAGTGCACCTTGGTTTAAGAACAGATTCGGTTTAAGAACGGACTTCAGGAACGGATTACGTACGTAAACCGAGGTACCACTGTACAACACTTGCCACCGACACTGGAAGTGTGAGAAGGGTCCTTAGAACAACAGAAACGTTAGACAAATTATCCAGGAGTTTTTGTTGTAATATGAAAAGAAATACTTCTTGTGGAAGTCTTTGAGCTATTGCTATAAGTTCACAGCACAGATCTTCAGCATTAATATCTTCGTTTACATTGTGTAGCAATGATTTTTCCAAATTCTTGCAGGCCTTAAGTACATCTTCAGTAGATTTTTTTTGTTGATACTGTATATATCATATAGGAAACCAAATAGGGAATTATATTGTTGAAGCTGTCAGAATCTCTGTAAGAATACAATAGATTGTATGCCATGTCTATAGCTGGGCAATATTTTGATAAATTGTCTGAAACCAGTGTGATGATCAGATTGTGATACAGGTTTCAGACTTCTTGAGCTGGCAATATATCGTGGCTGGCTCCCCAGCTGCTGACAGCACAGCACACTTCACTCCCATCCGACTGCCTACCTGTGCTGTGCTGTGCTGGGGGCAGCTGGGGAGCTGCAATGTATTACCAGCTCAAATTGCTTGCAGATGGCAAAGGCGCAGGCAGACAGAACCTGAGAAGGCGCTCGCCCAGAACTTACTCAGGCTCGGTTCGCCTGCCTGCCTCCACCACCTCCTCTGCCCGGGTGGACTGCCTCTTTCTCCTGGTCAGTCACTCCTAGAGCGACCATTGCTGCCCTTGGGCTTCTTATCAGCATCTCTGCATGCTCCCTGCTGATACCCTTGGATTCCACCCCCCAGCAGGTTATTCTGACTATGCAATAAGAGGAAATCCCAGAAGTGTCAGGGGTATTTAATCGTGTGGAAGAGAAGCATCTGTGTACAGTGGTACCTCGGGTTACATACACTTCAGGTTACAGACTCCGCTAAGCCAGAAATAGTGGGTCCCATTAGGTAGGAAATAGGAGGCCCCATTAGCTAAAGTGGTCTTCAGGTTAAGAACAGTTTCAGGTTAAGTACGGACCTCTGGAACGAATTAAGTACTTAACCTGAGGTACCACTGTATTGCAGGGACAGTCAGAGGACAGTTTGAGAGCTATACAATAAGAATATTTATAGAGAGATAGTTATTTTTGGGGGGAGGTGTAGCTGTTGTTTTGTATATTTTAGATCTTGTGATTTATGTGGAAATACTTCAGTTTGGTTGTGTGTGTTTTAATGTTTTATTTATTGTTTATGACTACTTTTGTTATGTTGCAAAGTGTGTTTTTTCATGTTGCAAGCTGCCTTGAGCATGGTTTGAGCTGTGGAAAAGCAACATAAAAATAAAAACTCTGTTATGTATGGCCATAAATGTGTTCTTTTCAGTCGTCTTTTACCAAGATTTAGCGAAGACAGTTAGAATATATAATACTGGTTCTTGCTTGTCAGCAGAAATGTTTTTCTTAACACAATTCAACAAATTAAATATAGGATCTAAATAAATGCTTGTCTGAAACATTTCACCAATTACTCCACCTCCTCTTCCAATGTTTTCTTGCTTTTTTGCATCTCTACAATATTTAAGAGGATATGCTGCCATATGTGGAGATGCTAGGATGTGTGAAAGATAAGCTAATGCGGCACACGTGTGAGAATGGAACAGCTGTGCGGAGAGGAAGGTTTTGGATATGTCTGTTTGAGAAAAAATGGAAGTTCTTAACAGAGAGGGTTGGTGTAACTTGAAAGTTTGCATCCTTCATTTTGAATAGGGATTGGTCCTCTGACACAGTCCTAGTACTGCCTCTATCCTTTCTAAATTATAGTACAGTGGACCCTCCAGATACAAACTTAATTCGTTCTGGGGGTCCCCGTTTGCACCCCAAAATTTACGTAAATGGAGGCGTGCTTCTGCGCACATGCACAGTGCGCTTGAACACTTCTGCACATGCATGCGGTGCGATTGAGCGCTTCTGCGCATGTGCGCGCGGTGCATGGCTGCAACTCAAAGATTCCGTATCCAGAGGGATACGTAAGTAGAGGTACAGCTGTACATGGTGGTCTGTCGCTAATGCTTAAAGCTTTAATTGTGGTGGCAGTAGCTACTGGCCTTGTTATGAGCCTCTTTTGCTCTGGACCTTACTTGATTGGCGAAATGCAGGGGACTTTGGTTTGGCCTCTCTTTTGCCCATCTGGTGTCTAACCCTGAGACCTTTGATCTTGTCATGACTGATTGTGTGATGTTTGAGCCATGCGGCTCAGCAGAGAGAGCAGGAAACAACAAGCCAACCACAGAAGGGAGCGGAAATGAATCGGATTTCTCAAGCAGCCTGAAAGTCTTGCAGAACAGTGCTATATTGTGAGGACCCAGGTGGCAAAGAAAGGAGGCCTTGATAATCTGCTTGTGAAGACTGGAGTGTCATCAGGTATGACAGTATATGTACCTTACATGTACCTGTGATGGACCAGTCAATAGTAGAGAGTCAAGTGGCAAGTAAGATGCAGGCAAAGTGAAACTAGGTAGGATGCTTCAGCAACAGTTTTACTGGAAAGGGAAGAGGCTTAACAAAATGAGGAGACAGAGAGGAGCTCTGTTCCATTTATGTGGTCGAAGGCATAGAAATGGGATTTTGGGAAATGCTGTTTTTGAATAATGAAGTACAGGATACCATCCAACTTTGCTCATTAGTAGGCGTGATAATTCAGTTTAGGAAATTTTACTGCTCATGTTTGGATGGTTACTATTTTATGATATGTTTTTGTAGGAGTAATTTATTAATGAATGAACTAAAATTAGATTACTTACATATTGATAGATATGTATTTGAATGCTCATATGTTTGCATAGATACTGATGACTCTGCTTTATGTATTCTATTGCTCTATTTCAGACAAAATGCATTAAAACTTGGAAAATAAATAAATGGCAGTGTGTGAACTGCAGAGCTTTCGTAGGAATGTCAAGGTGAACCAGATTCCTGGGTTTTGCAGCTCAGGAACAAAAGTATTGTTCCAATGCAAGAGGCTGCATTAGCTGTTTTCCCCCCCTCCTAGGTATCGTGAGGCGCCAACTTAAGCCATACCAGCAGGATAGAATTGGCCAACTCAAGGGAGTGAAGCTGCAGACCTGTGTGGGAGAAACGTAGAGTTATGTTCCAAGCCAAGGGACCAGCCAGTACAGCCTCCACTAATGTATGTATTGTAATCAAGATTTCAGATTGAAGAGGTTGCTGCTACTTCCTGGGGAATGGGTTGAGGGGAGATAACACGTGCCTCACAGTCCAATCCTATGCATGTCTGCTTCGAAGTAGGTACCCCTGAGTTCCATGAGATTTACTCCCAGGTAAGTGTGTAAGGGACTGCACCTTTAGTTACTCAAATATAAAACTGACATGCCAGTCTGTTGCAGCAAAAGCACCCAAAAGATGGCACTTTAAAGTCTAGCAAATTATTATGGCATAAGCATTCACAGACTAGAATCTTACTTCATCAGATGCATGGAAAGTAATCTTCCGTTGGAAATAATATTTAACCAGAACAAAGGAGAAGGGCCCCTAGGATATAAGTAAAAACAAACAAAATCAGAAGAACCGTAAAAAGGTATAAAAGTGATTTACAAATTGACAAAACAAAGCAACATGCAAAGTGAACATATACAAATATAAGCAGATAAAGCCATATACAAATATAAGCAGACAAAGCCACTGTTGCGTAACAATTTCTCCAAACACTTCAAGTTACGATAATGAGATTGCTTGCTTTGCATCCTGTTTCTCACTTCGTCAGAACAAATGGAAAGTTTCTCACAGATAGCAGTTGTAGACTCCCACGCAAGGGCTATATGTCTGGGACAATGTAATTAAAACTTAAACGTATGCAAAACAATCACAGTGACCATTTGCAGCAGCAGCAGCGTTAATTTGCAGCAGCAGCGGCGTTAATTCATTAAGCAAGCAATGCATTGCTTGCTTGCTTAATGAACACTTGCTTGGGACAGGAACTCACTACAGTGGTACCTCGGGTTACAGAACTTCATGTTGTGTGATTTCGGGTTATGCACCGTGCCGAACCCGGAAGTACCGGAACAGGTTACTTCTGGGTTTCTGCGCCTGCGCAGAAGCGCTAAATCGCGCTTTGCGCATGCGCAGAAGTGTCAAATTGCAGTTTTTAGCTATTTGGGCATGTTAGCAGTACTAGGATAACTGCTGTTGTGAACGGTCATTATGCATATTTTGAATTCATTTAAGCCTCAGACTGTTCTTTTTACATTTTATGGTCATTTCCTCTTTTCATTCCAGTTGATTAACCTTAAGCATTGCACCTGGTGAAAGTTTTTCATTTTAGAATTCTGCTTTATTTGTAGCACTTGACTGCATAGACACTTGGCTCAAGTTGATGTAATGTTCCATTTTGGATGCTTCTTGCAATAGGAATAGTATACCTTGGATGTGAGAATCGTTAAAAATTATTAGTTCACTTTCTCATGTCTGTTCACCATATTTGGGTATGTTTTTTATGTTTTATTAATCAGGAAAACTGATTTTTGTTACATCAATATTTTTGTGGGGTTCCTCTCTTTCTAAGGAGTCTGTTTTTCATTTGGCATGTTTGACATTTTTATTGATGTTAAAATATTTCAGAAAACATTAAGTTTTACTTAATGTGAATTTGATATATTTTCTTGTATTTATTTATTCTATTTCTAAATAATTTGAAAAAAAAGATACAAATAATGATAACAATTAAAATTCATCCTAGAAACAGAAAACTACCTTAATATGGCTATTAATGTCTTAAAACTATCCTATTCATTCTGTTCATATACTTGCAGTGCCCTTGAAAAAGGAATTTTCTGAAATGCACTGGACTTACAATAAATTGCATTTCTGTTCCCTGGAGTCCTCCCCACTCCACTTTTCTTCCTTTGCCAGTTAGTGATACTATTCAAGATCTGTGGTTGTTTTTACACAAAAGTTGATGTCATAATAAATTCATCAGGCTGAAATCCTGTATCTTTTACTGGGGAGTCAGCCCATTGAATTCAAACTCAGTGGGACTTACTTCTGAGTAGACATGTAGAATATTGCACTGTCAGCCTTTAAGGTGCCAGAAGACACTATTGTTTTCAAAATTTATGTTCACTTATCCTTCCAGTGAATCCTGTGGATTGTAGTTTGTGGAAGCAATTATCTGTTCTTAAATTCTTGTGTTCTTTGGAAAATCAATGTGAGTTAAACAGGACTCGCATGGTTACGTTCCAACTCTAAGAAATAATCTCCCTTTAAGGGGGTTATTGAGAACTTGCTTATGGTAGTTGTCTGCCCAAACAGTGCATTACATAATGATCTAGGAAGAAAGTGTGAAATGGGACATAAATATGAAATTCTAAAACTGCTTAAAAAGTTGCAGTATCAAAGCTTACAATTGTGATTCTGTGCGATCTCTTTCTATTCCCCATTGTTTCTTAATGCAGATCATAACATGATGCTCTCTACTTTGTATAATTATCAATTGCATTTTCCCTCTCCTTTTTCTTTAGGAGGCAAAGAGCAACTCAGGGGCATCCACTGTGCAGAGATCCAAGGTAATTACCACCCCAGTTTTTACCTTTGGGCATGAATGTTTCCCCAGAAGGTGTGGGGACAGTCAAATAAAAACACAGCACAACAACCCCTGCAACTCCTCTTTGCTTCAGAAGCAGCCTTGTACCATTGCTGTAGGAAATGACAATTTTACTGGCCTCAGCATCCTTGGAACTTGTTAAGTGAATATGCATTTCTTTTTGAACTTGCTTTAAAGAAGCAAAAAAAACCTGTTATTGATTATCCTTTTCGGAGGCTTCTAAGGCACTTATTAGTATATAAATTGCTTTATAGTTCTTATCTCAGCTGCTGACTCAGTTGGATCTTTAAAGCTTTCCCATCACCTCATAGTTCTCTTTAAAGGCAAACGGCTCCATCGCTGTAGCTCATGTTCCTGCGCCCTGTTGTTGGGGTAACTTTGTTTATGGATCTTCAAAGGATGCACACCATATGCACGCGACAGTACCAAAAGCAAAATAATTCAGCTCCAGGCTCAAATTACACATTATGTAGTCTGCTGAGAATGTAACACAGCTCAAGGGAGGGAGGGGGGTGCATGGAGAAAGAGGCTGCCTTTGCCTTTCCCCTCTGGTCCTTGCTCAGATTGTAATTGCACCCCCTCAGGGACAAACTAGAGAGGATATGTGAAACGTGTAAATGCGTTTGACATACAGCTACCACTGGTGGAGATTGGCCTCAAAACCATGCCATATAGGGGTGGGAGGAGAGGTCTAACCATTCCCTTGCATGCTGCACTCCCAATTAAAGCTCATCCCTCTTTCCCAAATTGATCCCAGGAGGAAGCTTCCGCTGGCACAAGCTACTTTGGGTTTGAAGCTCCTCCCCCTCAACAGAAACACAGAACTTCAGTTATAACACGGAGAGGGAAGGGCTGTTGCTCTAGGCATGCAGAAGGCGCCAGGTTCAATCCCCACTGTCTCCAGGCAGGGCTGCGTGGGTCTCCTGCCGGACACCTTAGAGAGCTGCTGCCTTGATGTGATGGACCAATGGCCTCACCCTGCATAAGGCAGCTTCTAATACTGTTTGAGCTGCAATGTGGCAGCAATAGATAAACAATTGACAAGGTGGAAAGAACCAGCCGAACTGTCTTTGATTTTTAGTGTGCATTCATGTATTAGGTTTTTGTGACTTTTTCTCCTTTTCATTATTTTTTATCTGCTTATAATTGGCCAAATGCCTGCTTTGGGTGGGGTCATATTCCTCTGAAGGAGCAGATTCGTAGTCTGGGGATGCTCTGGATCCATCTCTGTGGCTAGAGCCTTTGGTGATCTCATTGACTAGGAGAGCTTACCAGCTTTGGTTAGTGAGAGATGCTGCAGCCATTCCTGGGCTGGGATAGCCTGACCACCAATGTCTTTGTGCTGGTCCCCTCCACATTGGGGCTGTCCTTGAGGCTGACTCAGAAGCTAGTGCAAAATGTGATGACTCAGCTGCTGGATGGGGCAGAAATTACCATATTACACCAGCTGCCTATTAGCTACTGGGATAAATTAATGGGGCAAGTACTGGTATACAGAACCCTTTACAGCATGGAACCAGGATACATAAAAGGATACATCTTCTTAGGAGGTCCGCTTCACATTACTTTGGAAGCAAGCCTTCAGTTTGGCAGAACTCCATCCCATTATATATCACTCAAGGATCATCTCTATTGTCATTTAAGTTAGGATTGAAGACTTTCCTCTCTCAACAAGCCTTCTAAGTGGAGTTTGTTATCCTGGGTGGTATTTGTATTGGATTTAAAACTTATTTTAGCAGTTGTTGTTTCTAGATGTTTTTAAATGTGTAGTTGTTTTAACTCTCTTTATATATTTGGATATACTGTGAGATCACATTGTGCTTTTGCTGCTGTCACTCAGTCTTTCAGCTTGAAGGCCCAGGTGAAGGAGACATGCAGTGCCTGCCAGAAAACTGTCTATCCCATGGAGCGCCTCGTGGCTGATAAATTTGTCTTCCACAACAGCTGTTTCTGTTGCAAGCACTGCCACACCAAGCTCAGGTGAGAAGGGCAGGGGGAGCAAAACTTTGCTATTGGGGAAGGTGAAGAAGATTTGGGGATGGGAGGCTAGGTGGTTGGGTTCATGTCAAACTCTCCCCACCAATCTTATCTTTATGGTAGGCCTACTCGCACCCCAGAAAACCAATGAGGAACTGGGGACAAGCACAAGACGAACCAGAAATGTTGAATAAGAAACCCATTTAGTTCCTTTATGAAATTTCATGTTCTCCAGATTCTGTACTGAGGTACACAGCAGTCTGTCCACAATGTGGGATTGAGGCAGAGGACAGTTTTTCTTTCGGCAGTGACAACTGCCCTGAAGTTTGAACCTTGATCAGAAGAGGGTGAGAGGTTTGGTCTGAAAGGCACGTACATAAGACCACACTTTTTTGTTTCAGCTTTATGCAGTTGTGAATATTGACACAGATTTAAAGAGTAGGATGAGAGGGCACTACTCCTTCCTTTCCTGCTCTGCCAAGGCAATTAGGGCAAATTAAGGGATTAAACATACCTGTCTGTTGAAAAGTACCATACAGTCCAGTAGGGTTTACTCTCAGGTATGTAGATCTAGGATTGTAGACGAAATGCCAAGTTTATGCAACTAGACACCCTTTATGTCTTACAATTAGGAGAACAGAAGTCATCACTTTGAGATTAATTGGAAGGAATCTTTTTAAATTATGAAAACCTTGCCATCATTCAATCAATTTCTATAAATTCTTCTGAGGTTGCCTGTTCTTGCAAATGTGACTTTCTTGGACCAACTTATTTTGCCCACATTTTTAAGAGCTGGTAACCTTAAGAGTTATGGGGAGCTCTCATTTTGATGAGATTGCCATGTAAAACAAAAAGGCTGGTGTAAACTCAGCCTTTTAACAAAGAAGGGGCAGTGGCAGGGACAAACTAGCCTTCGTGCCTCGTTCTCCTATGTTCTCTTCCGTTGTGTTTCTTCAGTCTTTTTCCTAGGTGGGCTTTAACATGTGCTTTCCCTTCCTTCCAGTTTGGGTAGTTATGCAGCTCTACACGGGGAATTCTACTGCAAGCCACACTTCCAGCAGCTATTCAAGAGCAAAGGCAACTATGACGAGGGCTTTGGGCGCAAGCAACACAAGCAACTCTGGCTGCAGAAAGAGGTGGAGAACGGGACCGATACAGCATGACGAAGCAGGCCCCAATTTCCCCACTTTGAGAGCCCTGGTATGGGGATGAACTGAGCTGATGGAAAGCAGTGGAGCTTGCAAGGGTTGCTGGGAGCAGGGAAAGCCAGGCAGAAACAAGAGTATGGTTCCAGTGTTGTGGGAGCAATGCTACCTGCGTATCTGGGAACCCCAGACACTGTGCCCATGGAGGGGTGAGAGTGGAGGATCTTGAACAAATCATGTAAGAGCAGGCACACCAGCATGCTGGTGGGGGACAGGGGTTGCATGAATGAAGCAACAGATACTGGGGCTTGTATTTCCAGACTTCTTTAATGTGATTGCATCTGTGATATAAGCTCCTGAGCAGGAGAGATCCATGTTTACCACACCTTCTCCTGTGCACTACCATGTGGAATGCAAACTCTCCCCTCACTTGTCACACATCTTGCAAACTCAACTACAGATCCCATGAAACAGCCTAGATTGGGGAAATTGCCAGGTTACAATTTCCTTTGTCATAGAACCTTGGGCCAGAGAAACTTTTCCAGCAGGCTTTGGTTAATGCCTACTACACCTTATGTTTACAATCCAATCCCATCCCATCCAGTTATGGAGTGGCAAAGGAGAATGGCTCTATTAAAATATCTGGTTGCCTGGATAAACACAAATCCCGCTTTTAAAGGAAATTTTATGATGGGGCAGGGCACACAGTAAATGCTGAATATTAATTTGGCCAGAATTCATTTCTACCTCTCCCTTTATTTAAAACATTCCCAGATTAGCCTGTACTTCTTTTCCTGCTGGGAGACTGTGTGCTTCTGCTGCAGAGATCACACTCATAGATAGTCCTGCTAAGAAAGCATGGAAAGAGAACATGCTGCTTTCCAGAGCAACTAGTTTTCTATTGTGACGACAGGGCGGGAGAAGCAATCCTGGAGAAACAGAGGGCGAGTGTGGAGATAATGCAACAATGACTGAAATGTGCATACCGATCCAGTTTTGAACATGAAACAGGAATTGGATGGGATTCCAAACCTTGCACCTTCATTTTCATCAGCTCGGTTCTGCCCAAACATTTAGCCTTAAATCCTGGGGAAGCATTCAATGTCTATCTTTTATATTTGCCTTTTTCAGTGGTACGTGGTTAAGCTGAAGCACAAACTCGTGGTGTTGTGTCCAGAGTTGCGCTGTCTGCTGTCTTATTTTTGTAATATAAGTTTTCTGAACCTTTCTTGCTTCATGTTGTTCTGTGAAACAGTTTGAGGGGGTGAAATTTACAACTTATCCCATTATATGCAAATTTCCCTATTCAAATACTGGCATGAATTATGCACAGGAGAACAAAGCAGCCGTTTTGTTTTATATATATTTAAAAAAAAACTCAGTTGTTTCCTGTTGGAAAGCTATGATGCAACACAGACTGCAATATGGAGGTGACCCAGCATTGACAAATTTTGCAGCGGCTGCTGGAGCAGAGAGAGGAAGATATAAGGTAGATGAAGTAACTTAACTGTGTCTGCATTCCACAGCAGACAGAAAGGTAGACGCCCACAAGAGCTGCCACCACAATCCAGTTAGTCTATAAGGCATCAGATATTACAGAGACTTCTAGTGTTGAGACACTCATAAATTGCAGTCCACTCCACTTTGCAGAAAGGGAATAGCATATACCATGATAAAGTTGGGAGGTGTGAGGAAGGTTGATGGTGGAGGGAACTCCTTGCCATATTGACAAGAGCAGAGACCTTTTAGCTGCCTCTAAATAACCCAAGCATCCAAACAACAGAGGTACTTACAAAACAGTACTAGCCAAAAATGTTATTTTATTGTAAATAAAAGTTATACTTTGGCCCGGCTTTGCACTGCAAGCCCCGGTCAGTATAGATATTTATAAAAACAGAAAGACACAAGTGGTTCAAGGTCTTCTGTACACTCCAGGTTCAGTTGATAAACTTCACAATGCTACTGCTGGCTTATGAGGCACACATGGTCCACTTGTTAAAAATACTTAAGTTCCCCCCATTTAGGTTTCAATAAATCAAACCACTTATTCCAATACAGACAATTTAAATCTATAGGTAATACTCTGGATTACAGATCAGCAGACTGAGAAGCAAAATGTGCAATCTTCTAGTTTCCACATAGCAATTTCATAATCATGCTGCTGTGCTGTAGAGGCAGCAATCTTGGTAGAAGCAAACTGCAATAGTCAGTGGGACTTCCTTTCAACTGCTTTGGACTATAATGTAATAAAGGTATATTCTTCTCTAAAACTTTACCCTGAAATCAGATATTAGAACAGCCCTCCATATCCAGGAATGCAGCTGTTCTTCTAAAGGCCAATAAGAGAAGAAATAAAAGCTGTCTGGCAAGGGTAGCTTTCTCCAATGCAAAAAGCTATTTTAAGATGTGTTTGAATCATTCACACCCACAGTAACCAAGACAGAATAATCCTGTTTAGCAGAACATTAAGAGGGTGAACCTGGAGGATACAGAATCGTCACGCCAAGCCCAAAACACCGTTATTTTCTTTCCTCACATATGGTTACAGTTCCATCTGGGAAAATTTGCAATTTATCCTTCAGCAACCTGTTTTCTCATCTGCACCCATGGGGACAAGAAACTTACTGAAAGCAAAAGTGCAAATGAAAGTATCAGGGGGCCACAAAGTGCTTGAAAATGAGTATGAACAGATTAATGGGGCTTTATACTACAGAAGGAATTTACGGTACTTTCTTACTGGAAATGGCTGAAGGGGGGGTAAGTTACTGGCCATTTTTTGGTAATTGATTTAGCTGCAATTTTAGGGACAAATCAATCCTTCTAAATCGTTTTGAGTAGTAAATCAATCCATACGCAACAAGTCAATGTCAAATCCAGGTTGAAGACATCCAATAAAGGTTATGCAAATGGATGTGCCCCTCCAGTAACTTAAGTAAGATTTACACTGGTGACACTGTGCGCTGCAACAATTTAATCAGATTTGTAATAAACCTAACCAAGACTCCTGGACAAAGCCTATGG
Source organism: Podarcis pityusensis (assembly GCF_964106645.2). NCBI lineage: Eukaryota > Metazoa > Chordata > Lepidosauria > Squamata > Lacertidae > Podarcis > Podarcis pityusensis. Next base: position 11,561,763 of record NC_138038.1, on the reverse strand, counting down.
ATAGATTGCTCATAAAACAACCCATTCCGGATATTTTATTATTGGGATCTATGCTATTTCTATGAAACGAATTCAACATTCCCACTGCCCCAATGGGTGCATGAGGAAACAAAGAGGTATTTTGGCTTAACACATTTTGTTATAAAACTATATTCAAATTTTCTGCAAAACCAGCTGCTTCTCTCCCCACTTTTAAAATTCATGAAGGTGTCAATTTCTTTCCCATCCCATAACAGTTGCTATACATATCTATAAAAATCAACAAATACAGCATAAATAAAAAAGATAAGAGGCACCATCATTTGTTTACATGATGTAAAAAGCATAACAAATAGGGAATGATATACACACATTTGTAAAAGTGCATTGCTGACCATACAAGTAATGCTTTGGCTTATTTCTTAGGCTTAATCAGAGGCTCTGGGTCTGGGTTCTGGAGTGTATCATACAAAGGGGGAGCCCAGCCAACATAATCACATTATTGGAGACAGGTGGAGGGAAAGCCTGCTGCCGGGCATTTGCCAAGTCACAGGATACACAGACCACAGTTTGGGCTGAGGGTGGGCATGTTTCAGGACAACAAACATTTCAGGCCTCTCTTCAAGTCCTTCAAACATGTTGGCAGGTGAGATAAAGGGGGTGGGGGAGAGAATCACTGCAGGTTTTTTGAGCCTCTGTTACCTGAAAGGAACAACTCACACTACGTACTTCCTTAAATCCTGGATTCTCCCCTCAGAAAACAGCATCCAGTCTTAAAAGTAGCATTGTGGAAGCCTTAAACCAGGCATGGCCAAACTTGGCCCTCCAGCTGTTTTGGGACAACAACTCCCATCATCCCTAGCTAACAGGACCAGTGGTCAGGGTCATGCCTGCCTTAAACAGAGCAGAGAAGCTACATTTACACCTTATCACTGCTACAAGGAAAGAACTCTTACCTTTGCTACATTTTATTCACATGATGACTGCATTCTGCTTCAGATATACTGCTGCAGGTCCACTGGAAGCATGTTGGCTGTTAATGAACATGTCAAGCTGGTAGGCTGCCAGCTTGTGATTTAAGTAAACATCTGTAGCCCTGTAAAAAGCTGAGGGATGGTAGCAATCCTCAACTATGCAGAGACGAAAACAGCTGGCTACCCTAAGACGGTGTCAACGTGCCTGTCGTAAATGACTCTTGGCTGGAAAGAGGAGGGATAAATTTTACCTCTTTTAAAGGCTAAGAACAGGTGATTGGAAGCATGACACAACAGAAGTACACATTCTTTTTGCAGCACAACACATTGGTCAAATTGTTCAGCTATCCTAGGAAGTGCATTTTTTGAAGCGAACATTTCTGGAATGTGAGCAGGTCCTTATGTTACACAGGCCCTGTCTGACTGCCTCTGGTTCCCAGTCCGAGGTTTTATACAGCAAAACAAGCAAATTTCCCTTGGCCGCTAAACAGTTAGTTGAAAGAGGATACTGCTTAGATTGCCTGCAATGAAGTTTGTCATGACTTCCCCTTTAAAAATCCCCAGGATTCCTAGCCAAAAGATAATGCACATTTGAAATCAGGCCTTGTCCCTTTGTTTCACACAACTGCTAGATTAGATGACTCTATCAAAACACAATCACAAGTACAGCTTTTGCATAAATATCTCCCTCGCCTGTGCTGCTCAGGCATGTGTCTTCCATTTATAAAACTATTTTTATCCAAGATCACATGAAAACCTCAAAACAAATGTCTTTATTAGGCTTAGCAGCAGTCTTTCACCTTTCCCTGAAATAAGACTTTGGCAGCACTGGAAATGTCTTTGGTTTGAAGGACTGGCAAAAAACTGAGTATGGCACCAGCGGCTGTTCTGCAGAAAATACCTGGGTGGAAGAAGACATCTAACAGATATAGAAGAGCCTGAAGTTTCAAAGGAACAGCATTTTCATAGGAAAGCTATTAACAGCTGCATGATAGGCCAGCTGTATGAAACTCCCAATGTAGGGCTCTTTCTCATCAGCTGCGAGCAATAGCTGTCCTACGGCAACCCCTGTCTATATCCAGCATGTGATACTCTGTGCTAAAACAATCCATAAAAATGTCACATTCCATGATCTCAATAAATTATGCAAATAAAGTAAAAATCTGTATATATTCTTGTTTTTGATGATTTATTTGGCTTTTGCTCTTTGTGCAAAGGCACTAAGCACATGCCACAACTGCTGTATCCTGCTCAGCCCCCTGTGACTTCTAAGAAGTTACTAGGCACCTCTCAAACCCTCCACGTTTATTAGAGTTTCTCTGCAGCCATGAAGACCAGAAACTTGTTTTGAAAAGAATTAAATTAAAATAAATAAAAGTTAGAAATACTGAATCTTAGGATGCTGATTTTTGTGCCAGATAATAAATCCTGTGTTAGCACAGTTATTGCATAGACACAGTCCTGAATTGCACCTTCAGACAGCCCTGTCAAAATGAAGCTCGATTCCCTCGTTTCATTCAGGGGCCACTGTTGTGTAGGCCTCGTTGTGCTTGTGTTCCACTATAACCCCCATCTCATCATCCAGAAATGTGGATAGGAGAGAGTTAAAAGGCAAACAGAAAGAAAGTACAACTCTGCCTCCAGCTCCTTGGGTTTGTCATTATATAAAAAACAACACTATTCACATATTCTTCTAAATCAATATTTTCTGAACACTTTCAGATGCTGAATACTTAATAAAATATATAATAATTATTATATATAATAACTGAGTCCATGTTCTCTGTGGCACTTGACAATAGTCCTGCGGAACTGCGAAACACAGAATGCTAGCCAACACACATTTTTGTAGCTTTTAGAAGCTATCACAAGTTCTGACACCACAAGCCCCCTTCCACTTTGGACCAGCTTCTGATACACAGCTACATTCAAGTGAGGTGGTTCCTAAGCCGCTCCCAGCTCGTGTGCTTGTGGGAAGCATGCCACCAAACATTCCATGGCGGCAGCACAGGTAAGGACAGAGATGCAGATGTAGGTTGCACAGCTGCTAGAAGCATCAATCCAAAGAAGAATCTATCCAGATAAAAGCAACTGACGTCCCTGCCTTGCTCCTCAAACACCGACTGCCTCTCTAGGCAAATAAGACAGCTGTGCCAGCATTTATTTGGAGCTGCTGCTCGGATAAGGGCCACAGCACAGCATCCTCCCAAGGAGAAAATGCTAAAAGCCAAGGAAGAAGTACTGTTTCTGGGGAGGGCAATTCAGTATGGGAGCTGTGCAAAGTGATGCTGGAGCAGCTCTTCAGCTGAGGGTCTCTGCCGGGCTTCTACAAAGATCCGCTTTATAAAGTCCCGGCAAGTTTCTGAAATGTGGGAAGGCAGCTGGGGGTTAGTTGGCTGTGTGGCAATCTTGAAAATGGCTGCCATGGCTTCATACTCTGCCCAGGGTGGCTTCTCTGTTAGCATCTCCACAACAGTACAGGCAAGGCTCCTGGGGATGGGAGAACATAGAATTCAATTATCTGTATTAGAAAACGAAAGGCAGTGCTGGAGTTTCTTGTGGCAGTTCCCGTGACACCCACACAACGGGCACAATCGAGATAAATTAAGGAGGAGAAGCAGAATTAGCCTGTTGCAACCTAAAAAAAACAGCAAGGAAGCTTGTGGCACCTTACTAACAAATATATTGGGGCATAAGCTTTTGTGGATCATTTAGAAGGATCAGGACATAGAGGGCTGAATAGATAACCAATATCAAACAAAGCTGAAAATGAAAGTGACTCAGAAGCCAGATTATTTTAAAATTCTTCATCTCTTTGGCCAAGTCAAGCTACGCCAGATCCAACTTTCAATTCTGACTGAAGCTAGAGAAAATGACAAATATTCTTACAACATAACTCAACTGGAGAAACAGCTTTGTCTGGAGATCCACTGAACTCACACAACTCATTTTATTCCTACAGTACACATGTACAGAAGTTAATTCTATTAGAGTTTGATAATGTGTGGTTTGCTATGCCTAATAAAGGATATATTATTATTATTATCATCATCATCAGAGTTCAGCCCTGGAAATTCAAAGAAAAGGCCACAGAGGAATGGCTTGAAGCTCTTCCAGATGTGGCCTCGGCAGGAGCTTTAATTTTTTTTTATTAAAAAAATGTAAGAGGCAGCCTAAATGCTAGCCTTGCAGATATGCGATAAAGGACACACTCAGAAATGTGTCAAGGACACATTTGTAGACACTCAAGTGTTTGGCTTCTTAGGAGGAGAGACAAGAATTGAGCATGAAGACCACTTCTCAAGGCAGAATTAATTGAAGAAAGGATGGCGTATATGATGATGGAAAAACTGCCCTTGGTTCTAAAAGTTCAGCTCCTTATCACTGAAAAGCTACCCTTACACATCTAGAGTTAGTGGTCAGAGGGTGTACCATTCAGCCACCTTTTACAACATAAATTAATCCTTGCTAGGAAGTGAACTCAGTCCCTGCCCAAACAGAGAGCAGATACAAGCAGCTGGAAGACTAACCAAGTATGTCATTTGAGTCAGGGGTATTCTGGACAAAAATGTCACTTTCCTTTTTCAGAAATGTTCCTTGTACTCCTAGTAAGAAGGTTAAAAGCTTATGGACTTCAGGTACACAGAAATCCTGGCTAGAACTATGCACCAAGCAAACAGAACAAAGCAACTTCTCACCAGACGTCGGCTTTTCTTCCGTAACCCTCGCCGCTGATCACCTCTGGACTCATCCAATAGGGCGTGCCAGTGACAGAACGGATGCCGGTCCCAGACATGCAGATTGTCTGCAGCCGTTTGCTGGCCCCAAAGTCCCCAAGCTTCACATTGCCAGCCGAGTCCCGGAGAATATTGGCTCCTGAGAAGGGGGAAGGAAGGAGGGAGATGGGGAGGGAGAGGGAGAGGGAAGCAACAGTGATTCAAAGTCTGTCACTAACTCTACCTTGCAGGGTATTAGCAGTCAATACATGAAGAGAGGAGCCAAGAAGAGGAAGAGACCAGGTTGAGGGAACTGGCTCAAGTCACGTGGGCATCTCTTACCCTTTATATCCCTATGTACAATCATGTTGCTGTGAAGGTAACAGACTCCTTCAAGAATCTGCCGAGTGTACTTCCGGGTCACATTTTCCGTCAGTGCACCATAGGCCTTCAGCTGGTCTTTGACAGAACCCTTCACAGGAAAAGCAGGAAAGGTATTGAAGAGGGCTTCAACAACAAGGAAATAATCTTGCAAATCCACTGCAGGTCAGAAGCAGACGGCAATCACTTTCTAGAGGACTAGCTCAATTCTTACCCCTGGCATGTACTCCATGAATATGCTCAGGGTCTTCTCTGCTCGGTCCCTCAAGCACCCATAATACTGGACAATGCGCTCATGCTGAAGGTTCTTCAACAGCTGAATTTCACACTCCAAAGCACTCACTTCCTGCAGGCGTGAAGAGAGCCAGTTAGTTCATTGCGCTAAGAATGTGTGTGCCTGCATGCTCCCCCATTGAGGAAGATGTTGTGATTTGTTAAATCAGTTTCCCATTATGTCCATACTGGGGAAAACTGTGGGATAAAGCACTTTTTCATACCAGGATCCTCACTCAAGTTCAGACAGCCGACTACTGAACCACATTTGAACTTGGCAGCAGTGACAAGTTCTCAGCAAGAACTTGCCTAGAAATTAGTTTTCCCACTACTTTGACGTTATTAACAATTTCCACTCTGAATTATTTCTGTTAGGGTGGCAACCAGATTAACAAAACGGTTACTATTAGCTGATTACTAAGGGTCAAAGACCAGTAAAGAGGCAGGCGCTTAGCTTCTCCAGCCTACTTGGGGAAAGGTGTTGGTTACTAGTGCTAGCCAATAGTAAAGGGAAAGGTGACGTGGTGAAGTTTTGTGAATAATTTGGCAGTCTTGAGTGCAGTGGGATTGCATTTGGGGATTCTAAGTGAAAGAACCAACCATGATATCTCTATACAAATCATGCTTCGTTCGAATGTCTGTTACTTAGCATGGTATTTCAAAATACGAACATTTACTATAGACAGTGTTCCCAGTGGTATCATTCAAGTACCTTGCTTGTTTCAGGACTGTCTGGGTCAAACTGGACCTGTTTCGCTGCAAGTTCTCTGGCTGTATCCACATCGTAGCACAAGTACACACGGCCAAATGCACCTTGTCCCAGGAGCTTCCCTCGCCGCCAATTAACTGGGGCACTTGGAGCTGCCAAATACAGAAGGAATTCTCAGTTTATAATGTCATCCTCAAGAATAGTCTTCTACACCCGTCAACAGACGCTATTTATACCTGCATTACTAAATGCAGGGGAGATAATTCCAGTCTCCAAGCTAGAGATGCCACCTATCAAAGATTCAAGGTGTGGCATATAATGTTTGGCTCTGATGATAAGAGTTTTTAAACTTGACTTCTGCTTGATGGGCCTTTAGGACCACAACATCAGCTTTTCACACATTTCTCTCCGTCCTTCTGCAGTTTATAAGAACTGATATTAAACATCAAACAGTTCGATGTAGCGTCGCACTCTATCTCGTCAGTAGCCCCAGGAAAGCTCGTAAGCATGACAAGACATAGCATTTCATATTATTGTTCATTCTTAGTACCTGGTAAACAGAAGCTTTATTCCAAACCCTCAGGGTGTAGAGCCACTGACAGTCAATTTTATCTGTTAAAAAGCCACCTGTGTTAGTGGCCACCACAAAACCTTGTATCAGTTTGAACAAGTGCTTCCTTTTGTCCATCTTGAATGCGCTGGAAAGCACAATAGTGCTGCATTTCGCAAATCTGAAACAGACTGCTTACATTTGGTTGGAATGTTCCTCTCTTGCACGGTGAGAGCATTCTCACTGTCCGCGCTCCGCAGGCGCCCCCGGGGGTCCAGATACTGCACTGCTAGGCCAAGGTTCTCCCCATTGGTGCTCAAGGAGCGGCTTGATGGCACTAGTGTGAAGAGGTTACCCTGGTGACGTCGAATACGCGGGAAGGTCCTCCGTCCTGTTAGAAAATGGTATGAAAGAAAAGTTTGCAAATAAAACTGCCTGGATACAGGGTGGGGGTGGGGAATCAGGGCTGGGGACAGAGCAAGAAGCCTTTGCAGGCATGACTTCTGAGTTAGCAAAAACCTAAGCTCTGGACAACTCTGCTCTGGATTAATCTTGTAGTGCACAGGCCAACAACTTGGTTCGCATGCAAGAAACAGAGTTTCTCTCTGTTCTTCTTGTGCTATTCAACTACAGGAAAAGAGAAGGAAGGAAAGTCTTATTCTCACTTGTATTTGTCACTCCTCCTGCTTCCACTGAGTTCTCCCAAGCAATTTCAAGAAAAGTGAGTCAGAGAAGCAGAGAGAGGCCTAGCCACTAGGGAAACGCAGATAGTTCCCCTTGGGAGAGATGTCTAACGGCAACCCTATCATTAAGATAAAAAGCAGGGTGCTTTCTTGCAGTGCAAGCACACCCACCGTCATTATAATCTTTGTGCTGCATGGAGACATGGTAACGCCGAGGGTAGGTCCCTCCTTTCTCTGCTTTGTCATAGATTTGATTCTCACGATCTGGATAGAGGGAGACAAAGCAAAACAAGTTAACTTATGGAACATGCACAGATGAATGACCCAAAGGGGAGGGAAATCCACGAGTCTCATGACTGAAAGAAAAGGTTCGCTAAATATGTTTAAATCTTAAATTCTAGAACCCATTGAACTATGCAGATCACTGAAATCCAGCTCCTTTTCCACTGAGATGGCAGGGCAGTTGGCACACAGCACTTTGTCTGAAAAAGGCAGCCCACAGAATAACTTATTAGCTTATTTTCATATTTGCCCTTCTGGTAGTTAAAGTTTCTTAGTTTCAGTCAACCTCCTCCTTACAGGTGGTTTCAGGAGGGAAGAGAAACCAATGCATAAGCACGTATCCTGAAAACTGTTAATTCTCTCCCTGACCCAGCAACATTCAACCGATCGGTGGCAAAGGAATAGGAGAGGCAAACGAGATGTGGCTCCACATCTGTATCTTCCACCCTGATTAGACTGGAAGCCAGGTAACTGCAGGCAAGTGACAGAGAAGTTGTCTGCACATTTCAAAATGTTTTTCTGCAATCGGAAAAGAGAATATAGAATTTTGACTAGGAGCAGCCAACACACAACAGAGAAACAAACAAGGTAGGAGTTTCTTTCTCCTGTTATCTGTCAACAGCCATCAGCTCAAATAATTATTTTAAAAACTATACAGACATACCTGAAAAATCCTGCCTGTTGTCTGGGAAACTCTGGGCCCTGGACATGCAGGATTTTCTGTAGGAAAGACTGTTTGGAGGGAGAAAGAATTAAGATTTGTACCTATAAACTGGGCTAAGGTTGGCCTGTGTTACAACTTAATGTGATGCCCCCTCTCACGACTTAGGAAGAAGCTGGATAGCCTAAACCTGAATAAATTACAATCATTTATTCACATCCAATGCAGTATTGTGGGATTTCTGCATATAAACATATGCATAACTGAACAGAGAATTTACACAATCTGTTGGGTTCCCCCATCCACAAACTGGGTATCACTTTCAGAAAAATTCAGCCAGGGCACATAGCTAACTGTAAAATTCCCACCCCAAAGATGCAATCCATTTTTTAGCATATATTTTAAATTTTAATGTATCTTTTACATTTTTAAAAATATACGATCCAGTTTCCTCCCTCGTTGGGCAAAATACAGCTTTCCTCATTATAGTAATGCAAGTTATCCAGCTAAACAATCTGGATCCATTCCCATTTGGTTTTTGTTATCAAAGAACCTGATTTGGTTACCCTGATGCAATGCGATAACATATGACAAGGGGACTGAAAGACTGCTAGCTATCCTGGACCTCTGGGCAGCTTTCAATATCAGACACCACAGAGCGGGGACATTCTGTTCAGGTGTAGGGCAGGTGGCCGAGAGTCAGGAACACGGGGAGCTCATATGGAGCAAGCTTTGGGATGTGGCTGGATATCAGATTCACCTAAGCTGGATACTGGAAACAAAGATCAGCAAGTGTTGCTTCAGCACTGGTCTTTTATATAGTATGGCAGAGAGTGGTGAAGCCGTGTCTCCTAGGAGAAAACCTGATTGTGCTTTAAAGAGGCTGTATTCTATGACATAGGCATGTGCTGCAGAAGGGTGTAATGTTTCCTGTGTCCCGTAAAAATGGAAAAGTGGAAGACTGGCTCCCCTCTTGGACTGCTAGTAGTTATGGGGAAGAGTTCTCCAGCACCAAAGAGAGAGGAAAGCTATCTCCTCTGGAATCAGAATTGGATTCTGAGGCCCGACAGGTTTAGGGGCAATGTGGTTCCACTCCTACTTAAATTCCAGAAGGTAGTGCTGGAAGAATACTGCTGTCCTCATGGCACCTGTGCTTATAGGGTCCTGCAGGGTTCCATCTCATCTCCCATACTTTTTAACATCTACATGAAACTGCTGGCCAGGTCATCTAGGGCTCTGAAGTAAGGTGTCATCAGTATACCAATGACTAGTATTTCTCTCATCATATTCAAGGGAAGCGGTAGAGGTGCTGAACCCATGCTTGCAACAGTAAGGGACTGTATGGAGGCCAATAAAATGAATTTAGTGGTAAAGTAAATCCGTTTTGACTTTGACTACCAAACTTTTAGAAGACATCTGAAGGCAGCCCTGTTTAGGGAAGCTTTTAATGTTTAATAGGTTATTGTATTTTAGTGTTCTGTTGGAAGCTGCCCAGAGTGGCTGGGGAAACCCAGCCAGATGGGCGGGGTGTAAATTATTATTATTATTACTATTATTATTATTAATAATAATAATTTACTACAGGGTCTATGCCAGGAATAGACTAACAATATCTGTACCTCTTAAGGGCCCTTGAGTATCTACAATTCACCCACAAATGCCAGGAGCAAAGAAATAGATGTAACTGAATTCATCTGGATAGCTCAGTCGGTAGAGCATGAGACTCTTAATCTTAGGATCGTGAGTTTGAGCCCCACGTTGGGCAAATGATTCCTGCATTGCAGGGGGTTGGACTAGATGGCCCTTGTGGCCCCTTCCAACTCTACAATTCTATGAAAAAAAGAGCTAACACAAATGAGACAAGACAAATCATGCTGGAGAGAGAAACACCCCAAGGCTCCCTGTCAATCTCACATGAAGGAAAATTCATTAGCAACCCAAACATGGCGAGGAGAAATTGGACGGCAGTAAAATCAATTCCAAACCCATTAAGGTCCATACCTGTCTCCTGACTGGCCCAACGACTGACAACTGCCAGATATAGAGTTTTCAGCACTGCTTAAAGGATCCAGCATCTAGAAGAGGTCACAGAAAGTCAAACTCAATATAATCTAAGACACAATACAATACGAAAAGGCAGAATGGAGAACTCTACCAAGAAAGTTGGGAAAGGGCTATGGCTCAGACAGAGAATGTGCTACACATGCAGATGGTCTCAGGTTCAATCCATGGCATTTCCTGATAAAAGCTGGAAGAGACTCTTGTTTGAGACCACAAGAAACTGCTGATAGGGTAGAAATTACTAGGTGGACCAGAGGCCTGACATGGTATAAAGGCAGCTTCTTATGTAATACTCAAAGATGAGGAGCACTTTACTGAACTCACACATTGTTCATTGGTCTCTGGAATGAATTCTCCTTCGCTGTTGATGCTGGTGTAGGACCCCTGACGAGCGATTCGTTGCTGCCTCTCTGGAACATACCCTGGAGGTGGTGAACTTCGACCTGTGGTCTGAGAACCTGAAGATTATGAATTGCTTATTAAAAGGATGCACAAGGTCAAGAGCACCTGAGCGGAGGAGGGACAGAATTGTTCTTTCCTGCACTTTTGAAAGACTTAGGGACAATGTTATTCAAAGTAACTGCAAAGAGACAACCGAGAGACTCGGAGTGTATCCTATGATATTAGATAACTGACATGTTGGCAGCCCCATCCACCTGTCAAAAGTGGCTTGTGGAGGGTGGGGCAGTTCTGCGTCCAGTCCATTGGCCGGATTCACTTCCCCACCCCTGGAATAGAGAAAAGGCTATTCTTTAGTGTGAATTTCTTCTAAACAAAAGGCCATCATTTTAGACCTGCTGCACTTGACGCTTAGTTCAATTATTTTATGGAAATTCAAATGTGGGCTGTTGCCAACATAGGAACGCTAGAAGTTGTGCTGTCTAAATCCCTTAGAAGTATTTTCTCTGTTACAAGGTGTGTTTTGGATGCTGCTCTGCAGTTTAAAAGTAGTTCCCCCCCCCCCCCCCCCCGTTCTCACATTTGACTATTGACTCTGATCATTTTTAACACTTCTGGCTTCTTTTCTTTAGTTCTGCTTGATTCACATGGAAGCAGTTAGATGAAACTATTAATTTAAGTAACGAATTGCCAACCTTCTCGGACCAGCAGGCACATTTTGAATTTTAAGAGTGTGCTGGGGGTGCCTGTCACAAAATGGCTGTCATGGGGGCACAATGTAACTCAACATTAAAGAGATTAGAGCCATCACTACCTTCTCCACCCTACCCGAGACAACCTCATACTTTGTGAGAGAAGTCACCTATGCCTTGCTGGTTCTGAGAATCTTCGCACTTTATATTGTCAGTATGCTGAAATACCCAACCTCAAGCAGAGCTGCCTCCGTATGACTGTTTCAAATTTTAAAATAAGCCTGCAGATTTCTCTTAAAATTTTGGGTTTAAAGAGTTCCAGGTTACCAAATTTTAAAGGATAATATATATTTAGCATGTACAGTGGTACCTCGGTTTAAGAACAGCCCTGTTTATGAACTATTCGGTAAAAAAACTCCGCAAAACTGGAAGTAGTGTTCTGGTTAGTGAATTTTACCTCGGTTTACAAATGGAACGGTGGAAGGGCACCGGTGGCGCGAAGCCTCATTAGTGAAAGCGCGCCTCAGTTTAAGAACAGACTTCTGGAACGGATTAAGTTCGTAATCAGAGGTACCACTGTACTCAAAGAGAATTCTTTTTGTTCCTTACAATGAAAACTTGCAATACACTAGCACCATCTTCTGGCTAATGGAGGTAGCAGGAGGCTATGATATTTTGTTGTGAGTTAAGGGTAAGACCCTTTTCAACCCATGAAATAAGGTTTTCAAGTAAGGAATTAAGCCCTCTTTCAGGTCGAGAGTTGATTCTCTTTTTTGAATGGAACACTTTCATCACAATGACCAAGATGACCCGTCATAGCACCATCCCTCACTCTTTTGAAGATCACCGAGATAGGAGTGTATCAAATTATTTTATAAGTATTTTTTTCTTTACGAATTGTTTGAAGGCAGACACTTTATCTGCTTAAGGGTTAGTTCCCCATGCCTTTTAAAACTGCGCTTGTAAATCCATTATTACTTTTATCCTGTTTTTCTACAACAGCCTGCACCTGAAGCAAATAAAATGTTAAAACACAAATATTTCTTACATTAACAACTAAGCAGCAGCATGAAACCAAGAAAACTTTAAAAATAGCAGAGCAATAATAGCCTGCCTGAGTGAATAAGTCTTCTAAATCTACCTAAATGAAGAAAGGAAAGGAAGCCTGCTGCATCTCCCAGAAGACTGCTATTCCAGAGTCTTGGTGCCACCACTGAAAAGGCCTGCCTAACATACTTCCAATGGTAAGGGGTTGGAGAGCAGGTTCTCCAAGGCCAGTCTTAGGTTCCTGGCATCTGTCTGTCTCAGGGGACAATGGAGAAGTATGCCTTTGGGGAGGGGGTGGACTCAGGGGGTAGACAGGCAGAGTCATATCAACAAAGGTGCCCTTGAAATTACCAGGTTCAATGCTATTAAAGCAACTGGAGGAGGAGAGGACAGAACAGATGTGACCCTGTGGGAAACTCAGTAAACCTGCTGTATCTGGAACTCAGTGCACAGCTGAATGGGACACAGCTGTGGGCAGCCTAAGGAAGGATCAGCCACCTTGGGCCTGCGCATAAAAAGCAAGTCTGGAGTGAGAGACTAAGGTTACACCGGCTGTTTCCAGGGAACTTTTCTCGTTGTGAGACTTTTGTGAGTGAGCTGAGAGTTTGTTGGATCCTGAGTGAGAACCCGGAGGCTGAGAGGGGAGGGTGCATGAGAAGGAAAATGAATTGAGATATATATATTAGCAACTTTGTTTTAATGTAACATTTTTATATGTAACTGTTTTTTGTAATATTTTGTTTAAGTTGACTGTTGTTGCTTCAGCTTTTTGTACACCGCTTAGATATTTTGAATATATTAAGTTATATAGAAATAAAATAATCAATAAAATCAATAATCTATTAAAGATTTCAAAAATAAGCACCTGTGCTTTAAATTGAGCCCAGAAACAAACAGGTAACCAATGTAGTCAATATTAGATCGCTGTCATATGGTACAATTGTTGGCTTCCAGAACATTCTAGTAGCCACTGTTGGTAACAACTGTAGACTCTGGACCATATTTGAAGACAGTCCAACACAGAGAACAGTGCAGTAATCCAATATGGATGAATACAACTGATTTGGAACAAAAACTGGAATCAGAGCCCAATGTCATGGGCCCCTTGGCTCGGTCAGGATCCGGCACACACAGCTCCAAGCTCAAGAGGAAGGAGAAGCAGCAGATGTGGGGCTGGAAGGTCCTCCTCTTGTGGTTTCAAATGTCAGAGAGAAGGAAGATGATCTGCTGGTTCTCTCCCATGCTGCTGCTGCAGAACCTTATCCGGGAGAAGGAAGGACTTCGACTAGCCAGAGGGAGAGGCTGAACAGGAAGAAGTGCTGGCAGAGCTGGACAACATAGTAGTGTCACTGAGAGACAGGTGCCACTTATGAAGGCGAATCAGATGTACCCACCCTGACAGAGCACGTATATGTGTGCATAGCAAAACCACAGGCAGAGAGAGTCTTGAGAGTGAGCTTGCACCACTCCCATCTTTAAAAGTTTGGCAGGAGGAGCATATCAACCGCTGGTACAACATCACAGCTTCCTTTAAGGATATGAACCACTTGGCCTGCTCATGTAACTTAGAACCTTGACTCCTGGACCATATGTTTGCTTGTGGACATGTACTGCTATTAGACTGAATGAAGACCTCTTCCTTACTTTCAAATAAGAGTTGCTGTCATTGGGTTTGGGGATGGGGGCCTGACACCTAAAACCTAAAGTTTTTTGTTCCAATAATGTTGACTTTCAAGTCAGCAGCAAGAGACTGTCCTAGAAGACTGAATTGTCCTCTCATGATTTCTTAATGTTTCTCTCCACATGTATCTGCGTGTGTGCGCTCAACTGAAAATGACGGTTCAAATATCTGACCAAAAATGGAAACTTTAGAGGCTGTAAGTCACAGCCTAAAGTGTTTGGAAGAACAGAATTGTTGCTAGTATAGACTGAAATTTGTACTAGTACTCACTGATGGACAAGTGCCTGCTTCTGGTTTCAGGTGGCTGGAAGGCAGTGTTCACATCTCCCATGGATTGAGAAGTTTTGATTCTGACTTGCTTTGGCATTCCAGAATGGGATGATGAACTGGTCTGTTAGGGAGGGAGGGAGGAAAAAAATAAGCAATTTGAGTTTGGAGGGACTTAATATTTTAATTCCAAGGACAAGCAGCCCAGGGAGGAAAAAAGGATCGTTGCAACTAGAAATGCAGTCTGAAATATATTCCCATTTGCTCTGGGGGGTCAGATCATGTAGTCTGGTGGTCTATACAAAACAGTGGGCTCCACAGATGTTTCCTTTGCTTTCCAACTGGGATGATAAAGCCTGCTTTCAATTGTTGGGTTTTTGATTTATCGCAACAAGGCTCTGAGTGGAACAGGAGACCAAACCCACCTTGTGGACTAGGCATCGCTGTTTTGCTTAATGACTGGTAAGGGCTTATAGCAAAAATGAGACTGCAGAACATCACGTTATTTTTACTTACATGGTTTCTGTCCTGAGACAGCAGTAATATTCTAAGGCGTTTCACATTTGCACTTCGGTCTAACAGATCTATTGCCTTATCGAGGTCATCTTGACTTTTCAAAGGAATAGATAACTACAATGCAAGAAAACAGGCACTCAGTTAGTAAAAAAATTACATTTTAAATCCTCTAGGCAACAAAGGGATGAAATAGTGAGACAGCAAGATAGAAATTTAAATGCTCTTAGGTTGAATTATGTATACCTACTTGAGAGTAAGCCCAGTGAACTAACAGACTTACTCTGAATTAAACTTACAAAGGCTCAAGGCTGTAAACAAGTTATAGTACCCCTGAATATCCGGATATATTTCTGGTTGTGTTATTTTTGCGGGCAGGTAATATTCCACCCACACAATCTTCTTGATACAGACTGCAAAAAACTCAAAACCGTCTCAGAAGGGCTGGAGTGGGGGTTAGAGAGAGGAGAGAATAGAACAGACCTTTATTGTCACTACACCACCTGTGTGCAGTGCATTTAAACGAGCCCCCCTCCCCCCCATACACTCAGTCTTAGCACTCTGTGTGCTTGTTGGAAGTCAACTACATCACTAATTTTTTTTTTCATTCAGCAGCCCAACAGCCCACGGGTGTTAACCTGTTGGTGCGGCTGACTATACTTCTGTATCTCCTGCCCGAAGGTAGGAGATTAAAGAGGTGCTGGCCGGGTTGTGAGTCGTCCCTAAGAATTTTCCTCGCTCTCTTGAGGCAGATACAATACAGTGGTACCTCTGGACGTGAATGGGATCCGTTCCGGAGCCCCGTTCGCATCCAGAAGCAAATGCAGCCCGCGCCCGCGCGTCGTGATTCGCCGCTTTTGCGCATGACCTCATTTTGACTGTCTGCGCAAGCGGCGGAACCCGGAAGTAATGTGCTCCGTTACTTCCGGGTCGCCGCAGCGCGCAACCCGAAAATACTTATCCCGAAGCTACTTCAACCCGAGGTATGACTGTACTTAACATCTGTTTAGTGATTTCAAGTGTTTGAAATGCTATGTATTATCGCGTTCTAATCTTTAAAAAACATTCCTGTTAAGGGTAAGTCAGTGGGTTGTATCCAGACTTAGTCATGCTTGGAGTTGGTTCAATGAACTCAATTCTGTAAGCATGACTAAGTTTGGATACAACACAGTATAACTATTTGCCACATTGCAGACTGTGGTGGTACAAATGAACGGGCAAGGTTTCCATCTGCTCTGCCACCTGAAAAGGGAGCCGGTAAAGGGCTCATATCTTCAGCCCACAAACACACTTGCAAACTGCCAATACTCTTTGGTAATATTGTCCCCTCATGGGACTACCTTGATCTGGGCAAGTGTGTTAGTTGTCCATGTGAAAAGCTACTTTTGCCTCTTTTCATGCCCCCACCCTTGCCAAGGTGTATGGATTTTTCAGTGTGGTGGAATTTCTCCTTGGATCTGAACAGCACTGTTTGAGAACAAAATGTGGGCGTATTTTGGTACCTCGTTATTCATGTAATGGAGATCTAGCGGCTGCCCAAAAACCGTTTTCACTTTCTGCTGCACATCTTCATAGTGGACAGGCCGGGCAAAAGCAATAATTCTGAATGAGATAGAAAGATACTGATCATACAAACAGAATGAGCTCTAAACAATCCATGCAACAAAAGCAATTACATAAGCAGCAGTGTTTTCCCTAAACTGTTAACCAACCATGTGCTGAAATTCTTAGGTGCTCATCAGCTTCACACACATGATAATTGTGCATGAGAATTGACAAAATATCAATTTAGAAGATATTCTGGCATATAAACAGTATATAAATTAATATATAGTCCTACAAACATGAAAAAGCAAGCAAACAGAATTAAGAAAAATAAACATATGCTACTCTATACAGCATGTGATACCCTTGCAGTAATGCAAAAATATTATATGGCTGTACAGTATACTAATTGTGAAATTTGACTTTCTAAAGCCTAATAAATAGTGACTACAGTTCAAAAAATCTGTTTTATTGTTCATTTTGGGTTCTTTGATAGTATGTTTATTTGATCATATTTATAATTGTCCAGATTTTTCCAAACCAGTTTACTATTGTTGTGGGACCTCCAGCTCTCCATTTTTGGCGCTGCAGATTTTGGTAAGTTAACTATTATTTTGAGATCTACGCTTTGTACTTGATCTTCCAAGCATTCGAAAAATATTGCTTGAGCTCTCCATAACATGCATGTTTGGAAAGCAAAGTTAACTTAAAAACCTACTATGTTCAACCATCTAAAAATGCTGTCTTCATTATTAAAAAAAAAACCCACACACAACTCAGTAGTCTACAACGTTTTTTATACAGTAATGAGAAACCAATCCAATAATAAACTGAAATTATAATACTTGGACACTGTGCACATAGCTTGGCTCACATCTGCACTGAAACTCCTTATGAAAGGCAAATAGCTCATTAAACACGCATAAGCATTTGAGCTTCCCCACCCCGCCACTGGGTTTTTTCAGAGCAGCAAAGTCATGATGGATTGGGGTAATTTTAGGCAGACCATTCCCGACTTAAATATTTGTGGTCAGAACTGGCAGCTTTGCTGAAATCAAACACATAGAAATGCATTTTGAGAGCAAGTCTTACATAGCTGCATAATTACTGCTTGCATACAATTGAGCTTTTCTTTTCAGTGGGTATGTAAGACAAGCCATACCCTACCGAGTCCCCCATGCCATTTCAAAGACACCTGCTTGACCAGGAAAACATACAAGATGATCGCTAAGGGGGCTGGGGTTTCACTTCCAAGTTAGTTGCTGCACTGTGCTGTGTTGCATTGTGGATCAGGCTGCTCCTGTTGTTGACAAGAATGAACTTCCAGTGCCCCCATGTTACTGGAAATGTAGCATCTCCCGGGTGTGGCTGCTTGTACATATTTGTCATTTTGAATTTCAAAGTGAAGGTTGCATTCAGCTAGGTTTTACTTCAAGATCCACTGAAATTAATTTACCCAAGCTATTCACGCCCAAGCACTTCAGTGGCTATAATCACAGTATCACCAACCCTAGATACAACTCAAACTCTTTTTTTAATCACACAATCTTTGTATTATCTCTTTGAATATTTATGTTTGAATGGAATATATATATATATATATATATATATACACACACACACACACACACACACACACACATTCTCAGAGAAAACCACCACTATCCCACTTAACTTAAAAATTATATTTATGGTATGGAAAGGTTTGGGGGAAGGTTTTTTTTTACTGTGTTATGTTCATTTCATCTGGCCTTTTATTCTGATTCCTAAAAATATTTATGTACCACCATATCTTTTTAAAAAACACAAGCAGTTTACAGTTTATTTATATTTAATGAAAACACATTAACATTTAAAATCAGAGCCCATCGACTATTATGTAAATGTATTTTATTAATTGTCTGCATAAGCCTGGCAAGCATAGAAAAGTCTTCACCAGGTGTTTAAAGGTTGAAACAGAAAGCATCTGCCCCAAAATGTATAATCCCTGCAAAACATGTGACTGTAAACCAACATGGTGCCCCCTCCAGATATGGTTGGACGACATCTCCCGTTATCTGTGACCACTAGCCATGTGGACTGGGGCTGATGAGAATTGGACTAACCCCTGGAGGTCACCATATTTGGGAATAAGCTGTATTGAGCTCAGAGGGTAAGACAAATAAACATGTATTGAACTCACAGGGACTTACTTCTGATCAGAAATGTCTACTGGCATCCTATGTGAAGAATATCAAATGCCCCCAGAAATTTGGAATATTTCTGCACAGGACTCAAACATAAAATGTCTGTGCCTAGGAACTGAAGTTGGCTCTGCACAACCAACATCTTAAAGCTATAATGCTGGTGTTCACAGATCAGAAGGTAAACAGTCTGCATACCAGTTACTCTGTACTCCCCTCGCATAACCCCACAGAAGAACAGGGATCCACATTTGGGCCATATATTCAAGATTGTGGATTGATGCGTGAGCTACCCTGATGTTCTTATGTAAAATGTGGGCAGATCTTTTCCGACCCTTTTCTTGCTTAGTTAGAACTTTAAGACTGGATACCACCCAATGTTTCTTCCTTAGAGAAGGCCTATTGAAATCAATGGACAGCCACTGATTTCAAGGTGTCTTCTCCGAATATCACTTAATTTTAACTATGTATGACAGGGAGGTACAGGGAGCCACATCTGGTGTCGTAATGACAAGGTGAGTTAAGGTGACATTTTAGGGGAGGGTAAGTGACACCTGTTTATTTAATTAGGGTGGTATATAAATTCAATAAATAATAATAATTAAAAGAGCTCAGGCTAATAAGGATACATTAAGGTCACTGCGTGTAGGAGCCAAACTCGGTAACATATTGTAACGCAGGAGAGAAATTCTAGGAGTTGGAAGTCCATAGAAAGGCTACTGTTCAGCACTACCCCAGCTAACGTACCCTACTTATGTATTTTTAATTATTGTTAATAAAAATGGTTACTTAAGCTGATAAAAAATACAAATCAAATACACACAAACAAACAGTACATTCTGTATTATTTTTCATTGCTCTCCTAACAAATTGAGCCAGGTTATCTACTGGGTATCGCAAACATTTGCAATTTCTACTGGATTCCAAATGCAACTTACCTTATAAAGAATGCAACAGGATCTTTCTTGTATTAGTCAGGATGTTGATTCCTCTAATTTATCCCTATCTAATTTATCACCGGTTATCAAGATTCTTTAGCAAACAACTAATCCCTTCATTAAAACCAGATTCAAATTATACTAAGCACACAAAATGTACCCAAAATATAGTTAAGTATGTGAAAAGAAGACAAAAACTTACCGCTTTTCCCCATTATATTCAAACTTTATCCGGATGTCATTCTGCCAAAGAAGAGATTGTTAGTTCACCTGCTATATGTTTGGGCATTTCCTTCCTTCCACAAAACAATAAAATATATTAGTGAGTTAACTACAGAGCAGAAGTTGTGGATTTGTTTGGATTTGCTGTAACTACTCTGTGCAGTTAATTTTAATTTCTTCCCTTTCATGAACCCTGTTTGGTAAGCTATAATATAATTTCCAACACAGGCCTTAAGACTATATGGCAAAACTGAGGTTAAGTCTCGGGGCACTTTGGAATTTTGAAGGGGGAAAAGGCATGTCGCTCCAGATTGTGCGTCAAACTAAATCTGATGCTAAGTGTACCATGCTTTTTTAAAAAATAAAAATATCATCCACATCTTCAGAATATGGATGGTTTTATTGGGGTGAAATCAGAGGCCAATGTTTTTGAAGGAGGAGCACCAGACCTTCTTCTGTGTTGTCCTGTAAGGAAGGAGAAGGGGGTTCTCAATGTGGCTGCTGGCTAGACCCCAGAATGTTCAAACCTTTGGGGCTTTTGGAGAGTGTGCTACTAAGGCTTCCATTCCAAGGAGGACTGGAATAAATGTGGAGGAAATTCATCTAGCCTCCCCCGCATGGTATCATGGAAAGATTGCTACATCTCTGAAAAATTGGAGCTGAAATGCAGCACAACAGTGGAGCGTCTCAGCCATGCAACTAGTCTTGTCACTGTCTTGGCCAGAGGTCACATGCGAGTAAGGATTATGAACCCCACACCTTCCTCATAACCTATAGCCTCACTGAACGAAGTGTCCCAAGGTTCCTTTCAATGTATATCTCATGCATGCCTCCTCATGTTGGGTATGGTAGGAGGTTTGAGCACGGAATGTTCTTGTTTGCTTGTTTTGTTAACATAATTTAAAGGTAAAGGTAAAGGGACCCCTGACCATTAGGTCCAGTCGTGGCCAACTCTAGGGTTGCGGCACTCATCTGGCTTTATTGGCCAAGAGAGCAGGCGTACAGCTTCCGGGTCATGTGGCCAGCATGACTAAGCCGCTTCTAGCGAACCAGAGCAGCGCATGGAAATGCCGTTTACCTTCCCGCCGGAGCGGTACCTATTTATCTACTTGCACTTCGACGTACTTTCGAACTGCTAGGTGGGCAAGAGCTGGGACCGAACAACGGGAGCTCACCCCGTCGCGGGGATTCAAACCTTGACCTTCTGATCGGCAAGTCCTAGGCTCTGTGGTTTAACCCACAGCGCCCTTAACATATTTTACACACACCTAAAAATATAAATGTCTCCTCAATTTCTAATAGTACAGGACGGGGGGAAAGTTTGCTTACCTGAGCCTTTTTGTCCTCTGCTGCACACACACACTGGTTGCTCAGGACAGCTGAGTTGCTGGTACTGTGCTTTTTCTTAAATGGGAAGAAAAAATACAATGTTACATTTGTAAATGAAAAAGGGAAAGCTGGACTTATAATTATGTTCCCCTCTGGTCAGCAAGCAGGAGAGGAGGCAGCAAGCAATAACTGCACCCTGTCCAAAAGATGGAGCTGCAGAAAAAAACTTGACCTCATTTGCAAGGAAGAGACCCATCTAAATTTCAGCAGAATCAATGTTACTAATAATTCAAGCCATCTGGAAAGCTACATAACCCACCATGACAAACAGGAGCGAAACATGAAAAAGACAGAACTCTTTGGACAGAAAGGCATCCAAATTGGTCCCTAGGTGAGGTTGGGACTGCACAACTCTCTCCTATCACGTGTCTTCCCAGTGTGAGTGAGGCTGCCTGTTCTCCAGCCTGCTGACCAGAGAATTTCACGTTCTCTGTCTGGAAGCAAGAAAAGCAGGCAGCAAAAGAATGTCCAAAATAAGGCTTAGCGCTCAAGTTAGGATAAGAGGAATTATAGTTGCTGTAGCACAGGTGGCTCACCTGTGTGCCTCCAGATGCTGCTGAACTTAAATTCCTACCACTCCTTGCCATTAGTCATGATGGCTGGGGCTGATGGGAGTTGTGGTTCAGCAACATCTGGAGGCACACATTAGTCAGCCCTGGTTTACAGTATTAGCTGAAGGACTCTCCATGAAAGAAGGCATCTGCAGTGGCCAAGGAATTAAGTTTGAATAGCTATGTTGAACTTTCACTACGGTCAAAAAATCTCAGAAGGGTTGGCAGATGAGCTTTCCTGCCACTGATTAGATTTTGAGCAAAGGGCTTAGCAATGAAAGAGGAGTTTAACCATGAAGGCTTGGAGCATTTATTATTGCAATAATCAGGAATGTTTCTCTGAAGGCAAAAGCAGAAAGCACTTTCTCTCTCTCTGTGTTAGACTGCTTATTTATAAGATACACTTTAGTGTGAGACTCCCAGGGTGGTATACAATTTAAATAAGAAAAAAAAAACCTTAATAAAAGCACAGGAGCAGTAGCTGGCACTGCCATCTGTGGGAGTAAGAGATAATTCTTTGCTGCCCTGGTCTCCTGCTTGCTGATGAAGGAAAAATTAAAATTACCTGTGCAATAATAAGAAAAGCAGCTGGAAGGCTAAAATCAGAGGCAGGGAAAAGGAAAAGGAAATCCAAAGCAAACATTCTAATTTCGAAATAACAAGACCACCCAACAAACGGCAAACATAAGGCACCACCTTCTGACCTGCCTTGGTTTTTATTAGGATAAAATTGTGAAATCCATTTGGCTCAGCAGGCATTATGTTAATAACAGCCAATTACAAGGCAGGCAAAGCAGCAGCTTTCAGGAACATACTACCTACCTGTCTGTTTGAATGTGGAGAGTCTTTGGTTTTCATGCTTTCAAAACCAGACAATCTGGGGCGCCGGCTCATCTTGAGTGCAACCAAATCCTTCATGATAGATTTCAAGGCCTCCTGTTCATCTGTAACAATAAATGAGGAATTCTTTTGAGCAGACAACTTTTGGATGGAGAGGGATCTTTCTTTCTTTCTTTCTTTCTTTCTTTCTTTCTTTCTTTCTTTCTTTCTTTCTTTCCTTCTGCTCTCAGTCCAATACACATCACACAAAGATGTTTTACATTCCTTGCAAATACAGTGGTACCTCTGGATGCGAACGGGATCCGTTCCGGATCCCTGTTTGCATCCCGAGTAAAACATAACACGCGACTGTGCGCAGGTCGCGTTTCGCCACTTCCACGCATGACGTCATTTTGAGCATCTGTGCGTGTGGCGAAACCCAGAAGTAACGCGCTCAGTTACTTCCAGGTCGCCGTGGAGCGTAACCTGAAAACGCTCAACCTGAAGCATATTTAACCCGAGGTATGACTGTACACTAAACTACATTTGCCTTTAAACATTTGGATCTAAAAAATAGCTAGACTGATTCAATATTACCCAACACTAGTTAGGGTCATTTTCCATTTCTTATGCTTGTGCATCTATCCTAGCCTGTCTCTGCTTCCTCCTCTTCAGTACTGTCAAAATTTGCCTTTTCCTAACTATCTACTGGGGTGGGGAGAGAACCACTTTGTTGTGCTTTCCCTGGAAAACACTACCTAGTCGGCCTTCCTTTGGCACTTTCTTCTTTTGATCAGTTCAACAGGTACGCGCGAAACTAATCTCTTTAACTTTCAACTCAGGTTTCCTCTTGCTTTTCACAACAACACTGAGGTCTTAAAGCTTTTCACCTCTCCATTCTTGCCCCTATCTTCCCTTATTGTACTTCACCCCTCCACTCAGTCACCATATTTTTCGCTCTGTAAGACGCACCAGACCACAAGACGCACCTAGTTTTTGGAGGAGGAAAACAAGAAAAAAAATATTCTGAATTTCAGAAGCCGGAACAGCAAGAGGGATTGCTGCACAGTGAAAGCAGCAATCCCTCTTGCTGTTCTGGCTTCTGGGATAGCTGCACAGCCTGCATTCGCTCCATAAGACGCACACATACTTCCCCTTACTTTTTAGGAGGGAAAAGGTGAGTCTTATAGAGCAAAAAAATACGGTAATCTATTTGTGGCTTTTGCACCTTCTGGCAAGTCTACTTCCAAAGCCTGGAACAGTTCTCCCACTTCTCTACACATCAAGCTAAGGTCTTTTCTTTGAAAAGCCTTTCCAATACCATCATATTACCTCCTTTTCAAAACCTTTTAATGTAATATTATGACTCGCTGTCAGAACATTTTATCAAACACTGCCTTCCACTGACTTTTTAGAGGCATTAAATGCTAAAGAATGGTAACAAGGTCACATCTTAGTTCCATGCAATCTGCAGTAAACAGTTGGCCATGTATATTAAATACTAGTCTGAGCATCTTCTCTTCTTGATAAGAGAACATGGCTGCATTTTGCTTTTAAGCTAGACAGTCTTTGCTTTGCATTGTCAGGACACCTGACATATAAATGGAGAGTCCTTAATGGTTCAATGAAAATGGATCCTTTTTACTCGATGTGGTATAGATTTCTCTCCTATGCTAACTCAACTGAACAGCCCACTAAACTCCCTGCTCTACAGACAAGTATGTGGAGAGGTTTTACTGAGAACTAAATTGGCCCATCTTTTTCTTCTCATATGCAATAACTGAATGCGGCAATGCATTTTCTGTAGTTTACTGGGATTGAATTGGCTATTTTCTGTAGCTTATTGGGGTTTTTACCCTGCCTCTGCCTCTGTATTTTATTTTTCTACTTTTACATGTCTTTTTATTTGCCACATCCATCATTTTTATTGTACAGTCATACTTTGGTCCTCGAACAGAATCCATTCCGGAAGTCTACTCGACTTCCGAAAATGGACAAAAACCAAGGCGTAGCTTCCGATTGGCTGCAGAAGCTTCCTGCACTCAACCGGAAGCAGTGAAAGCTGCATCGGACATTCAGCTTCCAAAAAACATTTGCAAACCAGAATACTCACTTCTCGGTTTGCGGAGTTCGGGAGCCAAAACATTTGAGTTGCAAGGCAATCCAGAACCAAGGTACAACTGTATTCTGTATGTTTATTCCACCAGAGATCTACAGCCACTGTGTCAATATCTTGTTTCACTAATTACATGAAACCCTTCAAAATACTTATTTAATGGCCTGCTCATCCATTATCAAAGAATATACAGAGGCACTACAGTCATATAGTTAATTACATAGTCTGTGTCTCTTATGCATTCAATGATCCCTATTAACAATAGTGATGATACAAGTCCCACCAAACTCAATGCAACTTATATCTGAATAATCACATATAGGATTGTGCTGTTAGACTGCTTGATTGTCTGCCAGCAGGTGTTAGAATAATGGTTATATAAGCAATCATATTAGCAGCCCAGTGTCAAAATAATTGTTTTGCAAATCCAGCTGTTCAAGTAAACATCTCACAACTGCAGTATGGAATATAAATTAAGGGGTTTTGGTTTTTTGTTTTTGCCAAAAAGTAATTGGGAAGTTAGAAATTTTATTGGGTGGTGTGTTACAGCATGGTTACAGTGAAGCTGTGCTGGCAATTACATAAATAATGCCACAAAAACAAGGCACGTTCCCAGATCCCATTTTCTTGTTCGGATTGGATTCCTCTTCACTGTCCAGTAAAGACATTAAGATCAAGAAGAGTAACCTGGTTAGTTATTGGTTTGTGGTGGGCTTTTTCAATGCTGGCACTGATGTTGTGAAATATATGCCCTGATTAAAAATGAGAGGTCCCATTGTATTGAAAAAACACTTTTTACCCAGGCATTCCCTTGATCTCTCAACCAGTCCTATTTAAATTGCTATGCTGTTTTAATGTGATGGTTTTACTGCATATTTTAAGGAACTGTTTCACTGTGTATTTTAACAATGTTGCACAATTGGTTTTTACATTTGTAAGCTGCTTATAGGCCTTATAACTATGTAAATAAATAAAGGGTACACTAGGCCAATAAGATCACACAGTGAACTTTAGGGTCAAGTGGGGATGTGAACCTGAGTATGCCTAGCCCTAGTCCAACATGCTAAATACTACATCAAAGTGGTTCCTACAGTTCAGGGCAAAAGGCAGGGTTATTGTAAGAGGTCTTGCAAAAGTATATCATCAGAATATGTGATGATATACCACCGAAGATGCACTATTCCAGGTGCTACATAAATCAGAAGTGGGGAAGTGAAGTAATATATTAGAGACATGCCAAAGGAGTGGCAACACTTAATGCAATCTCAATTATATCAAGTAGGCCCAAGGTTTTCACTGCTGCAGAGATGCAGATCTGTGGTCACAAACCATGAGTATTAACTCAAAAATGTACTCATGACCATCCTCCTCCACGGAAAACAAATTACCCTGCCCCAGCACGTGTTGAAAAAGGACCAGCTCTTTTTATACTCCTATAGGGTTGTCAATTGCTCAATGGCTGCAATTCTAGACCCACTTGTTATAAAGGGAGGGCTCAAACTGAATTCCAGTTAAAAAGCAAATTGCTTAATCTGCAATTAGTTACGGATCTAGTATCAAATTTCATGTTATCCCATTCCTGCCACCACTCATGTGTAGCTTTGATTTTTCTGTTACCAACTAGACTGGGGAGCTGTCCAACAGCCCAGAGAGCTTAATGTTTTTAGGAATGTGCTCTTCAATTTCTTCTTCATTCCTTGCTGTCAGCTTGTATTTCTTTTAGCTAAGTTTGTGTTCCTTCTTGTTCTCATTTGAACAAGACTGATATTTTCTGAAGGAATCCTTATTACCTCTAATGGCTCCCTTGATTTATCTCTCAGGTGGAAGATGAAGATGCCTAACCAGCTACCTTCATGCCTTCCAGGTCTCTCTAGTCCTTCAGGAGATGATGTGTCGGTAGAGCACACCAGAAAGCATGGGAGATGGACTCCCAGTCTCCTGGGAAGATTATTTACCACAGGGTTTTGGGGTGTTTACCGTTGTGTTTGTGTCTTCAAGGCAAACTAAAGCATCTGCATTTGAAGTTGTTCTCCATGTCTACTCTTGCTCAGATGACCTCAATGAATTGGAACCTGTAATGTACTTTCAGCCAGATTAGCTTTAGATCACAGACAGAGAACAAATTAGATTTCTGAGCTTCTATACTGCAAAAAAATCCATTATCTATGAAGTAAAATGCATTTCATCATACACGGTTTTGTCAGTAAAGCAATTTTCTACTATACAAAGGACCTGAATGTTCCCATCAATATACTATTAGAAACTGACATGACCAAACTACAGGATTTTGTATTTTTAAAGTGAATTTCTTTGCTATTTTCAGCATCTGGGCATGCGAAGAAGCGATTTCCGGCGCCGCGGACATGCACAGATGCATGGGGATTCGCCGAGCGGGCGGCTTGGTTCGGGGGCAGCTCATGGGCTGGTTAAGCGACCCTCATGGGCTGCTTCCGGCCCACGGGCCTTAGGTTGCCGACCTCTGCTCTATACTGTATATTAATCTTATGCTCCTCTATCACCCGCCTCCTACATGGCCAACATAAACTTTGCACTCCAATGCAAAAAATCATTTTTTACAAAAAAGCTAAGTATTGCAAGAAACCTAGAACACAAGGTAATATGGCTGAACTGACTTTCTGGGGTGGGGGAAGGAACATTTAAAACAGCATCTTGTTAAGACAATGATGGACACAAATGCTTCTTCGTGCTTTCCTTATAATTGCTGGTCTACAATATTAACTTTCTGACCCATGCAAAGCTATACTTGTCCACTCCTCTGTTTCATGTACAGCTATAATTAAGGCCTGCATAGAAGTCAAAGTATACCTTCCAAGGAAGTTTTGTTTGCTTTCTCTAGTAAGTCATTAGGGAAATATTACATGTAACCTGACAAATGTCATGGATTCATTTTCATGTTTGTGACAATGAACAGATAATGCAGAAATGACTATAAATGAAGGTTTGGCAGTTGTTGAACAGTGTAGAGAGGCAGAATTTTGCAAGGTCTCCAGTAGGTCTGGGAGAAACAGTTAAGCTTTGTGCTGGAATGATGTTGTTCAGGAAATGCTTTTCATGTTTTAAAATCCACACTCCACTTTATATCATTGATAAAAAGGAACTGGTACATACAAGGAAAGCTACTGTGTTGTGTCAAATGTTTATTTTGGTTAACATTTAGAACTCAACGTTTCTTCTTCAACAAGGATGCAAACTAACAAAACTATAAACTAACAAGAGTAGAAACACTTCCAGAACTTTTGTAAATACCGGAAGCCTGCAGACCAATATGCTTGTGCAAGAAAGGAAAACCGAGCAATATTCATTTATTTGTCTTACAAGAATTCTGACACAGAAAAGTCAAGCTTTAAGGCACCTGGGAACCTCCTACAAAATAGACAGATGTAGTCTGAAATGAATAAAATCCACAGATACATTAACTCTATGCTCCAATTCATGCTTATAGAGATGCAAGTTCCCAGTTTTCAATTCCATGATATAGCAAAGTAGGGACAAGCTTTTATGTTGTTATTTGAAGTGTAAATGCTTATGGGATGGGATCTTTATCTTGTGAACTGCCCTAATTATCTTGTGAACCACTCTGAAATCTTCAGATGAAGGGCAGTATATAAATTTAATAAATCATCTTCATCATCACAAATCCTATTTAAGTGAGAAGCTAAATGACATAAACCAAATAGAGCTAGCACTACTCAACTATGTCAAACAACTGTCACATCTTTATGTGAAAGTGAATCACATTCATGACAACAAGCACTATTTCTTTAAAATCATACTGTGCTATTTGTAAACAAGCTGTTGCTCTATAATAGACTAATCTTTATACAGTGGTACCTCCGGTTACAAACTTAATTCGTTCCGGAGGTCCATTCTTATCCTGAAACCATTCTTAACATGAGGCCCGGGCCTCTGGCGTGCAACTTCCACTCGCATCCTGGGGCAAAATTTGCTTCCAGGAGCACCTACTTCTGGGTTAGCGGAGCTCGTTACCTGAACCGTTCACAAGGAGGATGGTTCGTAACAAGAGGTATTACTGTAGACTGTAAGTTAAAAAGATTGGAAAAGTAGATGAGTAACTGCACAAACCTTAGAATATCTACTATCTCAAGGAACTTATTTTGCAGTCAGTGTGCTTATGATTGTGACCTGAATCTCAACACTGTAGTGGAACGTTAAATTTCTTTCTTGCAGAAAAAGGAATGCATTTGAGGTGCTGCTGACCCCTTTTATGTAATAAAGAATGACATTCTCAAACCCATGTTTCCAAACTTGGCTTTATCCATGGAAATAAATGCTTCTAACCTTGCAATGTATACTATGTTTTTAAACATTTAAGCCATTACATAAAGTGCACTCAGTTCCAATTTACTGGCAGAAATAGACTGTTAAAAATGTTATACTGAAGGAGGGTGAGACATTAGAGGAAAACTGAGAAATCTACTGGAATCTACCTTTGGATCTTGGAATAATTATAAATCTAAATCAATTATAGGATTAACTGTAAAGCTAATAAAGGTAATTAAAAATCCTGTTTGCTAATTTTTGTGAATATAGCTTAATATCATTTATCTTAATGTTAATGGATTCAACAACTCAGTCTAAAATGGAAGATAGCCAGATCTACTATATATTTTGGAAAGTTGTTTATCTATTATGCTTTTGGACCGTGTAAGATATCCTTAAGATGGTTTCTGAGATCAAGAAGCAGGTTTTCATCTATGTTTGGCACCATTCTGAATCAAAATGGTGGACTGAAACTTTCAAACTGCACTGCTTGTAAACTCCACTGATGTTTTGTTTTCTTATAATTTCAAAGCAACACCAAGTATGAGGCTGCAAGTAGTTTATAAAGAAATGATATCATGGACATCCCTGAAAATGACTAAAATGTTGAAAGAGGAAACTCAGCTGTTGAAATAAAAAACTGATGCCTGTCATAGCTAGACAAGTAACTTTGTATTTAGGGTTGTTAACAGGCAAGAAAATACAATTTAGCGCTTGACTCACTTTACTTCCTGTAATTTAACTATGTTTGTAGGTATTTTTTTCAAGATCTAAAAGTTATTTCTAAATTTCAGCACTGGCAATGCAGTTTGTCTACTTAAGGCTGTAGAAATAAGTTCTGCATACTGAGCGTATTTTCTACATTTCTCTCTAGGCCAATGTTGAATACTTTGGCTGAGAGGTTTCCATCTATTTTATCATGATTTTCTTCACAAATAGTTAAATAAAAAAATTATATATTGGAATTAGGTTGTAGTCTTTTGAACATTAGTCACCTTTGGGGAAAATTAGTTTGGCCCTCCTGCTTTCTTCAGAGAAGGTAAGCAAAATGGTTGCCATGGAAATATCTTTCTATTTCAGCAACTTTATTATTGGAACACTGATGTGTTTTACTTGCATGAATGAGTACTCCAACCATGTGTTGTATTATTTAAGCTTTTTTTATTACTCTTTTTTGCTATGTCTATAGCATTGTCAATGACCAAATAACATTCTTGGGTACTCTGTTCATGGAAGGTGCCTCCCACCAATTTGAGGTGATCCCCTTTCCTTCTTCAACCCTATGCAACAGCCCACCAAATTCAGGAGGATACCACAGCTCTCAGGAAAGGTTTTGTTAAATTGTTTTTATTAAAGATTTTCTTTATAAGGGGCTAATAGGGCTGTTGGAGAGGAGAATGGCCTAAAAAGTCACTTTCCACCATCTTCTTCCAAGCCATTTCCCCCCCTAAATGGGGTCACTGAACTCTCAATCATATCAATCATTTGGGGTTGAGAAAAGCTAAACTGGGTTTTATTTACTTTTAACTGGAATTCATAATGAAGCCAGATTTTTTGGCATCTAGGCTTCTTCATAAAGAACTCAGAATGATTATTTGTTTCCTCGTTCAACAGCATGCATGAGAAATGATCCAATACAACATTCAATTATAATATACAGATGCCACTTTCTTATTAATAGATATGGTTGTATCCAATGAAGTTATCTCATTAGTGCAAGGACTTACTCTCCTTGCATCCCCTCCAAATCTGCTCTAGAGGGGAAACCCGCCCCCACAGTGCATGGGTAGAAAAGTCCTGTTGCAAAGGTGGGAATCTTTGTACTAACTGAGCAGCTTTGTTGTATACAGCCCACAGTGCAAAAATCCAAAATCTGTCAACATAAAAAATGCATATGGCCTGTCAGAGTTGATTACCCCTTCCATAAACCCAGAAGGTTTTATGTTGGGGTTGGTTTTTTTTAATAAAAAAAACTGAGTAAAAGTCTCTCTCTGTTCAAAGGGGGAGCATGAATGGGAGAAAACTGCAGTATTCCAATTATAGAACACAGCCTAACTTCTAACAGTTTCCAACTCCATATTTTGATTCCAATACTTGAGAATAAACTCAATGGTGTCCATTTCTAAGTAAATATACATAGATTCAACTTGTAATATACATCAAGCATGAAGTTACCAGATCACTGTGGCTAGGCCATGGGTAGGCAAACTAAGGCCCGGGGCCTAGATCTGGCCCAATTGCTTTCTAAATCCGGCCCGCAGACGGTCCAGGAACCAGCGTGTTTTTACATGAGTAGAATGTGCCCTTTTATTTAAAATGCATCTCTGGGTTGTTCGTGGGGCCTGCCTGGTGTTTTTATATGAGTAGAATGTGTGCTTTTATTTAAAATGCACCTCTGGGTTATTTGTGGGGCATAGGAATTCGTTCATCCCCCCCCCCAAATATAGTCCGGCCCCCCACAAGGTCTGAGGGACAGTGGACTGGCCCCCTGCTGAAAAGGTTTGCTGACCCCTGGGCTAGGCTATCCCTGTCCAGGAACAGGCACAACAGGTGAACCAACTGAAGCCCTTTATCTTCCCATTTGTTGTTTTTTAACACACATACACACTTCAGCTTGAAATTTGATCTGGTTTTCTACTTCTCTACTGTTTTCCCCCCTTGCTATAATTTTGTATGCTGTTACATTAGTTTGGAGTTTTGTAAGCTGCCCTGCACTTTTTTTTGAAGGGCAGGATATAAATTTACCGACTAACTGAAGTTCTGTTGCACTCTATGGGAGGTAGAATGAACCTTTGGTCTCAATTTAGCAAGGCCCTCCCTTGCATCCTTATTTATTTATTGTTTTATTTAAGATGATTAACAGAAAGACTAAGTAGCACCTACAAGACCACACAGTTTATGAACTGAACAAAAAGCCCACATCTATGCCCAATTGTTTCCCAAATAAGCACAATAGTTTGCCTCTTAAATTAAAATATTGCAAAACCACCTAACAGCTATGAAAATGTAACTACATCCATAACCTAGATTAGGTTTTTGTCTCCAACTATGCAGACACAAAATTTTGCATTAGTTGAATGTTTTCGAGGAAAGCCCACCATGCAAGCTCCAAATGATCAAGGCACCAATATAACCAGGTGTCATCACAGGAGCTCTGAATGATCTTAATTCAGGTTTTCCATATTGAAGGCATATTCACTGTAGATTTTAAAATCCCTTCAGTTGACAAAAGTACTTGATTACAGATTTACTCACACACTAAAAAGCATGGTAAGTCCTCTTCATACTGTATTTTAGGTGAGCTTCCACTTTTCTACACACTTCTTATCAGTGAGTAGATCTATTTCTATGCCCAGCTAATAGGCACAGGACCAACACTACATGATTTATTATCTTCAATGTATTTTTCAAGTAGTGGTGGTGTCATCTATAACCTGTGGCTGAATCTGAACAAACACCTTGTATTATACTTGATGAAGTAATTTTAGGGCAATGCCAACTTTGTTGGAAAATGCATGCTTCCTCATATCACAAAGAACTGATTTTCTGAAGGTTCCCTAGATTTTAAAACAGAGAGCATGTGTCACTTTCCCATAGCACATAACTCCCACCAGTTCATTCCTCTTTGGGTTCAGAGTGCATCCCACTTTTGGGTCACTGTAGCATTAGCCAACAGATTCAGTTTGCATATTTTAATATTTTCAGGACAGGTAGTATGCAAAACAGCCAAAGCTCAGAATTCAGCTAATTCACACGAACCACAACAAATTACATTATGCCAACCTCTGAGGAGTATCTCACTTAAAAGTATAACTTTCAGACTATTCATCTACAAAGGAACAAAAATAAATAACTTTTGTGCTATCACCTCCTTTAATCATATACAACTTCACCTAAAATGTGAACAAAGTGGACTAGAGCCTTTGGAGTACTTGTTCAAACACAATCTCCTCTCTCTCATTCACACAAACACATTTAGTGTGTTTCAAACTGTAGCATAGGGAGGTTAATACATACATGATTTTTGCAAGACCAAAATTCAAATTTTGTCCATTCTGCAAGCCACCCCAAACTGACTGAAAGTGTTATATGCCTTAGGCAACTCCTTTAACAAAATGAACAGCACATCTGCAACCTCTTCAGAACTCAAGACCTACTGAGCTACCAACATTTAAAAAGTACTGTCTAGATTTTTCTCAAATTTATTGTTTCATCTCCTTGAGGTTCCTTCTCCTTACAATCAAGTGGTGTGTAGATTTTACGAAACAAATAAAGTGAAATAATGAATAAATAAATAAAACAGCAAAAACATAACAAGACATACTAAGCTACCCGATCCTTGCCAGGACAAACAGAGAAAAGAGAACACTATTATACTTTTGCCCTGTGATTGTCTCCTCAAAGCATTTCAACAAAGGGTGCTTGCAAACCAAAAGTTTAGCTAGTTCAAGGATGGAGATCACCTGTTGCCCTCCAACATCGGGAGAGCCACAGGTCCCGTCCCCCCACTGCTGTTCTGGCGACAGTTTAACCCCGTATCATGTGGCCATTAACACAACCAGACCTCGCCAAATAGCAGCGCTAAATATAAGGTCAGTGCCTCTGGCTGTAAGGTTGGTGGTTCGAGCCCACTCAGGGACGGCTGCGGGCAGGATGCCTGCTTTGCAAGGGGGTTGGACTAGATGACCCTTGGGATCACTTCCCACTCTACGATTCCCCTCGTCCCACCAGGGAAAACCAAACAAACTGTGCCCGTCCTTCTTGCTACTCTGGAGATGATGCTACTCATCTAGAGATGATGGATGGCGGCTAACAGATTGAGGTTGAATCCTGACAAGACAGAAGTACTGTTTTGGGGGGACAGGAGACGGGCGGGTGTAGAGGACTCCATGGTCCTGAATGGGGTAACTGTGCCCCTGAAGGACCAGGTGCGCAGCCTGGAAGTCATTCTAGACTCACAGCTGTCCATGGAGGCGCAGGTCAATTCTGTGTCCAGGACAGCTGTTTATCAGCTCCATCTGGTACGCAGGCTGAGACCCTACCTGCCCGCAGACTGTCTCGCCAGAGTGGTGCATGCTCTAGTTATCTCTCGCTTGGACTACTGCAATGCGCTCTATGTGGGGCTACCTTTGAAGGTGACCCAGAAACTATAACTAATCCAGAATGCGGCAGCTAAACTGGTGACTGGGAGCGGCCGCCGAGACCATATAACACCGGTCTTGAAAGACCTACACTGGCTCCCAGTATGTTTCCGAGAACAATTCAAAGTGTTGGTGCTGACCTGTAAGCCCTAAACGGTCTCGGTCCAGTATACCTGAAGGAGCATCTCCACCTCCATCGTCCTGCCCGGACACTGAGGTCCAGCACCGAGGGCCTTCTGGCGGTTCCCTCACTGTGAGAAGCCAAGTTACAGGGAACCAGGCAGAGGGCCTTCTCGGTAGTGGCACCCGCTCTGTGGAACGCCCTCCCACCAGGTGTCAAAGAGAAAAATAATTACCAAACTTTTAGAAGACATCTGAAGGCAGCCCTGTTTAGGGAAGCTTTTAATGTTTAATGGGTTATTGTATTTTAGTGTTTTGTTGGAAGCCGCCCAGAGTGGCTGGGGAAACCCAGCCAGATGGGCGGGGTATAAATATTATTATTATTATTATTATTACTCGAGTTTGACCGACTTCCTCCCACGGTATTACCTCCCCCCGAGCTGTCCTCAATAGGAAAGCGCGCGCACCCTCAGCAAAGCATATTTAACCCCTCACATCCCCCCCATCCCTATTAAAGGCAGCCCCCTCCATCAGGGCTTCCTTGACGACTCCCCCCCCAACGCCGCCCTGACGTCAATACGTCGTCGGCCTGACGCCCGCAGCTCCCCTCACAACGGCCACCGGCCGAGTTCCCTCACCCATCTTGGCGGCCGGTTGGGGAGGGGGCGGGGGAAGCGCCTCTGGGGATGTGGGCGCCGTCAGCCGGTCGCCCCCCGCCGCCCGCTCTTCTTTCGCTCCGTCTTTCCCCTCCGCGCCGCTTCCTTCCTTTTCCTCCCCTCACAGCAGCCGCCTCCGCCTCCGCCTCCGCCGCCTCATTCCAAGGCTTGGGCCTCAGGTGCCCACTTCGGCCAAGTCCTTCCGAAGGCCGCGGGCGGACGGGCAGGCAAGGCAGCGGCTCCTCCTCCTCCCGCGCCCGCCTTCCGTCGGTCTGTTCGACTTCTTCCTTCGGCGACGCGAAGACTCCCCTCTCGGCGCGGAGGTTCTGAGGCAAAGCCTCGTAACCGCTCGCGCATGCGCGCTGCCTTGGCTTGAAACACACGCGCGCGCACTCACAAAACCGCCCACTCCCGAAACGGTTTTTCTTCCCCCGTCCCTCAGAGAAGGCAGGAAGCGCGCGTGCGCATTGGCGGAGTAAGGCGGAGCCTCTGCCGCAACTGTCAATTGTAACGAGAGAAGCGGGCAATAGGAGGAAGATCTCGGCCAATCAGGCTATTTCCTTTGCGCCCCACCCACCTCCTCTTTCACCCTCCCAAACGCACGTGGGCAGCCTGGTCCCAAGTCTCGAAAGGGGCATTTATCCTCGTGAACTCCTACAAGATCAGCATAGCCAGGATTTTTGTTGGGGGTGGGGAGGGCAGGACTTGGTTGGAGGGGACAGGGCTTTTGTTGGGGGGAGGGCAGAACCGATGTGATTGGTCAATTTCTATTGTTTTACTTGATCTAGGGGGGCCCGCTAAGCCAGTGAAGATCAGTACATATTTGAAGGAGCAGCTCCCTTCACCACCAATAAAATTCATATTGAGGCCTCCACACCCCATACAAATGCAATCAGTTTGCTGTTTGGTTTGTGAGTTTTTTGGGTTGCCTTGGGCAAGACCCAGCGACGACTAATAATAATAATAATTAATCTATTTGGTAGAACTAGTTACCTTGCAA
Source organism: Podarcis pityusensis (assembly GCF_964106645.2). Classification (NCBI taxonomy): domain Eukaryota; kingdom Metazoa; phylum Chordata; class Lepidosauria; order Squamata; family Lacertidae; genus Podarcis; species Podarcis pityusensis. The sequence goes on along the minus strand of NC_138038.1, from coordinate 11,525,913 downwards.
TCCTAACCGCACCAATTCAGCGTCAGCCCTATTGAATTCAGTAAGTCTTATTCCTAAATAGGTAAACTCCTATTATACATTTCTTCAAAAGCATTTAGCTTTTATAAGACTCTTGTAGAACAGGTTGTTATTTTAAGATGCATCAGTTAACTGATTTATGGAATGTTTTCATGTTACCAACTTTGCCATCTTTTCAGTGACAGCAAAGCCTTTATTCTCCAGATCATTTGCTCATCCTCATGCTGGAAGCTGGTGGATATTTCATGTGTGTCTTTTTTATTATTATTACCATTTTTTACCTCTGTTTTTGTATTGTTTTAATGAACTTCCCATTGCATATTGTGTCTTTGCCTTTTAAGGTACTGTAAATTGCTGTAGGACTTCTTTTGGGTGTGCAAGAGATGTAATACTGTATACTACCTGAATGATAATAAACTTACTAGTACCTTTCTGGTGTGTTTTAAAAAGTTTTTAACAATGCAAAAGATCCTGCTCCTTTCTACATCAGCATTTCAAGTTGACGGAAAGTTCAGAATGGCTTCTACTGGGGGTCACACCATAAACAACCTTTATAAGCCTCTTTCTTGTTTAGCAATGTGTCGTTGCAAGACAGGAACAGAAAATGCAATTCCTGCACATTAGCATTCATTTGTAAGGCTAGATTTTCTTCCCCCAAAATAAAAGCTTCTGGCCACTTTCATTTATAGACTTGTATGATGGATTATTTTATAAGTGGCACTCTTTCATACTTCTGGAACCATGGAAAAATACATTTTTAAGACTGTTCTCTTGTTAAGTGAATGTTTAACAAGATAAAAAGAACTGTCTGGGTCTTATTCATGCCTTCCCCCTTACATCACCATGCATTTTAGAAATGTTCCATTTTATTAAAACGTAAGAAAGGCAGAATACACACAAAAACTAGGAATGGAACAAACAAAAGTATACAGAGAAAGGAAGATCAGTATCTTTAAAATTCCAGCATTCTACTTCAAACCTTTTAAAAAACTGTCTTACATTTTTACAGTGTTTAATATAATTCCAGAAAGCAGGTGTTCACAGATCAAGATAAGTCCATCTCATTATAATTTCTCCATAAAAATCAACTGGGAATATTGCAACAAGTTAACTATTGTCCGCCACATAAGGTAAGATTAAGTCTAGTTCAGTAACAACTTTCCCCAATAACACTGGGTAAGAATATATATATATGTAACACTCTAAGAGTGGGGTGGGAGAAAGAAAAAGATTAACACAAGTAGAGTCAGTGCTATTGCTTATTTGAAAAGAACAAAAGAAAGCAAAAATGAGTCTGGAACTTTATACAGTCATGCTACAAAGTTGACATCTTTCGGAAATCACACTGGGGAGTACAGTACATAAGCTAACATCTTACCGTTTAGTATTGATTAGTAAAAAAAATCAGCTCATATTCATATTCTGTACACTAAAAACATCTTTGTTCCTTTCAAAAAACAGATACCACGAGTTCATACTCCATCACATAACCAATAACCCAGCCCCTCCCAGCACCACTCTGCTAGTGAATTACAGACCTGTTTTTTTACTGAGCACATCCTTAAGTCTCCCATGTGCCCATGTTTGAAGTGCCTTAGGACCAGTGCTACGCAGCCCATGGTCAAGTGCCTTTAACCAGTACTGTCCAACTCCTATTAACAGATTAAAATTAACATTTGGATTTAATCTAGTCCCTTGATTTCCACGGGACTAAAAAAACCACCACCACAAGAATCTACTTTCTATGTACTAGCTAGTTAAGTTGGCTGAGGGAGGGAAGAGGAGAAAAGATGAGAAAGTCAGGCATTTAATTCTCTCTCATACTTCATGTTCGTCTTCGGGCAATAACAACCAGTACTGTTGAAACAAAGACATTTACACACCAGTTACCACATTTCCCCACTAATGTACTCAAGTACTATAAAACAAATAACCAATAGGTTTGTCACATTTCATTATGTACATCACTGGTGGTTAACATCTGAAAGTCTTCTCAACACACTTCCCCTCCTCCAGTGCCTCATGTAACTGTGGAAAAATGGTTTGATACACCATTTGGGGGCTCCCCTCTGAATTCTGCAGGAGCCAGCTTGGCCAGCCTACAAGAGCTTCTGAGAAGGGGGTGGAAACCATCACAAATACATTCTTTTTTAATGTGTCAGAGAAGACCTACCATAAGCCTCAGTGTGCCTTGATATGGGAATAAGAGGCAACATCCCACCATAGCTATGTAAGAGAAGCTTGTGTATTTCATAATGAATTACACATGTCTGGTCATAGTAATGTTCCAAGAAAAACAATGCCATCCCATATTAACATCATATACAAGTTAAAGCTTCACTCCAGAAAGTTTCTGCAAGAGCCAGCTATATCCTGTCACTGCTCCTGAAACATCACGTTTTCCACATTACCTTAAGAAGGATTTTTGCATTTTTCTGGATAGTGCTAGGATAAAAGCTGCTCTTAGAAGGTGGGAAGCAACCGTACTCTTAGGAAAATGCTTGTTGCCTCTTGGAGTCGAGTAAGATCACCTGTGGCTGAAGTCCTTACATTTTTGTGAGGGGCAGGCAACAACCACAGTGCAAAGCTAGGAACTGTACTTATCCAACTAGATGCTATGTTGGCAACAACACTGTATACAGTTTTATTTTAGAGGCCTTTGTCATACAGAGGAGAGAGAGAGAGAAACAAATCTAATAACCAGCAGTTCACAAAGTTAAAGCTTCGCTTCAGGAAGTTTCTGCAAGAGCCAGCTAGGCTTTGCGACTGCTCCTGCTCCCTTATAGTTGAAGAACATTTTTAATAGTAATGGACTTTTAGTTGCAGAGAACTTACAAGATTCAGCACTAGTATCAAGAGAAATTTGACTTGCCATGGGCGGGGGAAGGGGTAGAGAAGATATGTGTGAAAAATTACTTAACAGAAAGTTAATTTCACATCCCATTACTATAACTCTGAACAGTTTTTAGGCATCTGCAGCAGCAACATATTATTTCTGCTAGGGTGTCATTCTGCCAGTTGGTGTCATTACTCATTCAATACAAATACTCAACACAAATGGCTGACATATATACATAACTTTAATTGAAAGTAATAATAAATTCCCAGAGGGTCTGAAAGGCTCAGCATATCCCTGCATTTAAGTCACAGGGTGGGAGTGGGGGTGGGGAAAGAGGGAGACGACAGCAACATTTACCCATCAATGCCAGTTCTGAGTTTTCCTAGAATAGCCAGTGGCACTTTCTAGATGGAGTTTTGTTCTTAAAAATTTATAGGAGAGCAAAGACCACCATCCAGTTCCATTTTTTTCCTCAGTTTTTACACTCTCAAGATTTCCAGGCAGTTGTTGTAACAGATTGCTATCCAGTCCGGCTGAGTTGATGCCCACTGTACATTGTTGATTTCGCCTTCTGCTGTGTAGGCCAAGATTGGATCCTCAATGGCACGAGGCATTTGCTGGATATCCCAGATAAGTGCTTGATGGTCATCCGCTGACAAAGATGAAATGTAGAATCAGAGGTAAAAGAAACCACCTTTCGCACAATTATTCAGTGGTCCATGTACTCAGGAATGAAATGGACACAAAACCACATAAACAAAAGTTTAAGCAGTATAATTTGACTTTTATCTATGATTGGGTTTTGATTCCTGACACGTTTTACATATATCATAGTTTCTCAAATGCAGATCATCTGTTATCTAATAATATTTGTTAATTCTTGCAATGGACAGTAAGACTGAACTGCTAAGGGAAAGTAATCAAAAAGGGTTTTTTTTAAACCCAAAAATTCTTACACCTTTCCTTATGGAAATGTTTCAAAACCTAGAAATTTGCTAATCTTTTTGCTGCATAAGGATTTATGTTCATTAGTAGATCAAATTCAGAGCAAGAAGTCTCATATCCACCACTCCTTCCACATTTGTAAACATATGCAACGTATGGCTGGTACCCAATATGGTTTTGGTTTTTTTAATTAAATGAAAGCAAGTGAATTAACTTGCTTCATAATCTTTCGTTTCTACCACTTACATTTTAGGGTTGCTTTAAAGCTCCCATAACTTGAGGTAAGCCTGAGTATAATGGACTATTATTCATAAAAAGTAGCTGTAAGTATGCTAGCTTACTAAGTATACAAAGTTTTCACGAAAATTATTCATAAAAAGTAGCTGTAAGTATACTAGCTTACTAAGTATACAAAGTATACTAACAAGATACTCTGAATTAGAGAAGAGCACAAACGGCAACCATTATGGGTGAACAGAGAAATAATAATAGTTAAACCAGCTATAGCAAACAAAGCGGATTACTATTTTAAGTTCATACACATACTTTAAAGGGAACTTGAAACACCCATATGAAAAGAAGAGGTTACAAGAATCATTCATCCTTACCAGCTGTGCAGATATGACAAGAAGAGTGTGGTGCCCAAGCAATGCCATTGACACATGCTCTGTGGTTGTTCAGTCTGGCAACAGGTGTACAAGGAACTCTGACATCTAAAATCACCACCTTAGTGGAGAAAACAAATACAAAGAATAGTGAAGTTTTATACTACCTCTGATGAAGCCACAAAGACGTTTTATGAATGGTATTTCATTACCTACTATACTATCTTCAGAGCACAATACATATATGCTGTACCCCTATCTCCTCAAGTAAGTACAGTGGTGCCTCGCAAGACCAAATTAATTCGTGCCGCGAGTTTTTTCGTCTTGCGGTTTTTTCGTCTTGCGAAGCACGGTGTCGGAAAAGTTTTGGAAAAGCTTCAAAAATCACCAAAGTCTTCAAAAACCTCAAAAAAGGCTACCACACCGCGTGCTATGAGTTGCTCCTCAAACTCAAGTCGCAACTGTATTAACGGTTTTAAGAAAAAGGAAACAAACTTGCAAGACGTTTCCGTCTTGCGAAGCAAGCCCATAGGGAAAATCGTCTTGCGAAGCAACTCAAAAAACCAAAAACCCTTTCATTTTGCGAGTTTTCCATCTTGCAAGGCATTCGTCTTGCGAGGTACCACTGTATACCCTTTTCATTGCAAATGAATACAGTGTTTTTATACTCCTCTAGTAGTGAAACTTAATATTATATATAGAGAGAGCATGCGCAGTAGTGCCTGATGAGCCACATGTTACAAAGGGGAACTGAGATCAATCAGCATTTTATGTATTGTTATGTCCAGTTCACATATTATAAATTTTAAAAAATTGAGAAACTAACACAAAAGCTATTTCCAATACAGACTCCTGTTTCTGAAGTACCTGCCCAGGACACTATGCCCCATTACTTTAGCTAAGTCAGCCTGTCCACCCCACAAAAGAATTGTGTGGCCAAGAGCAGGATATCTCATACTGACATGTCTACATGGGGTCATTACTTCTTCTAGACTCAAGTTGTTCATGGTAGCTACCAGCATCAGTATGGCTTCTATCTCCTTTTTAACATAAGGACACGTGCCTGACTGCTTCCTCCATGCTACTGTGTGCCAAGGCTGCAAGGAATCCCAGAAACAAAAATGTCCCATGGCTTTATACAGGTATCCAGAAAACGTGCCTATCAAGACCAAGAGTCTAAGTAGTGTTGAGTCTCAATACCATCCACGTGCAATTCCAAGAAGTGTACTGGCCACCCTTACAGAACACTGGCTCACCTCCATGCCATCCATTGCCATTGTTGCAAGATAATTCGGGTCCTGTTTATTCCAGCAAAGGCGAAGCAAAGGATGGTGTTGAGGATCCTCATATATAATTGTACTATGTTCCAGGTGCCGCAGATCAAACATTCTCACAGAGCCATCAGCACCAACAGAAGCAAACATGTCTCTCCCACCTCCTGCACGGCTGAATGCAATATCATAGACCTGCTCATAGACCAAAGGTAGAGGAAAATGACAAAATACAATGATATTGCCTCCAATACCAAAACTTTTGCTTCACACCGAACACAGTTTTATCATGCAAACCCAGATGTACAGCAGCCATGTCACAGAAATCCCTAAAAGTAGATAAAAAAGGGACTGAGAACACAATCAGAAGCTAGGGCACTGCCACCCCCTCCCCGTGAGTGAGCTTTGTCTACTTATGCAAAATACTAAATTTTTTTGTATACATCCCCTTGAACAGCTGAATTACAGTGGTACCTCTAGTTACAAACTTAATTCGTTCTGGAGGTCCGTTCTTAACCTGAAACTGTTCTTAACTAGAGGTGTGCTTTCACTAATGGGGCCTCCTGCTGCCGCTGTGCCGCCGGCATACGATTTCTGTTCTCATCCTGGGGCAAAGTACTCAACTCGAAGTAACTCTTCCAGGTTAGTGGAGTTTGTAACCTGAAGCATTTGTAACTCGAGGTACCACTGTACTCTGAGGAAAAAAGAAGAATTTGGTTCTGGAGAACTAATAGCATACACACAGACACAAATACACTCACTTGCCAGGTAAGTCACTATTCCCATTTTATAGACTGGAACAAATTTTTACTAATTACACAAATCTGAAATCCCACAATGGAGAAACCAAGAGAAAAAGTGCACCATCACCTCTTTATCATGGGCAATCAACTGGGTCTTGACATGGCCTGACACCAAATTCACTCTTCCCAAGACCTGGCCAGTCTCCAAACCCCAGATAGTGCAAGTTGTGTCAATACTAGAGGTACCTGGGGTGGGGAGGAAAAACACCACTGTTAATAACTCTTCTTTGGTGCAATGAATAAACACCAATACACAACACCTTATGCTATTCATAATGCTTGACCTAAAAGATGACTTGCCTTCTCCATTCTCCTTTTATACACAAAGCAAACTACCGTATTTTTCGCCCCATAGGACGCACCTAGGTTTTTTTTTGGGGGGGGGGGAAATAAAGAAAAAAAAATTATTTCCCCCCTGGCGCGGGGGAAGCCCGAGCTTCCCCCGACCCCAGCCCCGAGAACAGCCTGCTATCCGCAAGCCTAGGGAGCCCGGCGGGAAGTCGCGCCAGTTTCCCCAGGCTTGCAGAGAGCTGCGCGAAGCCCGGGCGCACTCTTCAGCGCGCCCCAGGCTTCGGAATGCAGGCAGGGCTGCGCAGAGCTGCGCGAAGCCCGGGACCGCAGGCAGCTCTGCTGAAGCCTGGAGAGAAGTCGCGCCGGTCTCCCGAGGGTTGCGCAGAGCTTCCTGAAGCCTGCATTCACCCCATAGGACGCACACACATTTCCCCTTCATTTTTGGAGGGGAAAAAGTGCGTCCTATAGGGCGAAAAATACGGTAACTGGATGTTTGATATAGTTAATGTATTCCCTTTTAAGATACAGGTGTAATCTTCAGTCATTTTTCAAGTGTTAATTAAGAAATATGTTTTAAACTCAAATCATCCAGTGTTTAAATTGGAAATTAAATATTTCCCCAGAAAGCTTGGGACACGGTTCCAGTTTGTGAACTATTTTTGGAAGCCAAACGTCTGATGGGGCTTCCGATTGGCTGCAGGAGCTTCCTGCAGCCAATCAGAATCTGTGTTTTAGTTTCCGGAACGGATTCCATTCGACTTCCAAGGTACGACTGTATGGTCTATTATAACAATATGTAAATTCAACATGAGCAAAATTTACCAAAGTGAATAATTGTACTTTTACTCTAGACTCCAGGATAGTCAAAACTTACATTAAAAATGGATGGTGGGGGGAGATGAAAAATACAGCTAAGAGATGCAGCAGATTTAACTGTGGTTATAGTGACAACAAGCAAGGGGTATTTTCTCCTAAACTGAGATTGTTGGGGGCTGGGCTGGGCTGGGCTGCTGCAATTCATGAAAGGTTAAATAGTAAGAGGTCTTCACCACTTAAGCTATGAAATCAAACCATTATGGAAGTAAAAAAGAAAGCTGCCACCTATACAATGTTGTTGTTTTTTTATTTCAATGAGTATCTCAATGGGGGAGGAGAAAAAAATGCCCCATCACTGTACCAGCTCTCTGACTGGTACAGTAAAGAGGCCTGGATTGGGCTCACTGCTGTCACATGCCAGCAGCAGGGCCAGCTTGAGATCCAGTGTTACCTGTGTATAGACCCCACCCCGGGAGTTCCCTCCAGTGGAAATACTGCCAATGATAGCTTCCACCAGCCATTTTGACAAAGGCATATTGCAGCACTCCTTTGCAATGGTGTTCCTTTGCCAACAGAGGCTGTGGGTGCTGGAAAGGGTTGGGCCAGTGGGATGGGGGAGACACACAACCACTTGCCCCAAATCCCTTCCAGTACAGTGAACTGAGGGTTTTGAGTGCTCTGCCCAACTCTTTATGGAACCGGGAAGTGCATTTATTAAATTTACTAATTATACTGCCCAATAACTGAAATTCCCTGTGTAGCTTACTATAAAGGTTAAGCCCATAAAACAGTATAATATGAATAAAATCACCCAGGGATAACAGCTGTGTAATAGATTCAAAGAATGCTAGAACACTTTCTAAAAATTTTGGGAGAATATTTTTTTGGTGGTGAAGAGACCACTGAACAGGTACTAAGTGAGCTTCTCTGGACAGCGCATTCGACAACTGGAGCAACACCACTGAAAAGGCTCTTTAGGGAAGTATGGGATAGCCATTAAACACAAGGTAAGCCAACACAGAAACTTGTCTCTTGGACAACATAGTTCATATAGAAAGCCTAACAGGTGAATGCTCCTAGTCTTTTGGATTATAAATGTACCACAGCTTAGATCATCTGCACAATAGCAAAGACAATTCCTGGCCAATTCAACTAATATTAAAACTTATCTGATGTAGACTTTAACCCGACAACAGCCTTTCAAAAACTTTGGCATATACCGTGATCCCAAGCTATCTTCGTTAGATTAAAAACACTTATATCAGGAAGGAATGCTTCTGTGGAAAGCTTTATTTACCTTCAAGGCCCATATAAAAATGAGCTTCCTGAAAAAGAGATCCACCAACAGCCATTACCCAAACTAAATCCTGTCTGGCAATGTTATCCATTTTACTACCAAAGCTCTGCCAAATTAAGCATTTCAGTCTTACCCAGCAGATAAGGATCCACTTCATTCCAATCAAAGGATGTCAATGGAGCACAGAAATCAGAATTCTTGTTGTTGTTCAGCAAACACTCTAGCCTGGTCTCTGTTTCACCCACCTTCAAAAAAATTACAAATATTGGTCATCATTCCACTGCAGCAAAAGTGCAAGAGAAGAGACAGTGCAGCTAATCATTGTGATTTAAATAGGTTCTGCATTATGTTCAAATCATGGATTCTATTATTTTTGTTAAGACACGTGTAAATCAAATTAGGTTTGACCAAGACCCTACTTCTTGGCTACAGAACATTAAACCTAAAAGGGAAGCCTAGTTACTGTTTTGTTCTGAACTACAGTCAGCTCCCATTCCTTCTAAGTGTGATAAATACCACAGCTATATGCAAAAATTTTCATTGTTGGGACAATTTATAACTCATGCAACACACTGGCAATGCAAGATCATATGGCATCGTTTTAAAGTTCTATATCTCATAAAACATGGCAAACATAACAAGAACAATGTCAAACGTCATGTTTTCAAGGTCAAGGAAACCAACAGATGTGTTATCATGATTGTCAATTAGAATTAAGTCAGCAGGAATAGAGGTTCCTTCCAACTCTATAACTGTGTGATATGGAGCTTTATTTTTCATTTTCCATACACAAGGAGTGGGAAGACTAAGCTTGTGGAATCTACTTTGGGTGTTGTTGTTTTTAGTAACAGCAAAGTTCACCAATGACAGGTAGGTGAAAAACTGTAGCCAGGGGGCAGATATAAATTTAGAATTAAGCAATAGTCTGTCTTCAAGTATATTCCCATGAATTTGTTTGTAATACCAGAAATGAGCTTACAATCTTTTCACATAAAATACTACAATAAGGCTTCCCTCCTCAGTTTTCTTAATTCCAGCAGTCTAATTTAGGTCTGGGGTAGGATAGGGCAAAGAGAAGAGAGAAAGCCTCATGGGTTTTGCTATTTTTAAAACAACTGAGTCAGACACTTTTGCCAATCTACAGCAAATCACCCAGCAATTTACCACTAGATCCCAATTTATTTTCTGCCCATCTACATAACACATTAGAGTAGACTGCAGCTCCAGTTGTAGAACACTGAATTTAGAAGTTATTAATAAACATTTACGAATAGAATAAAGCAGACCAAGTACTATGTTTGTCTACTACTTATAGCAGTTGGTCAGACTACTCACACAACATTCTCAGGGCCCACTGGTTATCCTAGCCCCAGGAAAACACCTTATAAAAACAAGTCAACTTACTCTCCAGACACGCAAGTAGTCACCACTTGTTGCCAAAAGGTCTGGATATACCCCTTTGGTATCTGGGATCCACATGAGCTTGGTAGTAGGATATGGGTGATCAAAGGTATTCCGGCAAATGAACTCAGAGCTTTCCTCATCCAACCCAACAAGTTGGACCTATAAGCAAAAATATTTCAAGCAAGTTATCAACCAAACTATAACATTAAGCTCAGGGTAGAGAACTAATGGCCTCTAGAAGTTATTAGACTACAAGTCTCATCAGCCCCAGCCTGCATGGTCAAGGATGATTCGGAGTTGCAGTTCAGAAATATCTGGAGGGCCACAGATGCCCAACCCTTCATACTCTGCTACAATACCTCAAGGACCACTTCGCCTTGTAGGTTCCTACAGGGAACCTACGGTCATCATCTGAGGCCCTTCTTTGTGTGCCTCCTCCATGAGCGGCCGAAAGGGTGGAAACATGAGAACAGGCCTTTTCTGCAGTGGCTCCCCGCTTGTGGAATGCTCTCCCTGGCATATTCATTACCTACAGTGGTGCCCCGCAAGACGAAAAACCCGCTAGACGAAAGGGTTTTCCGTTTTTCGATGCGCTTCGCAAGACGAATTTTCCTATGGGCTTGCTTTGCAAGACAAAAATGTCTTGCGAGTCTTGCGATTTTTTTCGCTTCCCCCCCCTTTTTCTAAGCCGCTAAGCCGCTAATAGCCTTTTAGCCGCTAAGCCTTTAATAGCCGCTAAACCGCTAATAGCGCTAAGCCGCTAATAGGGTTGCTTTGCAAGACGAAAAAACAGCTAGACGAAGAGACTCGCGGAACGGATTATTTTCGTCTTGCGAGGCACCACTGTATCTTTAGGTGTCAGGCAAAAGCTTTGCTCTATAACCAAGCCTTTCGCCTTTAACTGTAAGAAGGGGTTGGGATGTTTTAAACGTATTAATTCCCCCCTTGGTTTTAATGTATCTCTGTGGAAAGGGTTGTTGCTGTTTTTTTGGTCTGGTTTTTTTTGGGGGGGGGGGGTAAGTTGCTTTGAGTTGCCTTGGGCAAGATAAAGCCCGCCCCCATTTCAATAAACAGCAATAATTTGGAAGTGTCCATGCCTGCCTTGGATTTTTTTCTCCCAGAGGGCAAAAGTAAAATAGCCAACTAAAGTGGTACCTCTGGATGCGAACAGGATCCGTTCCGGAGCCCCGTTCGCATCCTGAAGCGAATGCAACCCGCATCTGCGCGTGTCACGATCTGCCACTTCTGCGCATGCACGTGACGTCATTTTGAGCATCTGCGCATGCGGCGAAACCCAGAAGAAACATGTTCTGTTACTTCTGGGTCACCGAGGAGCGCAACCTGAAAAGGCTCAACCCGAAGGTATGACTGTATTGAGATGCAGGTGGCCTAACCTATTCTCTTTCCCGCCCCCAATTCTCCCACCTCCCCACATGGTCAAAAGTCCCTACACCAAGCCTTTCACAGTGGGTTAGAGTGCGGTGCTGATGATGACACCAAGGTCTCAAAGCCTTTCACAGCTGGTTAGTGTGTGCACCGAGGCCGCAGGTTTGATCCCCCCATGGGGCAGCTGCAAATTGCTGCAATGCAGGGGTAGGACTAGATGACCCTCAGGTTCCCTTTCCAACTCTCCTATGAATTATATTTATGAACCTTGTAGTCCCTTGATGCTGCTGGGGTGCAACATTCACTCTCTTTAGCCAGCATGGCCAGTAGTCAGGGATGGGGGGGGGGAGGGGACTGTAGCTCAAGAACACAGAACCCCAGAACAGGCATGGGCAAACTCGGCCCTCCAGCTGTTTTGGGACTACAATTCCCATCATCCCTGACCACTGGTCCTGTTAGCTAGGGATGGTGGGAGTTGTAGTCCCAAAACATCTGGAGCGCCAAGTTTGCCTATGCCTGTTCTAGGGTTCTGTGCTCTTGAGCTACAGTTTTGGGACTACAATTCCCATCATCCCTGACCACTGATCCTGTTAGCTAGGGATGGTGGGAGTTGTAGTCCCAAAACATCTGGAGCGCCAAGTTTGCCTATGCCTGTTCCAGGGTTCTGTGCTCTTGAGCTACAGTTTTGAGACTACAATTCCCATCATCCCTGACCACTGGTCCTGTTAGCTAGGGATGATGGGAGTTGTAGTCTCAAAACATCTGGAGGGCCGAGTTTGCCTGCCCTAGAAGAACAGAGTCGGAAGGGACCCCAACCCCAATACCTTCGGGGACCCCAAGGACGCCCTATACCTTCCTCGAAACATCTGCAGGTGAAGCAGAAGGCGCGCAGGTGCTGCTCCACCGCGCAACGCCTTCGGGGGACAACCAAACCCCCTCATGAGTTACCTCAGCCGGCGCTTGGCAACGGAGAGCGCGGCCAAGCCTGCGAGGGAGGCCCGGCGCCCCTCGAAGCAAGACCCTTGCCGAGGGGGTGCGGGCAACTGCCCCAGGCGGCTCTTGGCCTCTTCGCAAGCCTGCGGCGGAGCAGGGAAGGGCCGCCGGGGTCCGACTGAGGCGCGAAGGCCCGAGGCGGCCCCGAACCCCCGACCACCCCAGGGCTGACGAGGCCTCCTCGGACCCCGCTCACCCGCCCACCTTGTTGTTGTATTCCTCCACGAAGCTGCCGAGCGCCAGCCTGAAGCGCTTGTCGGGCCTGACGCTCCAGTTCATGGCGTAGACGGTCCATGGCGCCTCGTACTTGTAGATCTCCTTGCGCTTCCCGTGCAGCGACATGGCGGGCGAGGCTCGCTCCGTCAGCCCCTCACGGCAACCAGCGACCTCCCCCCGCCGACCGTCGTTCTTCACCTCACACAAACGACTACGGCGAAGCCGCCCCCACCCCGCTCCTCCATCGGGGGTCGATTCAAACTCCGGGCTCTCGTTGGCTGCTCGCGACGCCACTCCGCCGGCTGCCCGCTCCTCATTGGCTTCCCGTAAGCGTCGGCTCGCTCAAACACCCTCCTCCCTTCCAAGCCCAGCGGCCCAATGAGATTTCTTTCCCCGCCCCGTACTGGCCACGATGAAAGATGGCCATTAGCGAGGAGAGGTGTCGCTCTTTTCCTAAGCCCGCCTCTCCGGCAAAAATTTCAGCCTGTGCGAGGGGACGGTTTAGCAGCAGCCAGATCGGGAGGAAAGCAGTAGACGTGGAAATGTAGAGTCGCATCTCGGGTGTCTGGAATAGGAGCTTGCGGGTTTCGGCGTCGTTTTTGTTTCCCCAGCTGCCCATATGAAGAAACGGAGGAAATGTAGAATCTAGGAGTTTTGTAAACCTGTGATTCAGCAGGAGCCTATCCGGCAAAAACGAAAAGTAGCCTCAAAGGTGGAAATTCAATGCTGTCTCTAAGTAATGCCTCGTTTCTTGTGGAAAATTGATTTTTATTTGAGAATTCTCTTGGTTTTTAAATATGTTTTTTTTTTAAAAAAAAGTGCTTTGCATATGTAAATACGAATGCAGTTCATTGTCCGCATACTGCAGTTTAGGCGGCTGTGACTGAGAAAAGAGTCTTAACAATAGCACTGCAATGTTGCAACAGCCCTTGTCCCCACATTGCAAACTGAGGCTAGGAGTGATTTATGACAGCACTGAAATGCGGCCCACTATTAATTTTGCAAGTTAGAAGTAGGATCTGGGGCTGAGAAGTATAGTTCAGTAGTATTATTTAGTCTCTTGGTTGATTTTTTCTTTTTAATGTGAAATGCTGTTGAGGATAAAGTTACCAGATATTTTAAAATTAATCCAGGGACACTTTTCAACTTCAGTGGATTTTGTATGGGGACTGATTTGTAAATCCAGGGACTGTCCCCGGGAAACGGGGACATCTGATAACCTTAGTTTAGGAAGAGTATTGAATAGCTGATTGCAGCCTTTACCTTGCAGGGAGATTTCTCTCCATCTGCTTTCCCACCTATGGGATCTCTGCTTTCCACTTCTGAAAGAAATAGCTGTGAATCCATAAAAATGGTCCATCTGGAAAATGTTAATCACCCCCTTTCCCAGCACTACTGCAATAAAACTTATAGCCCTTCCCCCCACTCAGATACTGTACCCCACCTCCAAACATGTTTTATCATGTTGTTTTATTGTGTTTTTAATATCCTATTGGGAGCTGCCCAGAGTGGCTGGGGAAACCCAGCCAGATGGGCGGGGTATACATTATAAACTATTATTAATATCATCATCATCATCATCATCACACAGCCATAGTTTCAGCCTTAATGGTTAACAGTGCTTTAAAATCCTGCAGAAAAAATTATAAAGCTTTCTGTTATAAACACCATTTCTGTTATAAACACCATTGACATCCTTTGACTGGAATGAAGTGGATCCTGATCTGCTGCGTAAGACTGAAATGCTTAATTTGGCAGAGCTTTGGTAGTAAAATGGATAACATTGCCAGACAGGATTTAGTTTGGGTAATGGCTGTTGGTGGATCTCTTTTTCAGGAAGCTCATTTTTATATGGGCCTTGAAGGTAAATAAAGCTTTCCACAGAAGCATTCCTTCCTGATATTCACAATAAAAGTAAAACTACAGTGGTACCTCGGTTTTTGAACGTCTCCATTGATGAACATTTTGGTTTTCGAATGCTGTAAATGCTTCGGTTTTCGAACATGCCCCAGAAGTCGAACATGCCACACAGCTTCTGTATTGAGTTTTCCGCATTCAGTTTTTGGTTTTCAAACATTTCAGAACTTGGAACGGTCTTCCGGAATGGATTACGTTTGAAAACCAAGGTACCACTATATTTAAATTGTCTGAACCAAAGCCCACCACTTGCAGAAGCATCATGCTCCACTAATGAGGGCTTTTAATGGTTGTGTTCTTCAGCATGTCACTGATGCAATAACAGCGCATCAGTGGTGGATTTATACTGGAGCACAAGAAAAATGAGACAAAACCACCACCCTGGGACGTTTGTGGTGTGAAAAACTACAGGATTTCAGCAGGAACCTACAGGACATGATTCTACTTTGGTCTTCCCCTTCTCTTAAGAAAAAACAACTCTTCTCAGTGTTTGCCCCCACCCACAGAGCCCAGACGTAGGGAGCCATCAGGCCAGAGTAGGTGTCAAAATAATCTTTATTAACAAAGTGTACACTAACACTCCTGAGAAAAAAAAAGAAAATGCTCACAGTTATTATTTTTTTTCCTGCTACTCTCACTGGGAGATTAATATGTTATTTTGGATAGGTGGCCTAGGGCCATTGCAGCATCTAATTGAGGGGTGAAAATGAGGTGGGTTTGAGGGGTCAGTTACAATGATTCTATGCAATGCTATGGTATGGGGATTCAATTGGGAAAGGCGAATACACACATACAAAAAGTGATCTGTTTGGTTTGTTTCCTTCTTTCCAGGCTTTTCTGAAGTGGTGCTTAAACCAGCCTTGCAGATCTGTACAAAAAAAAATAACAGCTCACTTGCACATACCTGCATTTTGCATAGTGGCTCACGCAAAGAACGGCAAGGTACTGTCCAGAATAACCTTTTACGCTAAGTTGATGTGCTAACCACAAAACTGGCTGTTCCTGGAATGTTTTCCAAAGCCAGGTAAATCTGGAATGTTGCAAAAGTCTGGGAAATATATTTTCAGAACAGGTTCCCTCCACCCCAGTTTGTTAGAATAGTGTCACTCAGCCCTCCCTTACAAATTGGTAGGCAACACATGAGACAATTCACCCCGTTAACACAGACCCAAATGTGTTTGTTGCGTTGCGCTAGGGATTCTACACCTGACTTTACCAGCTCATTTCATACAATGAAGATGCAGTTGTATGCATGCTTTTCTGGGAGTAAGCCCCACCAGACTCTGCAAAACATAGCTCTGAGTAAACAAATACAATCAGGGCTACAGACAACATATTAATATGTTGGGGTTCGCTGTAGAATTTGGGGCAGGGCTCAGAGGGGCTGTCAGAAGGCCAGGGACTGCGTCCTTCAGAAGCGAGCCTGAGTACAAACAGCAAGCCCAAAATCTTGTTGGCAGCCCCGTATGAAATTGTGTTACACATTTTCCCCTTTTATCCTGCACTTCATCTGTCAAGGTGTACACTCTCTCTTTTTTCTCAACAGAGATTTATGTCCATGCAAGAAAAATGTAATATATGAAGTTGCCCTCAATATGCACTAGGGCAGATCATTAAATGGTTCGTTATATTCCCATGTACAAAGTTGCAGCATCGTTTTACTCTTCCTTCCTTACTTCACAGGGCCCTCCTGCACAATGACTAGAATCTTCAGACACGAGTTGTAAGTATCAAAGAAAGAGACAATCATTCTTGGTCTCCTACAACCCAAGAGAAGGTTAAGTTCTTAGCAGTCTTCTCGTCTTCCTCCAGACAAAATTTCCTATTATTACTTTATTACATTATGGAAGTGCTCCAATGTCCCGCCATACTAGTTACCATTCAAACACTGACAGAGGCAGACCCCAACAGTTAACAGATGCAAGACTGGGGATGTGGAGGAAAAAGTCAACCAGCCATTCTTCTTGGAGTCGGGTGGGGTAAGAGAAATACGCACCTGAAGTCTACTCTATGGAGTACCATTTCTGAAATCAATCACCTTGGAAGCCAACCCACTATTAAACTGCCCCCGTTTCAGAGAGGACAGGGAATGGCAACAAGTCTCATCACCTTGAGCCATGAGTACTGTCCTCCAAGTGCAACAATTAAAAACAGCTAAAGCAACTTCTCAGTTCAGGGTCCTCTTGACTTGGCTTTGGGCTCAACTGGATTCCTAACTCCCAGGAAGCAAAGGGTCAGAGAGGTGTCTCTGAATGTCCAAGTGCTCGGAAGGTGCCTCAAGGTGCTCAGGAAGGGAAGGGAAACGGGATCCTTGGAAAAGTCCCTGGTTGCCCGGTGCCCTCCGGTGAGGCTCTAGGTTTGGCAGGGTCTGTGAGCAATGCTCTTGCTCAGAGCTGATTGTCATGGTCTCGTCAGAAGCCACAGTCAGGTGTACACCACTTGACAACGAGTCCCTGGATTTCAGCTGCAGCTTCTCGATTTCTGAGTCGCTCGGAGTCTGGTGAGGGAGGGGAAAGGGAACAAGGTTAAAACTCCTTCACCAGCTAGTGGCATGTGTTTGGGTTTGCTCAAAGTCCCCCTGTAGGAATATGAGAATTTCAAGTTGCAGTTGGGGAAAAAAAGGGGGGGGGGGTTACACGCCTCATGAGTGGCTTGGGAAGGGGGGAGAAAGTGGATTCAGTTCACATTTAGAGACAAATTTATCAAACACTGACTTTCCAAAACAATATGAGAACCAAAATATATCGTTCACACTCATCCAACTTATTCCAATGCAGTTTTCCCATCTGGTTTCAACAGAAATGCATATATTAGAGGAAAATGTGCCTTAAAATGCATATATTTGTGAGAATTATGTACAAAATGTATTAGGAGATACTGCTTGCAAAATGTGTACATTACTTAAAAAACTGCATACAAAAATGAGAGACATTTGCACTGAAATGCTTAAGAATTTCCATGACAATTATTGGGGGGGGGGGGGTTTCGCAAATTGCCGCAGAAATGTGGTAATCTGAATTTAAGACTGGAAAAATGAGAAACTCTGAGAACCGAAACTGACAGATCTTTCCACCCTTACTCTTGACTGCAGAAATACGCATAGAAGCACGATACACAAGAAACACTAATTGCTTAGTAACAAGGAGGCAAGTTCAATACAAAACTTTCACTAGTCTATCAGATCTCCTTGTTTACACAGCAAGGGGTATATTTTGAAGAGCACAGTACAACATTTGTCTCTGTTTTCTTTAGATAACTGAACACACACACCTACTTTCCCACAAGTCCCACCCCCCTACGGAATTTAAAGTTCTTTGCTGCAGTATATGTAGTCCAGGGGTCCACAAACTTTTTCGGGGGGGGGGGGCTGGTCCACTGTCCCTCAGACCTTGTGGCTTCCTCCAGCTAATCCAAAGCTGTGCTAGCACCGCAGAAGTCAGTCCCCACATGCCGAGGCCTCTGTGCTGTACTGGTTTAGCTTGGGGACTGACCAAGCGGGCGGCAGGGTCCACGGGCCGGATTTACGAGCCTGGTGGGCCGCATCCGGACCCCGAGCCATAGTTTGCCGACCCCTGATGTAGTCCCTTAGTTCCATGCACATTGCTGTACTAGCTTGGTCCTTCCATCCCCCGTGATGTACCCCCAAATACAGAGGTACCTCTGGTTACGTACTTAATTCGTTCTGGAGGTCCGTTCTTAACCTAAAACCGTTCTTAACCTGAGGTACCACTTTAGCTAATGGGGCCTCCCACTGCTGCGCGATTTCTGTTTTCATCCTGAAGCAAAGTTCTTAACCCGAGGTACTCTTTCTGGGTTAGCGGAGTCTGTAACCTGAAGCGTCTGTAACCTGAAGCGCCTGTAACCTGAGGTACCACTGTACTTTTCCGGCCTGGCTTTGAAGCCAGGCGCTTTCTCTCACCAGCCTCACTGCAAATGAAGGACTTTGATACCTGCAACTCACCTCCTTTGTGGGAGTCAGTTCCTCTTCTCCTAGTGGAGTTTCAGGTTCTGTGCTCCTCATGCTCATGCTATACAAAGCCAGGTTGTGGGAGGATGGCGAGATAGTGCTATATGCAGGTGGCACTTGAGACAGCTGTCGCTGCAGCAGCTGCAGGATGAGGTTCAGGTCAGAAGACATCCTGGACTCCAGCCTACAAGAGAGATCATGACATTTTAGCCTGAAGCACACTGAGCGAGCGAGGAAGGTGTGTGTGAGACTATCCCAAAGACTGCCTAAGTCTAGTTTGAGCAAGGTGTTAGTCCCTGACATAACCAGCAGGGTGAATCTGTGCCACACCGAGGGCTATTTTTTAAAAAAAGGGTTTTATTTCAGATTACCAGAAGCGGGTTCATCCAGTAACTTGGGCCACATACTGTCCATATAAGTAGAGTCAGCTTGGATGAGTAGCATATAACATGGGTGCCAGAAACTTGTAGCCTTTCTGAGATCCAGCACCGAGGGCCTTCTGGCGGTTCCCTCATTGCAAGAAGTGAGGTTACAGGGAACCAGACAGAGGGCCTTCTCGGTAGTGGCGCCCACCCTGTGGAATGCCATCCCTTCAGATGTGAAGGAAATATTCAGCTATCTTCTTTTTAAAAGACATCTGAAGGCAGCCCTGTTTAGGGAAGTTTTTAATATTTAATGCTGTATAGTTTTTAACACTTGGTTGGAAGCCGCCCAGAGTGGCTGGGGAAACTCAGGCAGATGGGCGGGGTATAAATAATAAATTATTATTATATTATTATTATTATTCTGAAGCAGCAAAGTGCACTTCCCTGATTCGAAAACCCCTCGCAGCTGCAGTTCACAAACTCATGTGCTATATATAGCTAACAAACTATACTTCCCAGGACCTTCTGGGGGAAGCCATGACTGCGATTCAGAATAAGTGACTCAGAAACAGAGTAAGATATCTAAGGAAACGTCCCTGCCTTTGAAGTTTGCAAGAAAAAGTAAATTTTATTCATTTGATATAATTTATATACAGTGGCACCTCCGGTTGTGCACAGGATCCATTCCGGAGCTCCGGTTGGATCCCAAGATGTGTGTATCCGGAGGTGCGGCTTCTGCGCATGGCGCACAGCAAAACCTGGAAAAATACTTCTGGGTTTGCCACAAACATATCCCGAAGGATACATATCCAGAGGTGAATGTAAGTAGAGGTACCACTGTACTGCTTGATTGTAAAAAATAAAATAAATAAAAATAAAACTCAAAAGAAAAAATGGTAAAATCTAGAAAAATTCACAACCCTACTTTAAAATACACAAAAGTTAAAAGACTAAAAGAGATTAATGTTTTTACAACGTGCTGAACAGAGTGCAATGAAAGTGCTTGCTTGATCTCAATAGGCAGGAAGTTCCAAAGTGCAGGAGGCACTGCCACACTAAATGATCAAGTTCTTAAAAATGTAGAATGAGTAGTCTGTTGCACCTGGACCCAAGCTGGGCTTTATGTACTAACACTTTGAACGTGGCCCGCTAGAAGATTGGCAATCAGTGTAGATCTCTGAGTACAGGTGACTGTATCACGGATGCTTTAGGAACAGGTAATAATAATAATAATATAATAATAATAATTTTTATTTATACCCCGCCCTCCCCAGCCAAGACCAGGCTCAGGGCGGCTAACAAGCAATAATAAAAATAAGTTGAATGAATACAACTTAAAAACAAAATTAAAATACAACATTAAAATATTGAAACATTAAATGTTAAAATGTAGTCTCGCCGCAGCAGGAGAAAGGAAAAGAAAAAAGAAAGAGGGGGAGGAAATCAAATTGGCTCCAAGCCAAAGGCCAGGCGGAACAACTCTGTCTTACAGGCCCTGCAGAAAGAAATCAGATCCTGCAGGGCCCTGGTCTCATGAACACTGTGGTACAGTGGACACTCGGGTTGCGAATGTGATCTGTGCGGGAGGCACGTTCGCAACCCGGAGTGCTGCGTCTGCGCGAGCGCCGAAACCCGGAAGTAACCCGTTCTGGTACTTCCGGGTTTCAGCGCATCAATAACCCAAAAATGCGCAACCTGAAGCGTCTGTAACCAGAGGTATGACTGTAATTGGTTTTAGATAGGAGGTTGGAACACACCATCTACCTTGCAGTTTTATTTAAGTTCCTGCAACTTGGGGTTCTTCATAGAATTCATGCCCTATTGGAACCTCCAAGCAATGGCGTTTACCTGCCAAGCTGTGCCTGCAGGCACTCCAGCTTGGATTCAATCTGCCGCGGTCTGTCATCAGAGTTGGGAGGCATGTCCAAAGGGCTGTGAACCAATGACATGTGCTGGAGAGGCTCCGTAAGGGAATTAGGCCTCTTGTCTTCCCAGAATGTGAACAGGTTGGAGACATCCAATGGCGTTGCTGAGGGACAGAAAAGGAGATGGATGAAATAAGCGCCTGTCTTAGTCAGCTGGGGTTTTCAGCCAACTACCATTATAACACCTGATAATAATTATTATTACTGTTTATTAAATTTATTTGTTTAATTTTTTTTTAAAGCAACTTACAAGTTAAAATACAAAGATACCGTAAAACAGACGGAAGCAGTAAGACCATGCATTGCACATTATAAAACGTTATTGTAAAATCAAGACAGTGTCCTATTGGTATGAACCTGGCAAAGAGAATTTATATTTATTTATCCCAGTACGTTTCCGAGCACAATTCAAAGTGTTGGTGCTGACCTTTAAAGCCCTAAATGGCCTCGGTCCTGTATACCTGAAGGAGCGTCTCCACCCCCATCGTTCTGCCCAGACACTGAGGTCCAGCGGTTCCCTCATTGTGAGAAGTGAGGTTACAGGGAACCAGACAGAGGGCCTTCTCGGTAGTGGCACCCTCCCTGTGGAACACCCTCCCTTCAGATGTGAAGGAAATAAGTAGCTATCCTATCTTTAAAAGACATCTGTAGGCAGTTTTTAATATTTAACGCTGTATTGTTTTTAATACTTGATTGGGAGCCGCCCAGAGTGGCTGGGGAAACTCAGCCAGATGGGCGGGGTATAAATAATAAATATTATTATTATTATTATTATTATTATTGTTATTGTTATTATTATTATTATTATTTAGTGAAGGTAACAGTCGGGGTCAAAGTGGGAATGACTGCCCAGACAACAGTGATGATGGAAACAGTGGTAAGCAGGTCTCACACCAGCATCTGAGATGGCACAATCACACTAAACAAATATTTTTACTTTAAAAATAGACCAATGGAACTTATTCCCAAGTTAGTGTGTTTGGCCTAAGAAGCAAACGCCATTTTATTCCTGCAGTCGTGACGGTGCTATGATTGAAGCAAGTAAAATGCAGAATTGCACATATTCTTTAAAAAAATTAATAAATCAGGTTTGAAGAAGCAATAGAAACAGTTGGAAAGCATGAAAGAGCAATGAGTGAGGAAGAAGAGAAATGTGAATTGTGCGCTTTCCAGCTGAGGCAATATACATGGCCATCTAAAAGGGGTGATTCCCTGAGACTATGGGTAGGCAAACTAAGGCCTGAGGGCCGGGGCCGGCCCAATCGCCTTCTAAATCTGGCCTGTGGATGGTCCGGGAATCAGCGTGTTTTCACATGAGTAGAATGTGTCCTTTTATTTAAAATGCATCTCTGGGTTATCTGTGGGGCATAGGAATTCGTTCCTCCCCCCCCTCCTCAAAATGTAGTCCAGCCCCCCACAAGGTCTGAGGGACAGGGGACCAGCCCCCTGCTGAAAAAGTTTGCTGACTCCTGCCTGACACCATTAAGCCCAGTGTCTAAAATGACTTACCTGCCCCACTGCCTCCAAAAGAGGAATCGTGTAATTGAATTAATTTCCTTTTCAGAGAGTAGTTTAAGACCTATGTGTATTTAGGTAAAGGTAAAGGTAAACGTACCCCTGACCGTTAGGTCCAGTCGTGACCGACTCTGGGGTTGCGGTGCTCATCTTGCTTTATTGGCTGAGGGAGCCGGCGTACAGCTTCTGGGTCATGTGGCCAGCATGACTAAGCCGCTTCTGGCGAACCAGAGCAGTGCACGGAAACGCCATTTACCTTCCCGCCGGAGCGGTACCTATTTATCTACTTGCACTTTGACGTGCTTTCGAACTGCTAGGTTGGCAGGAGCAGGGACCGAATAATGGGAGCTCACCCCGTCGCGGGATCATAAATCCCATTAAACTCAGAGGGACTTAAATGAGAAGTCCACATACATAGGCTCAGATTACATCAGCCACACAAGGTTGTCTCCCCTACTGCGCTCATCAAGAACTCTGCCTCCACATGCCCACACTCTCCTTTGGTGGTTGAGCTCCAAAACTCTTCCTTTGCAGGTTTTAGGAATGTTGAAGCAGAGGGCAGCCTTTCTCAAACTTTCTTCTCTAGGTTACGCTTCCAGAATAAAAATTTGCTCACACCACACCACTTTTTTTTTAATTGATAAGAAACATATCGGAAAACAAAATGGAACAACTCCTAGCAGTGCTTGATTTAGAACACAGAACACAACTACTTTATAATATAACCACTGGACATCCAAAGGCAGCTACATAAGAACATGAATCATTCCTGAAATATAATGATAAATGAGGTGTGAGCTTGCTTTTGCCTGGTAATCTCATTTATATTAGGTCTAGTTTGAAACAAACAAACTCTCATCTCATCAACTCAAAGAAGCCTTTCTCTTTTCTGATCTTTCATATTTGTCACGAGTTGAAAGTCCCTGTTCACAACACTGTGTCGTGGAGAACTGTAGAATAGCCAATGAAAAGAGCCATGGATACTGTTTATGGTTGTATATCCTAACTGCACTAGGAAAGTGGGTGGCGCTGTGGTCTAAACCTCTGAGCCTCTTGGGCTTGCTGATCAGAAGGTCGTCGGTTTGAATCCGCGTGGCAGGGTGAGCTCCTGTTGCTCTGTCCCATCTCCTGCCAACCTAGCAGTTCAAAAGCACACCAGTGCAAGTAGATAAATAGGTACCGCTGCAGTGGGAAGGTAAATGACATTTCTGTATGCTCTGGTTTCCGTCACAGTGTCCTGTTGCGCCAGAAGCGGTTGAGTCATGCTGGCCACATGACCCGGAAAGCTGTGTGCGGACAAACGCCGGCTGAAGTGAGATGAGCACCGCACCCCATAGTTGCCTTTGACTGGACTTAACCGTCTAGGGGTCCTTTACCTTTACTACACTGAAATGTTTAAATGTTTCTTTGATTGCCCTTGAATCTTCCTGCCACATTAGCTGCCCTCTCCCTTTGAGAACCACTGCTGTAGGGCAATGACCATCGAGCCACATCGTCAGAGGGCACCGTAAATTACAATTTCCAGGATTTCGGGCCTATCAGTGAATCTGTAAGCTCCTTAACCCTTCTCTTAAGCTTAATGTTTTTGAGCCTAAAATTATATTTCATCAGCCTCTCACAGATGGAAAGCAGCAGGAATGTCTAATTAACACTCAGCGGTACAACGGTAATCCTCTGTGGCACCGTGCCCTGCTGGCACAATCCCATATCCATTCCCGCAGCGGCCAAACAAACAGGGCAGGACTTTTGAGGCAGACTATCAGATAATCATGTAATTCAGGCCAAGCAGATTATCTTACTATAATTTACCCAACCGGAGCCCCCAGTTACCCGTACCTGCATAGGACAGGCTGTCATCAGTCACCAGTTTGTCAACGTCAATGGCATCAGGGACCAGGTTTACCACAGCTGGGGCGTATTTGGCCTTTTCACCGTTTGTGAAAGATTCGTTCTTCGTGGGGCTAGGCATCTTGGCCTCCTCTTCACTGGTCTGGGAGCAGGGTGTCGTAGTGCTACACATATCATCCCAATGGTCCTTGCTGTGCGGACGCTGCAACTGTGTGAGCTCCGAGTACGCGTGGTACTGCTCAGGATCTGAGATGCCTGCGTCCAAGTTATCCGAGTCTGCAGAGGCAGCAAAGAATGCGGGTAAGCTTAATATGGGGAGCCAATGGCTGTGACCTAGCCGCTTGCAGAATCTATACAGCAACAAAATGCTCACGTCAAGTCCACTTCCTCACTTCCCCTATATTAAATACAGTTCTCCACTTTTTGCAGCAAAAAAAAAAAAAAGAAGAACACCTCATGAAAATCCATTAGCGCTTTAGTGCTAATTTCTCCTAACGGGACAGCTTTGACTAAAGTGCACATTTCTGTAAGCGATTTCCCCTAATATAATGCATCTGTGTACAGTGGTACCTCAGGTTAAGCACTTAATTCATTCCGGAGGTCTGTACTTAACCTGAAACTGTTCTTAACCTGAAGCACCACTTTAGCTAATGGAGTCTCCTGCTGCTGACGTGCTGCTGGAGCACGATTTCTGTTCTCATCCAGAAGCAAAGTTCTTAACCTGAGGTACTATTTCTGGGTTAGCGGAGTCTATAACCTGAAGCGTATGTAACCCGAGGTACCACTGTATGTTATTTTCGCCAATATCTTTATTTTCATGCACACTTCAACCTAATGTATGCATTTTTTTGGTAAATACTGTTTGGTTGAACCACAGGGTCACAAGGGTAAATGTGAATTTTGAAAGGTAGCTGTGTTTCTCTTTGCACGTTGTTTCAGCGGGTGCAAATTTGATAGGTTTGGCTTTACCTGTGTGCTGAACTGAGTTATTATGATTATTTAGTGAATTTATATACTGCCCTATACCCAGAAGTGTCAGGGCGGTTCGCAGAAAAGATCAACATAAAACCCATAATATATATAATCAAAATAAAAACAACAGCCCAGTAACATCCCTCCCCTCCAAGAAAGACCCACATTCTAAAAGGGCATAGGATGTCAATCAGATCAACAAAAGGCCTGGTTAAAAAGGAACATTTTTGCCTGGCTCCTAAATTTCTCCCCCTCCCTGACTTTCTCCTCCTCTAACCATCACATTTTTTAAAAAAAACCCAACCTCACAAGGCCTGTGGAGAGAATTGCTGTGATGGGCACTGTGATGGGACGATGAGCTGCTTGTGTGTAAAATCCTAGTCCCTCAGAGTTTGGTCAAGTTTGCAAACCTCTGTCTGTAACGGAGCCCCTTAAACATGGCTCCGTCAGTCGCTGGCAGATTCCGACAGTGGTTGCTTTCGGAATCGCTTCCAACATAAAAGCTCCTTAACGGAAACACGTCTTCTGGACTCTCTGCGTGACAGTTTCCGGCGAGGAGTGGGTGTCCCTACAGGAGGTCCTGAAACCTCCCCACTGTTTTCGCTGGAAGTGTCTCTGAGCCATCCCTCCAGCTCCCTTTCCCTCAGCCCAGCTCCTCTCCCCCTACTGGTTCCCTCTTCAGCTGCTGAGTCTCTCCCAACCTGTGTGAGCCCTTTCACTTCCCTTCCTTCCGATGGCAGTTCCCTGACATCCACCTCCCCTCCAGGGCCCCCTTCATCCCCTCTCGCCCCCTCCTCTACGGGCGGTGAGGAGGCAAAACCCCGGAATGAACTTCCTTCATCTTCCGATGTCCCGAACACTTCTCTCCACCTGTTGCGGTTCCTGGTCTCGAAGTACTCCTCCTCCTCAGAGTCCATCTCCCCTTCCCCTTCCGATTCCGAGAATCCTTCCAACTCCTCCTCCTCATCGGTGGTCCCAAAGTATTCCCTCCGGAACCTCTCCACAGGCTGAGGTTTCCTTGGGAACCTTTGATGGAACGTTTCTATCAATACCTCGTCATTGATATCTTCTGCCATTACCCAAGTGTTTTCTGACTCCGGTTCTCCTTCCCACGCTACCAAATACTCCACCTGATCCCCCTTCCATCTGGCGTCGAGGATTTCTGCCACATGGCTGCTGCATTCCCTTTCTTCTATGACCGGTCCCCGAGTGGCCATCCCTTCTCGTCCCCCCTCATACGGTGACAGTAACGACCTGTGAAATACTGGGTGCAGTTTCATGTGGTTGGGTAACCGGAGCCTGAAAGCCACTGGGTTGACCTGTTGAATGACCTCAAAGGGACCCAATCTCCTGGGTCTTAATTTCTTACAACCTCCTTTGAACGGCAACCCTTGGGTTGACAGCCACACCCTATCTCCCACCCTTATGGTTTCACCTTCCCTTCGGTTCTTGTCTGCCTGCCTCTTGTATTCTTCCTTCGCCCTTTCTAAGTTGAGTTGGAGCTGACGATGGATTGCTTCCATTTCTTCTACAAAATGCTCGGCTGCCGGGACACCCCATCTCTCCCCTTCTCCCCCTGGGAAAGCCCTGGGATGACACCCATAATTAGCCAAGAAGGGGCTCATCCCTGTGGACACATTCTCGGCATTGTTGTAGGCAAATTCCGCCAGCGCCAACTTTTCTACCCAGTCATTCTCTCTGTCATTGACATAACACCTCAGGTATTGCTGGAGGACCCCGTTTGCTCTTTCCGCCTGCCCGTTGGTTTCAGGGTGCCGGGCAGTCGAAAAGTTGACCTCCACCTGCAGTAAGCTCATGAGCTTCCTCCAGAACCTGGAAGTAAATTGTTTTCCTCGGTCTGAGACCACCCTCAATGGCACCCCGTGCAACCTAAAAATGTGTTCTACAAATAACTTCGCTGTCTCTTCCGCCGTGACTGCATGCGAGCAAGCTACAAAGTGGCACATCTTTGTTAGTAGGTCTACCACCACCATGATGGCTGTTTTCCCCTTGGACTTCGGCAGATCAGTCATAAAATCTATCGACACTGCCTCCCAAGGTCGTTCTGGGGTTGGTAAGGGTTCTAATAGCCCCGCCGGTGCCCGCCTCTCCCCTTTGGCTCGCTGGCATTGCTCACACCCTCTTACATACTCCCGTACATCTTCCCTCACCTTAGGCCACCAAAATTCCCTGGTGACCAACCACATGGTTTTGTGTTGTCCAAAATGCCCCGCCGTGGGGCTGTCGTGCAACTGCTTGAGTACCCTCCCCCTTAAGTCTCCTTCAGGGATATACAGTGCCCCTTTGTAATACAAAGCTCCATTTCTTTCCTCGAAACCCCCTGGTTCCTCTCCCTCACCCCTAAGACCTCTGAGCTTATTCTGGGCGTATTCATCATTCTCTGTTTCCTCTACCAGTTCTCTTTGTCCCACCAATGCCGCCCCACACACCCAGCGGTCCTCTGGAATGACATGTCTCTCTTCGGGTGCTCCCTCCTCCTCCAAATATTCAGGTTTGCGTGAGAGAGCGTCCGCCCTAATGTTCTCTGGGCCTGGCACGTAACAAATCTCAAAGTTAAATTTGGAGAACTCCTGGGCCCATCTCACTTGCCGTTGGTTGAGCACTCGTGCCGTCCTCCAATACTCTAGGTTCTTGTGGTCAGTGCACACTTGCACCTTATGTTGTGCGCCAATTAGCAGGTGCCTCCATCTCCGGAACGCCTCATGAATGGCTAGTAGTTCTCGGTCATACACCGTGTAGTTCCTCTCGGATTTGTTCAGCTTTCGCGAAAAAAAGGCACACGGTCTCCACTCTGACTCCTCCTTCCCTGGCTGCAGAAGCACCGCCCCAATCGCTCTGTCTGATGCGTCAGTTTCCACTCTCATCGGTTTTTGTAAATCCACATGCAGGAGTTGTTGTTCCGAGGCGAAGGCCCTTTTTAGTTCCTCAAATGCTCGCTCCGCCTCCTCAGTCCAAACGAACTTCTTCTTACTGCTGAGACAGTCCGTAATGGGCGCCGTCAGGTGGGCAAAGTTTCGGATGAACTTACGATAGAAGTTCCCAAATCCTAGGAACCTCTGCACATCCTTCCTTGTTTTGGGTGTTTTCCATTCCAGCACCGCCTGGACCTTGCCGGGATCCATGGCCAATCCCTTGTCTGACAGGCGATACCCCAGGAATTCCACCTCCTTGGTATGAAACTGACACTTCTCCAGTTTCACCCACAGCTGGTTGGCTTGCAGCCTGCTCAACACTTCTCTGACGTCTCTCACATGCTGCTCCTCATTCTCAGAATACACCAACACGTCGTCTAAGAAGGCCACACAATTCTTGTAAAGCAAAGGCCCCAGGACGTGGTTCATAAACGATTGAAAGCACGCGGAGCCTCCTTGTAGGCCGAAGGGCATAACTAAATATTCAAATGCCCCCAAAGGGGTGAACATGGTGGTTTTCCATTCATCCCCCTTCCTTATTCGTATCAGGTTGTACGCCCCCCTTAGGTCCAGTTTAGTAAAAATCTTTCCCTTCCTGACCCTTGTCAAAATGTCGTCAATCCTGGGCATAGGGAAAGCCACTGGTTCTGACACTGCATTTAAGGCCCTGAAGTCACACACAAGCCTCGGCTTGTTCGTGTTTTTTTTATCCACAAAAAACACTGGGCTGCCCCCCACCGCCCTGGACTCTCTGATGAACCCTCTCTTCAGGTTCTTGTCAATGAACTCTCTTAGCTCCTGCATCTCTCTGTCTGACATGGCGTACAGCTTGCCTACAGGGAGCTGTGCCCCAGGGAGTAAATTGATTTGACAGTCAAAGGGTCTATGCGGGGGTAATTGGTCAGCTTCCCTTTCGCTGAAGACGTCGCGGAGATCTGCGTATTGTCGTGGTACCTTCACGTTCTCCGTTACTTCAGTCCCTGCTAGGGTGGCTTGGGCCCCTGCCAAACCCTTTCCCTCTTTGCAGTGTTCTAAGCAATGTGCTGAACCAAAAGAAACCACTCTCTGATGCCAGCCCACCAGCGGATCATGTAACGCTAGCCAGCTCATCCCCAATATAATGGGAGCTCCTCCCAAGGTGGCCACATTAAACGCTATCAGTTCGGTGTGCCTTGCCACCTTCATTATCATTGGGACGGTCTGCAAGCTGACTTCTCCTCCCAACAGCTCCCTGCCATCGATCGTGGTCACCTGCAGGGGGTTGCTTAAAGGGATCGTCTGTATCTGGTGTTCAGCTGCAAACTCTTTGCTCATGAAATTGCAGGAGCTGCCTGAGTCCAACAGCGCCTTTATCTTTAGAGGGTGTCCGTTTGGCAGCTCTAGCGCCACTTCTATCACTAGGGCGGGTTTAGGAGGTTCTGGCGTGGGCACTTTCACTGCTCTTTGGCCTGACTGCTGTGCCCCGACGGTGGCAGCCAGGCGTTGGCTTTTACTTGCTTCGGTATTTCTTCCTCTCTTCCCTCCACAGCTCCTACCATCCCTTGCCATTCCTTCCTCTGGGGGCAGACTCTGGCAAAGTGACCTGGCTGTTGGCAGAGATAGCATTTCCGGGCGCCTTTTCCCTCCTTCTTTCCCCCCTCACTGGGCTTTGAAACTGCGCGCGCGCGCGCTGTTCCGATTTCCATCGGCTCTGCCGGCGGGAAAGTTGGCTCTGGAATGTCTGGAATGCGGAACTCCTTCCAACGTTCCCCCTTCCCTTCCCGCCTCTCCAATGCTCTCGCCTCCTGGCGCGCTCCTATGGTCAGCGCTGATTTGGTCAGCTGGTCCATAGACTCCGCCCTGGGCGCCCGGGAAAGTTCGTCTTTCACAGCCGAAGAAAGCCCTTCTTCAAAAAGCATTTGAATGGGTTCCGCCGATAGATCCCACCCCAATTTATGGATCAACATGGTGAATTCAGTCCAGTACTCACGGACAGATCGGCTCCCCTGTTTGCAAGCCATTAACTGTCTGCGGACCACTCCCTGTTCAATATCGCTGGAAAACATCAGATCCATGGCGCGAAAGAACTTCATCGTGTCCTTTAGGACGTCACTATTCGCTGCCATCAGGGGTCTAACCCAGTCTCTCGCCCCCTTTTCAAGATGCCCAATCACGAAAGCCACTCTTGATTCCTCGTCAGGGAATTCATCAAACTGCAGATTGAGGGCATATTGCATCTCTGTCCGAAAGCCATGATAGTCTTTGGGCTCCCCCCCAAACTTCTGCACCAATCCTGGTACCTTTCTGACGAGCTGGGTGTCTTTCCCCTTTTTGTCTGCATCCTGAGCCCTCCTCTCCTCAAGCCTCGCCGTCTGCAGCGCTAGCTGGACCTCCAACACCCGGTACCTTTCTTCCAGGCTTGGACCCGCTCCAGCTCCTGCTTCTCCGGTTCCGGCTGGGTTGCTCATGATGCCTTCTCCTGCACAAGCTGCTCACGAAGACTGTCGGAATGCTGTGATGGGACGATGAGCTGCTTGTGTGTAAAATCCTAGTCCCTCAGAGTTTGGTCAAGTTTGCAAACCTCTGTCTGTAACGGAGCCCCTTAAACATGGCTCCGTCAGTCGCTGGCAGATTCCGACAGTGGTTGCTTTCGGAATCGCTTCCAACATAAAAGCTCCTTAACGGAAACACGTCTTCTGGACTCTCTGCGTGACAGTTTCCGGCGAGGAGTGGGTGTCCCTACAGGAGGTCCTGAAACCTCCCCACTGTTTTCGCTGGAAGTGTCTCTGAGCCATCCCTCCAGCTCCCTTTCCCTCAGCCCAGCTCCTCTCCCCCTACTGGTTCCCTCTTCAGCTGCTGAGTCTCTCCCAACCTGTGTGAGCCCTTTCACTTCCCTTCCTTCCGATGGCAGTTCCCTGACAGGCACAGATATAAGAAACCTTTAAAGTGAGTCAGATAAGCTCATATGGGTTTATCAGCAGCCAAGAAAGCTGCGTGGCTCTCCATGTTAAGAGGCACATACTTTTGATCTCTAGAGACTGACCCAGAAACTCCAGCGGGTGCAGAATGCCGCAGCGAGACTCCTTACGGGGTCTTCGCTGCGAGATCACATTCACCCGGTGCTATACCAGCTGCACTGGCTCCCGGTGGAGTACAGGATCAGGTTTAAGGTGCTGGTTTTAACCTTTAAAGCCCTATACGGCCTAGGACCCTCGTACCTACGGGACCGCCTCTCCTGGTATGCCCCACAGAGAAACTTACGGTCTTCAAATAAAAACATCTTGAAGGTCCCAGGCCACAGAGAAGTTAGGCTGGCCTCAACTAGAGCCAGGGCTTTTTCGGCCGTGGCTCCGATCTGGTGGAACACTGTCACAAGAGACCAGGGCCCTGCGGGACTTGACATCTTTCCGCAGGGCCTGTAAGACAGAGCTGTTCCACCAGGCCTTTGGCCAGAGCACAGCCTGACTCCCTCCCTCGGCAATCGTCGCGGAGCTCTGGCCCAATGGTTGCCAGTGGCTTGAATTAATTAATTTTATAATGAATGATTTTAGAGTGTTGTTTGTGCTGTACTTTTGTACTGTTTTATTGTTGTTAGCCGCCCTGAGCCCGGCTTTGGCTGGGGAGGGCGGGATATAAATAAAATTTATTATTATTATTATTATTATTAGAGGAAGGAACAGCAGAGGTAGAACCCAACTCCATCTTGACCTGCACTGTTAACTTTCCCAGAGCAACCGTCCTGCCACTATCAGAGGCGACGGCACTAGACGAACCTTTGAACTGGCTCAGGGCAACATCTCTTAAGTTTTAGTAATGGGAACGGTCAAGAGGTGGCAGCAATGGGCCTGCTATCTTCCTCGCTCCCTTGCTCCACTCTGAACAGAGCAATCCTGTAATGTTTCCTGAGAGATTGACTCACCTATTTTGTTCGCTTTGCAGAGGGAATGCTTACGGCGCCGGGCTCGACGATAGTTGCATGCATATTCCTCACTGAGGGGGGACCGAGGAACGCTGTCTGCCTGAGAGAGAAAAGTAATAGTCACAAACCGTCCAGCATTTCTCCGATGAAAATAGGGATGTCCTATTCCATCATCGCAGGGACGCGGGTGGCGCTGTGGGTAAAACCTCAGCGCCTAGGACTTGCCGATCACATGGTCGGCGGTTCGAATCCCCGCGGCGGGGTGCGCTCCCGTCGTTCGGTTCCAGCGCCTGCCAACCTAGCAGTTCGAAAGCACCCCCGGGTGCAAGTAGATAAATAGGGACCGCTTACCAGCGGGAAGGTAAACGGCGTTCCATGTGCTGCGCTGGCTCGCCAGATGCAGCTTGTCACGCTGGCCACGTGACCCGGAAGTGTCTCCGGACAGCGCTGGCTCCCGGCCTATAGAGTGAGATGAGCGCACAACCCTAGAGTCTGGCAAGACTGGCCCGTACGGGCAGGGGTACCTTTACCTTTACCTTTTTATTCCATCATCATCATCATACCCTGCCCATCTGACGGAGTTGCCCTAGCCACTCTGGGTGGCGTCCAACATATATAAATCATGGTAAAACTATACAAGGCTGCCTCCAGGTGTCTTCTAAAAGGTAAAGAGGCCCCTGACCATTAGGTCCAGTTGTGACCGACTCTGGGGTTGCAGCGCTCATCTCGCTTTATTGGCCGAGGGAGCCGGCGTACAGCTTCCGGGTCATGTGGCCAGCATGACTAAGCCACTTCTAGCGAACCAGAGCAGCGCACGGAAACGCCGTTTTCCTTCCCGCTGGAGTGGTACCTATGTATCTACTTGCACTTTGAGCTGCTTTTGAACTGCTAGGTTGGCAGAAGCAGGGACCGAGCAATGGGAGCTCACCCCATCGCGGGGATTCGAACCACCGACCTTCTGATCAGCAAGTCCTAGGCTCAGTGGTTTAACCCACAGCGCCACCCGTGTCCCTTTCAGGTGTCTTCTAAAGGTTGCATAATTACTTATCTTCTTAGGTCCCATAACTCCATACCCTCCAACATTTCTCAGATAAAAAATAGGGACATCCTAAGGAAAAGCAGGACATGCCGGGATCAGTCAGAAACTGGGATGGCTTCTGTAAATCCAGGACTGTCCCTGGAAAATAGGGACACTTGGAGGATCATGGTTTCCCTACATCTTGCTTCATACCACTCACTTCATTCTTCCTGCCTAAATATTCTGCTTCTCCTAAGCAATTTGCCGTGCAGAGACTTTTAGCTGTGTCCTAGCCTCAGTTAGCTTTCCTTTCCCTTCTGCCTTCCCCAGACCTCCCTCTCTCTCTTCCTCGCCAACCCTC
This sequence comes from Podarcis pityusensis, assembly GCF_964106645.2. Taxonomy (NCBI): domain Eukaryota; kingdom Metazoa; phylum Chordata; class Lepidosauria; order Squamata; family Lacertidae; genus Podarcis; species Podarcis pityusensis. The sequence goes on along the minus strand of NC_138038.1, from coordinate 11,492,310 downwards.
CATCTTCTACCACCAGCCCCACCAGATACTCACATCTCTCAGGTTGAAAGTTATCTCCAGATTGCTCCAGAAGTTATCTGAGAAGGCTGGATACATATCCAAGACTTCCAGGAGGTCCTCGCGCTGGATTTTATGCAAGTCGCAGTAGGTGAGGGCTCGGACATCTGCATTGGATTTCCCAGGCCTGGCATAGAGGCTGATAGGTTCCCCAAATATGTCGTTCTTCCCTGCACAACGTAGGAAATCCTGTTAGAATGCAACAACTTTCCTGCTATTCTGGGAGAGAGACCAACAGTCCACTCAACTTGCAAGTGTGTTAGCGATGATGGAAGTGTTACAAAAATGGGCTGTGGGGCCCATAGATTTTGGCTCTGAGGTCCAGCCCTAGCTGCACCTCTGGATTTTACTGGGAGAGGACAACCTCCACAGCAGAGCTATTCTTTCCTCTGGGTGGAAATGGGGAATATACCAGCTGCCTCTTCTGGTTTCAATGTCCAATATTAAGTCCCTGCTGAGAAACCCTCAAAGATCCTGCACTGCAGGAGGTTGGATGAGATCGCCCTCATGACCCCTTCCAATTCTAAGTTTTTAAGTAATTTTTTCTTAAGAATATCTTAAAAACCACACGGAGAATGTAAATCTCCTGACAGATATAGAACCTTGAAAACAAAGAAAATGTATAGCAAATTTTGTCTGCATAAAAAAAAGGGGGGGGAGTAGAATAACAAAAATGAAATGTGTACAGATTAACAAACTGTAATACGGCACAATGGGGAAAAGTCTAATTTTTATGGTGTGTCCACGTTGGGTATGTATGTAGGTAGTGTATGTATTGTATGTATGGTATATTGAAGTGTATTGTTTAAGTTTTATGTACAGTGGTACCTCGCAAGACGAATGCCTTGCAAGACAAAAAAACTCGCAAGACGAAAGAGTTTTTGGTTTTTTGAGTTGCTTCGCAAGACGAATTTCCCAATGGGCTTGCTTCGCAAGACGAAAACGTCTTGCAAGTTTGTTTCCTTTTTCTTAAAACCGTTAATACCCAGGGTGCATTGCTTCACAAGACGAAAAATTTGCAAGACGAAAAAACTCACAGAACGAATTAATTTCGTCTTGCGAGGCACCACTTTAAATTGATGTATAATAAAGACTATTTACAAAACAATTCTACAGTTCTATGATTCTATGCAATAAAGACTATTTACAAAACAATTCTACCGTTCTATGATTGTACACAATTTGCCATGGCTGTCCGAGGGCAACTGCTGCTTCCTACAAATGAACAGGCTTTCCAGCCCACCCTTCCCAGAGAGAATTCTTTTACCTAGGATGGCCACCACAATGTCCTCCTTGAGGATCTCGATGGAGCCTCGCGAGATGAAATAGAGAGTGGTGAGGACATCTCCATAATGTACCAGTGTATCCCCAGGTGGCGCATGGGTTGTCTTGAACTTCATGGCCAAGGCCCGCAGGCAGCCTTTGCTAGCTCCTCGGAAGGCCTTGCAGTTTTGGAGCAGGGTGCGGTTGAGGTGGAGGCAGATATCAGCTTGCAGGCAGTCGGGGAAGCCTTTCAGCACCTGAGTGGGAATGAAAGCAGGCCTATGTGAGTGGGTGGGATCTATGAAAGGGGATGCTGTCTCTCTCTTCTCACTGCTCCATCTTATCCCACAACCATGCCCTGTGCAGGAATTGATTCAACTTGCAGTATATAAACGGATAAAATTAAGGTGGAAGCCTGTTTTTGAAATGCTGATCTGTAATGAACTAAGGCAGAAGGTATGCGAGTGGCGCTGTGGGTTAAACCAAAGAGCCTAGGACTTGCTGACCAGAAGGTCAGCGGTTCGAATCCCCACAATGGGATTCCTGCCAACCTAGCTGTTCGAAAGCACGTCAAAGTGCAAGTAGATAAATATGTACCGCTCCGGCGGGAAGGTAAACGGCGTTTCCATGCGCTGCTCTGGTTCGCCAGAAGCGGCTTAGTCATGCTGGCCACATGACCCGGAAGCTGTACGCCGGCTCCCTCGGCCTATAGAGCGAGATGAGCGCCACAACCCCAGAGTCGGCCATGACTGGACCTAATGGTCAGGTGTCCCTTTACCTTTAATGAACTAAGGCAAAGGCTTTTCATGAGCTCACAGAGACGTTCCCAAACTGTTCTGCTGAGGCACAGGCCAAATGTTGTTTGCTTGCCAATCATCTGTCTTTTTATATTCTCTTCCTACACCCCTAGATTTCCAGCTTTTGATCAAAATGTTTCTTCAGAGAAGAAATAAATGAAGCAAAGGTGGGTTACCTGACAGCCATTATGAAGGAATTTGACTTAGCTGCTGTTATAAGAAAAAACTGCTCCTTTTCCCTTATGGGGTAGTGAAGAGCCCATATAGAGTCCTTATGTAGATTATCGGTAGGAGAAAATAACAGAGGCCAACCAGAGAATACTGAGAAGCAAAACAGCTAGTAAGCATGGTCTTTATTAAACTGTTGCAACAGGGTGCTCATCCCTCCTTGCAAGAGAGAGGAGGAACCCAGAACAACAGTGCGCAAGCCCTTATATAGACTTGATATTGCCACCCTGTAGCTCAAGACCACCCCCAATACATCATACATACATCATAGAAGGGGCAGTCTACAGCAGAATCCTGTCTGGCAGCAAACCTGTTAATGGGTTTACCTGGTCAGCCTGGCCATTCTATTGTGATGATAAATATTTAATTCCTGAGTCCAGGTCACAGGCTCACCCTATTCATACCCAAATGTGTCCTTAAGGCAGGATTTGCGAGCACAGAGACAATGGAGAGGCTTTTCCCGTTTCCATCCAAACTGCAGAGGAATGTTTGAGGTCACTGAAAGAGTCAAAATGGCTTTAGGACTGTTCCTGTACTGTTTCAGACATGTGGTTTATATATTTACGTATGTGTTTGCCTGGTACATTTATTAAAATTTATTTTATATCTTAGACCTTATAATTCTCATAACAGCTGCCCTGGAGTATTTGTACGGATCTTGCTTGAAAGGATAGGTACATATTATACGGGAACATCAATTTTTATGGGCTTTTAAAAGTGGGCTGTTTTTTATTGGTTGTTGTGTATTATATATGGGCATGCATATTTCCCCTGTCTGTTGCATATCTTTCTGTCCATTGGGGATTATAGGACTTGTTCAGCAGGTAGAGCATCAGACTCTTAATATCAGGGTTGTCGGTTTGAGCCCCACATCGGGCAAAGGATACCTGCATTGCATGGTCTTTTCCAACTCTACAGATATATGATTCTAACTAGCACTGACTGCCAAAGTTCAACTATCCATTGTGGATGTTAGAAATGGCACATGTCTTGCCTAAAGGCTGGAAAACTAAAAGTAGTAGTAATACTAGTAATAATAATAAGAATAAGAATAAGAATAAGAATAATAAGAAGAATAATAAGAATGTTATTATTTATACCCGCCCATCTGGCTGGGTTTCCTCAGACACTCTGGGCAGCTTCCATCAGAATATAAAAACATAATAAAACATCAGACATTAAAAACTTCCCGATACAGGGCTGCCTTCAAAACTTCCTTGAGCCTGGAACCCAAGGGCAGGAAAATGTAATTGAGGAATGGAGTCTATATCAATAGGTAGCCATTCCGGAGTGGTTTTTATTTTTTATTTTTTATTAAGGATCACAGAAACAAAGGGGAAAGGGCTGTCTGCCTTAGTTTTCTGCTAATAATTATTTTTGTCTTGTCCTCTTCTGTGCCAAGTTATATTTCTTGCTCATTGCTATGTCTTGTTGCAATGAGTTCCCTCAGACCAAGAATGCACTGCATGAAATTCTTTTTGTGGTTTCAATTTTAATTGTCGCAAACAAATTCCACGCACCTTCCAAATCTGTGCTATCACTCGCTATTTCAGCAAACCAGTTTCTGCAGTATATGGAAAGGGCCCGGCAGCTACAGTTTTACAACTTATTTAATTCTGACAGAGATCTCTGAGCAATATTGACAAAGATGGATGCATATGGTTCATCTTGACAATCCGTGGATTGCAGGGGGAGGGGCATAATTGAGTAGCAAACTGGAATTAAGGTTTTCGGTTTAGTCAGTTTTCCAAGAGTTTGCTTTAAAGCAGTCCTTCCCAACCTGGTGCCTTCTAGGTGTGTACACACACACACACACACACACACACACACACACACCTGAAAACAACTGCAACAAACACACACAAAACAATCCATATTAGTTCATTCAAAAAATGCTGCAAAATAAAGTGCAGAGTTATTCTGGCAAATTTAAACATCGCTGCTTTCCCCCACTTAAATCATACATTTGGAAGTCATAACTCAAGGTTTATCCCACAGCTTTATGGGAATGTGGTGGGAATGTAGAGAAGTTTAAAAAAAAAAGGGAAATGATATATAATGAATTGAAAAAAAAATGTTTAAAATGACATTTGTAAAAAACCCAGAAGCATTTTTGTTAGGGATTGTAGGACAAGACCTGCCAAGAAAAACAAAGAACTTATTTATGTATGCTACAACAGAGGCAAGAGTCTTGATAGCACAAGGATGGAAGAATGAGGAAATCCCAACGAAAGAACAGCGGCAAGAAAAATTGATGAGCTATGCAGAGCTGTCTAAATTGACATATAAACTGCGGGACAAGGACAACTGTGACTTTAAGGAAGAATGGGAGCTTTTTACAAATTACCTAAAAAGACAACAAAATTAACTGGATTCCTTGGCAGGTTTTGAATAAACACACACAAATTTATTGGTTGATAACATGTTAGATAGATAATGTAAGGATATGTACAATTTTATAACATGCAGAGAATAATATGTGCTGAGAAATCAGAGAGAGGAGCTGAGGGAATTCTCTGGTGGGGGGGGGAGGGATGGAAGGGAGGGTGGGGGGGAAGGGGGGAGATAATGTATGTGATTATATGGTTTTATAAATTGTTATGTTGAAATTGCTAATAATTTTTTTTAAAAAAAATGCAGTTGCCATTATTACAGGGGATCTCCTTTGCTCCATACAGTGGTACCTCGGGTTACATACGCTTCAGGTTACATACGCTTTAGGTTACAGACTCCGCTAACCCAGAAATAGTACCTCGGGTTAAGAACTTTGCTTCAGGATGAGGACAGAAATTGTGCTCTGGCAGTGCGGTGGCAGCGGGAGGCCCCATTAGCTAAAGTGGTGCTTCAGGTTAAGAACAGTTTCAGGTTAAGAATGGACCTCCAGAACGAATTAAGTACTTAACCCGAGGCACCACTGTATTGCTGATGAATGCACTCCTTGTTCCCTCCAGATGTGTTGGACCACAATTCTAGACAGCCACCCCAACTAGCAAGATCATGGTATCTGGAGCTGCTGGGATTTATAGCCCTAAACATTTGACATGGGGGCACCAAGTTGGGGAAGGATGCCTTAGGTTGTAACGTGGAAAGTCCCCACCACCACCACCACCAAGTGAGAACTGCTCTGCCTTCCTTCAAGGGATGTATAGTGAGGGCTTCCTCTTCAAACGCTACTTTGCGCTTTGCTATTGATCCCCTTCACTCCCTTTCCCAACAGACTAATTAAAATGGATTGAAGTTTATTTAGGCACCATCCTATTCCGTTTTTGCTTAGCAACCAGCCATGTGGAGGAAAAGCTGGATCAATATGGCTTTGGAGCCTCTTCCTCACACCCAGGAAAAAACAGACCCAGCCTTTAGGTTTCCACCTCAATGTCATTCCTTGCGAACTGGCTCAACAAGGCATGTCTGCTTGACCGGGGGACTCTTACCATCACTTTAAGGTCCCCTCAAATTATGTTTCCCTGGCTAGGATTTGCAGCCACAATGGGAGGATGAAGATGCCTACTTAGTCCTCAGCTCCGGTTTGCTTCCAGCACTATTTATTTTGTTTGTTGCCAATATCCATCTTGTTACGTTTCAAGCCAATTCACACAATCAATGTGTGCGTAGTTAGCATATAGACTGAATAGATCTGGGCCATAGCTGTCAACTTACAGATTTGAAAATAAGGGACCAGCAGCCTCGAAAATAAGGGATCAGCAGCCAAAATAAGGGATTTTGCTTAGCTTATACATCAATCCACCACTGATGGAGCCATGCTGCTTTGGCTGTGACTGACTGTGTTTTGCAGGGGGTTGGGCTACATGATCCTAAGTGTTTACAACTCCGACCAAAGAAGAGTGGCAGACAAAACTGATGAACGACGTCGAGATGGCAAAGCTTACAGGCAGAATTAGAAACCAGGAAGAGGACCTCTTTAATAAAGAATGAGGAAAGTTTATAATTTATTTGAAAAGCTATTGTAAAGAGTTATATACATTGGTAGGATTGACAGAAAACTTGTAGTAAATATTTGAACTATGGATCGACTGATTTATAAAAATAGAGTTATGAAAGGGTTGCAGAGGGGGAAATCACTACATTAAGATGCTGCACTGGTTGGAGGGTATGCTAAGCAGCACATCGGGGCTGCTGCTGTCCTGGCGCAAGGAGTTCCACTGGCTCTTCCCCACTCGAGAGAGAGGGAGGGAGGGAGAGAGACTCTCGCCCACGCCGCCCGCGAGCCCAGCATGAAGCGGTTGCAGCGCTGCCGCGGCTGCTGAAGCACCGCCCTTCTGCGTCCCTCCCCATCCCCTCCTCTTCCTCCTCCCTCAGGCTGCCTCCTCAGCCGCCGCCACCTCTGGCAGCGTGGCGGAAGTCTCGCAAGAGGGGCTGCCTGCCCGCCTGCCGCCACCCGTTTCCTCACGACGCACCCCTGAGGGGGAAAAGGGAGAGACGGAGACGCGGCAACTCGTGTGCGCGCTCTCTCTCATGGCGGAGGACCCCGAGCCGCTGCTTCCCTCCTGAGCCGGGTGAGCATGGAACCCAGGAAATTTAAGGGACATCATCAATAAGGGACAGCAGCGGGACACAGCACTGGGATAAGGGAGTTTCCCGCCAAATAAGGGACGGTTGACAGCTATGATCTGGGCTGAGTTCCACACATACTGAAACCATCTTGCATCTTACTTCACACACCATTTCAGACATTACTACGCTGCTGCCAAACACGATGCTTGCGCAATAAAGGCAGACCAGGTATCAAGGCAGTTTTGTAGGCAAATGGCCTCCGAATTCAGCCTTGATCCATACAAAACACATGTGAACTACATCATAGGCTTGTCCCTACAATGAGTACAAACACAACCTTTTAAAGGTTAGGACATGTGCAGATTCCATTGTTTCCAAACTTCCAATTTACATCCGATAGAAAAACAGTTTAATAAGCCTTTCCTTTTAACTTTATTTTATTTTATTTTTTAAAAAATGGGAGAGCTGCAGTTCGATGAAATGATTTTTAATGGATTGAGTACACGAGTTTTGGTTGATTAACTGATCTGCCAATTTTGCACACAAGATTTATGTTGTAAGATGCATACCTGTACAAGGGAAGGGTGAACGCTTTCTAAGGTGGTGCTTGCTGTATGCACTTTTTATAAACTTTTGTATTAAATAATGTATAATATATAATATTTAAAATCTTCTGCCCAGTCCTACAAAAGCTGGAAAGAATTCTAACCGAGTAGACCATTGGATCAGTTTTCATCCCAGCTGGCCATTGTAACAACTTTGGAACTTTAAGAACTAGTGTTATGGAGTTTGCGTTTTTCCTCTTCTTTCCTCTTCTCTTTTTAAATTTTGCCCTATGCCTTTTTATTGTAGGCCTCAGGTTAGGGGCTGTCTTTCTTTCATTTTCTTTCTTTTTTGTTCATTGGTCTGTAAGCTGCCCTGGGGGTCTTTTTTGATTGAAGAGCAGCATAAAAATGCTTAAAGCAAATAAGCCAACACAACGTGGCTTACTTTTTAGTAGACACACGTAGGATTGTACTTTGGATACTGCTGCCAGACTTCTTCATCTTTTAAGGGTCAACAAATGTATCTGGTTTGCATGCATAAATGTAAAATTTACAACACAGTCCTCCAAGTGACAATCTCTGAGACCAAGCATTTGCCCCTTAGCTGCCTTGGGGTGCTTTCTCTGAAGTGAAAAAGCAGTGTGGAAATGTAAAAAAATCCTCTTCTCAACACCAAATCACAGAGGACACCCCACCACACACAGTCTTCTGTTTTTGACTGATAAATAAATATTGCTTTATTTTTTTGCTGTCAATCTTGTGAGAATTTTCTGCCCTGGCTGTCAAGTATTACACTTTATGAAAATATACCGTATTTTTTTGCTCCATAAGACGCACCTGACCATAAGATGCAACTAGTTTTTAGAGGAGGAAAACAAGAAAAAAAATATTCGGAACGAAACAGTGGATGTATGATTTTTGTGGTTCATGCTGTGGCTACAGACATGTGATTTGACGGTGAGTTTGGGGTAGCCCAATGCAAAAATCCTGAGAATCCATGTGGACCTGTGCTTTGTAACCACGTTCTTGCACCATTACATGATCTGCTTTTCGCCCCTGGGCAATTCGGCTCCAGGGACCATGCATTTGCTCCATAAGACGCACAGACATTTCCCCTTACTTTTTAGGAAGAAAAAAGTGTGTCTTATGGAGCGAAAAATACGGTACTTTATGAGATCTTTGGGAGGCAGACTGGACAGCCAAGGAGTTCTGGCCAATCTTGTGAAGGAAGGAACCCGGGTAAAATCCAGGTGTATTCTGAAATTTGCAGAACCCTATCTACCTAGCTATCTTAGGCTGTCTATCGAGCTGTCCAGTTACATAGCTAACCATCTCTCATCTCCAAGGCCAGGTCTTTGCTACACGACCTACATCATCTTTGACTCACCGCATTCATGTCGATTCCATTGGTGTAGGACCAAGCATGCTGGAAATACTCCTCAAGCCGCTGGCGCAGCGGGTTCGGGATTTGGTGGAAGCGGATGAATTCCTTCACCCTCAGCATCTGGGTATGGTAGCGAGCCGTGCCCGAGTACAGGCGCTGTATGATGGCAGAGACATTGCCAAAAATGCTGGCGTACATGAGAGCTGAAACAAGAGGACATGGGTAAGCATTAAGGGGCGAAGGGACCATTGTCTGTGATGGTGGTACCCGAGAGTGAAGTGTTTGAGCCCCACTTCAACATGCATTATAGGCATGTATTGCCTACAATATTTTACTGATGACACTGCCCTGAGCGCTCACAGATTCATCAGGAGATCACTTGTGAACACTAAGAGAGATGGTGGATCATTATTTTAAAGATTGAAGTACCGTATTTTTTGCTCTATAAGACTCACTTTTTCCCTCCTAAAAAGTAAGGGGAAATGTGTGTGCGTCTTATGGAGCGAATGCAGGCTGCGCAGCTATCCCAGAAGCCAGAACAGCAAGAGGGATTGCTGCTTTCACTGCGCAGCTATCCCTCTTGCTGTTCTGGCTTCTGAGATTCAGAATATATTTTTTCTTGTTTTCCTCCTCCAAAAACTAGGTGCGTCTTTTGGTCTGGTGCGTCTTATAGAGCGAAAAATACGGTACTCAGTGTTCATGTTTGTTTGGGAGCCATGTTGCCTGATCTGGAAGCCTAAACCAAGGGTAACCAACTTCTACCATCTCAATTCGAAAATGTCTACTATTAACGTAAGGCAGAGCTGGAAAACCTGTTCCCTTCCAGATGTTGTCGAAGCCCCATCCAGCATAACCAATGGTCAGGGATGATGGACCCTGCAGCCCTATAACATCTGGAGAGTACTGGCTACTTCTGCACCAAAGCTTCATCACAGATGTTTGGAGAGAGTTCTTGGTCCCTTCTTCATCACCAAAAGGGAAAGGGGAGGGGGGAAAGGGCAAATATTTGCATAACAATTGCTATGTGTAGATATAAAGGGACCCCTGACCATTAGGTCCAGTCGTGACCGACTCTGGGGTTTCAGCGTTCATCTCGCTTTACTGGCCGAGGGAGCCGGCGTACAGCTTCCGGGTCATGTGGCCAGCATGACTAAGCCGCTTCTGGCGAATCAGAGCAGTGCACGGAAACGCTGTTTACCTTCCTGCCGGAGCGGTACCTATTTATCTACTTGCACTTTGACGTGCTTTCGAACTGCTAGGTTGGCAGGAGCTGGGACCGAGCAACGGGGGCTCACCCCGTCGCTGGGATTTGCCGACCTTCTGATCAGCAAGCCCTACGCTCTGTGGTTTAACCCACAGCGCCACCATGTGTAGATATATGCATATGCCAATTCAGAAATCTTTTTTGCCTGGCTGGGATAAGTCGTTAACTTCTTACAGTGACTCTTGATTTCCCAGATGGAAAGTCTACTGGGAGCAGGTAAAATTTATATTCAGAAAGGAATGTGACCCAGGCAAGAAAATACTCCATCACCCCTGGGTCAAGGGGAGGTCTCAGAAGCACTTACACCCAATCAGCATGACACAGATGGAGAAGATCTTCTCAGAGTTGGTGTTTGGGGAGACATTGCCAAAGCCCACGCTGGTGAGGCTACTGAAGGTGAAGTATAGGGCTGTCACGTATTTGTCCTTGATGGAGGGGCCAGAAGAGAGGTCGCTGTCGTTGTAGCGCTTTCCGATCTGGTCGCCAAGGTTGTCCAGCCACCCAATCTTATGCTCCATGTAGGGCCGCTCCACGTTGCCAATGGCGTACCAGATGCAGGCCAGCCAGTGGGCGATGAGGGCAAAAGTGCACATGAGCAGGAAGAGCACAGCAGCCCCATACTCCGAATAGCGGTCCAGCTTGCGGGCAACTCTCACCAGGCGCAAGAGTCGCGCTGTCTTCAGCAACCCTATCAAGGTGGTTGTCTGGAGAGGGGATGAAGAAAGAAAGAAAGAAAGAAAGAAAGAAAGAAAGAAAGAAAGAGTAACAAGACATTTGAATACTATTTGCAATTTTTAAAAAAGTGTGAGAGTAACAGGAAGGTGTTGAATCTGAAAACTGTAATGCAAGAAGCACCATGACTACACCAAAACAGAAACCATTACTTTAGAAGAATGGCAGATGAAGATGTTGGAGTTTTTGGAGCTGGCTGACCTGACTGGAAGAATCCGCAATCAGAAAGAAGAGGAGTACCAAGAAGATTGGAAGAAATTTAAAGACTATTTAGTTAAAAATATAAGATAATTAGAAGATACTTGAAAGTATCAAATAGGCCTAGGACTGAAACAAGAACGTTGTATCGTAATATGGATTTAAGTTAAAAAAGAAAAGAGATGAAGGTAGTTAGTTAAAGGAGTTAATTGTATTAGAAAGAGGATTTTAGGGAACTGTTACAAAGGAGGTACAATGAAATTCAGTTAGGGGGAATCGCGAAGTCAGACTACAATGAAAGTTAACTTGGATTTTGGAATCCACTGTTTATATTCTTTTTTCTTTTTCTTTTAGTATTGTAAGATGTTTTGTTTTATGTTTTTCATATGTTATACTTGTTATAAATGTGGAAAATTAATTTTAAAAATTTGAAACCCCCCCAGAAACCATTACTCTACAGTCACTGTGGTGTTTTCTTTCTCCTAAAGTGAAGTGTATTATAAGCCCCACTTCATCTATTTTCCCTCCATTTCTTAAAGCACCTGTGTGGAGACTTTATTATGATACTCCTGCAACCACTTCTTGAACCCCAAATCTACACTTTTGGGAGTTTTAGGGCTCTTTCCAACAGGGGAAAAACCACACACACCAACCATGGATAAACTTACATTTTTAAAAAACGGTGCCAGATTTTCACGGAATTCTGGTCTTTCTGCCTGAAACCATTTACAGGTTCCAGAGGTCCCCAAAGGCTTTGCTAGCCCTATCCATAGACCATAGGACTGCACTCCTGACCTCTTGCCGGACACACTGCCGTGTTTAGCTGGAGGGAGATGGGGAAGGGCGAAGCAGGGGTGGAGCCAATCCAGTACTCCTGCTGCTGTGCCCACACCATGCTGACCTCCCCGCATTTTAGCCCCTTCCCCTCGTCCTCCAGGTAAGCAGAGCAGTGTGGATGATTGGAAGCCGCTTTGTTCTACTGATATAACTGGCATGTAACTTTAGGAACAGGATACCTAGAAATTTGCATTCTCCTGCATATAGGGCTGCCCAAACCTTGCTCCCAAACTCTTTTCAGAGGGTCTGTGTCGGATTCCCCCCACCAAAGTGAAGTGAAGTAGGTGGCTAACAGGATAAGCGCCTTCTTTTTCAATAGAGAAAGAAGGTCCCCCCACCTCCCCACTTGTGGAATGCCTCTCTGGCCATTCTGGCACCAGAGGAAAACTTCTGTCATTATCTCAGGCCTTTAAAAACCGACATACAGTGGTACCTCGGGATAAGTACTTAATTCGTCCATTCTTAACCTGAAACTGTTCTTAACCTGAAGCACCACTTTAGCCAATGGGGCCTCCTGCTGCCGCCGCACCACCGGAGCACGATTTCTGTTCTCATCCTGAAGCAAAGTTCTTAACCCAAGGTACTATTTTTGGGTTAGCGGAGTCTGTAACCTGAAGCGTATGTAACCTGAAGCTTATGTAACCTGAGGTACCACTGTACCTGTTTTTGCCATTTTGTAATTATTTTCTCATCTGGTTTTGCTCTCCTCTCTATTGCAAACATTTAGGCTGCAAGTTATGGTGTTGATATTCAGCTATTGGACCTGCGTTTTAATTTTATCATGTCATTTTATGTTTTTGAGCCCCTTAGAGAAAAAAATGTCATTGGATGGCCTTATATAAATATAGCTAGTTGGCAGCAGGGCATTCCTCAGCATGGTGGCAGCGGCGAGTGAAGTTGTGCATTGACCATCACTTCCAAAGCCCTATTTTCCCATGCTGGCCAGGGCAGGAAATGGGGACCTGTCATTTTTTTGTCCCAATGGATCTCTGCTTTGTAAAATTTCCCCCTTGAAACCACTGGGGGATGAGGGGTTAACTCTACCATCTCCAAGTTGGAATTGCTGGTGATGAGACCAACCTGTGGCCTCTCAGATGAATGAAGGCAGTTTGGTCCTGTCTCTGCCCCATCCCCAGAGTGCCTTGTTCCAGCGTCTAATGCCAGCTCTTGCTGATAAAGACACAATATGTGGAGGCTGCACTATGTTATTTGTATGAGGATATCAGGAACCTCCATGTGTCTCCTCACTTGTGAAGCTCTTCTCCATTGGAAGAGAGGCACTCCTGCCACATCCTATTCGCCTCCAGCCAATGGATCTGGGAATTTGGATTGCTGTATAGTATGTATTTAAGGACACGGGTGGCGCTGTGGTCTAAACCACAGAGCCTAGGCTTGCCGATCAGAAGGTCAGCAGTTCGAATCCCTGTGACGGGGTGAGTTCCCATTGCTCAGTCCCTGCTCCTGCCAACCTAGAAGTTTGAAAGCACGTCAAAGTGCAAGTAGATAAATAGGTACCACTCCGGCAGGAAGGTAAATGGCTGCTCTGGTTCGCCAGAAGCGACTTAGTCATGCTGGCCACATGACCCGGAAGCTGTAGGCCAGCTCCCTCGGCCAATAAAGCGAGATGAGCGCCACAACCCCAGAGTCGGCCACGACTGGACCTAACGGTCAGGGGTCCCTTTACCTTTACCTTTACAATATGTGATTACGGTGGTGAGAGTTTTATATGCACAAAGATAGAAAGACTCATTGTTACCAACCATGGAGGAATGGTTACTGAAATTATTAGGCTTAGCTGAGATGGCAAGAATGGCATGTTTAATCAAAGAAAAGTCATTGTCAACATTTACTAAAGATTGGAAACCTCTCATAGACTTTTTGCGTGAAAAAGAAAAAGAAATAATGGTATTTGGGTTTGAAGGCTGAAGATAATGTTGGTTTATAGAAAGTAGTCTTGCTGGGTGTTATATTGGAGTGGATGTGTTGAATAATGTTTATATACAGCTGATAGACAAAGAATCTTTAGTTTCTTTCTTTCTCTCTTTAAATCCTTTTTCTATCTCTATCTCTATTTCTATCTCTCTCTCTTTCTCCCCCCCCCCTTCTTTCTTTCTTTTCCTCTGGATCTATGTTTTATCTACATTATTGTTTTAGTCTGGACAAAAAAGATATTTGATAATAATCTTTGTAAATAATATTTTTTACAAAATCTAATAAAATTTATTTTAAAAAGTAAAGAACAGTGGTACCTCGGTTAAGTACTTAATTCGTTCCGGAGGTCCATTCTTAACCTGAAACTGTTCTTAACCTGAGGTACCACTTTAGCTAATGGGGCCTCCCGCTGCCGCTGCGCCACCGGAGCACGATTTCTGTTCTCATCCTGAAGCAAAGTTCTTAACCTGAAGCACTATTTCTGGGTTAGCGGAGTGTGTAACCTGAAGCGTATGTAACCTGAAGCGTATGTAAGCTGAGGTACCACTGTAAGTGTGTTAGGTGCCCTTCACGCTGAAGCCTAGAGAACTCTTGACAAAGCTCCTTTCCACACAAGATTTCTGTGATCCCCCTAAAGATCCACGGGGGATATGTGTACAGCCAGCTCTGTCCCACCCCTGTCCCCACCCCCTAAGTATAGGGACATCTCTCTCAGAACAACACTCCTTCACAGTTTCAGTGTGTGCACCCAACTTTTCTCCAAAATGTGAAGGCACAATAGCGTGGACGAATAAAACCGCTTTCCGCCTTACCTCATCTGATCCAGAGCGGAAGATGAGCAAGTCGAAGGGGATGGCAGCCACCATGTCGATGAGAAACCAGCCTTTGAAGTAGTGGATGGCGATCTTTGCTGGGTGGCTTACTACCTCATCGTTGATATTGACATAAGTGGTGCGGAAGTTGATGATGATGTCAACGATAAACATGATGTCTACAATGAGGTCAATGATGTAGAGTGGGTCGCATGAGTAGCCGCAGTCCGAGCGATTCTCCTCCTGCTCTTCGTTCAGCAGGAAGGCGGCAGAGTAGGGTGTGAAAACAGCCGTGTAGATGACCAGCAGGAGGATCAGCCAGTCCCACACGGCCTTGAAGGGGCTGTAGTGAAGGATGGTCCATCGGTGGATGCGGGGTGCCTGCAGCTTGTACTCAGGGAGGACATCGGCTCCCAGGGACAGGACCTGCCAGGAAAAACAGAAATCACAGAATCATAGAATTGTAGGATTGGGAGGGTCATAGATTCCAACCTCCTGCAATGCAGGAATCTCAGCTAAGGCATCTAGGACAGGGGGCCATCCAACTTCTGCTTAAGAACCTCCAAGGAAGGAGAGTCCACAACCTCCTGAGGGAGACTGTTCCACGGTTGAATGCTCATCAGTGAGTGATGTGAACTATAGATGGCAGCTGTGAGGATCCATATAAAACAGGCACATTTGCACCGTAGTACAGTTTCATTCCTGGCGTGCTCTGGTCCATGGGGTCACGAAGAGTCAGACACGACTAAACAACAACAACAGTTTCTGTGTCCTGCACTGGGTGTGTGAGTGTGTTCCAGTCTTTGGAATCTGACATACACTTGTAGATCAAGAGCAAATACTGGGAAACAGCAACGAAGTATGTGTCTGTGTGTAGAAAAGGGCCATAAGAATGTCTGTGAGGGCCATAAGAATGGACTGCTTCTTCACCATTTTTTTAAAATAAAAAAAATCTTATTTTCCATTCTAACATTTAGAAGAAGAGAAGAAGAGTTTGGATTTGATATCCCGCTTTATCACTACCCGAAGGAGTCTCAAAGCAGCTAACATTCTCCTTTCCCTTCCTCCCCCACAACAAACACTCTGTGGGGTGAGTGGGGCTGAGAGACCTCAAAGAAGTGTGACTGGCCCAAGGGCACCCAGCAGAATCCCCACGGTGGGGTGAGCTCCCTTGCTCTGTCCCAGCTCCTGCCAACCTAGCAGTACAAAAGAATGCCAGTGAGAGTAAATAAATAGGTACCGCTGCAGCAGGAATGCGCTCTGGTTTTTGTCACGGTGTCCTGTTGCACTAGAAGTGGTTTAGTCATGCTGGCCACATGACCTAGAAAGCTTTCTGTGGACAAACGCCGTCTCCCTCAGCCTGAAAGCCTGAAAGCAACCCCATAGTCGCCTTTGACGGGACTTAACCATCCAGGGGTCCTTTACCTTTTTCTTTTTACCTATTAGAAGAACAGCCACCCAGAAATGTATTTTTGTCCCCTTGGCCTGCGCCTTTGGTGGGGGTCAATCTAGCCAACCCCTGGGTATGTTCCTGCAGCCATCCACCCCAAGCCAGATTAGTAGATCCATCTTTTGGTCCCAGTACCACAGCTGCTTCCATAACCACATGGCGGTTGTGATCTGACCTACTTTCTTCCAGTAGCAAACTCAAAGGCACAAAGACGTCATTAGTCACAAAAACTAACACAGCGACACCAGCAGTCATCCCTGCAGCTTCCCCAGCAACTTTCTGCCATATACCAAGTCCTCAGGACCTTTGCTGGCTATGATCCCAAATATCACTGCTCAGGAAATTCACCTGAATGGAAGTATGGAGGCCAGTTTGCACCCTCTGGATGGATGGCTCTGTTAGTTTCTCTTTTTTCCAATCTCCGGTTCAGTTTACTACATTTCTACATCAGTTTGCAATTAAAAACAACAAGAACTCCTCATGAAAATCCACCAGCATGTGAGTTTCTCCTAATATACACAGTTTTGTACACAAATTTGCCACGTCTGCACGTCTGCAAACCATTTCCCCTAACAACACGCACTTTTGTATGTTCATATTTTATGAACAAAATACGCAGGTTTTTTGTATGCAGTTGGAGAACTGGGTACCGAAATTTGGAAAAGGGTAAATATTGAAAGACAGGTGCATTTTGGTTCTATCTTGTTTCAGGAAGTGGGATTTAGTTAGCCTCTTCCTTTTTCCCACTCCCTGCAGAAGCACACACCCAAGTATCTGTGTGAAGGGAATAAACCATTTGCAAGGAAAAGAGATGGGAGTCCTGGTGAACAAAGCGGGAAAGGATAGTCATGGGTTGGCAAACTAAGGCCCGGGGGCCGGATCCAGCCCAATCGCCTTCTAAATCCAGCCCACAGACAGTCCAGGAATCAGTGTTTTTTTACATGAGTAGAAGGTGCCCTTTTATTTAAAATGCATCTCTGGGTTATTTGTGGGGCATAGGAATTCATTCATTTCCCCCCCAAAAATATAGTCCGCCCCCCCCCACAAGGTCTGAGGGACAGTGGACTGGCCCCCTGCTGAAAAAGTCTGCTGAATAAAACTTGAATAAAACACTGGTGGGGCCCAGGTAAACCCTGCCCCACATAATCAATCACAAGACGAGGCACACACACAACATTTGAATGGCAATTCCCATCAACTTTTGGGGGGTGGCCCCCTCAAATATTTTATGGTGCCGAAGGGACCTTGGCCCCTAGGAGTTGGCTCCAATGATCACATTGGTAGCTCACTAGGGAAATCCAACCCAATCTGGTTTAAAAAATTACTCCCAGAAGATGGGGATGTTCTCTCTGGATGTAACTGACAGACTGACATGTTTTTGTTTTGTTTTGTTTGTGTTTACTGTGGGAAAACCAATAAAATACATTTTTTAAAAAGTCCTCTCTGGAAAGCAAAACCTCCCCTAGATGGAAAAAGAGAATGGTAATCAGAAATAGAACCCAGATCTCTCTCCCATAACAAGTACCCTGACCATGATTACCCTTGACAGATTTGAGAACTGGGCCAAAACAAACAAGATGAATTTTAACAGGGAGAAATGTAAAGTATTGCACTTGGGCAAAAAAAATGAGAGGCACAAATACAAGATGGGGGACACCTGGCTTGAGAGCAGTACATGTGAAAAGGATCTAGGAGTCTTGGTTGACCACAAACTTGACATGAGCCAACAGTGTGACGCGGCAGCTAAAAAAGCCAATGCAATTCTGGGCTGCATCAATAGGAGTATAGCATCTAGATCAAGGGAAGTAATAGTGCCACTGTATTCTGCTCTGGTCAGACCTCACCTGGAGTACTGTGTCCAGTTCTGGGCACCACAGTTCAAGAAGGACATTGACAAACTGGAACGTGTCCAGAGGAGGGCAACCAAAATGGTCAAAGGCCTGGAAACGATGCCTTATGAGGAACGGTTAAGAGAGCTGGGCATGTTTAGCCTGGAGAAGAGGAGGTTAAGGGGTGATATGATAGCCATGTTCAAATATATAAAAGGATGTCACATAGAGGAGGGAGAAAGGTTGTTTTCTGCTGCTCCAGAGAAGCGGACATGGAGCAATGGATCCAAACTACAAGAAAGAAGATTCCACCTAAACATTAGGAAGAACTTCCTGACAGTAAGAGCTGTTCGACAGTGGAATTTGCTGCCAAGGAGTGTGGTGGAGTCTCCTTCTTTGGAGGTCTTTAAGCAGAGGCTTGACAACCATATGTCAGGAGTGCTCTGATGGCGTTTCCTGCTTGGCAGGGGGTTGGACTCGATGGCCCTTGTGGTCTCTTCCAACTCTATGATTCTATGATTCATATACAGCCTCAAGAGCCTACGGTCAAGATAGCAGGCAGAAGAGAAACACACCATGGGTTATTTGTGTCCTAGCCACCAATATGAACTCTTCTGTACCGTCCAACCACATGCGCAGAACCAAAGCTTAGCAATGTGGAACAACAAAGACGCAGCACACAAAAGGTAGCCATGGTCTCTCATTAGACGAAGTTGGGGGGAAACATGAAAACACGCCTGAGGCTTTGTAGGTCTGTAGCCTGGACCAACAGTCAGGTGATTGACTCAGGCATGCCTCAAAATGGCTTCCATTTTACCACATCTCCCTGACAGGCGTTTGATTGATTGCAAGTCCGTTTGCCCCTCCTTAGGTAGGTGGCTTTGCAGGTGGGCCTGGGGCCTTCATTGTGAACTGGTCTATTGCAGACCAGATCACCCTCCTGCTGCCAAATCAGTCAATGGCGGCATGAATTTGGGGGCGCTGGCCTGGGCACAGGAACAACTGACCAATAATGGGATAAATCCCCGGCCTGTGGGGCCTTTCACCCTCTCTCTTGCAGTGCCAGTTCTTCCACCCACCCTCCCGCAAATTAGGGGTTTTTTTTTGCGGATGGTACGACCTTGCTAGGGACAAAGTCAGTCTCCTGTTTTAGGGGCTGAGAAAAAAGCACACCAAGCACTCAGCACACCAAAAGAGAAAAAAGCACACCAAGAAAAAAGCACACCAAGAACTCAAGTTTCAATAGTGGGAGTGGTCCCTACTCGCAAATCAACAGTCAATAGTAACAAAAACTAATCCATTCAAAAGTATGTATTCTGACAAGGATTACAAACTCAAATAGAGATCACAAACTCAAACTCATAAAGATATGTATAACACAATAATTCATTACAGAATTAGAGATAAGAGTTTATGAGTAGAGATAAGTTCATGTTAGTCCATAGTCAGATTCGACATGGAGGTCTTAGTTTCACTCATTGAGCAGAAGTCAGAAATCAATTATGGATTAGAAATCAGGACAGGGCCCTGTTTTGATGTATTCAATGGTGTGCTTTTTTCTTGGTATATTTAATAACGAGAACTCCAACTTATTTAACGTTTGCTTTAGGGGCCGGGCAGGTTTTTTTCCCATCTGGAAAATTGGCACTGCCATTTGGGTTTTCACCTACCTCAAAGCAATTGCCACAACTTTGTAAGGCGGATAGGCACTGGGTAAGCCTAGTCTTGGTTGGAGGGGAGGTTGTAGCCTCTGCCTGCCCCTCCATGGTTAAGGGTATCCTGTTGAAAGGATCCAGGAGAAGTGGCTTCTGTCCGATGCCCAGATGGGGGCTAGGGGAGGCAATGGGTTTTCCCACAAGTGCCAATGGAAAATTCCTTTCCAGGACTAGTAAGTCACTGAGGTGGGGTGGGGTAGATTTTCATGGGGACCACGACAGGAAGAAAAAGTATTCAATCCTCTCACCATGCACTGTGGTCCTGATCCTGATCATCTTCTCTTGCACTGCAAAAATCTAGACTTCTCAAATACAGTGGTGCCTCGCAAGACGAAATTAATCCGTTCCGCGAGTCTCTTCGTCTTGCGGTTTTTTCGTCTTGCGAAGCACGGCTATTAGCGGCTTAGCGGCTATTAACGGCTTAGCGGCTATTAACGGCTTAGCGGCTATTAACGGCTTAGCGGCTTTAAGAAAAAGGAAACAAACTCGCAAGAACTCGCAAGATGTTTCGTCTTGCGAAGCAAGCCCATAGGGAAATTCGTCTTGCGGAACGACTCAAAAAACGGAAAACTCTTTCATCTTGCGCGTTTTTCGTCTTGCGAGGCATTCGTCTTGCGGGGCACCACTGTACAAAAATGCATTTAACTTCACATCTAATAGTTTCGCACTCACTGTATTTATACTAGCAAGGACATTTTCTGTCAAAAAAGCACGTTCAAAAGTTGCAGAACACAGAACCTCTCCAGGTATTTGGTGCAATCTGAGGGTTTGCCAAGCCTGGGAATAAAGAGGGCACGAACTTTGTTTGCCAACTCTTGAAAGCATATTTATTCACCTAGGCCACTGAGAGTTATTGATACCTGGCCTTGAGAACTGTTCTGCTTACTGACTTCATGGCTGCATTTTAATCTGCCCTTCTTGTAATTTGTTTTTATTGGTTCTGCGTTGTGTTTATTGATGGTCTTTTAAGGCGGCAAGCTGCCTTGGAATCAGTACAGAAGGCAGTTTATAAATGTTGAAAAATCAATAACGTAACTGAAAGGATAATGCTCCTTTTGCAGCGCAGCCATTGGCTCTCCCTTTCTCCTCACTTCCCCATATTTCTCCTGCATCCCTTTCAAGTGAAATAAACTGATGGATGCTTGAAGACACACAAGAGTGAGGTCAAGGAGCAAACCAACTTTGTGAAAACCTTCCATTTTCTTATCCAGGAAGTTCAAAGTGCTTGCTTGGGTGGAGGATGACTCCCACACAGTTGGCTCTTGTCACATCTGCTGCTCTGTCAGTCATTCTGGGGTTGCACCATTGAGGGCACTCATACGCAGGTGCCACATGGTGGGAGCCAGTGAACTCATGATGGGGACACACAGCCCCAGCACACTCAACCTCCACCACCGAGCAGTCCAAAGTCAGGCCAGGCACAGAGAGAGCTAATACACAGCTATCACTTCCGCAGCTTGTCCAGCCCTGGGATTTCTGAACTGGAGCTGCTGCAGCCACACCCCCACCTTCAGCTGACTACTATCAGCTCCCTTCCCTCCAGATGCCTCCTTGAGAGAAGGGCCTTACTCCTGAGGAAACCATTAAACTGGATGGGTCCTTGCCTGTAATTGGGTACATCTCCAGATGGGCCTGGTTCCCATCTAACACATGACCTGTCCCTCGGGCTGGGCACCCATTCAGCTTCAAAGTCAGAGGCAGAACTAACCTTGGGTGTGAACAGCCCCTCCTTGTTGCAGTCTTGCTACAGGACCCTTGTCCCAATGTGTAGCCTGACCCAGGCTTGATGTAAGACATGCTCCTCCTGGCCCTCTTCTGGTGAGGAATCCCTTGGCTGAGGTAGGCAGAGGACTTTGTACACACATCCACACAGTGACATAGCATGGGTTGCCAATGCCCGGGACCATGTGAAGTGGGGTGGGAGGGAGGGAGGGAGGGAGGGAGGAAAACAGCTGGAGTATGCCTAACGGCGTCTGCGTCACCCAGGAGATCACAGCCACAGAGATGAAAATAAGAGTTGTTCCATTGTTTGGATAGGTTAATTCCTGGTTCACATGGAGGAGCTATATTAAGGCAGCACTGGATGTTGAAATTCTGCACATCTAACAATTTTGCATCCAGGGCAACCACCCTTTTGCTCCTCTCCAAGCTACGCCACTGCCTCCACATACTATACAGCTGCCACTACCTATCGGGTAACTTGCCTTGCAAGTCCATCTCTGCTCTGACAAGTGGGGGTGTCAAGACAGAACACTCCAATCAAGTAAAAAAGGTGTTACTCACTTAAAAAACTTAAATGTGCTTTTATGGTGTATGTACCCATGTAAGTAATTATGCAGGTTCTTACTTTACCGTAGGCCTATAATGCCTGCATCAATGCTCTATATAGTGTTATAAGTTTGTGGGTGCCGAACCCCTCAGATCCCTGGATCCAGTAAGTGTTTGAAGCTAACCAAGCCAGGCTAGCTTCCCGAACCCCTGGATTCAGCAAATGTTAATATATAAGCCAGGCTAGCTTCCTGTTGAGGCGATTGCCTGGGTGATGGGCCATTCAGAGAACAAAAGGAAAGAGGGCTCTGTGCTCACTTAGTTAGTGGGCAGGGCAAAAGCTGGGGTTTAGAGAAGAGTTTGCAGTTATGAACGCTAGAAACTGGAGGGAAAAAGCAGCAAGCTGGAAAGGCAGAGATCAAGCCATGCCTGACTTCTGCTTGAATCCAAGGCTGTGGCTATGGGAGAAACAAAACCATTTTAGGGGGTTGATGCTGCAAACCCCTCCATCATAGGCTCAGGTTGTGTGTGTGTGCGAAGGTAAAGGTAAAGGGGCCCCTGACCATGAGTTCCCGTTGTGGCCGACTCTGGGGTTGCGGCGCTCATCTCGCTTTACTGGCCGAGGGAGCCGGTGTGTGTAAATAAACCATATATCATAAAGACACCACAGTCTCTGCTGTGCCTCATTTCCAAAAGGAAACATGAACCCTGGGTAAGTGCCTGGAGCCCGGGACTCTCGCACCGTTCAAAGTCTGAGGCAGCAAGCAACAATAATTTATAAGCTTTCTACTGAACCGTCCTCAAATAATGTGCTAAGTGTAATATGAATCAATGGCAAATGGCATGAGCGGGGAGTTAATGCGCAGCTCAGAACAGAACGTGCTGCTAGGAAGCAACAGGCAATGTTAGCTTAATCCCAAAGTGCGGCATTCCAACCTTTCAAAATGAAGTTGGCCAAGGATGTCCAGCCTGGTCCCTGCAAAGTGTGATCTCAGTCTGGAAGATCATGGGTTTTACAGGACACTCTGCTGACAGCCTATGGTCATGATAACAAAGTGTGTGAAAGAAGCAGGCTTCAGCAGCAGACCTCCTGATAGCTGAATAATAGAACTGTAGAATTGGAAGGGACCATGAGGGTCACCTAGCCCAACCGTCTGCAATGCAGGAATCCTTTGGACCCACGATCCTCAGATTACAGTCTCAAGCTCTACCGACTGAGCTATTCCACAGGGAAAGAGTATAAGAGAAGCAGGGTCTGGTATGTTTTCAAATTGGATGGGTTCATGCAATCAATCCAAATTGACCCTGCTTCTCTTATACTCTTTCCCTGTGGATAACTCAGCATGAACCATGTCCTACTGCATTGTGGGCAGTATGAGAAAGCAAGGGATCAACTGATCAAACCCTTATTAGCAAATTTGCCAGGAAAATCTGAAGCCTCCCATATTAAATACCTTCTGGAGGATAGGTCAAATGATATTACACTGACCGTGGCAAAGTTTCTTTCGGAGGTCGCAAGAAACAAAGACCATCATTCTCTAGACCAGAGGTTAGCAACCTAAGGCCCATGGGTCACATGGAGGTGGTTTAACCGGCCCATGGACCCGCACTGTCCACTCGGGGACCCCTGCTGTCCGCTCAGTTGGCTCCCGTGCGCCGCGCTAAACTGGCGTGGAGCAGAGTGGGGACCGCCTTCCGCAACACTGGCTGGCTTCCCATTGGCTGCAGGAAGCTCCTGCAGCCAATGGGAAGCTGCGTACGCCTCCTCCGTGCCAGAAGCAGCGCCGGAAATAGCGTTTGCACATGCATGCTCACACATTCCAGCCCACCGCGGCATCTGCAGGACCGTGAACCGGCCCAAGCCGCAAAAACTTTGCCAACCCCCGCTCTAGACATAACAAAATGACTACCTCGGTCTCTTTCGCCTGTTGCTTGGTTGTTTTAACTGTCTCTTGTTTTGAAACTGTTTTGTGGGTCTATGGACCGCAATAAAGATATTTGATTTGATTTGAATTGAATTGGATGGGGGACTTGCATTGAGATTCCTGCATTGCAGAGGGTTGTACGAGATGACCCCCAGGGTCCCTTCCAACATAGAATTCTGTGGGTATTTAAGAACCCAAACAGAAGACAGGATGTTTTCTCAGGGGAGCTCTGCATCCAGCCAGGAGCATCATAATGCATCTGATGTCACAGCACCACTCCTTCCTCCTCCTCCTCCTCCCTTTCGGAGGACCAAACAGTTCTGGAACGAGGCATCCTTGTGAGCCAATGCCTACTTGCACGCAGGGCCAGCTCAAAGACATTTTGCTGCCGAAGGTGGACAAGACGGTGCTGCTCCAATTCCCTGTACAAAAACCAGTGGGACTAAAAGCTGAATTTTAAGAAGAGGTGATGAAGCAGCGCCTTCTACTGCATCTAGGAGCAACAGGCTAGCTAAGGAGATGCAAGGCATGCGCACTGCTAACCTCCCAAATCTCGCCGCTGCTCCATGTTTCCCAGCACCTGCTGCCTGAGGCAACGGGCCCCCTCTGCCTAATGGGAGGGCTGGTGCTTCTTGTCAGCAAGGCAGGGAATGACTCTGATACAAAAGTGCCAGGGACTGGCAGGGCTCGGCGGAGTTGGTGGAAGAGGTAGCAATTTATGGGGTTTTGTGCCTCCTGTGAGCCAGGAACCGGATCTGGAGGATGGGGAGGGGTCTAAGCAGTTGGAAAGAGGGGAGGGAGAACAGGGAGCACTAGGAGGAAGATATGGTGCCTGGAGGAGGGGGAAGTGGAATCCCCTTCATCCCCACCCCCATTGTCCCCCAGGACCAAGAGGGACTTGAAGAGGCAGGAACAGCACAACTTCTGTGTTGAAGGAGTAGCAGCTTGTGTGCGTGTCAGGGACTGGACTGAGGAGGAATGGTGGGAGCTGCCCCTCCCTTGTCCTGAACCTTCCCAAGGGCAGGAGGACAGTATTGATTTAGAACAGTGGTTTGCAGAGGGGCATAGTCCAGAGGGGAAAAGCTGGGAAATACTGGGTGACAAGCAGCTGGAAGAGGAAATCCCAGGAGAGAGACAGCTGGCAGATTCAGTGTCCTTGGAAAGCATTCCTGACCCCCTTCGCCTAAGACTAGACGAGCTTTGAGAGTGATAGAACAGAGAGCGCAGTGGCAACAAGCTCAGATTACCCGACATAGGAGTGACGTAGATTAATGGGGACGGAGGGAGTAAACCTTTACTGGGAGCAACGCCATTTCTAGAGAGATATGAATTCCTTTGTCTCTCGCTGTGATTATTAAAGAAACTAACTGGTAAGAACACTCCTTTCGTTTGATCTGCTTATTTACTGCAACCGGGGGAGGGATCCGATTCCCAGAAGCCTGACAGTGCACTTGTGCTGTTGGAAGAAGGTACTTAAGTTTTGGGTGGAGGCGTGGCCACCCGTTGCTCCAACAGCTCAGCTCAGCACATAAGCCCAGGAAGGACTTAGCAAAGGGTAGGTCTTCTTTTAACACCACAATATGCCTGTCAGTATAGATTTGTCATTCCCGTAAGAATCCCAGGAAACCGGACTTAAGTCTCCCATGTGAAAACAAACCTTTCATCTAAGGGCTTATCCACCCTTGTTTTTGCTCTGCCGCATTCCTCCGGGGAAAACCTGGGGTTCAGCGCTGAATTGGAACAAACAACAATCGGTTTTTCCGCGGATGGCCATTTGTTCCAATTTAGAAATAATCCATGTGTTTTCCAGGGGAAAGCAGTGGGGCAAAGACAAAACTACTTGGGCCCACGCGTAGAAAGAATGGGATGAGAGGGAAACCGCTTGGATTGGCCCTCTGTCACCAGGTTCCTAAAATGTAAGCATTCTCCTTAGTTTAAGACATTGCACCTACCTTCCTGCAACAGCGAGCAAGTTTATAAGCTATGCCAATTGTCTCAAGGCTCCAAATTCTCAAGAGCTCAAAAGTGAGTTTCACATACCCTTTGCAAAACTCCAGTTAACCTTTAAAAGCAGAGCTAATTGTAGATTCATTTTTCATGGCAATTGCATTATTTTTTAAGGTGCGAACAACAGCTGGGGCAGTGAGTCATGCAGTAGTCCAAGGTGGATTTGTGAAATAACATTTGTTTTCCTTTTTTTTTTTTTTTGATAATTTTACAAATTAATTTTCATTTATAACAATCCAATAAAAGCCACATTAGTACAATACCAATTATAATACTATGAAAAAAGTCATGTTTTCCATTTGTTTTTAAGGCTTAATTTGTGGCCTCTTATTGCTCAGGAGATGGGGGAGAGGGTAAACGCCAAACCCCAAGAAATTGGTGTATAGCAAGCACATATGGCAAACCTTTCTGAAATATCCCACAGGTTTGCCCATCACTGTCTGTATCCTATAGACGTGTGCACATAGTTCCTGGGTCCAGGGAAGTACCTTGGAGAAGGAACTTTCTGTAGAGGTGAGTGAGAGGAGGAAGGCAGTTTGGACCTAAATAAAGTTATTCCTGATTGGATTTACTTGAAAGGCTTGGAGTCTGATTCGAAGAAAAGCAACCTGCTCGGGAACAACACAGGAAGTTCACAAGGAACACACAACAGAGTTCTCCATCTCCAACTGTTAAAACCCCAGGCTGTTCTGACCATGAATACCATTACAAAAGTTGGGTGCTTTCCCCTCTTTATGCTGGACGGCAGCAAGGGCCCAGGCACTCACCCAGGGCCTGTGGTCCTTTGGAGGATTGAGACACAGCAGAGACTGTCATAGCTTTCAGAAATATATTTATATTTATATTTATATTTATATTTATATTTATATTTATATTTATATTATTTATATTTATATTTATATTTATATTTATATTTATATTTATATTTATATTTATATTTATATTTATATTTATATTTATATTTGTATTTATATTTATATTTATATTTATATTTATATTTATACCCCGCCCTCCCCAGCCAAGACTGGGCTCAGGGCTGCTAACAACCAGTAATAAAAACAAGTTGATTAACATACAATTTAAAAAACAAGATTAAAATACAACATTAAAACATTAGGATGCAGCCTCTTCACAGGAGGAGAAAGGGAAAAGAAAGAGGGGGAGGGAATCAAACTGATTCTAAGCCAAAGGCCAGGTGGAACAACTCTGTCTTACAAGCCCTGCGGAAAGAGATCAGATCCCTCAGGGTCCTGGTCTCATGAGACAGAGCGTTCCACCAGGCCGGAGCCAGTGTTGAAAAGGCCCTGACTCTGGTTGAGGCTAATCTAACTTCCTTAGGGCCCGGGACCACTAGGGTGTTGCTATTTATGGACCTTGAGGCTCTCCGTGGGGCATACTAGGAGAGGCGGTCCCGTAGGTACGAGGGTCCCAAGTCCATGAAGGGCTTTAAAGGTCAAAACCAGCACCTTAAATCTGACCCTGTACTCCACCGGGAGCCAGTGCTGCTGGAAAAGCACTGGGTGAACATGCTGCCATGGCAGAGACCCCGTGAGGAGCCTCGCTGCTGCATTCTGCACCCGCTGGAGTTTCTGGGACAGCTTCAAGGGCAGCCCCGCGTAGAGCGAATTACAGTAGTCAAGCCTGGAGGTTACTGTTGCATGGATCACTGTGGACAGGTCGGGGCGGGAAAGGTAATAAATATGGTTTATTCGCCTATTTACACCTTCAGTCTGCCTGGAGCGAGTCCAGCATCTTACAGCGTGGTCATTTCAAGAGAGGGCCTGACTGGTATCATAATGCCTCTTGTAAGAGTCTTAAGGCAGAAGTCAAGAGGAGGTAGCAGACAATCAGGAGAAGCTCCTTTAGTGCTGTGCAGTTACTGAATTGGACAAAGGCTTACTGGGAAGAAGAAACATAACTATGTCTGATTCCCCATCACTGGGGGAATACCAGTTGCTACCCAGGTTTGCCTGAATCCCTAGATGAAACAGAGGCACCTTGCCTTCATACAGATTTTTCTTATGGGCCAACACAGCTAACCTTTACTTTTTAATACTGCCTTCCTCTTATTTCAGAATGAAAGAACTTACATTCATGCATGAGTACAAGAGGGATGGTCTGCTTACGATTAGTTACTCAAGAATACCAACCACCTAGAATATCCTCTATGACTACCTCTAGCCCACAATCCTGACCTATTTTTGCACACATCTTACTTGTGCAAGGCCATATTGACTTGTTTGGTATTTTGATACGCTGGTGCAACACTACAACTCATGGTTGAGTGACCCCTGCAGTGGCGTAGCGTAGTGGGGAGCGGGCAGGGGGCCATGGCCCTGGGTGCAAAATTCTGAGGGGGTACAACCAGGTGCCCCCCTGCAGGCCCCAGCTTCCAAGGGGAGCCTCGCCCTGGCGAAGAGCAGCTCAGGCCCACAGCGAATGGGTACAGATGGAAGTAGGCAGTGTGGCTTGGCCCACAACTCCTCTTTGCAGGCATCAGGGGGATTTGCCTGCCAAGGGCCACATCGGCTGGCCGAGCTCCCCTCTGTGCGGGCAGGCAGGCAGGCAGTGCACCATAGCCCCACTTTGCTCTGGTGGAGGTCCTCCAGCAGCATCAGCAGCTAACCCACTGCGGGTGTCGGCAACCCACACTATGCCACCGGACCCCTGTACTTGATGAGACCCATTTTGCTCAACATATGCAACAAACCAGGGTGGCGCAGAGCACCAGGAAAAATCCTATCCTTCTCCACATGAACATGAGCCCTCCTTGCAGTGGCAACATGCTCTGATGAGAAGCCTAAGTATTAATTTAGGAAAACACAAAAATTCTGAGTGACAAAGCTTGCTGGGTGTTAAGAAACAGGTTGTGTCACTGCAATGGCTGAAGAAACAGCATTGCACTGCATTTTGCAGGTAGATTATTCCTCCGGTATGCAGCAAGAGTAAAATAACTTCTCCCTGTTGGGTCTGCAGTCAAATTCAGATCCCATCCATGAAAATGAGATGGCTCCTCTCTCAGTCTCTCATACAAGCATACACGCATATGCAGGAGACATCGGACTGCAAAGGGCATTTGGTAGCCTGGTAGAGATTAATCAAAACCAATCAATCACTGGTCTCTGGATTGAGAGGAAAGCACCAATCAAGAGACAAGAGGCCAGCTACGTGGCTCTTGAGGGAGGGGCCAGGGAATAGGAAAAAGTGACCAAAATCCAATTGTTCCAAGAGGCAGTGGGAAGGTTGAGTGCGCAAGTGCCGTGACAAACCCTGGAGATGGGAGTCATGGAGGTCTGGGAAGCCGGGCAACAGTTCCAAGATGCTCATAACGAGTTAGCCAAATTCTGAACACAAAAACCTCACTGAAGTAGGCTGAAAGGCTCATATTGATTTCAGCGAGGTTTGCCTCGTGCCATGTATATTTGCGGTGCCCGAGAAATTACATCATGACACACTGTAACAGAGACAGACCCTGAGTGTTTCACCCATGCTCCCTGGAATTGGAATACACGCACACATGAGAGTCCCTGATCTTGATATGGGACTGCAAGGGTGAAGCACTATGGTATAGAACCACTGCATCAGTTTAACTGCTGCAGAAGGACTGCAAAAGCACACCTGCACCAGTGAGGCAGCCTGCCAGATTTAGGCCACATTCACCCTGCACATTTAACGCACTATGATACCATGATGTTTTGGAAGATTCTCTCTCTATTTTTTAATTACAATTCTGTATTTGATGTGCAAGACTAATGCAGCAGGAAAAGAGACTTATAAACCCTTTACCCGGTGGGGGGTAAAAGTAAGTTTGGGATTCAGGAGCAGAATGGTGCAAGAAAGATGGGCTTGTCTTCCACTTCAACCTGCAGCTATAAAAAAAATCCCAGAAAAGAACCATGGCACAACTTGTGAAATGTACTGCCATCACAAAGGTTCCCGCTGCCCATTAAACTGCCTGCCAACTCTATGGCTTCCTTTTCCCCACATTGAATTGAAAAAAATAAAATAATGGATGGTTTTGCATTTTTCTTTAAAACAAACTCTATTCTTTACTGACGTTTTTCTTTTCTTTAGTACAGGTATATATCGGTCAGATGCCTGTAACCAGCATGTTCAACATCTCCAGCAGTAAGTGAACACCCAGGCGGCATAAGTCCATTCTCATAATGTTTTCATATTGCATTATTTCATCAATGGTTTGTCTTTGCTTTTTGACTTCCTTCTTACCCTTGCCCCACTCCTTTGCAAATGCGCACAGTTTCACCAAAGTGCTCAGCTTGCCTTGCCCTCTTAGCAAATGCTCTTTTTTCATTCATAGAGTACTATTCCTAACATTCTTAACAAGTTAAATCTTTCAGAAACATAAAGAACTTGTGCATCTTCTCTATGCCCCTTTACTACCTAATATTATCCTTCTAGAAGCACGTGAAAAAGGAAGGCGTTTCTGGGGTTTGTACAGCATTACCTAAAGGGATACTATGAATAAGGTGATTATATTCCTCTCCCAAACCCTCCTCCTCAGTCACCTCCAGAAATAAGCAGAACTTCCTGATCAGTATGTGTAGTTTCTAAAAAGGGATTCTTCTTCTTTTTCTCAGTTTACCACTGATAAACTCTCTCTACACCCGAATAATGTTCACAGTGTTGACCCCGCAACAAGCAATTTCCTATGCAATCGGGGGAAACGTGTGTTGCAATATAGGGATGAGTGAATGTGTCAATTTCGGTTTCTCTCAGCTTCTCATTTTTCCACCCTTAAGTTCAGGTCCCCACATTTCCAAATCAGTTTGTAGATTTCTTTTTCTATCAAAGCCCTCATGAAAATTCGCCAGCATGTTAGTGCAAATTTCTGCATGCAATTTTGCCTGATATACACAACGTTGCAAAGCTATTTCCCCCCAAAACAAACCATCTCCGCATCTTATCTTTCACCGGTACATGTACATGTACATGCACACTTTACCCAATCTCTATGCATGTTTGTACACATTATTTTGCTGGAGAATTGCGCTGCAAATTTCAGAGAAGTGCGAGTTTTGAAGGATGGCTGTTTCGGCTCTCATATTGTTTCATGGACAAATTTGCCTTTAAATGTGAACAGCCTCGAAGTTCTCCCTCATCCATATCATTATCCACACAGTGCTATAAAAATGAGTGAAACAGTTAGAGGAGTTTGCAGCAAATGCCACAGGAAGTGTGCACCCAGTGCTATTTTGCCCACCAAGTGTCTTCATTCAAATGCTCAAAGGTTTAGAAAAATCCGAGAGCCATACAGCAGAGAAATAAGTGGCGGGGGTTCGAGAGGAGCCCCGCAAATCTAATAACTGTGGGTTTTGGCAAATGGTGGGGTAGGACTTTAGTCCCTTGTCCTTTTGCACTGAGTCTCACCCTGCAGGAAGGCATCATCACCAATGAATTCTTGATGATATTCTGATGCCTACCTGAGCCTTGGCATAGCGACAATTCATTATCCTACCTGTGTAGAAGGGGGCCCAGAACAGCAGTGAGGTTTGCATGGAAAATGAAGGATGCTTGCCCCCCCTGAAAATCTGACTTATGACCAGCTTCCATTATAAGTTTTTTTGTCCTCCCCGTGTAAAGAACAACGTTTAAGCCCCAACATATACGCACCCAGCCCCTCCAAACCGTTTTCTCTCATCACTCACCGGCTTCAGCTTGAGTTTCAGACTCATTTCTCTCTCTGTGTTGGAAGTAAGTGCTGCCTGTGTGAGCCGGGGAGCGAGACTCAGGGAGGGGAGAGGGGAGTGGTGCAGTGCTCCCTAGCCTAGACACTGGGTTGCTTACATCACTCCCCAGAATGGTGGGAAAGAGCTGTGATCACACTCAGAAATACACTACACAGGCACACAGGCACACACTCTTCCTGACTTGCATGCATGTGGTAAGCAGGGGTTAGTTAGTAGTACTTTTGGAAACTCTTCAAATACCATGACCCTCTCTCCTGTTTTCCATCATTAATAATAATAATAATAATAATAATAATAATAATAATAATACTTGTACCCCGCCCATCTGGTCAGGCCTCCCCAGCCCCTCTGGGCAGCCCCCAACAGATTATTAAAAACATGATAAAGCATCAAACATAAAAAAACTTCCCTAAACAGGGCTGCCTTCAGTTGTCTTCTAAAAGTCAGATAGTTGTTTATTTCCTTGACATCTGATGGGAGGGCTACCAAAAAGGTCCTCTGCCTGGTTCCCTGTAACCTTACTTCTAGCAGTGAGGGAACCACCGGAAGGCCCTCAGAGCGGGACCTCAGTGTCCGGGCTGAACAATGGGGGTGGAGACGCTCCTTCAGGTATACAGGGCAGAGGCTGTTTAGGGCTTTAAAGATCAGCACCAACACTCTGAATTGTGCTCGGAAACATACTGGGAGCCAATGAAGGTCTTTCAAGACCGGTGTTATATCGTCTTAGCGGCCGATCCCAGACATACATTTACCCTAGATCCCAACTTTCAGTGCAAGGCTGGATCCGGTGTGATCTTTTTCCTCTTAAGAGGTATGCACCTGGTGAAACGTGGCCAGGATGGAATGAAATACAAAACACACAGAACAAATGCCACACACATTTTGCAGGGAAGACCCACAGTTTGATCTACCAGCTGCCAACACCTCCTTGCAGAATCATCACAACATTAAATATTTTTTGCTCACATGCTTTGGGAGGGCACAGCGAAAAGCCTCTTCAAATGGGGAACAAGCCAGGGCCACGTTTGAGGAAAGCGCTACCAATGCTACTCCTGTCTATACTCTTCAGCTCCATTTCAGGATGAACCCCAAACTTTCATACTTTCTGTCAGTTACAATTGCAGACCTTCTCAAACCTATCTCACCATGCAAGAAGTCTAGAGTTTTGCCAGTTTTATGCATCCACCAGCATGAGCAGAATTTGGCCTTTGGCATGCCAGCAGGAAAGTGTACCAGAAGCATAATTCTATAACATGGTGTCTGATGCACCCAGCTGACTCATCATAGGTTGAGCAGCAACATCCTATGATTGTGTGAACAGGCTCCTTCCTCCCACACCCTTTAAAAAATAAAGACTGAGACACTGGTGAAATAGTGAGGACCCTACAGGGTTTCTATTCTTTCCTGTTTCTTTTATAAAATGGTAAAGGTACCCCTGACTGTTAGGTCCAGTCACAGACGACTCTGGGGTTGTGGTGCTCATCTCGCTCTATAGGCCGAGGGAGCTGGCATTTGTCCGCAGACAGCTTCCGGATCATGTGGCCAGCATGACTAAGCCGCTTCTGGCGAACCAGAGCAGCGCACGGAAACACCGTTTATCTTCCTGTCGGAGCGGTACCTATTTATCTACTTGCACTTTGACGTGCTTTTGAACTGCTAGGTGGGCAGGAGCAGGGACTGAATAACGGGAGCTCACCCCGCCGCAGGGATTCAAACCGCCAACCTTCTGATTGGGAAGCCCTAGGCTCTGTGGTTTAGACCACAGCGCCACCTGCATCCCTGTTTCTTTCATAGAATCACATGATTGTATTGTTGGAAAGTACCTCTGAGGGCCATCTAGTCCAAACCACTGCAATGCAGGAATCTCAACTAATTCGTCCATGACAGGTGGCCATCCAACCTCTTAAAAAACGCCAATGGATAGTCCACCACATTCCAAGGGAGTCCATTCCACTGTCAAACAGCTCTTTATGCTCCTTGCTAATCAGCAGACGTGGGTGGTGGGTGGCGCTGTGGGTTAAACCACAGAGCCTAGGACTTGCCAATCAGAAGGTCGGCGGTTCGAATCCCCGCAATGGGGTGAGCTCCCGTTGCTCAGTCCCTGCTCCTGCCAACCTAGCAGTTTGAAAGCACGTCAAAGTCCAAGTAGATAAATAGGTACCGCTCCGGCGGGAAGGTAAACAGCATTTCCATGCACTGCTCTGGTTCGCTAGAAGCGGCTTAGTCATGCTGGCCACATGACCCGGAAGCTGTATGCGGACTCCCTCGGCCAGTAAAGCAAGATGAGTGCCGCAACCCCATTAGGTCACGACTGGACCTAATGGTCAGGGGTCCCTTTACCTTTACCTTAATCAGCAGACTGGCGAGCTACGCACTGTGATATCATAGCAACCCCCACAGCTTTGAGAAAAGCTGTCTAGCGAAACTGCGTGTATGCTTATTAGCCCACAAATGCTGGGGATGGGAGCGATCTCTAAGACTCTCCATATGAACTGAATATTAGTTTATGTGACCCACACGCTATCAAGATCCTGTGCCTTTACCTAAGGATCTTGGGGCATCTTCCTAGAACGTTTTTCGCCTGCAGAACTAATGGCTGATGTTTACTGGCATGATGATGACTGTGGTAGATCCACGACAGCAGAGCGTTCATAGACTCTGCCCTTTCTGTCCAGCCTTCAGCAATGTCCTGTCAGCTCTAATCCTGTCACCTCCAGCCAGCTAATGACCCAGTATTGACAAGTTGGTGTCGCTACTGATCAGGCATCAATCCTGTTGCCTAGCAGCAGCTCCTGTGCTGCAACTGTTCCTGTCCTCCCTGCTCCCTGGCACCAACCCATACAAAGTCTAAGTCAATGCACTGAGAAAGCACCATGCCCTAGAGGTTGCTTTAAAGAGTTTAGGGGGAGCTATGTGCCCAGCAAATCTTAAGACCAACCTCATGAGGTCAAATGGGTGAGAAGTCCACTAGGCTGCAATTGCTATTAAAAGTGTAAGATATGCCCTCCTGGACCAAACTAAAACTCAGTTTAGTCCTCTTTCCTACAGTAGATGGCCGGGTGCCTCCAGGAAGCCCCAAAGCAGGTGAGTATGAAGTTGGCCCTGCCCATGTTTTTTGTATGTAGCATCTAGTACTCAGGGATACACTGTCCCTGAACATGGGAGTTTCTCTTGAGCAACTACAGCTGTACAAAGATCCATGACTGGGTGAGGAAACCTTTGACCCTCCAGATGTTCTAGTTACAGGTAGGTAGCCGTGTTGGTCTGCCGTAGTCGAAACAAAATAAAAAAAATTCCTTCCAGTAGCACCTTGGAGACCAACTAAGTTTGTTATTGGTATGAGCTTTTGTGTGCATGCACACTTCTTCAGATACACTGAAACAGAAGTCACCAGACCCTTATATATAGTGAGAGGGTGGGGAGGGGTATTACTCAGAAGGGTGGTTGGCTGATAGGTGTGGTAAACCTGTTGACGACTGTTAACGACTGCCATTGGTCTTACAGGAAAAAGCAAGGGGTGAGATGGCTAAAAATAGCTTTATATAATGAGATAAGAATCCAATGTCTCTATTCAGATCAGGTCTCTCCATGGTTTTAAGTTTGGTAATAAGTTGCAATTCAGCAACTTCTCTTTCCAGTCTATTTCTGAAAGTCTTTTGTAATAAGACAGCTACTTGGAGATCTTGTATAGAATGCCCTGGGAGATTGAAGTGTTCTCCTACTGGTTTCTCTGTCTTCATTCCTCCAGATGTTGTTGGAGTACAACTGCCACCAACCCTGACCATGCATGGTGGAGCTGATGGGAGTTGTAATCCAACAAAGCCTGGAGGGTCACCCACCCCTGGATTAAACAAAGTTATGGATCTTTCTACTGCTGTCTAATCCATAATAATAATAATAATAATAGTAATAATAAATGCACCCAACACCATCTAAGCTTGTGGCCCTCGTGTGCTCTCACATTTCCCTCCTATGTTCCTGTACATCCAAGTAGGTGATAATCCAGATATTTAAAGACTAGGTTAATAGCTGAAGTAGTTAAGGATACATTTTCTCCATTCTTCCTTGTTTCATTTCATCTTGTATCATTTTGGCCTACTTGTTGTCCTGGCATCAATTCACCTTTGGCTCCCGCACTCTAAACCTGGTGGTTGGAACGTTGAGGGATCCACATACCTGAGTGACCTTTTCGGTGACGTTCTGCGTGCGCTCTGTCACCTTGTGGGGTGCGATGATTTCAATCTCTGTAGTAGAGCCTGAGCGATGTTTCTCTAGGTTGAACTCCACAAAGTTGAGGGTGAACTGGGGGATCTGACTGATTGTCCTGTATCTCATAAGGTCAGAGTCTGAGGTGGAATTCTGGTTGGGCTTGACGTGGGACGCCTCTGAAGGGGCAACAGGGAGGAAGGGAATTAAAATTTCATCGCCAGTTTGTCAATAAAATTCACAACTGATGGCATCAGTGCCTAGAACTCCACATACTGTATGCAGGAAGTCAGAACAACTCACTTCCTACTGCCAAGGAGATAGGAGAACAGGATCATGAGATCATCCTTGCCCCCCAACATATGGGACACTGCGGTTTTGCTTTGGTGGTATTTACCAGAAATATAAAGTTTTGAGATAAGGGACCTATATTCTATTCTGTGAGGTGGGGATACTTTGAATTAGGGAAACAGCACTGTGAAACGAGTGACAATATAGCAAAATTCAACTCTGGTCAAGGATGGTGGGATGTCTAGTCAAACATCCAGAGGGTCACATTGTAAAGTCCTCCCTATCTAGTTTAGTATAAATAGATGGTAGTGGGCATCTTGCTCAAATCCCTAACAGATGCAAGAAGAGTTGAAAATACGTTACACAACTGATAAGGGTCATAAAATACATAATTTTGTGGAATCAACCCAGGAGCAGATATTCTTCAAACTTCTGTCCCTTTCCGCTCCCTCCCAGTTTAATGATGCCTGCTGTACTGTTAATGTCAAGGGGCTGGTCACTTCCCCTTCTAAATTAAATAATTCTGGCTTCCTCACAAGCTGGAGAATATTATGGTGCCAGCTATAATCACAGAAAGGGATGCGGGTGGCGCTGTGGGTTAAACCACAGAGCCTAGGACTTGCCGATCAGAAGGTTGGCGGTTCGAATCCCTGCGACGGGGCGAGCTCTCGTTGCTCGGTCCCTGCTCCTGCCAACCTAGCAGTTTGAAAGCACGTCAAAGTGCAAGTAGATAAATAGGTACCGCTCCGGTGGGAAGGTAAACACCGTTTCCGTGCGCTGCTCTGGTTCGCCAGAAGCGGCTTAGTCATGCTGGCCACATGACCCGGAAGCTGTACACCAGCTCCCTCGGCCAATAAAGCGAGATGAGCGCCACAACCCCAGAGTCGGCCACAACTGGACCTAATGGTCAGGGGTCCCTTTACCTTTATAATCACAGAGGTTATTTGGTCCATCTCTTTTGGCAGTGGCGGGGTGGCTGCTCATTGAGTATTTTTATGAATATTAAAAAGAGACCTGTGAGGGGCCAGATTAAAAATAAGGCCTATCCAAGATGTAGGTCTGGCCTGGCTAATTTGCAGTGTCTTGAAACCATGAGTTGTGTAGGGTCTCCAACCAAGTATATGTTTGGGGGCATGGAGCAAAATCGGAAGAGAGCCAGAAGCTGTTTCCCATTTGCTCCTGCCCTCTCACAGGAATGAATGTGCCTTTCCCCTCTCCATTTCTCATCTTCTTCTGTATGTAGGGCACAGGGAGAAGGGGCAGGGAACTGAACTCCAGTTTGCTTCAGAAATCCCAACATTCAAATGAGAGATCTACCATACAATGAACTGGACCCTTGATACGCAAGAACTTCTTTAAGTTGGTTTGTTTCCCTATAAAAAAGGGGCTTTCTAAAAGCCAAGGAAGAAATGTTTAGACATTGTCATGTGTGCAGATAACAACGCTGTCGTCAGCTTACTAAATTGGGGAGCCCCATGCCTAGCCACCTTCTGCAAGGATTTTCAGGCCCCAAAAGGGAACACAATTAACAACAGCCCAATGGCACATAGTAGTTAGAATGAGTACTTGGGCACGCATGCTTTCCCCCTACCTGAGTTTGCCCTCCTTTCCCTGAATTTTCTCTGGAACTCAGACCTTGCAGCCTCCAAACTCTCCAAGGAGGAGACCTGGCGGAGGCTATGGAAGCTGCCCCCAAGTTGGAACCGGCCCAAACCCCTGGCAGGGCGCGACCCTCGGAGCCCTAGAGAAGGCAGCTCTTGCGCTGGGGCGGAGTGTCGCACTTCAGTGTCAGATGCCGTCTCCAGGCTCGATCTCCTCTCCTTCCCCAGCAGTGCTTCGGTCTCAGATTGGACACAGTTCTCCACAGTCTTCAACTCCCTCAGCTTTAAGGAGTCCCCTCCAGGCTTTAAGACAGCCAGGAAGAAAGTGTTTCATTAAGAGGAGCTCTTGAATGTTTAAAAGCAACAGAAGAGGGGAGGAACAAAGGAAGGAGAAAGGAATGGGAGGTCCTGGGCAATGGGCTGATCTCCACATTGGAGTATCTTCTCAGCGCAAGTCATTCCACTGCCTGGTTGCAAATATTTGGATGGGTGACTGACTGCCTGGGAGCCTCATGCATGACCATGCCTTTGGTTCCATGATGGAAGAAAGGCAGGATAGGAATGCAAGGCAATATATACATAAATATGCATCGTTCCATGTGATACTGGTGCTTCACATTTACACATACTCAAAGCATTTCACATGCATTATCTCAGTAATCTCCTCCCAACTGCTCTCTAGGTAGGTCAGTACTATCATCCCCATATTACAGATGGGGACAATAAGACTGTGAGACCAGTGCCTTACCTAAAGCCTACCTAATGATTTAGTGTCAGAGGTGATTTGAACCAGGATCGTTTTCGTCTTTTAGCTCAAGGCTCATCCACACTTTCGCTTGACCCACATTTTGACCATATCATGTACTGAGTAATTCCTCCTAATCCAATGTCTTTTCTGTTGTTGTTCCACCACTGTCGCCTGGGAAAATCTGATATTACCTGATGAATTGAAGCTTGATAAAATAAAATCTGTCTTTGGATTTTCTGTACATTTGATAAGATCTGAGTCATTGGGTAAGATCATCTGTCCTCAAGGCACAGCCACGGAGCAACAAGGAAAGGTCTCGGACCCAGGGAGAATTAATCGCTGCACAATACTCTGATAATCAGTACACTGCATGCCACCATTACTTTAAAGGAACAATACATCTCTAGTTCTTATTCACTTTTTTCACTAATGGTGAATTTATATAACCAGGTCCCCCCACCCCACTGAGAAAATGTCAGTAGAAGTCAATATTCCCTGCAATTCTCCTACAGTTACCTCTTCTTTAAGACATATTCCCATAGGTGAAATCACGATATGACCACAGGGAATGCAATTATTGAAACTAGCACGGCATTTTCTATGGCTAAATTTCAGTTTTATCCTGGCAACCTGCAAGTATTTCAAGAAGATGGCTTTTTTATGTCCATGGTGTCTGCCTGTACGTGGCCACATTTCTCTGTAAACACTAGCCATATGCAGCCTCTCCGAGAGAGTTGAAAAAGGGGGGGGGGGGACTGGAATAAGGGTGAAAAAAGGTGTCTCCCTCCTACTAAAATGCTGTTCATTTATAAGATCACTACTACCAGGGCCAGGCATCTTTACACTGCTTATGGTGCCTTCATTAACGTAAAGAAAGCAGCTCTCTAGCAGTTGTTGCTAATGTACAGGTGGTGTGATTAATATTGGTTTGTTGCAAGGAATGCTACAGAGGGCATCAATTCATTATCATTATAGGGAGCGGGGGGGAGAAAATGTGTGCTTGCTCCTAATGAATGTGTTTGCAGCTAGCACAGATTCTTTAGGAAGTAAAAGCCAATAGCCTCCCCTACTAATTCTGAGTCAGTAAAGCAGATGAGTCAGGTGGGAGAAAGACCTGGCTCACGGAGGGTTCAGTTCTGGGGCTTATGCAAAAGCCCGTGCCTTGACATGAGCCAAGGGATTTGCTTTAAATAAATTGGGACATCTGGGTTTTCCCCCCTCCCCGGCTGCAATATGTATGCAAGAGTATACACACCCCCACCCCAAGATCTTTGGGGTGGGTGTGTATGCGGTGGACAGACAGAATGCACCGAGATCTCCAGACAACGGAAGCACCACCTGTGCCAAAACAGTTATGCATCAGCAAGACATGTTGCAACTTTCCCTATCATGTTGTCCTGGCAGCAGAATGGAGCCTTTCCAAAGGGAGCCCGTTTATCTGGAGATGCAGTTGTTTGCAGCAGGAACACGGCAATATATGGGGGCAGTCATAGTGGTAGCAATCTGCTCATAACTCGGGTAGAGTCCTCAATCAGGTTTCCGGGCACCGTGGACAATTTTAACGCAGTGACCATGCAGAAAACGATAATCTGCTTCCACTCATACACACCCTCCCTTGGAATATCACAGGAGGAACTTGTGGGAGATTAGAAGCCAAACCTAACAAATGCATCTTCTTACTAGTTAGCATGAGAAGGGGCTACGTCCATCAGTGGCGTAGCGTGGGGGGTGCAGGGGGGGCCGGCCGCACCGGGCGCAACATCTGGGGGGGGCGCTCGCACTCGCAGCTCTCTGCCCCTACCTGGCTCACTCACTCTCTCTCACTGCAGTGCTGGCTGTGCGAATCCGATCCGAGCCGCTGGGTCGCCGCCCACTGTGGAGGGGGTGGGTGCCAGGCGTGCGGTGCGGAGAGAGAGCGAGGGACTATCTGGGGGAGGGACAGTGCAGCGGCCGCCCAGCGCAGCGCTGAGCGCGGGAGAGAACCACACCAGACCAGCCCAGGCAGCAGCAAGAAGAAGCTGGCAGCGGCGGTAGGTTAGGGGTTAGGGGGCACAAATTACTTGCCTTGCCCTGGGTTAGGGGGCGCAAATTACTTGCCTTGCCCCGGGTGCTGACAACCCACGCCACGCCGCTGACGTCCATAGAGCTGCGCTGCCGATAGGCAGATACCAATACCATAGAAATACAATTGGTAGAGAGGGCTCTGTGTGATGTCATTTCCCCTCCGCTCCTGGAGAGGAAGGAGCATGTAGTGTTTACCTGCTTCTTCCTCCCTCCCTCCTTTTCATTTGGCCAGTGTTGGGTGCAGACATACCTCTGCTTGCTCCAGCTTTTGGCACATGCCTGAAGCTGGTAATACAGTAAATATAAGTATTTTGCCTGCATCGTTTTGACTGCTACTGTTGCTGTGAACCAATGCTTCTTATTTTTAAACTTTACAAGTTGTTGCCTGATTCTTTGCAAAGCAGGGTAGGAAAGAGAAGCCAGCTTACTTCATAGCTGGAGTTGCTCAAAACAGCCAAATTCCCATGCTTTTAATTTTTGCTGCCAAAGGTGAGATTGTTAAACTGTATTCAACCCACACACATGGGCACTTGGAGGGATAAACTGCAACTGATATATCCTCTTCCTACCGTCACTGGGCTCTCCCTGTCCCTTTTCCTGGTCCTGAAAAGATGTATAAACTCAGACCATTCCTCCACATTAGAATTTCTGTTCTCCAGACAAGTACTGCCACTGTTCATTCCATACACAAATTTCATATATTTGTTTTTAAGTTCAGTGGGGCTGTCAGGGCAAGACTTGGGGCCAGAGATCTAGGGTCACACTCTGCAGAAGGATCAGAACGGTTCCCCCAAACAGAGCAGGGCATGCTGAACATTACCACCTAAAGAGGGGTTCCTGATGCAAGACCATTAAAATCACCTAACTGCACTGCTGCTGAAGTTAAATGATTACCTGCAACCATCTCTTTAACCTCTCTCGCCCTGACCTAGCCACTGTGATCCACGCGACGGTCACCTCCAGACTGGATTATTGTAACTCGCTCTACATGGGGCTGCCCTTGAGACTGACCCAGAAACTCCAGCGGGTGCAGAATGCCACGGAGAGACTCCTTACGGGGTCCTCGCTGCGAGATCACATTCACCCAGTGCTATACCAGCTGCACTGGCTCCCGGTGGGGTACAAGATCAGGTTTAAGGTGCTGGTTTTAACCTTTAAAGCCCTATACGGCCTAGGACTCTCGTACCTACGGGACCGCCTCTCCTGGTATGTCCCACAGAGGAACTTACGGTCTTCAAATAAAAACATCCTGAAGGTCCCAGGCCACAGAGAGGTTAGGCTGGCCTCAACTAGAGCCAGGGCTTTTTTGGCTGTGTCTCCAATCTGGTGGAACGCTCTGTCACAAGAGACCAGGGCCCTGCGGGACTTGACATCTTTCCACAGGGCCTGCAAGACAGAGCTGTTCCACCTGGCCTTTGGTCGGGGTTCAGTCTGACTCCCTCTCCCCTTTCATAAGTACTTGCATGAAAGTGGCCTCCCAGTTTTTCTCACAGGCCCATATAAGTTCAGCACAAACAGTTGGGCCTGGTGAGCGTTTAAGGTCCCCAACCCTAATCTGCGGGTTGCCATCTGATTGGATTTTATTCTGATCCTGATCTGATTTGAAGATGTGTTTTAATTGATTGTCTGATTTTATGTTAATGTGTTATACATTTGATGTTAGCTGCTCTGAGCCCGGCTTCGGCTGGGGAGGGTGGGATATAAATAAAATTTATTATTATTATTATTATTATTATTAAGCTATCCAAATTACATCATCACATAAGCAAGCCAATGAGGTGGAGTGGTTCTCACAGTGTCAGTCCAGGGCAACCTGGGTTCAGATCTTCACTCAGCCATGTTGCTCCCTAGGAGACATTGGGCCTAATCGAGCTCACAGGGTTATTGTAAATATAAAATGGGGGGTGGCAAAGAACCATGTATGCCACCCTCATCCCATTGGAGGGTGGGCTGGATAAAATAAAATGAAATAAGTCTGTTTGCACAAATGGACACCTTCTGAGTTTATGAAAATACTGATACCAAGCACTTTTATTG
This sequence comes from Podarcis pityusensis, assembly GCF_964106645.2. Classification (NCBI taxonomy): domain Eukaryota; kingdom Metazoa; phylum Chordata; class Lepidosauria; order Squamata; family Lacertidae; genus Podarcis; species Podarcis pityusensis. Next base: position 11,449,900 of record NC_138038.1, on the reverse strand, counting down.
ATATTTTCAATATGAATGCCTTTAAAAAACAAATAAACCCAGCAACAACAGCCTAACCTTCCTATTTCTCCAATACTGTGCAGTTCTCTACCACCCCAGGTAAGGTGAAAAGCCTGCTAGCTCCCTACTTCCCATGGAATTCTCCTTTCCTAATTCCGTGGAGTGGTTGAATTAAGTATACTGGATGGGAAGTTTCTGGTTTTGTTAGTTTCAAGCTTAAGGAACCTTTAAAAAAGACAAGAAAAAAATTCTTAAATAGGCACTAAAAATAATTTTAAAACAGGTAGTTGGGGGAATTGACACCAGCCAATACCTTCCTGCGGCAGTCACATCAAACCTACACAAATCTATCACAGCAATGCTGGTAACAGTACTGGGGGCTAGTTTTGGTGGTGACTTCAGCATGACCTGAATCTATAAGAAAGCCTGCAAAATTTGTTTGACCCCCATGCCGTAGCAAGCCAAAAGGAAAGAAGAAGGAAGAAGGAAGAAGGAAGAAGGAAGAAGGAGAAGAAGAAGAAGAAGAAGAAGAAGAAGAAGAAGAAGAAGAAGAAGAAGAAGAAGAAGAAGAAAAAGAAGAAGAAGAAGACATGTACTATTAGCACTGGGCAGGGGTAGAGAATATGTGGCCCTCTAGGTGCTGTTGGACTCCAACTCCCATAAGCCTTAGCCAGCATGGCCAATGGTCAGGAATGATGGGAGCTGCAGTCCAGCAGCATTTGCAAGGCCACAGGCTCCCCACCCCTGACATGGGATCTTTGCAGCTCAGTATAATGTCATGCAATCTGCCAGCCTCACCCTTGGTGTGTTGTTCCTAATACCATGTGCTTTTGTTTGCAACATGCCTTGAGCATTTAATGGCAGGGAGTAGCCTTCTACCCATGTCTAGAACCCTTGAGATGCAGAGATAGGGACTTCTACATACCTATGGGAAATCTACATCCTAGATACCTTCAGAGCATAGTATTCCAAATAGCCGAAACTAACGTCTCAAGCAACGCCAGAGCTGCCCAGTTACTCTCTAGAAAATGCAGCGATCCTCTGCGTTTCTTTATCCTGGTTAAAAAACAAAACCTAAAACCATTGGCAGTGCAGCTGAAACCTCCCGTCTGGTGTTACCTGGAACGTTTTCAGCCGGGAGGATCAGAAGAACAGCACTCTCTCAACAAGCAACTGATGACGAGTTAAAAAGAGGCTTGCTTCTTTCTCTAGCAACTATTCTAGGAACAATTGTTCTCACTTCGAATGCACCATTAATTTTTAATTAATTAATATTTTTACTCAGAGTGCAGAGAAGAGTAACAAGACGCCACATGAGCCTCGTCGCTGCCATGCAGACGTTTGCCATAGGTTCGCCAGCGTTTGGATTCTAGTTCTTTTTGTCCGTGCCTAAATGTTATTATGATAAGTTACCTGGGTAAAAGGATGCAATTTTATCAACACAACTCCTTTCTAATCAACCAGCACAATTGGCCCCCCCCACTCCGTTTACACAATTCTCTTTGTCTTTTAAGATTCTGTGACTGCTGCGCTTTGTGTTATATCCTCAGGAAATCTATGATTCAGATTGCCCTTGTTTTTTCTTTTTCCTAAACAGAGATAACAGCAGCCAGCAGGGAGTCTGAATTAGATCAAGATCACAGTGCTAAGGGAGGTTCTCCTCCCTCCGCCCTCTAAATCCTCTCCCCTCACAGACCATTTTCTCAATTAAAATCACGCACACATGCCAAAGCTGTTATTTTACCCCATGGAGCAAGCAGCAGCTGCAGCAGCAGGTGTGTGTGTGTGTGTGTGTGTGTGTGTGTACTGTGAAAATGGCACAGAGGGGACGAGAAAGCCTCTTCCCACAGTTCCATGTTCCAAATTCCCACCCACTATTTTATATATATATTAAAAATGCAGGAGAACCCGATCACAGATCTAGGGTGGCCAGATACAAAATTGATTCCTGCATTGCACGGGGTTGGGCTAGATGACCCCACGGTGTCCCTTCCAGCTCTACATTTCTATGATTCTATGAAAAGGGGACTGGGCTCCTAGTTCTTTAATAGTTGTGCAGACTAGGGTATTTTGGCAGTTGCAGCTTGACAATTCCTTCCTCTGCAGAGAAATTAAAGGTTCAAGAGTCCATCCTCCCCCCTGCCTTTTTGCATCTCTCCACCCCCCCCCCCCAATTTCCCATCTAGCACGGCTCTGGCGACATTCTTGGCAGTAGCCTTGTGTGTCATGCGCTGCCCTCTAATGGCCTGATTTAGAATGGCTTAAAAGCATATCAACCTCAATGCCTGTGCTTGCTTAGGCTCAAACCAGACATCTTTAGCATTATGAATTCCAAACACATCTGGTTATTGGAAAGCATTAAATACAGTGGTGCCTCTCAAGACGAAATTTATCCGTTCCGCGAGTCTCTTTGTCTTGCGGTTTTTTCGTCTTGCGAAGCACGGCTATTAGCGGCTTAGCGGCTTAGCGGCTATTAACGGCTTAGCGGCTTTAAGAAAAAGGAAACAAACTCGCAAGAACTCGCAAGACGTTTCGTCTTGCAAAGCAAGCCCATAGGGAAATTCGTCTTGCGGAACGACTCAAAAAACGGAAAACTCTTTCGTCTAGCGAGTTTTTCGTCTTGCGAGGCATTCGTCTTGCGAGGCACCACTGTATTAGGTACCAGTGGGCAAGGGAACGGGCTGATTTTCCATCTAGATTATTGCTCTTGAGAAGGGGAGGTCTAACTCTTCCCTACAGCCTCCAAGTATCCCTATTTTCCAGGGACAGTCCCAGATTTACAGAAGCTTTCCTGCTTTGTAACTTGATCCCGGAATGTCCTGCTTTTCCTTAGGACGTCTCTGTTTTCATTGGAGAAATGTTGGGGGTATGAAATTATTTGACCCTTGAATAGATAGGTAACTACCGTATTTTTTTGCTCTATAAGACTCACTTTTTCCCTCCTAAAAAGTAAGGGAAAATGTGTGTGCGTCTTATGGAGCGAATGCAGGCTGCGCAGCTATCCCAGAAGCCAGAAGGATGGCTGCTTTTACTGCACAGCGATCCCTCTTGCTGTTCTGGCTTCTGAGATTCAGAATATTTTTTTTCTTGTTTTCCTCCTCCAAAAACTAGGTGCATCTTGTGGTCTGGTGCGTCTTATAGAGCGAAAAATATGGTATCTCCTTTAGAAGACATCTGAAGGCAGCTTTGTATGGGGATTTTTTTATGTATAATTTTTTTAAAAAAATGTTTTTATATCTGTTGGAAGCCACCGCACCCAGCTAGGGCATCCCAGTCAGATGGGCAGGGTAAAAAGAAAATAATAATAATAATAATAATAATAATAATAATAATAATAATAAAATAATAATAATAATAACAGGACATTCCTATTTTCATCGAAGAAATGTTGGAGGATGTGTCTTCCATCCTCAGCTGCAGCCACAATGAAAACTGCGCTGCCACAAGGCAAGGAGCCTTAGGGGAGAAGCTCCTACAGATTCCGTTGGCGCAGGAACAGCAAGAGCATGCCCAAAAGACTGGGAGCTTCAGGGATCACAACATGCCTTAGCTTCCACAGGCCAGAGACTGAGGGCTCATCCATGCGTCCCCCTGGTTCTGCTGCTTTCTCCAGGGGGAAACCGCTCCCCAGAGCTCGGTCAGAGCAAATGGCAATTCGAGTTCTCTGCGGACTGCCTTTCGTATTGATTTATCACCAAAGAGCGGGTTTTCCCTGGGAAAGGAGCAGAACAAGGGGGAAACTGCTCAGATCTGTAATTTCTAGGCATGAGACAAGCAGTAGTGTGAATGAGTCCTGAGAGTGCTTCTACGCTAGATACCTAGTGTGGAATTGCCACCAGCCAATCATTGTCTTCTTCCAGCTTTTTCTCAGATGCCCAAAACGCCAGCTTTCCCCCCAGAAGAATGAAAGAGCAGCGCAATCTCCGCAAGAAACCCACTGGGGAAATCTGGCACTATGATGTTTAAAAATTATTTTAGTGCTACTCTTCTGTCCTTTTGACATGGGCTGGGACCTTATCAGGAAAGGGAATCTGCTCTTCACACATTCACTATAATCTTCATGACGGTTGCCATTCGATAGCACCATTTTTTATTTTTCCAAAACATTTTAAAAAATCAGTGCTCAATTACTAATTTTTATTTGCAGATTTAAATTCTGGTGGACGCTTGCTGAGTTTCAAATGGGCTTGCCCACAGCACCTATTCCATGCCCAGTGGTGTGGATGGAACATGTGTCAACAATGAAAAAGCACAATAGTCTCATAGGGAGGACAGTCAACTGCAATTTTGCTTGAGGTTTGCCAGAGGAGAGCAATGAATGGGTAGCACTAGAAGCCACACATCTGGATACAGCCTGGTATGGTACAGGTGGTGTCATGCCCTTGTGGGATCTGCCGGACAGGATCGAATATTTTCAAACCCTATCCTCCCGGGATTTTGACGGCTCCTGTCGCATTGTCCTGGCCTAGCTGCAAGGAGACTTTGGCTCTTCTTCCTAATTTGCAGATGGAAGGTGTAGAAGGAGAGCCGAGGAACAGGGTTGGGGTGGGGTGGGGGGGCTAACGAGATAGGTGGGCTTATCATTATCATACAAAGTCTATGGTGAATGATTACCTTTCCATAGTCAATGGCTACTCCATCAAACTCAGTGGCAGTCAGAGATTTCCGCCGCAGTGTGAGACGTTGTAGGGGCGGGAGACTAAACTTCAAGCTCGTATTTTGACCTTGTTAAGAAAAGAAAAAGAAAAACACACACACACACGAAACAAAAAGACACAAAAAACCCCAAATGTAACCTATCTGCAACATGCAACAGGCAAGGCATGGGGGGCTGGGGAAGGACAGTCAGGTTCAAAGACTGAAAAGCACACCTACAGACATGCGCAGCTGGCACAGTTGCATTGCGTTCTACCAGCTAATTTTGCCGCATCTGGCAAAAAGCTTAGGAAAGTCTCAGAAGAAGCCACGGCGGTCCCAAGTCTCTGGGAAACAAGGCAAATTCTAGAGAGGAAGCAATGTTGTCCACTTAGAGACTTTTCCTTCCAGATCTCCACATAGACTTCGTATGCTGGATTCTCAAGGCAACTGAATTCATAGACATGCCAAGCTAAAGAGGCGTCCAGAATTGGCCCCTAAAAATCCTTCCTGTGTAGCTCTGGAAGACAGAAGAGCAACCCCTTTCCCATGCAACACACCTAATGATAGAATATGCAGGACAGAATCTCTAGCTGCGGCTTAATTTTATCTGGTGCCTTGTACAAGGAGAATAGTGGCTTCATATGTATGGAAGGGGATCTTTAGATCCAAGTTATGGTACCATTTCTTGACAAAACTGTTGTGGGAGGAAATTCCCGCCCTTCCATTACAGCTTTCAGACAATGTTTTTTTCCGGTGATCACTGCATTTTTCTGGGTGATGAGCCTTCTGGCTTACCAGGCAGCTGCTATCTAGACATCAACTGTGCCAGTTCCTTTACAGGGCAGCGGCTAGTCCAAACAAATTAACAGGATTGACAGAAGGAGGAGGAGGAGGAGGAGGAGGGAAATGGGTGGACAGTAACAGTCCTGCAAATCCAGCAACAATACCTTAACAACTTAATATACGTATAACAACACAATTACCTCTTCTGGATATTGGGTGAATACAAGCAAACAAGTTATCCATTGGGAATTTGCCTTTTACCATGCGGTTGCTTGGTTATGCATTTATGAAAACGCGGCATGATTTCCTAACTCTTGCCTTGAGAGACAACCGAGTGTGTCTCAGGGGGGAAAGTCAAAACGCTGGGGAATCGCAGCGCCTGCTGTGGCTGCAGAGATGTGTAACTTGTAGCTGCTGCCTCCTGCATTGCTTTTGCTGAGTTAGAGGCACCAAAGTGACCTCTGTAGGGTGCAAGCCTGGGCAGTGTATATGGAGGTCCTGGTCTGCCCAGGACTACAACAACTACTAAATAGCGACAGCTTTGAGGACAGTGATCTTGGCTGCATTGGAAGTGATGGTGGGGGAGCTCAAAGTCTCCCCTGGCACTCCACACAAAGTCCAAATTGCCTTTCCTGTGCTCCTTAATGGCATGAGAGCAATAATTGTTTCCCCACCATTCGGCTGATGGCTGAAATCTTGGCTGTGGGGGGAAGTGGGCAGGGCTCTTCAGGGCTTAGTGGCCCACACCTAGAGCAGCAGCAGGTCACATGCAGCTCAGGATGGGAGATCAATTCAGTTCTCGCTGAACTTACCTAATTCATATTTTCCTGAAACCATGTGAGAAATGAAACACAGCCATTCTTCAAAACTGGCAGTGCAGTTCTTCAGCCAAGTAATACACGTACTAGTGTAAAGTGTGCATAGAAGGGCATATATTTTGGTGAAAATAATGCACCAAAATGCTTTATAGTAGGAAAAGTTGCTTAGCAATGTGGTGTGTAAAAAATGTGTTCTGCACAACAATGCTGGTGAATTTTCACAATAACTTTTTTTTAAAAGGAAAACAAAACAAAACAAAATGCAAACTGATTTGGAAATGTGGAGAATTGAATTTAAGACTGAAAAATTAAAAGCTGAGCGAACGTGGGACTGACATATTTACCTATCCATACATGCACCTCATAGGTTGAAGATTTCCCATGTGTGCTATGGAATCTCATGGCTTGAGTTGCCATTTAAGGAACAGCTGGTCTTCCCTGGTTTTCCTCAGTGGTTTACAGATTGTAAGTTCCAGATATAAAATAAATTGGGACCACAGTGTGGGGGAAAGCGAGGTTAATCCTGCCCCACCCTGTGCTGTTTCCCTACAGAAAATCCTCCCCAGATGCTAAGGGCAGCAAATAGCATTTTCTGGTGGAAGATTAATGGGGGAGAGGAGGAATTTTTTTTGGGGGGGGGAACATGAGGAGAAAGGGTTAACCCAGGGCCAGCCTATGACATTTTTGTGCCTAGGGGCAAAGGACAAGATGGCTCCTCCTCCTCCGCATTCTGTTCACAGTCGCAGTGGCAGCTAGGAACAACCACTGCTTCCTCTAAGCAGAGGCAGATTTAGGGGAGCATGACCGGTTTGGTTGCACTAGGCCTCATTCTCCCTAACAGCGATTTTAATAAAACATCAGAACATCATAAAAAAAAACCCTGCTTCTGACTACAAGGTGAGGAGACCAAGGATGTGAACATATAAACGGCCTCGGTCCTGTATACCTGAAGGAGCATCTCCACCCCCATCGTTCTGCCCGGACACTGAGGTCCAGCGCCTTCTGGCGGTTCCATCACTGCGGGAAGCCAAGTTACTGGGAACCAGGCAGAGGGCCTGCTCGGTGGTGGCACCCGCCCTGTGGAACACCCTCCCACCAGATGTGAAGGAAATAAGTAGCTATCTTATCTTTAAAAGACATCTGAAGGCAGCCCTGTTTAGGGAAGCTTTTAATATTTAATGCTGTATTGTTTTTAACACTCGATTGGAAGCCGGGGAAACTCAGCCAGATGGGCGGGGTATAAATAATAAATTATTATTATTATTATTATTATTATTATTATTATTATTATTATGTGATTATGCCTTCCTTCTGTTGTAGGGTCTTGGGATATCTGTCTTGCTGCTGTCAGTAGACAGGATTCTCAACCAGAGTGGCCACTGGGTTGACCAAATCTGGTGATTTTGTACTTATTGGCGTAACAGGATCCTCACCCTTCCGCTGCATTCACCCACAAAATACTAGAGTAGGTAAAGTTATACTTTTTAATTGGAACAATTGCTGTATTATACCTTGGGTTTCTTTTTTAAAAATAGTTAAGTACAAACAAGACAAATAAACAACAACAAAGAAGAAGAGGTCATTACAGAAAGTTGTGTTAGCACAAGCAAGGATCAAAACACTTAAGGTATCCAAGACAACAACAAAAAGTCACATATATTATCCCAAGAAGACTCTTCCTAAATGATCTATATGAAGAGGGCCATTTTATGCACGGGTTTTTGCTATTGACATACAAAACACAAAGCTATTTCAGGTAGTACACTGAGTCTGCTTTGTGGTTTGACTAGGCCTTTAGAGAGATGGGTCTGTGGTTTAATTTTTCTTCCCAACTGAGATGCCAAACTCACTGCTACCAAATTTCTTCAGAATCATTTCCTGGAGCCAGGGGTGCCAACTTGAATAAAATATTGTGGGGGGCGGGGAGGCTGGTAAGCCCTGCCCCCCCCCCCCCATAACTGATCACATAATGTAGCACACACACATACACTATTTGAATGGTAATGCCCATCAACTCCCTCAAATATTTTATTGGGGGCGGCAGCGAAGGGACATCGGTCCCTAACAGTTGGCTCCTGTGCCTGGAGTTTCGCATTGCTGGGCTATTTCAAACCTGGTGGCTATTATCAAGAAATATAACCCAGTTCCTTATGTGAAAGGTCCTTTTGCACCCCATCAAAAACTGATAAAAGTATTAGCCTGTGGCGTGCAGTCTTCACTTGTATTGTAATTCTGGATAGCTCAGCGTAAACACACCTGGCAACCTTGCAGTCCCAACCACATGTGGCCAATGTGCTTTTCCTTCCGCATCCCTGCCAACACCATGGTGCAGACCATGGATGGGGAACTGGTAGCAGCAGATGCTGTTGACATCCGGTTCCCATCATCCTTGAACACTGGCCAGGCCAGCTGGGGAATCTAATGGGAGTCCAAAACATTGGGAAGACCACAGGTTCTCTTACCTGTGGCCGAGGGTTTTTAGGCACTAAGTCGGGGACTTCACCCTCATCTGCTAGGAGTGACAAAGGTGCTCTAAGATATGATTTTAAGCTGTAGGGGAGGTCCTCGAGGCATCACACACCAAATATAAATTAATATTTTGGTTGCCAAATTATACAAGTAAGTAGCTGGCCGAATATTTGGTGGAGGGACATAGAGCTCTCATCTTAACACAGTAACATCCCCATTCCTTTTATGCTTAGCTTTGATTTATTCTTATAGTGTAAGTTAAACAATATATTTGAATAGCTCTCTTCACTGAAACTGTGATGGAGGCTGAGTTGCACCTATTTGGGTGGATCATAGAAACATTATAGGTAATGTATACCTGCTTTACCACCTTGTGATCTGTTGTTAAGTGTAATCTAGAAGTAGGGGGCAGGGTCTGTGAATCACATACCCTTGAGGAGAAAGCTCTCTCCTCCCATTACCCCCATGGGAGTGACACTGTTCATATGATACAATACGCTATCTTTATTGTCATTGTCCCATACAGAACAATGAAATCGAGCAATGCACCATTGCTCTGCACTACATGGAACAGGTTTATTGATGCTGCCTAGTAGCCAGCATAGGGACGCGGGTGGCGCTGTGGTCTAAACGACAGAGCCTAGGGCTTGCCGATCAGAAGGTTGGCAGTTCGAATCCCCGCGGCGGGGTGAGCTCCCGTTGCTTGGTCCCTGCTCCTGCCAACCTAGCAGTTCGAAAGCATGTCAAAGTGCAAGTAGATAAATAGGTACCGCTCCGGCGGGAAGGTAAATGGCATTTCCGTGCGCTGCTCTGGTTCGCCAGAAGCGGCTTAGTCATGCTGGCCACATGACCCGGAAGCTGTATGCCGGCTCCCTCGGCCAGTAAAGTGAGATGAGCGCTCCAACCCCAGAGTTGGACACGACTGGACCTAATACCCTTTACCTTTACCTTTAGTACCCAGCATAAGACAAGGGGTTGGACTAGATGACTCTCAAGGTTCCTTCCAGCTCTACAATTCTATCATTCTATGATCTTGCTTCTTTTGCAATGCTTCAGCATTGTGGATCCTAGTTGCAAAGCATCGCTTGCATTCATTGCACCAACGCCATTTTCTTGCAACACTGACATTATGCCCTTCTGCTTTATAAGACTGACCTAGTGCAGCAGTTAATTCCCACTGGCCTCAAAATTTTTGGCCATGGATGCAGCGAGGCTTCTGGGCTGCAAGTATATGAGCAGCAGTTCTGTACAAATGCATGTTCTAAAACAGGAACATTGGAACCTGCCTTATGTCGAGTCAGACCAGTGACTCATCTAGTTCAGTGTTGTCTACACTGAATGGCAGCATCATTCCAGACTTCAGACAGGAAACATCACCAACCCTCCCTGGAGATGTTGGGGGTTGAACCTTGGAACATCTGCATCCACAGCTGTTGCTCCACCACTGAGCTCTGGCCATTAGAGGACTGTGGAATCAATTCATTAATCTATTTCTCTTTACAGTGGTACCTCTGGATGTGAACGGGATCCGTTCCAGAGCCCCGTTCGCATCCAGAAGCGAACACAACCCGCGTCCGCAGGTCGTGATTCGCCACTTCCGCGCATGCGCGCGATGTCATTTTGACTGTCTGCACATGCGCGAGCGGCGAAACCCGGAAGCAACACGCTCCGTTACTTCCAGGTCGCCGCAGCGCACAACCCGAAAATACTTATCCCAAAGCTACTTCAACCCGAGGTATGACTGTATTCTGATTGTTGTATACATTAAGCAAAGCTGGGTTGCTTGCCGTAGTTATGCAGTTACCCGGAAGCTTTTGCAACAGACTGCAAAATTAAAACCAAAAGGATTCCATATTATGTTTTAAATGTGATTCTTTTGAATTGTTTAAAAGCTTCCTTCGAGAATCTAACCCAAAACAGACAAGTTGTTTTCAGGTTATATCAATGCCTATGCTATATGCTCAGCTCCTCCTTATAATAACTTTTTTTTTGGTATATTTTAGAGTGTGGGGCGTTATATTATTATCTTGATTTGTGGTGTAATAGTTTGTAGTTTCCCTTTTAAGAAAGCACAAATATTTAAAAAATAAATAGTTTGTGAGAAACCCAGATTTAAGAACTCCAAACCCCTAAAATCCTTCAGTTTGTTTAGCGTATATGTATAGATACAGATGCCCAAAATGTTTCTACAACTTGACAGGCAAAGAGGAAGGGAGCCTGCAAAGATCTCTGTGCTAAACTGTAACTCTGCTAAACACAAGATATGCATGTCTACTCCAAAGTAAGTGCCACTGAGTTCAGTGGGGCTTACTCTCAGGGAAGTATGCCTAGGATTACAACCTTAGTAATTTAAGTTCTTTTTCATAAAAGGCTTATAGTACAATTTCTAGCTTTTGACTGAATCAAGTTAGCTTTTCCCAGTGCTTCCCCCCCCTTAAAAAAAATGTTCAGGGGTACCCTCATTTTGACTCAAGAAAATAACCATTTTATAGTTCAAATCAGGGAAAAGAAATACAGCAAATGGACAAAAGTACAAAGATTCACAAAATGCTTAGGGGTATGTGTACCCCTGCAACCCTCCAGGAAAAAAAGCACTAATTTTTCCTAATCTTAACATCTGCTACATATTTGTTGAACATGTTTGGGAATGCATAGAGGTGGGAAATGCTTCTTCCACAAGTACAAACACTCATTAAGTCTACTGCTAATTTATACTGCAGCCTTATCACAAATGCATCAGATCACACACTTCCTAACCTTAGAACAAGAACTTCAAGCCCAGCCTGCACAGCAAAACGGGATCACTATGTTCCATTCATTTCCTTAATTTACTGAGTTCTTTTGAAAACCCCAGGGGCTGGAGTAATTTCACACATAACGCCTCCTAGTAGAATTTAAAGCTGCTGCCTGCTGAATTAATGCTGAGCTAAGGCAATTTATTTATTGGGACGCGGGTGGCGCTGTGGGTAAAACCTCAGTGCCTAGGACTTGCCGATCGTATGGTCGGTGGTTCAAATCCCCGTGGTGGGGTGAGCTCCCATCTTTCGGTCCCAGCTCCTGCCCACCTAGCAGTTCGAAAGCACCCCTAAGTGCAAGTAGATAAATAGGTACCGCTTTATAGCGGGAAGGTAAACGGTGTTTCTGTGTGCTGCGCTGGTGCTGGCTCGCCAGAGCAGCTTCGTCACGCTGGCCACGTGACCCGGAAGTGTCTCCGGACAGGGCTGGCTCCCGGCCTCTTAAGTGAGATGAGCGCACAACCCTAGAGTCGGACACGACTGGCCCGCATGGGCAGGGGTACCTTTACCTTTCAGGCAATTTATTACTTTGTCCCTGAATCTAAGGGTACATCTGCACTGGAAACCAGAACTGGTTTAATACTGGCTGTCATCTTCCTCTATGAGGAACCCTGGAAATTGTTTTGAGAAGGTGTGGGGAATTCTGTCAAATAATTCCTAGTTCTTTCACAAAGATCCAAACCCACCCCCCTTCTCCAAATGCTGTTGAGTTGCCCAATTCTCCAAGTTGCACACAACATCTGGAATCAACAGCAGTCTTGGCCTGGTTGAAAGTAATTCTGATTCTTACTGGATCGCTGTAGACTGCTACCTGCTACTTCTTCCCATTTCCCCAGTCATTCCTAGCATATGTGGAAAAACCTAGACTTACACGCACTGAGTAGATGGGACAATATTGTGAGCTCTCTGGAGCTCACACTTGTAGGTTGAGAAGTATGAGCTTGATGACATGTCTAGTTACGGCTGCAGGGAGTTGCTAATAGAGCCCTCCTGACTACAGGCACCTTGGCAATCCATGCTTGAGGAAATTTGTATGGCCAGCTCAAAGAATTTTGATGTTCATGTTAAGAACCTTGTCCATGATTTGGTACTCTTATCCTCTTGTTCTCTCTTTCTTCCTTTCTATGAGGGATTGGTTTTCTTGTTGCCTCCTCCAAAGGTTTTGGGACATCTCACATAGCGACCCGCGATCCCGGTCTTATGTAATTTGTAGCCCGGTTGCAACTGGAATCCAATATGGGTACGACTTTCAGATATCCTCATACCTTAGGAATTTGTCTGTGCCTACCTATTGGCTATTTACCAAAGCCAGACTAAATGTATTTCCCTCGGAAGTTCTAAATGGCAGACTGAGAGGCATCCCCTATCAGAATAGGCTTTGTTTACGTTCTCAGGACGTTGATTGTATGAAGCATATCCTACTGCATTGTGGGCAATATGAGCAAGCAAGGGATCAACTGATCAAACTCTTACTGGCAAATTTGCCGGGAAAATCTGAAGCCTCCCATATGAAATACCTTTTGGAAGACAGGTCAAATGAGATTACACTGGCCGTGGCAAAGTTTCTTTCGGAGGTTATAAGAAACAAAGATCATTATGCCCTAGATAAAACAAAATAACTGCCTTGGTTTCTTCCATCTGTCTTTCTGGTTGTTTTAACTGTATCTAGTTTTGAAAATGTTTTGTGGGTCTTTGGACCGCAATAAAGTTTTGATTTGATTTGATTTGTTGCCTCCCCACCTAAGGACACCCTTCCTTCCCAATAGACCATCTTAGAGAATTCACTTCCTATGGCCATAGAGTTTTGAAGATCTTCCTCTGACAAAACATTCTCCCACAGTTGCCAGTGTGGTCACAACTCACTCAACACGGCGACATACAAAGAGGTATCTGCATGCCATACTATCAGCCATGTTCATGCCAAGTTCCAGAGAAAATTCAGAGATTCCATTTACCACCCACTTGCTGAAATGCCACCCCCTCACCTCCGTAGACTCCGCCCCCCACCTCAAACTACCATGTGCCTTTGCCCAAGGTAAAGGATTTTGAGCCACTTTGTGCTTCTCACCTGTTCGCCATCCTTGGGACAAGCGCTGGTGTAGACTCTGCCGGGCACTTTTGGCAATGAGAGCTGCCAGGTCTTCAAAGTTCAAGATGAACATGATGACGACTCCTTCTTCATTCTTGACCGGGACCACATCCACCAAACACCGGATACAGGATGCTGCCATGAAAAAAAACATGACACAATGAATGAAGATGAGAAGGAGAAGCAGCTCAGTCAGCAAGGAATGCATCACCCAGCCATCGCCAGTGTTAGATTATACTCAGCTCAAAACTGTTTTTTAATGATGTCATTGTATCATCACCATCTGTTTATTTGTATGCCACTTTCCCACAAAATTGTGCCCAAAGTGGCTCACAACATCTCATGTGATCAATGGTGTTTTTTTTTTAATTTAAGGAAAGCATATTAGAAACAATTAGAAACAATAATATCAATAATAATAATAATAATAATAATAATAATCCATGCACATTTTATTTGAATGCATAATTCAATTCCACACTGTCCCTGGCTGCCCTCAATGTTCAAGAAGCTGTATATGAGACAGCGTTGCTGTGTTCTGGTGAAATATCCCAGTACCAATAGTTTGGAAAGAGCACAAACTTGCAGCCTACAGAAAACAAGCTGCACTGATGTTACAAGAAACAAACCCAGTAAATTAGCTAAAGGGAGGAACTGGTGCTGTTTTGCATCAGTTACAAGTTATATGTCCCTATGGATGGTGCTGTGACAGTGATGCTGTCTGAGAGGACGGGTATTGCAACCAAGACCTTTTGGTAAATTAATCTTTGTGTATGATCATGTACAGGACGCGGGTGGCGCTGTGGGTTAAACCACAGAGCCTAGGACTTGCCGATCGGAAGGTCGGCGATTTGAATCCCTGCGACGGGGTGAGCTCCCATTGCTTGTTCCCTGCTCCTGTCAACCTAGCAGTTCGAAAGCACATAAAAGTGCAAGTAGATAAATAGGTACCGTTCTGGCGGGAAGGTAAACGTCATTTCCGTGCACTGCTCTGGTTCGCCAGAAGCGGCTTAGTCATGGTGGCCACATGACCCGGAAGCTGTACGCCAGCTCCCTTGGCCAATAAAGCGAGATGAGCGCCGCAACCCCAGAGTCAGCCATGACTGGACCTAATGGTCAGGGGTCCCTTTACCTTTATGATCATGTATGATCATGTGTAGACAGGAGAAGGACAACAGAAGGACGACTCTCCCCTAGCATTCTCTTGCAAAGTCCCCACCCCAAAACGTATTATCATGTGATGAATTCAGCAGAGCCTCACATTGTGAAAAGCACCACCTCATTTAAAAGTCAGCCATATGCAGCGCAGGGATTGGGAACCTCTGGCACTCTGGATGCCACTAGACTCCAACTCCTATCTATCCTGGATGGATGACCAGGGATGACAGAAGCTGTAGACCAGGCACAGGCAAACTCCGGCCCTCCAGATGTTTGGGACTACAATTCCCATCATCCCTGACCACTGGTCCTGTTAGCTAGGGAGGATGGGAATTGTAGTCCCAAACATCTGGAGGGCCGGAGTTTGCCTATGCCTGCTGTAGACCAACAACATCTGGATGGCCGCAGGTTTCCTATCCCTGCTCTATTAAGGGGTCTGTTGTGGTAGCTTCACGAAGTTCTCTGAACCCCAGGACCAATGAGCTTTGCCATGAGAACATAGCCAGCCAATTACTCACTGGAGTTAATGAAAGTTATGTCTGATTATTTTTTAAAAAAATAACAAGGAGGGAATGAGAGCTACTTCTAATGCAGGGTTTAGATTTCAAAACCAAAGAAAGCAGCTTCTTGTTACGGCTCTCTAGTAACCAAGAAAAGTAGAAGTAAGAGTAGTCATAGTGGCAGTATTTTGGCTTACAACCAAAACAATGCTAAAATATGGTATCTTCTGAGCAGCTTGAACCACAACACAGCACAAAACAGTCTGGATTTAGCTCACTGATTATAGTCTCTCTCTGATGAAAAAAGTAACATGTGAAATAGTCCTTTCTTTGGCATGTTGTCTTTCCCACGTGACAATGATTTGCCTGTTCATTTGTGCCACTACGGCTGCGGTGATGGTAGTAACAGATGCTAGACTACTACACACAATCGAACAAAATGCTGTCTCAGGGCCAAACAACATGTGATGCTTAGATGTGTCTTTGTACCTAGTGTGTGTGTTGTTCTTTTTTTTTTTTTTAAATGCAGATTGTATTATATTGCATGACTGCACGAATGCTGCCAAAATTTTCAGAGGCAAATATTATTTTGAATTACATACCTACTACATGGAATTGGACAACTGGACAATGTAAATGGATTCTCTGTGCCCTTACTATGGACAAAAGACTGATATTGCTGCCTTGGAAAGTTATATGTAAGGCTCCATTTATTCAACGCATTGAAGACCTCACTACAGTTGCAACCCAGAGACACCAACATGCCTCCCACATTGAGGGGGCCCAGCGTCGTGTGACATCATGCGCCCCTCAACACAACACGTGAGTGCTTGAGCGGCAGCAGGGGGGAGGAGTGCAGAGGGCAATCTTAGCCTGTGCTGTTCCGGGAGTCCGTTTGAGTCCTAGAACTGTTCGAAAACCAAGATGCGGCTTCAGATTGGCTTCAGGAGCTACATGGGTCAATGATCTAACTGCACTGGCAGAGGACAACGTGCCCTTTGACCTGGCAAGAAAAAGCTGCTATGTTTACTGGACCAAGTGGGGAGCAAATGGGAGAAAATGAAGAAATCAAGACTAGACAGGATATTCCTTCTGCCCTTCTCCGCCCAGTCTTTCCCCCCCTCAATGAATCTTCCAGTGACACAGTTAGTCCCTGGGTTGTGTAAGGCACATATTTCTTATCTCAACAGCTCAAGCAATTGCACAGGGGACAAGGCTTAACATAGCACCCGGCCCTACGTAGCGCTGATTCTATGCTTTCCCTGGCAGCGCTCCCTCTTCATCTGTCGCCGCTGCAGCGGGAGGAGAGCGGATGAGATTGCTTTTGCCCATGCAGTTTTAAAGAGCTCAGGTTCCCATAGCCAGGAGCAGATGGCCAGCGTCTCAGAACTTCAAAATCTACAGTGACGTCAGCTACACACAATGCAAGTTGCTGCTGGAAGGGGAGGGAGAGAGGAAGGGGGGGTTGTATCCATTTAAATCCAGGCTCTGTGATTTTAAAATCTATTTAAGAACCAGGTGGTTTACAAGCCGGGGGGGGGGGGGTTCAACAATGAAATTACCAGTATTTAGGGAACGGGCTTTAGCACATCATAAGCGAGGAACACATAGCAGCCTCAATCACAGTGGCGTTCTTGTTTTGATTTATTGTTTTAGCTGAAGATTGTAATGGGAAAAAATTAGCAGTCCACAAAAGGCTCAAAATATTGAGGTCCAAGTGACTTTTTACAGGCTTTATTAGGGGAAAAACATATGCTGCCAGCAGAGGGCACTGTCTCCAGGGGAAAAAGTGGTGGAATTAGTCATAGGAAAGGTTTTATCAGTAGTTGTTAATATCTGCAGCATTGCTGAGTACCAGGGTACACAAGTCTGCAGTAGCACTCTGTTTAAAGTACCTCCAAATTGAGGGAGAAGTGAAATGAAAGGAGTGACGCCAGTAATGCTCAGGTAGACAGCATTAACAGGAGAGATCTTAGCTGCATGTTGGGCAAATGGGATAATTGGCCCTGGGTGATACTGTATTTGCTGGAGGTATAGTTCTGGGGCCACTTCCCCTCTTGGGCACTGTAACTTGGTAGACCCTCTACCCTAAAAATAGCATATCAATGCCTCCATCTTCCTGACATGTTCATTATGGGTTGTGAATTCAACTGAGGCAGGGGTCAGCAAACTTTTTCAGCAGGGGGCGGTCCACTGTCCCTCAGACTTTGTGGGGAGCCGGACTATACTTTTTTGGTGGGGTGGGAATTATGCAAGGGCACCAGTGGCTGCTTACCTGTGTCTTGCGAGCGGCAGGGGCTGGCGCACCTGGTGGCGGAAGGACGGTGAGCGGCGCGCGAAAGGGCTCCGGAGAGGGGCTGCTTAAAATGGCGGCTGCTGCTGCTGCTGCTGCTGGCACCAACAAAGCCCAGCCCCCTTCCTCCTCTAGACAGGGCAGGGAGAAGCCAGGAGGAGGGAGGGAGGCGGCGGCGGCGCTGAGTGAGGAAGAGGGAAAGAACGTGCACGCTGGCGATCCACACGGCGATTCCCGGACCATCCGCGGGCCAGATCCAGAAGGCAATTGGGCCTGATCCGGCCCGCGGGCCTTAATTTGCCGACCCATGAACTAAGGTATACTCAGCGAACACCCACGGAAATGAATGAATCTATATTAATTGTGTCATCTCACTGGGTCTACTCTTGAGTAGGACTAACACTGGCTGCCGCATTATTACACTAACAATTGTTTCCTGAGCTGAGGGACACATACATGTGCAGAAACTGAACTATTCCAGACCAAATAAGGCAAACTAGGGGTTAAGGCAAAATGGCTTTGGGTGGCACAGGTGTCTCAGCTAGAACTTTTTCTGGTTTCATTCTCTGACCACCCACTGGCTCAGGCAGGGTCTGATTTACGTATGGTAGCCATACGTTCAAAATTTCCAGGTCCTACCTGGAATACTGCAGTCGAAAGCAGTGTTTAGGCGGAAATCTGGATGTATGGCAACCCATGTCAGCAGTGTCGTTTTTGCCAATTTCTCTGAAGAATAGCTCAAAAAGGTCATTTTTAAAAAAGCAATTTTGCCAAAATAGCTCAACAACTTTTGTGTCTGGATTTTCATTTTTTGAAATATGGCAACCCTAGATTTATGGAGCCCCTGTTCTGATTCTGAGTGGTGCCTGATATGGGATGGTAGGGATTAATAGAAATCTGGCACCTACATTTAGGAAATGGAACTAGATCTCTAAACAAAACTACACAACCAGAGGTCTCAGGGTTGACAGAAAGTTAGAGAAAGGGGCAAGAAGGCTAAGTCATCTCTCTTGTGTTCTGCTTCCCCATCTACTTCCACCCCTGAGAAACTGAAAATGCAGCCCTTGGGGTGCTATTTTCCTTAGGACAAGAGAGCAAAAGATTGTAATGATGGACTGGACAGGAGCACAGCAGGCAAGAGCAAGCAGAAATTGGTGCAGGGTCCAAGTACAGCCCACTAGACAGCTTTTTTGCCATCCTCAGTTTCCAGCATTGCAAAGGCTCCTTCGGACACCAGTGCTTCTTCCAGCTTCAGCTGTGTCTTCTGAGAAAGCCTTGCTATGTAGCCGAGTAGCCAAAACAAATTGTAAGGCTTCCTTGCTTAAGTGTCACAGGCATGTAATCAACCTTGATTACTCCCGCTATTAGGTTCCATCCCGAATGAACAAGGGCTTCAGGGAGAAACTGAAGCCACTACACACAACGAAATGCCTTTTCCCATCAGGATATTTTTAAAAAGTGTAAGGGGCAGCCATGGATCCATATTTTGTTGCACTAGAAAAACCCGGATGAGCGAGAGATAGGATGCAAGGGAAGAATATCAAGGTGTTTTATTCTGATTCACACAGAGACAGCAGCCCAGTTCAGCGGTACCTTGGGTTAAGTACTTAATTCGTTCCGGAGGTCTGTTCTTAACCCAAAACTGTTCTTAACCTGAGGTACCACTTTAGCTATTGGGGCCTCCTGCTGCCACCGCACCGCAATTTCTGTTCTCATCCTGAAGCAAAGTTCTTAACCCAAGGTACTATTTCTGGGTTAGCAGAGTCTGTAACCTGAAGCGTCTGTAACCTGAAGCATCTGTAACCCGAGGTACCACTGTAGATTGATAAGCCATTTTCTGGCTCAGTTCCTGTGATGTTAGTGAAGCAATCCCCATAGGGTGGCACAATGAGAAATGCTGGGAAAACTTAACTTAAATAGGAAGAGTGTGAACAGCAGGCTGTTTACAGGAAGCTTATCAAGACTAGAGAAAGGGATGGAAAGAAGAGGATAACCAAAACAGCAATTAGAGCAGAAAATAGATGGAGCAAAACTAATTGATGTCGTCAGGAAAGGTTTGGCTTCTTGGACCATGGTCTCCACTTCCTGGAGGGAGGACTTCTAGCAAGAGATGGGCTGCACCTCACAGTAGCTGGCAAGAATGTATTTGCTAAGAGTCTCATGAAACTGATCAAGAGAGTTTTAAACTAAGTCCCACAGGGGAGGGAGAAAATATTAACACAGGACAGGGGACCACCTGGATGGAACTGGGGATAATAGTTTCATTGATGCACAGGAATCTGAAGTGAGCCTACATAAATCTGCTAAAGGGCATGAAGAGACCATAAGGAAGCAGCTGCAGAAGAAATTTGATTCAGTTCACCTTTTGTTGTTGTTGTTGTTTAGTCGTTTAGTCGTGTCCGACTCTTCATGACCCCATGGACCAGAGCACACCAGGCACTTCTGTCTTCCATTGCTTCCTGCAGTTTGGTCAAACTCATACTGGTAGCTTCAAGAACACTGTCCGACCATCTCATCCTCTGTCATCCCCTTCTCCTTGTGCCCTCCATCTTTCCCAACATCAGGGTCTTTTCCACAGAGTCTTCTCTTCTCATGAGGTGGCCGAAGTATTGGAGCCTCAGCTTCACAATCTGTCCTTCCAGTGAGCACTCAGGGCTGGCTTTGTCCATGGAGTTTTCTTGGCAGGGATACTGGAGTGGCTTGCCGGTTCCTGCCCCAGGTGGATCACGTTTGGTCAAAACTCTCCACTATGACCTGTCCATCTTGGGTGGCAATGCACGGCATAGCTCATAGCTTCTCTGAGTTATTCAAGCCCCTTCGCCACAGCAAGGCAGTGGTCCATGAAGGATCAGTTCACCTACTGTTAGGCAAATTGAGGCAACAGCTTCAGGCAGCAGATGGTAGGAGGTACCTGCGGCAGTCCCCTGGCTGTACCTCTCAAAGCCCCCCAGACCAGTCCGCACTTTTGGCATGGAGAAAGGAGATAAAGAAAAGTTTTTCTCTGCCTCCCATAATTCTAGAACTCACAGATGTCCCATGAAGCTGAATGTTGGAGGAGAGGATTTTGGAAAGATAAAAAGATCCAGCAGGACTTTCTTAAGTTCTTAAAAAACATCCTCCAAATGACAACCAAAGCAAGATTGTTTTTTGCTCTTGCCATATTCAGACCCAGGAGGAAACCATAAGAGGCAGAGCAGGAATTTCAGGACTCATTCAGACATCTGTTTGCACAGCGATTTCTAAGCACAGGTCCGTGATTTACAGAGTGCATGTGATTTGTCCCACCGCTTTCCCCAGGAAAAGTCACTGTTTACTGCTGAATTGGAACTAACGTCAACCCGACTGACGTTTGTTCCAATTCAGCGATAAACAGTACGTATTCCTGGGGAAAGCAGCGGGATGAAAAAACACATAAACCTCTCAGACACAGAACTAGAAATCTGTGCATAGAAATCGGGACTCAAATGGAAGTCTGGATAGGGCAAAGGAAAAGAGCCATTCCTTTGGGCAAGTATGTAGGCTCCAAAACTTGTTGTTGTTTAGTCGTTTAGTTGTGTCCCACTCTTCGTGACCCCATGGACCAGAGCACACCAGGCACTCCTGTCTTCTACTGCCTCCCGCAGTTTAGTCAAACTCATGCTGGTAGCTTCGAGAACACTGTCCAACCATCTCGTCCTCTGTCGTCCCCTTCTCCTTGTGCTCTCCATCTTTCCCAACAGGATCTTTTCCAGGGAGTCTTCTCTTCTCATGAGGTGGCCAAAGTATTGGAGCCTCAGCTTCAGGATCTGTCCTTCCAGTGAGCACTCAGGGCTGATTTCCTTCAGAATGGATAGGTTTGATCGTCTTGCAGTCCATGGGACTCTCAAGAGTCTCCTCCAGCACCATAATTCAAAAGCATCAATTCTTTGGCGATCAGCCTTCTTTATGGTCCAGCTCTCACTTCCATACATCACTACTGGGAAAACCATAGCTTTAACTATATGGACCTTTGTTGGCAAGGTGATGTCTCTGCTTTTTAAGATGCTGTCTAGGCTCCAAAACTAGTCAATTCAAAACATACTCAGATGAAATACAAGCCGGATGCTGGAGTTCTGATGTAACATGCTTGTTTCCAAAAAGCCTCACATCGTAGGAGGTGAAATGACACACCGTCTTGTGTACCAGCCACAGCTTCTAAAAGGGTTATCCAGGGGCACATTAGAGTACACAATCCGCAGGTTTGTTTCAGTACAAACACATCTACAAACACTTGCTGAAAGCTCATTTGCATCTTCTCTTTTCCGTTTTTGGACGGTATTTGCATTGTTTTTGATGTTCCCAACATCACAGTTTTCTACCCACACAATCAAGCCTCCCTGGTGTCTGGCATATCACACCACCTGGGGGCAAAGGTGCTAGATCTCTCCTTCACTGCAATTAAAAACGTTATTCCTGTTTTTATCATTTTTGACTTACAGCCAAAAGACAAATGCAAACTGTTTTGTGTAGGGACTCCAGTGGCTGGATCGTCTCTGGCAAGTTGGTCGTCCTCATAGAACAAGCAGCACATGCACACGCAATTCCCACAACAGACTGGAGATTCAGGAGGAATCATAAAATTTGGTTTTGGATGTTCTGAACCTCATGAAATAGAAGAGAGACTATGGTGTCCAATCCCATGTTTTTGAGGTTGAATGAACTGTTATCATGAATGCCAGATAAATTGCAATTAATCGGTAGACACAGATTCTTTCCACACCAGGGTTCTTTATGCTGTGGAGTCATTGCTATTCCACAGTCAGCTTGAAGCAGAATTAAAACGGTAGTTCCATAAGCACTTAATTATAGCAGTATATTGCCTATTACAATACTACATTGTCACCCTGTGTCTGTTATGGGCGGACTTCTGTTGTCTGCATGAAAACATAGACACACACAAGACATTTGCTTCAGGTTTTACTTTTACTTTTTAGTGTGGTCTATAAGGGGACATGGGTGGCGCTGTGGGTAAAACCTCAGCGCCTAGGACTTGCCGATCGCATCGTTGGCGGTTCGAATCCCTGCAGCGGGGTGAGCTCCCGTCGTTCGGTCCCAGCTCCTGCCCACCTAGCAGTTCGAAAGCACCCTTAAGTGCAAGTAGATAAATAGGTACCACTTTATAGCGGGAAGGTAAACGGCGTTTCCGTGTGCTGCTCTGGTGCCGGTTCACCAGAGCAGCTTCGTCACGCTGGCCACGTGACCCGGAAGTGACTGCGGACAGCACTGGCTCCCGGCCTCTAGAGTGAGATGAGCGCACAACCCCAGAGTCATCTGCTACTGGACCTAATGGTCCTTTACCTTTTAGAGCTTCTTGTCTTTCCATTACAGTGGTACCTCAGGTTACATACGCTTCAGGTTACACATGCTTCAGTTTACACCCCGCTAACCCAGAAATATGACCTTGGGTTAAGAACTTTGCTTCAGGATGAGAACAGAAATCGTGCTCTGGCGGCATGGTGGCAGCAGGAGGCCCCATTAGCTAAAGTGGTGCTTCAGGTTAAGAACAGTTTCAGGTTAAGTACGGACCTCCGGAACGAATTAAGTACTTAACCCTAGGTACCACTATACTGGCAGCCTGATATGAGGGAGGGGGGTCAGATTCCCTGAAGCCTGGCAGCAGTGTGGCTGGAAGTTCTGGGCTGCCCAGACAACAAGACGCCGCTCTAAGCCTCACAGATGTGTCCAAAGGAAAGTGGAGCAAAAAATTTGACAACAGTTAGGCTGTAGGAGTTGCTGGAAGGAGGGACATGAGGTGCTATCCATCTTAAGGACTCCACTCTGGTGGGGATATCTTCGAGACAAGAAAGGGATAAGTAGTAAACTCTATCCTTCCTAGAGTTTATATTCAGGGATAACCGTTGTCCCACCAGTTCTCTCCATTCTTCTCCTATGCATTGCAAAACCATCTGTCCCCTGTGACCAAGACCAGGTGTGAACACTAAAAACCAGATTCTTGCTGGACAGGAATCCTGGAGAGGGAGAGAGAGTCTTGGTACTGGGCTGAAAGCCCAGGTGGACACAGCTGAGAGATGCCAGCTCTTCCAAGCTCATTTACCCAGTTTTCAATAATGCAAATCAGGTTGGGCTCTTCATCCGTGATTAAATGGATGGTAGATATTTTATTATGGACTGACCTAAATGTGTCAATTTAATCAGGTAAAGTGTTTTCCATGAACACTGAAACCCATCTTCTACATCCATTCCTAAATTGTTCTTCCACATATATGTTTTGCAATCCCAATTCATGCAGTTATAATTAAATTATTAATCACCTCCTTTTGTTTACTGTGCACTAATCTGCTGCATAACTGCAGGGAGATCTTAAAGGTGACATAATGCAAAAAACAGAGTCGTGTCTAATGACCCTGAAATGTTTCCGCTTTTAATTTGTATCAACAGTGTATTTAACCTCATTAAGGGGAAAAAGAAGTGCACCTCTTCTAGGGAAAAAATATCTTCCACCCATTTCCACAGAAGCTTCTAAAGCTTTCCTTTTCTACTTTCCCCTCAAGCAAAATTAATATATCTTAGAACCTGGATAGCAAACATATTTCTCTTTTTTATTTTACTCATGGGTTTTGCATATAGAGGCAAGTCTCCTATGTATTGCGTACTGTACTGAATATTAATCAGGAAATGCCTTACTTGGAAATATTGGAAGAGAAGAGGTCTTCATTACCCACATTTTTGAGCATTTAATGCTATTACACAATTTCTCTGTCCTCACACCTCATGCTTTCCTAGATCCGCAGATTCTGCATTAATACAGGTATTTTTTGTTGTAAAACGTAGCTGTCATGGGAGGGAGATGTCCAGTTGTTTCCCACTTTAAAAAAAAACTGTGCGAAATGATGGATTTTTTAAAGTACAATGTGGCCAAATATATACAACACAACAGTGCATCTAGGGAAAATGTAAGTCATTGCTCCTGTGTTCTTTAACAGCCCTCCTGATTGGTCCATCAACAAACTTGCCATAGCCACAATCTGAAAACCCCCAGAGTAAATTGAAATCTTACAGGCGTTCATGCCTCCTTTGGTAAAAAATATTGAAAACTCTCCTTGATTTGCTTCCATGGTTAACATTTTTGTGAAATCTCTCTTTCCCAATGCTAGAGGTTGATCAGTGGGACTATACAAGGGCCGGGAAAATAAAACAATAATTTTGAATATTATTATTTAAATGGGTTTGGTTATTTTTATTTTATTTTCCGTGTGTGTGTGTGTGTGTGTAATTTATCAATTGTGTTGGTTGGTTGGTTGGTGGGTGGGTGGGTGGGTGGGGACAGGGGAGAAAGAAGGAAAAATCTCCCCACCTTTAAAGCAAGCAGATCCAAGGCAGCTATGGTAGTTTTTCACTGGAAAGCTCTGTGCTTTACTTCCACCCACACTGCAGATCAGATCCAGCAGCAATGCAACCCCAGCCAGCCAGCCAGCCAGCCAGATTTTTAAACTGCTCCTCTGTCAGAGAAACGGTTCAAAATCACAGAAGAGGGTGGTGTCACAGGGCAAGATTAATTTGCCGTATTTTTTTTTTATACCTAGGAACATGCTTTCGTTTTTTAGTAGCAGAAAAAGGTATTGTTAATTGCGTCACTTGTGAGAAGGGGATACAGAAAAGGAAAAAAAGGGAGCATAAACTCTGGCTATTTACAAGCAATGAAGGAAACGGCTGCAGCGATGTGCAGTGGTATAGAAAGCAGGAAATGGCAATGGTATAGATGTGCAATGGTATAGAAATCGTCAGCAAACACACTGGCAGCTGTCTCACTGACCACTCCTTCTGCCACATAGAATACAGTGGTACCTCGGGTTACAGACGTTTCAGTTTACAGACGCTTCAGGTTACAGACTCCGCTAACCCGGAAGTAGTACCCCGGGTTAAGAACTTTACCTCAGGATGAGAACAGAAATCGTGTGGCAGCACGGGAGGCCCCATTAGCTAAAGTGGTACCTCAGGTTAAGAACAGTTTCAGGTTAAGAATGGACCTCCAGAACGAATTAAGTTCTTAACCCGAGGTACCACTGTAGACAGTGACCTTCAGGGACCCTTCTGTGTCTCAAAAGCACTTTCCCAGTCCACGCTGGGAAGAGTGGCACTGCGATTTCTTTCGTAAATCAAAAAAGTGTCCAGAAAAAGATGGAAGGACGACTTGGAAAACCCTTGATTGCAACGGTTTGGCAGCAACACCATCTGCAACCAGTGACGGAATATTTACAGTGGTACCTCAGGTTAAGAACTTAATTCGTTCTGGAGGTCTGTTCTTAACCTGAAACTGTTCTTAACCTGAAGCACCACTTTAGCTAATGGGGCCTCCCGCTGCTGCCGCTCCGCCGGAGCACAATTTCTGTTCTCATCCTGAAGCAAAGTTCTTAACCTGAGGTACTATTTCTGGGTTAGCGGAGTCTGTAACCTGAAGCGTATGTAAACCAAGGTACCACTGTATTCATTTTTTTACGCTTCCAATCCTCCAAAACAATCAAGGTGGGATAGCTCAGTTGGTGGAGCACAAGATGTCTAATCTCAAGGTCGTGGGTTCAAGCCCCACACTGGGCAAAAGATTCCTGCGTTGCGGGGGGGTTGGACTAGATGACCCGTGTGGTCCCTTTCCAACTCTACAATTCTATGATTCTACACATGGCCTCCCATCTCCATTTTATCCTGAAAACAACCCTGGCTGGGCTGAGAGATAGTGACTGGCCCAGGATAACTCATTGTGCATTATGGCTGAACAGGGGTTTGATCCAGAATTTGCCAGGTTCGAGCCTAACACTTGAATCGGTGCACTGCAAGATGTCAGCTTCGGAAAAAACAGCTAGTATGGAAGAATAAGCAATAATGATGACATACATACAGCAATTCCATAAGGGGATATAATTCTACATTATAAATTATTTGTAGTGATGGATACACATGTTTATTAATTACACTTTCTTCATTTAGCATTTCTTTCATGAGTTTGGATCAACATTCTACAGCTTTGTAGGGGAAACTGAATAAAGTGTGTTAGTCCATATTTATGCTTGCTGATTAATTCCAGGCTGGCAATTGTGATAGCATACCCATCGGATACCTTGACCTCAACCCAAGGGAGTATTTGCTAGTATATTCCCTCTTCTGTGTACATTACCTATGGGACCACCTCTCCTGGTATGTCCCACGGAGGACTTTACTGTCTTCAAACAAAAACATCTTGGAGGTCCCGGGCCACAGGGAGGTTAGGCTGGCCTCAACCAGAGCCAGGGCCTTTTCAGCTGTGGCCCCGATCTGGTGGAACGCTCTGTCACAAGAGACTAGGGCCCTGTGGGACTTGACATTTTTCCGCAGGGCCTGCAAGACAGAGCTGTTCCACAAGGCCTTTGGCCAAGGCACAGTCTGACCCCCTCCTTTGGTAATCCTCACAGAACTCTAGCCCAATGGTTGCCATTAATTTGATTTTGAATTGATTTTAAAATGAATTGATTTTAGAATGCTGTGTTACTTTTATTGTTGTTAGCCGCTCTGAGCTAAATATTATTATTATTAATATTAATATTATTAATAATAATAATAATAATTGTTATTACTATTATTATTATTATCTTGTGAGAGGTCAAACTCCCCCAAACGGCCTTTTAGGCTATCGCTGCACCTCTGATGTCTTAATGGGAGGTTTTTCTTTCTTTCTGGGAAACCTGTTCAACGAGGACAAGTTATCAGCCACCAACAGGAATTCCCCATGCAAATCCATTATATTCATCTTTTTGACACTAAAAGCTAGCTAGCTACAATCAGCTGCTGTTTAGGGTTGGTGTTAGCCCAAGACATTTTGCTGCCTGAAGCAAAGGGCAAGATGGCACTCTGCCATTCCATACACAGAATCGAATCAGATAGGGAGCTGACTCTTAATGGGATAACATCATCCACCATACTTGAGGGCAGAGGGCTAGTTTAGGATATGTACAGGGCTAGCTTAGGGCGAAAGTAGTGGGACTGCTGCCACCCCCTGGCATTCACCTACTGAGCCAGCTGCCTCACTTTGCCTAACAGCAGGGCCGGCCTTGCTTAGGATAATAAGATCTACAGCTCAACCATAATAGGGTTATTGCTGGGTCTTTTGCTCATTCACAACACATTTACATTTTAAAGCACTTTCGTTCAGTCTTCCTCCCTTAAAACGTCTCCTAAATTGTGTCCATGATCTTATCTCAGACCCCTTCAAGTGTCCCTATTTTCCAGGGACAGTCCCGGATTTACAGAAGCTGTCCCAGTTTCTGATTTGATCCTGGAATGTCCCATTTTTCCTTTGGACATCTCTATTTTCATGAGAGGGTATTGTAGGATGTCCCTATTTTCATCAGAGAAATGTTGGAAGGTATGGAGTCGTCCAACCTCCAAGCCATCTGAAGGCAGCCCTGTATAGGGAAGGCTTTTAATGTTAATAATAATAATAATAATAATAATTTATTATTTATACCCCGCCCATCTGGCTGGGCTTTCCCAGCCACTCTGGGCGGCTTCCGATCAAATATTAAAATACAGTAATACATCAAACATTAAAAGCTCCCCTGAACAGGGCTGCATTCAGATGTCTTCTAAAAGTTTGGTAGCTGTTGTTCTCTTTGACATCTGGTGGGAGGGCGTTCCATAGGGCGTGTGCCACTACCAAGAAGGCCCTCTGCCTGGTTCTCTGTAACTTGGCTTCTCGCAGTGAGGGAACCGCCAGAAGGCCCTCAGCACTGGACCTCAGTGTCTGGGTAGAACGATGGGGGTGGAGACACTCCTTCAGATAATGTTTAATGTTTTATTATGTTTTAATATATGTTGGAAGCCGCTCAGAGTGGCTGGGGCAAACCAGTCAGATGGGCAGGATATAAATAGTAAAAAAATTATGATGGAATAGGATGTCCCTATTTTCATCGGAGAAATGTTGGAGGGTATGTTATCTGCCATAACAATACTGCCTCAGCTCATGCAGATGTAAATGAACACAGGGGGCCTTGCCCAAAAAGGGTTTGGCCAAACGATAACACCAATCAATCAAAAATCAGGGCTTTGAATAACGATCCACTCAACAATTTCAATTCATTCTTTGGTGAATTATGAAGTCTATTTAAACCAGTGGCCTTGGAACAAGGTACCGTATTTTTCGCTCTATAACACGCACCTGACCATAACACGCACCTAGGTTTTAGAGGAGGAAAACAAGAAAAAAAATATTCTAAACGAAACAGTGGATGTATGATTTTTGTGGTTCATGCTGTGGCCACAGACATGTGATCTGACGGTGAGTTTGGGGAGCCCAATGCAAAAATCCTGAGGATCCATGTGGATCCGTGCTTTGTAACCACGTTTTAAGTGGGGAGGGAAGGAAAAGCACTCAAGGGACAAGGAGCATGCGTGGGGTGTGTGGAGAAGGATGCTGCTAATAATGCAGAAGAGGGGCATATGGGGAGAAGGCTCCTCTCCTCTCCCGCTTTGCTCCTTTAAAACAAGCAGGCTCTGCTTCTCTCCCTCCTCCCCAGCTTAGAGAGCTGAAAAGCTTTGCTGGTATTTAGCGAGCTGAGTGGGGAGGAGAGAGGGACAGAGAGCAAGGTTGCTTTAAAGCAGCCAACCAGACAGGAGCCGCTTACACCTGTGTAAGCGGCTCCTCTCCCGCTTTGCTGTTTCAAAGCGAGCCACGGAGGAGGGAAGGAAGGGGATCCATGGATCCTCTGCTCATGACTGCAGCAGATCCCCACCACCACCACCTGTAGGCATTCGCTCCATAACACGCCCAGACATTTCCCCTTAATTTCTAGGAGGAAAAAAGTGAGTGTTATGGTGCAAAAAATACGGTATTCTACCATCTATTCCACATCCACTGTGTCAGCTGGGTTTGCATCCTGTTTACTCCACTGGCGATAAATAGGTGGATTCTGTTTCCATCCAACCCTCCTTTACCACTTGACCTTGATAAAAGGACAAGCACTTAGCATTTAATAACATAAAATATCATCACAGTAGAGCTTTTGTGTGCCCCCCTTCCTCCCCCACTTGCTCAGTAGGATCAGGATTCTTCCAATGTATTTATCCGTATCATCGGTATTAAACTAATCAGGGAAACAGGGGAGTTTCCAGAGGCTGGACATGAGAATATGCAAATTAAAAAGGGAGCTATTAATCTTTCCCTGTGAGCTATTTTGAAATCTTTCCCTCCATTCATTCATTCCAAACGTCTATTGGCCTGCTAGAGGATTTAATCTCAAAGGCTTCATAGCAAGACTAAAGCTAAATCTATACCAGCGTTACATAATGGAAGCAGCAGGGAAGGATGCCTGTAGAGGCCCTGGTAGTTAGAAGGAAGGATAGCATGTCCCAGATGCGATTAAGCATACCCAGTGGCTCATCAAAAACCAGCTGGGTACAGTCCTAAAATGGATTTTTATGGACATGCCCACTTTCCAAGGCACGGCACTCAAAACAGGTGAAAGTTCTTGCCTGCTTTGCATGTTTCTGGGTTTCAGAGGAACAACTGACCAATGCAACAAGTACATTATTATGAATTGCTATTTCATGAAGCTTAGCCCCTGGTGCTGCCTGGCTGCTGGGTAAAAGTAAAGGGACCCCTGACCATTAGGTCCAGTCGTGACCGACTCTGGGGTTGTGGCGCTCATCTCGCTTTATTGGCCGAGGGAGCCGGCGTACAGCTTCCGGGTCATGTGGCCAGCATGGCTAAGCCGCTTCTGGCGAACCAGAGCAGTGCACGGAAACGCCGTTTACCTTCCCACCAGAGCGGTACCTATTTATCTACTTGCACTGGCGTGCTTTCGAACTGCTAGGTTGGCAGGAGCAGGGACCGAGCATCGGGAGCTCACCCCGTCATGGGGATTCGAACCACTGACCTTCTGATCAGCAGGCCCTAGGCTCTGTGGTTTAACCCACAGCGCCACCCTCGGTGATAAATACCTTGTGATGTGTCATTTTCCTTTCTACTGCTGTGGAAGGAATTGCTTGCTGGAAAGTAAAGTGTGTGTGGGGGGGGATCCTAGTTCTGCCTGTTTTCTCTATTTTGTCACAGAGATGACTGTTGCTAGCTAGGCATACAAAAGCAAAAGCATTGGCGTTTACTTTTTCATCCCCCAAGGACAAAGCTTGTCAAATTATAGGCAAACAGAGCATTCTTTAGTTTTGGTGTGGTTAAAAACGGATTCACTTAATCTCCCCTTTTGTTTTGTGATCAGTTTATATGAAAATAGCACACAACATACAGGTGCACCTAAGCAAGGATACTATGAAATGACAATAGATCCAGATTTTTGTGTGTGCGCTGGACAGATTTTCTTTTTTTTCTTTTTAAAAGGAACTGCTTTTAACTTTTTGGCAGAAATTCATGGACTTTGCAGGCAAGGTAGCTCCTTCCAAAGGGATCATAGCTACCACATTTCAGATGGAAAGCTGTAGTGGTTTTCCTGCAAGAGCAACCTATACAGTGTTGGGATGATTTAAAAAGATTAATTTAATCAACCCTATTGTTTTGTGAGCAATTTATATGAAAATGGCAGAGATCATACAGGTGCCCATAGGTAAGAAATCTGCCAAATTTCAGAAGGATTGATGGACCTCTTTTGTGCTGGCTGCATTTCAATTTGATTGAGGGGTGAGGTCTGGATTCATTTTGCTCTCTCTTGTTTTGTGAGCAATTATTTTAGTATGAAAATGGCGTACATCGTAGAGATGCTCTTAGGCAGGTAACTTGTAAAATTGCAAAGAGGTAGATATAGGGGTGTTGCAGAACCCCCCACCCCCATCATTTAGTTTGTACAAACTTGACACACACACTCACACACGACATACGTGATGTTTCTGTTATAAATTCATAGAAAATCAACCATACATCGGATCTACACCGGTCCACTTTTATTTTGCTCTATGAAGGAAGGACTATCAAAAGGGGATGGTTTGATACAGGAAGGCCATAATCTCTTGAGCGTACCAACATGTACGCAGGAGCCCTACCCAGTTGGCATGCCGACCTTGATGGTCCTAAACAGAAGACCATCAAGGACACAAAGAACTTGCATACGGGAGTGGATTCAACACGGACTGGAACAAAGGACAATGATCAGCTCTTCCCTCTGGGGGCAGGAAACTGCCAGCTCCCCTTTGTCCTTTGGAAAATACTCATGGGGAGGGGGAGAGGAGGGACCAGCCAGGTGACAAGATACTCAGGTTACCTCCACAAACCCCTCCTGCAACCCCTCCGTTTTGTGATGTATCAATGATGTAGTCATGATGTAGTTGTGATGTAGTTCTAGGGGTGTAGCCTGGGGGATTAGTAGCTAATAAAAGTTCGGGTCTCCTTTTGTTCAGGGCTTCCATCTTGTTTCACCTGGTGGCAGGTGGGAGTCCTGTCGCGACAGTCTTCAATAAAGACCAAGCCTACTGGCTGCTGTTTTGCTCTGGTATTCCTGGCTGGTGTCCTTGTTTTTTGTCCAAGGGAGCCCTCAGATTTCTCCATTAACAGGGGCTAGGAATGTAATATAAGAAAAACAGCAACCAGCTTCAAGTTTTTGGCACCAAAAGCAGCAGAAACTAAGTGCAAAGCCGATTTGACAGGAGTGGATATGTGGGCATGCAGAAGAAAGGCGGACTTTAACATCCAGTATTTTCCAACTATCACCACTACCTAAACTAGCAAAGAACACAGAACAGTTTGCTTTTCTTCAACATTCCTTCCCCCAAACACTGTGATGGGAAAGCCCTGGTAAAACAATGCCTTCTGATTAGAAGCCAGACCCGTAAATTACAAAATAGCTCTCTCTTCTCCCTCTGGTGTATTCCATATCGGCCAAGTTTGGGGAGAAATGTTTCAGTTTTTGCAGACACTCTGTAATGTTCTTTCAATGTCCAAATCTCCAAAGCACCATTAATTGCTTCAGAGATCTTGCTTCAGCTTGGAGATGTTCCAAATATGCCTTAAGCAGCTCACTTCGGTTCAGGATTTGGCTTGGCACATTCCTACTAAACACCTATGGTGATAACGACATTACAAAATATTGTCACATTTTGTAAGGTTGTGTTGGCAGAGCAGTTGGCTCTCTCATTCACAAGTGATTTATTGGGCTGTAAATCTTAAACAAAACCCAAGAGGCAATAGTGGTTTACAACAATGCCATCAGCAGCGGGGCTAGTCCCAGAAAAACAAACCAAATTACATATTTAGAATGTATTAAATGTGCTCCTTCACTTATGAACGTTTTCAATGCCTAGTATTTCCCCCCCTGCAGAAATATTTGCTTGTATAATAAAACTCAGTTTATCTCAAAGGGCTGCTGGGTATATAAATACTGCAAGGAGTCTTGGTGACCAAGGCAGATGAGGAGGGTGGAAATTTGTGTTGTCACAGATTAGCTAATGACCCATCTCCTCCACAGGAAATGTGGCAGGTGTACAATCATACATTTTTTTTGCACCTAGACATCTGTTAATTTTAATGTGCACCATGCGTTTCTTACTTGATAATCAGAGGGCTCAGTCAATCAGCTACTTTGGTTTCCCAGCATATCCTGGCAATAATGATGAACTGAATATCTTCTCAGGGCACACACCCACACACCCCATAAACTAACCCCGCTCGCTCGGTTTCAGAGCCACTGCAAGTAACATCATTCTGAAAGTCAAGGTCTGACCTTATCTCACCATTATACCAGAGGACCTCAAAGAGATGGGATGGAGTATGTTTTTTCTCCTTTCATTCTTATAAGACTGCAAGTAATTATCAGTTGCTATTGAGAAGCTGCCTATTGTCTTTGTCCAAGGAGTTTTCTTGGCAGGGATACTGGAGTGGCTTGCCGGTTCCTGCTCCAGGTGGATCACATTTGGTCAAAACTCTCCACTATGACCTGTCCGTCTTGGGTGGCCCTGCACAGCATAGCTCATAGCCTCTCTGAGTTATTCAAGCCCCTTCGCCATGGCAAGGCTGTTTGACCAAACTGCAGGAGGCAGTGGAAGACAGGAGTGCCTGGCGTGCTCTGGTCCATGGGGTCACGAAGAGTTGGACACGACTAAACGACTAAACACCAACAGCAATTGAGAAGTTGCAGACTTATCTTATGTTGGAAATGTAGGGAACATGAGGGGTTATTCTATCATATGTGGTGGACTTGTACTAATTGGGATATGATATACAATGAACTAAAAAAAAAACGTTTAAAAGTACATTTCCGAAAAGACCAGAGGCCTTCTTACTAGGCATTATTGGGGATGAAATCCCCAAAAAAGACCGTAACATATTTCTTTATGCCACAACAGCTGCAAGAATACTTTTAGCTCAGAAATGGAAACAACAAGAAATACCAACACTAAGTGAATGGCAGATTAAGATGATGGAATACGCAGAACTGGCAAGACTGACCCGGACGATCCGAGACCAGCAAGACCAATTGTTCGAAAGAGACTGGAGTAAATTTATAATATGCTTAAAAGAACATTGTAAAAATTTGACAACGCTAACAGGATTTAAAGGTTTTTGCAAATAGAATCTGTAACTTATTTACAGTTACGTAGTATGTTGAATTAAGCAAGATAAAGTAAGTAAGAGGAAATAGAAATGCGAAGAAGACCGGAAAGGTAATTAGAAAGCTATCTAGAGGGAAGGAAGAAGTGGATTTGAGAGAGAATATATGGAAGGATAAGAAATGTTGTTTTTTTGTACTGAAATGGAAAACTAGTAAATATTATTGAGAAGTTGCAGGCTTATCAAATGTTGTTGGAATGGCATACGAAGGACGAGGAAGTCAAGTCGGTTGTGATACATTGGGCTAGAGATTTTGGATATAATATACAACCAGATGATTGGGTAAAAGTATGGAAGGAAAATATAAAATTTACAGCATGTACTGCGTTAAAGGAAAATGTTATGAAAATGATATATAGATGGTATACTACACCGGTCAAATTAGCGAAAATGTATAAAACCTGTAATAAGTGTTGGAAATGTAAAGAAAAAGAAGGGACATTCTATCATATGTGGTGGGAATGTAAGAATCATAGAATCATAGAGTTGGAAGAGACCACAAGGGCCATCGAGTCCAACCCCCTGCCAAGCAGGAAGGGTTTCTGGGAGATGATATATAATGAATTGAAAAAAATGTTGAAATATACATTTGTAAAGAAACCAGAAGCTCTTCTGTTAGGAATAGTAGGAAATGAAATAAATAGAAAGGACTGTAAACTTTTCCAATATGCAGTTACAGCGGCGAGAATATTAATGGCCCAAAGATGGAAACAGGAGGAAGTACCCACCCTGGAAGAATGGAGAACGAAAATGATGGACTATGCAGAACTGGACAAATTAACTGGGAAGATTAGATATCAACGAGACCATAAGTTCATTGAGGACTGGGGAAAATTTGTAGAGTATCTGAAAAATATATGTGATGAGCAAACAACGTTCGTGGGATTTCAAGAAGCTCTGTGAAAGGTTGAGGAGTATTGTAAAAAAGAAAAATAAGATTGGGAAGGTATATAAAAAGGCAGTATTAAATTTAGGAAATGCGTAACTAAAATTTAACTACGGATGATTGGCAGATAAGCTGAAGGAAGTCCATAATATATAATTTGTGATAAACCTTTGGTATGGTATTGTCAGGGAACTGCCATCGGAAGGAAGGGAAGTGAAAGGGCTCACACAGGTTGGGAGAGACTCAGCAGCTGAAGAGGGAACCAGTAGGGGGAGAGGAGCTGGGCTGAGGGAAAGGGAGCTGGAGGGATGGCTCAGAGACACTTCCAGCGAAAACAGTGGGGAGGTTTCAGGACCTCCTGTAGGGACACCCACTCCTCGCCGGAAACTGTCACGCAGAGAGTCCAGAAGACGTGTTTCCGTTAAGGAGCTTTTATGTTGGAAGCGATTCCGAAAGCAACCACTGTCGGAATCTGCCAGCGACTGACGGAGCCATGTTTAAGGGGCTCCGTTACAGACAGAGGTTTGCAAACTGGACCAAACTCTGAGGGACTAGGATTTTACACACAAGCAGCTCATCGTCCCATCACAGCATTCCGACAGTCTTCGTGAGCAGCTTGTGCAGGAGAAGGCATCATGAGCAACCCAGCCGGAACCGGAGAAGCAGGAGCTGGAGCGGGTCCAAGCCTGGAAGAAAGGTACCGGGTGTTGGAGGTCCAGCTAGCGCTGCAGACGGCGAGGCTTGAGGAGAGGAGGGCTCAGGATGCAGACAAAAAGGGGAAAGACACCCAGCTCGTCAGAAAGGTACCAGGATTGGTGCAGAAGTTTGGGGGGGAGCCCAAAGACTATCATGGCTTTCGGACAGAGATGCAATATGCCCTCAATCTGCAGTTTGATGAATTCCCTGACGAGGAATCAAGAGTGGCTTTCGTGATTGGGCATCTTGAAAAGGGGGCGAGAGACTGGGTTAGACCCCTGATGGCAGCGAATAGTGACGTCCTAAAGGACACGATGAAGTTCTTTCGCGCCATGGATCTGATGTTTTCCAGCGATATTGAACAGGGAGTGGTCCGCAGACAGTTAATGGCTTGCAAACAGGGGAGCCGATCTGTCCGTGAGTACTGGACTGAATTCACCATGTTGATCCATAAATTGGGGTGGGATCTATCGGCGGAACCCATTCAAATGCTTTTTGAAGAAGGGCTTTCTTCGGCTGTGAAAGACGAACTTTCCCGGGCGCCCAGGGCGGAGTCTATGGACCAGCTGACCAAATCAGCGCTGACCATAGGAGCGCGCCAGGAGGCGAGAGCATTGGAGAGGCGGGAAGGGAAGGGGGAACGTTGGAAGGAGTTCCGCATTCCAGACATTCCAGAGCCAACTTTCCCGCCGGCAGAGCCGATGGAAATCGGAACAGCGCGCGCGCGCGCAGTTTCAAAGCCCAGTGAGGGGGGAAAGAAGGAGGGAAAAGGCGCCCGGAAATGCTATCTCTGCCAACAGCCAGGTCACTTTGCCAGAGTCTGCCCCCAGAGGAAGGAATGGCAAGGGATGGTAGGAGCTGTGGAGGGAAGAGAGGAAGAAATACCGAAGCAAGTAAAAGCCAACGCCTGGCTGCCACCGTCGGGGCACAGCAGTCAGGCCAAAGAGCAGTGAAAGTGCCCACGCCAGAACCTCCTAAACCCGCCCTAGTGATAGAAGTGGCGCTAGAGCTGCCAAACGGACACCCTCTAAAGATAAAGGCGCTGTTGGACTCAGGCAGCTCCTGCAATTTCATGAGCAAAGAGTTTGCAGCTGAACACCAGATACAGACGATCCCTTTAAGCAACCCCCTGCAGGTGACCACGATCGATGGCAGGGAGCTGTTGGGAGGAGAAGTCAGCTTGCAGACCGTCCCAATGATAATGAAGGTGGCAAGGCACACCGAACTGATAGCGTTTAATGTGGCCACCTTGGGAGGAGCTCCCATTATATTGGGGATGAGCTGGCTAGCGTTACATGATCCGCTGGTGGGCTGGCATCAGAGAGTGGTTTCTTTTGGTTCAGCACATTGCTTAGAACACTGCAAAGAGGGAAAGGGTTTGGCAGGGGCCCAAGCCACCCTAGCAGGGACTGAAGTAACGGAGAACGTGAAGGTACCACGACAATACGCAGATCTCCGCGACGTCTTCAGCGAAAGGGAAGCTGACCAATTACCCCCGCATAGACCCTTTGACTGTCAAATCAATTTACTCCCTGGGGCACAGCTCCCTGTAGGCAAGCTGTACGCCATGTCAGACAGAGAGATGCAGGAGCTAAGAGAGTTCATTGACAAGAACCTGAAGAGAGGGTTCATCAGAGAGTCCAGGGCGGTGGGGGGCAGCCCAGTGTTTTTTGTGGATAAAAAAAACACGAACAAGCCGAGGCTTGTGTGTGACTTCAGGGCCTTAAATGCAGTGTCAGAACCAGTGGCTTTCCCTATGCCCAGGATTGACGACATTTTGACAAGGGTCAGGAAGGGAAAGATTTTTACTAAACTGGACCTAAGGGGGGCGTACAACCTGATACGAATAAGGAAGGGGGATGAATGGAAAACCACCATGTTCACCCCTTTGGGGGCATTTGAATATTTAGTTATGCCCTTCGGCCTACAAGGAGGCTCCGCGTGCTTTCAATCGTTTATGAACCACGTCCTGGGGCCTTTGCTTTACAAGAATTGTGTGGCCTTCTTAGACGACGTGTTGGTGTATTCTGAGAATGAGGAGCAGCATGTGAGAGACGTCAGAGAAGTGTTGAGCAGGCTGCAAGCCAACCAGCTGTGGGTGAAACTGGAGAAGTGTCAGTTTCATACCAAGGAGGTGGAATTCCTGGGGTATCGCCTGTCAGACAAGGGATTGGCCATGGATCCCGGCAAGGTCCAGGCGGTGCTGGAATGGAAAACACCCAAAACAAGGAAAGATGTGCAGAGGTTCCTAGGATTTGGGAACTTCTATCGTAAGTTCATCCGAAACTTTGCCCACCTGACGGCGCCCATTACGGACTGTCTCAGCAGTAAGAAGAAGTTCGTTTGGACTGAGGAGGCGGAGCGAGCATTTGAGGAACTAAAAAGGGCCTTCGCCTCGGAACAACAACTCCTGCATGTGGATTTACAAAAACCGATGAGAGTGGAAACTGACGCATCAGACAGAGCGATTGGGGCGGTGCTTCTGCAGCCAGGGAAGGAGGAGTCAGAGTGGAGACCGTGTGCCTTTTTTTCGCGAAAGCTGAACAAATCCGAGAGGAACTACACGGTGTATGACCGAGAACTACTAGCCATTCATGAGGCGTTCCGGAGATGGAGGCACCTGCTAATTGGCGCACAACATAAGGTGCAAGTGTGCACTGACCACAAGAACCTAGAGTATTGGAGGACGGCACGAGTGCTCAACCAACGGCAAGTGAGATGGGCCCAGGAGTTCTCCAAATTTAACTTTGAGATTTGTTACGTGCCAGGCCCAGAGAACATTAGGGCGGACGCTCTCTCACGCAAACCTGAATATTTGGAGGAGGAGGGAGCACCCGAAGAGAGACATGTCATTCCAGAGGACCGCTGGGTGTGTGGGGCGGCATTGGTGGGACAAAGAGAACTGGTAGAGGAAACGGAGAATGATGAATACGCCCAGAATAAGCTCAGAGGTCTTAGGGGTGAGGGAGAGGAACCAGGGGGTTTCGAGGAAAGAAATGGAGCTTTGTATTACAAAGGGGCACTGTATATCCCTGAAGGAGACTTAAGGGGGAGGGTACTCAAGCAGTTGCACGACAGCCCCACGGCGGGGCATTTTGGACAACACAAAACCATGTGGTTGGTCACCAGGGAATTTTGGTGGCCTAAGGTGAGGGAAGATGTACGGGAGTATGTAAGAGGGTGTGAGCAATGCCAGCGAGCCAAAGGGGAGAGGCGGGCACCGGCGGGGCTATTAGAACCCTTACCAACCCCAGAACGACCTTGGGAGGCAGTGTCGATAGATTTTATGACTGATCTGCCGAAGTCCAAGGGGAAAACAGCCATCATGGTGGTGGTAGACCTACTAACAAAGATGTGCCACTTTGTAGCCTGCTCGCATGCAGTCACGGCGGAAGAGACAGCGAAGTTATTTGTAGAACACATTTTTAGGTTGCACGGGGTGCCATTGAGGGTGGTCTCAGACCGAGGAAAACAATTTACTTCCAGGTTCTGGAGGAAGCTCATGAGCTTACTGCAGGTGGAGGTCAACTTTTCGACTGCCCGGCACCCTGAAACCAACGGGCAGGCGGAAAGAGCAAACGGGGTCCTCCAGCAATACCTGAGGTGTTATGTCAATGACAGAGAGAATGACTGGGTAGAAAAGTTGGCGCTGGCGGAATTTGCCTACAACAATGCCGAGAATGTGTCCACAGGGATGAGCCCCTTCTTGGCTAATTATGGGTGTCATCCCAGGGCTTTCCCAGGGGGAGAAGGGGAGAGATGGGGTGTCCCGGCAGCCGAGCATTTTGTAGAAGAAATGGAAGCAATCCATCGTCAGCTCCAACTCAACTTAGAAAGGGCGAAGGAAGAATACAAGAGGCAGGCAGACAAGAACCGAAGGGAAGGTGAAACCATAAGGGTGGGAGATAGGGTGTGGCTGTCAACCCAAGGGTTGCCGTTCAAAGGAGGTTGTAAGAAATTAAGACCCAGGAGATTGGGTCCCTTTGAGGTCATTCAACAGGTCAACCCAGTGGCTTTCAGGCTCCGGTTACCCAACCACATGAAACTGCACCCAGTATTTCACAGGTCGTTACTGTCACCGTATGAGGGGGGACGAGAAGGGATGGCCACTCGGGGACCGGTCATAGAAGAAAGGGAATGCAGCAGCCATGTGGCAGAAATCCTCGACGCCAGATGGAAGGGGGATCAGGTGGAGTATTTGGTAGCGTGGGAAGGAGAACCGGAGTCAGAAAACACTTGGGTAATGGCAGAAGATATCAATGACGAGGTATTGATAGAAACGTTCCATCAAAGGTTCCCAAGGAAACCTCAGCCTGTGGAGAGGTTCCGGAGGGAATACTTTGGGACCACCGATGAGGAGGAGGAGTTGGAAGGATTCTCGGAATCGGAAGGGGAAGGGGAGATGGACTCTGAGGAGGAGGAGTACTTCGAGACCAGGAACCGCAACAGGTGGAGAGAAGTGTTCGGGACATCGGAAGATGAAGGAAGTTCATTCCGGGGTTTTGCCTCCTCACCGCCCGTAGAGGAGGGGGCGAGAGGGGATGAAGGGGGCCCTGGAGGGGAGGTGGATGTCAGGGAACTGCCATCGGAAGGAAGGGAAGTGAAAGGGCTCACACAGGTTGGGAGAGACTCAGCAGCTGAAGAGGGAACCAGTAGGGGGAGAGGAGCTGGGCTGAGGGAAAGGGAGCTGGAGGGATGGCTCAGAGACACTTCCAGCGAAAACAGTGGGGAGGTTTCAGGACCTCCTGTAGGGACACCCACTCCTCGCCGGAAACTGTCACGCAGAGAGTCCAGAAGACGTGTTTCCGTTAAGGAGCTTTTATGTTGGAAGCGATTCCGAAAGCAACCACTGTCGGAATCTGCCAGCGACTGACGGAGCCATGTTTAAGGGGCTCCGTTACAGACAGAGGTTTGCAAACTGGACCAAACTCTGAGGGACTAGGATTTTACACACAAGCAGCTCATCGTCCCATCACAGGTATCATATGTATATTGTATTGAAAACTAATAAAAACTTTTATAAAAAAAAAGAGAAGTTGCAGGCTTATCAATAGGTGACCTCTAGTGGCCACTGAGGACAGAAATTTAGGTGAAGTACTTTTGTTGCGAGATGCAGGTGGCTCTGTGGGTTAAACCACAGAGCCTAGGACTTGCCTGTCAGAAGGTCGGCAATTTGAATCCCTGCGATGGGGTGAGCTCCCATTGCTCGGTCCCTGCTCCTGCCAACCTAGCAGTTCAAAAGCACGTCAAAGTGCAACCACTCTGGCGGGAAGGTAAACGGCGTTTCCGTGCGCTGCAGCTCTGGTTCGCCAGAAGCGGCTTAGTCATGCTGGCCACATGACCCGGAAGCTGTACGCTGGCTCCCTCGGCCAATAAAGCGAGATGAGCGCCGCAACCTGAGTCGGCCACGACTGGACCTAATGGTCAGGGGTCCCTTTGCCTTTTTTATCCTCACACAGTGGTCGCAAAGCAGATTCTCTCTCTCTTAACTTACAAGGCTGGGGAAAGAGAGATTGCCCATTTTGCTTCAGAGTATCAGAGTGGCTATTCCACTTCCAGCTTAAAGCAGAACAGCGATTCCGTGCTGCTAAATTGGGTCTGGGAGCACCCTTTGATTTCCAGCGAGGAAAGTTAGCCATGACTAACGAAGGTTCCATTAAGGGGACGCAGGTGGCGCTGTGGGTTAAACCACAGAGCCTAGGACTTGCCAATCAGAAGGTCAGTGGTTCAAATCCCCGCGACGGGGTGAGCTCCCATTGCTCGGTCCCAGCTCCTGCCAACCTAGCAGTTCGAAAGCATGTCAAAGTGCAAGTAGATAAATAGGTACCGCTCCGGCAGGAAGGTAAATGGCGTTTCTGTGAGCTGCTCTGGTTCGCAAGAAGCGGCTTAGTCATGCTGGCCACATGACCCGGAAGCTGTACCCTGGCTCCCTCAGCCAATAAAGCGAGATGAGCGCTGCAACCCCAGATTCGGTCACGACTGGGCCTAATGGTCAGGGGTCCCTTTACCTTTACCTTTACTTTTGTTGCAGCAATTGGAAATTGAAAGTGGTGGCAACCTTCATGTACTGGATACGGAGGGGAGATAGCCATAGACTGAAATCCAGGGCTCTAGTGAAGAATTCCATGATAACCGGATTGATTAGCTCAGCTTGTTCTCAGGAAACTATCCCACATCTACAGGTTTGCAATCCCATGTTCTAGAACCTGAAAGTAGGCCTGCAAACACTCAGCTGAGCAGGAACCCAAATTGAAACCAATCTTTCAGAACAGCCAACACTTTCCCAACTTGGCGGCTGAGTTAACTGTGTTTGCGGCAGAGCGACTTTATTTATTAATGCCACAATGACTTCTCTGAATCGGGGCGACATGGAAGGTTCACGGCTTTATAAAAATATCCCTGGAACGTTGAACCAGCTCAAGAGCTCGCTGCATGGTCAACCGTCCTTCCCCTGTAACACAGAGGCATGAAAAATGTGCGTTCAGTACATGGTGCTTGCCTTGAAGCAATGGCAGTTGTTAGAGATGGGAATCTGAAGGGGCAGTTACTATTCTCCTGCTTTGAAATTGCCAAGCAGGAGAAGAAAAGACTTTCTTACGGAATGGCTCCATTCATTTATAGATCCTTTTACTCTTGAGAGTTCTGTAGACATTGCTGGTCTCCAAAGGGTGCTTTCTCACTAGGCCTTTTGCATGCAATTGGCTGGCCCAATCGTGGGATGAACTGAGACCATTTGTCTCAAGTGACAGGCTTGTGGGAGCACAGGATGGTGCTGAACTATTTACTGACTTACTTCCGGGTCACCGGCTCTCTACTGAGGCAGACCTAAAGGGCTCAAGGTAAGCACATACTGGCAGTGGCAGGAAACTCTTCTCCTCCCCGCTTCTGGCTTCCTCTCTCTAAGAAAGGGCCAAGGAGGTCATTCTGAGAGATCACCTCCTTCTCCACAGGCCCTTTCAGATGTTAAGTTCAGAAGAGGGGGCCGTCTTGGTAGTTGTACTACTCTCAGAAGTTCAGCAGTGGCTCAGGAGAGGCCCTAAGCTGTGGAATTCCCTCTTCACAGAGGTGCATCCAGTATCTTCACTAAACAGCATTTGGAGAATACAGTGGTACCTCGTGTTACGTACTGTCCCCCTTGCGAACACTTTGGGTTACGCACTCCACTAACCCGAAAGTAGGTGCTTCTTGTTGCGAACTTTGCCCTGGGATGTGAGCGGAAGATGCACTCTAGTGGCGTGTTTGCAGCAGGATTCCCCATTAATGAAAGTGTGCCTCATGTTACAAGTGGTTTCCGGTTACGAATGGACCTCCGGAACCAATTAAGTTCGTAACCAGAGGTACCACTATACTGAAGATATCCCTCTTTGCCCTGACCCAAGATAGGTGTTTTCAAGACCCCACCCTATTCCTGTGACCGTAAGTTGTTTTGACAGTTTTTAATACCGAATATTAAACTGTAATCCACCCTAGGACCTGGTGGTGAAAGGCAGGAAATACACACACACACACACACACACACACACACACGTGTGTGTATGTATGTATATATATATGCTTCATAAAAGATATCAAAGCAGTTTACAACAAATGTACTTAAAATCATACCGTTGAAAACAATATATAAAAAAAAGATTAAAAGCAGACATCAATTTAACCATTGTGGAAAGATGTATTCTTAATTGCCTTGAATGGGCCTAGAGGCATGGA
Source organism: Podarcis pityusensis (assembly GCF_964106645.2). Lineage (NCBI taxonomy): Eukaryota > Metazoa > Chordata > Lepidosauria > Squamata > Lacertidae > Podarcis > Podarcis pityusensis. Next base: position 11,406,513 of record NC_138038.1, on the reverse strand, counting down.
AAAGTTTTCAGAAGGCATTTATGTTGGTGACATGTGTGTGTGTGTGTGTGTGTGTGTGCGTGTGTGTGTGTGTGTGTGTCTCACCAACATAAATGCCTGCTGAAAACTTTTCCATGCCTCTAGGCCAGGGGTCAGCAAACTTTTTCAGCAGAGGGCCAGTCCACTCTCCCTCAGACCTTGTGGGGGGCCGGACTATATTTTTTGGGGGGCGGGGGAATGAACGAATTCCTATGCCCCACAAATAACCTAGAGATGCCTTTTAAATAAAAGCACACATTCTACTCATGTAAAAACACGCCAATTCCCGGACCGTCCACGGGCCAGATTGAGAAGGCAATTGGGCCATATCCGGCCCCCGGTCCTTAGTTTGCCTACCCATGCACTAGGCCTATGTCTATATATATCACCAACATAAATGCCTGCTTAGGACCCCAGAAGAGATTTAAAGTCACAAAATATGCAGCAAAATAAACTGTGGCAATATAAGCTCTGAGACCTTTAAAATGTGGCCTTCTAAGTGAGTTCCAACATTTCCCTTTCCTCCTAGCCTAGGAAAAGACCACACATTTGGGAATCTTAAAAATGGTTTACTTACAAACTCTCCAAAGGTCAGGTTTGCGTGCTTCAGAAATGTTGCACAGGCAGTAAAAATCATACCGTTAACTACTTAGCGTAGTTACAAAGTGGTGAAAGTTCCTAGATTATTGGTATAGGAACTCAAGAGTAGCTTGCGAAGGCCGTGCAGCTGAGCTGGAGCAACCAGCTTGGACCTCTTCACATGCTGAGCTTCTGAGGTAGGCTTGATTATCTATTTCCTCCCAAGGAAGTGAGGGGAAGTGACATAGCTAAACCTAGCTGGACAGCTTCCTCTATGGTATTAACCCCTTCATGTGTTAATGTGACTTAAGCATATTGCCTATATGAGGCTGGTTATTGTTAAGTTGTGGGTGACGACACAGCGATTCTTCAGACAGCTCTTGTTTATTCACAGGCCAGAACAGAACTGAACTGAAGGGTTCAGCCAGCCTGCTTATATAGAGCTCCACTACAATGCAACAGTAACCATTTTCTGTAACTATCCAATCACTGAACGTCGCTTTCAATCTCTTATTTGCATATGTGGACCAGAGTGAAAACTATCTACAGTATCCCCCTGCTGGCCCAGGGTGAGAACTTCAGTACATAACAGTTATCCCACAGTTTAAAAGCTGAAACAAGAAGGCACTTTCCAAATCTCTATTCCACAAGACTACTAGGCCGATGACACTACAGTCTCTCTTTCTTGTTATCAAATGAGCCTCACCAACTCGGGGAACAAGCAGCTTCATAAAAATAAGTTACGTGGCCAAGTTAGTGCCTGTACTGCCACCACTTTGCCATAGTAGCTAGAAGCTCTGTTTAAACTTTACATTTGTACCTAACTTTAAACAAAACCTAAAGATCAGGTGGTACTGGCCACACATTGCCTCGCTCTGAGGAAGGACTCTTCCGCTTGGTCCTCTCTCACAGTGAGGCCATGTGGAGAGGAAGAAGGAGAGAAAGCCACTGCTAGCACTGATGATGTAGTGAAAAATTATTATTATTATTTTGGAGGAGGGGGAAGACAGCAGAAGGTGGGGGAAGAGGTGGCAACGAAAGAGGGGGAAGAAGAGTCAGGGAGGCAGCTTCTTATTTATTTATTTCAACAATTTATATGCCACTTAAAACCATCGTTTCTAAGTAGGGCTTTTTTTTCCAGCTGCAATTCAGTTCCGGCACATCTCAGATGGGTGCCATTGCCATTACAGTGGTACCTCGGGTTAAGTACTTAATTCGTTCCGGAGGTCCGTTCTTAACCTGAAACTGTTCTTAACCTGAAGCACCACTTTAACTAATGGGGCCTCCCGCTGCTGCCGCGCCGCCGGAGCATGATTTCTGTTCTCATCCTGAAGCAAAGTTCTTAACCCGAGGTACTATTTCTGGGTTAGCGGAGACTGTAACCTGAAGCGTATGTAAACCGAAGCATATGTAACCCGAGGTACCACTGTATAAGAGAACAAGGGAGGCACCTCTTTTTCTAGAAAAATAGCACTGTTTCTAAGCATTGTCTATGAAAGAGATGTGATAGAGATACAATCAGTTAAAACTGACCATAAAATCAGGAAAGCTTACTTAAGGTCCCTGCAAAGCCATCACCAAGCACCTGACGTTTAACAGGGAGGCACCCCGACTGATCTCAGCTGGGAGGGAGGGCCACAGACTTGGGTCCACAATACTCAGTGAGCTACAGGTCTTGCGCCAACCTTGGGAGTGGTTCGCTCACTTTTTATGGGGCAGCCATACAATCTCACCACCGAATCATTGCCCTTGTGGTTACTGTTATGTACTGAAGTTCTCACCCTGGGCCAGCAGGGGGATACTGTAGATAGTTATGCAAATGAAGGATCGAAAGTGACGTTCAGTGATTGGATAGTTTTAGAAAATGGCAACAGTTACATTGTTCTGGAGCTCTTTATAAGCAGGCTGACTGAGCTCCTCAGTTCAGTTCTGTTCTGCCTCTGAATAAAGAAGAGCTGTTTGAAGAATCGCTGTGTCGTCTGATATGTTCACCCACAACTTAACAGTTACAAGAACCAAACAGTAACTTACACACAGGGGCTGTTAGCCCCAATGCTACCCTTCAGTCTTTTTTCAAAGCGGCCATTTTACGTGTGCAGCAGTTTCTGGGGACATTGAGCCAGTTTCCTCAACGCCATTTAGCCCTAGAGACTTTTTAACAAATTAGTCAATATGCACCTTTCTTTCTCCCTCCTCCTCCTATTTAGGTGAGAGAGGGAGAAAGAGAAAAAGGAAGAATTTTCATCAGGCAGCGGTACAATCTTTCAGGAACATAATTGTTGGTTTAAGCCCTTCCCTTTCGCTGCTTTCAGCTGGCGACTCCATTTCTATCCCGCTGCCTGGTCTGCGCCTGCCTGCTGTGTCAAGGCTGTGGTTCTGGCAAGTGCCATTTTTAGCATCCCAGTTTTTCCCCCCTTCTCCTCCTTAAAAAAAAAGAAAGAATTTTAAATGGGTGCTGTTACACAAAAGTGAGATTGCAACAAATTAAAATTAAAAACACAGAGGAAAGGAAATGAAGGGAAAGGGTGAGAGAGCAACTTCTTGCAGCAACTTACGGAACTAATCAGTGGATTCTTTGGGAGAAATGGGGAAGAAGGAAGCAGCTTGTTAAAACTGATTTTAATCCCAGGAGAGGGTGTGTGAGAGAGGAGAGGTGCGGTGGAGGCAAAATTGACACACAGCTTGTCATCTTCAGTGATACTGCCTCTGCTTATTCATTTGACTTGGAAGTGATAGAGGGATAGGCTGAATTAAACTCAAGCTCAAGGTCACTTGCTTCCCAGTACAGTTTTCACTCACCCATAGGGGCTTACACACACACACACACAACACACACACACACACACACACAGAGAGAGAGAGAGAGAGAGAGAGAGAATTGTGTACCTCTCTAGCCTGCTGCAACCCTGACGAACACTAATGCTGGAGTAAATACCGCTGAATTAAATGGAATTCTGAGAATCCATTCTCTTCCCTTGCTCATATTTGCTGGAGAGAGGCAGAAAAAAACTGCTGCCAACAGATAGGGAGAAAGAAGGAACACCCCCCCCTTTTTTTAATATTTTGGGGTGCAACTAAATCAATTTATTTATTTCAAAAGCTTTGTAACCAGCAATTACCCTTCAATAAACACATGCTAACATGCAAACTAAATAATTGCTTCCGAAAAAGGAGAAGACATGGAGGAGGGGTGATTTTTTAAAAGCGGGTGCTCATGTTGGCTGCTCAGGTGAATTGTACTTTTTCTGTTTCCCAACCCACGGAGTAACAAGTTAACAGAACAAGCAGATTAGCACAGTCCGCCCTGCAGTGTGGGAATTCCGCTTGTGGCGAACAGCAGAAGATTGGGTAGTGTTGAGAGCCGCCTATCTGGAAGCAGCCAAATATATCATTCAAAATGTGTGGAGCAGGAATGTGGCAGCTTCTCTGCAAACTCGGGGCACTGGCAAAACAGCTGTGTTATCGGTGATACATATTTTGAACATGATCATTCCTTACACCATCCTCACAAGTTCCCTCTCTACATTCCATAACTTCACATGATGAAGATGAGCTATGATGCTTTAAATGCACACATAAAAATGGAAACAAAACCAACTCCTTTTTTGCAAGCACACTTGCCAGGAAGCCATGATTGGCTGTAGATTTTGAAAGGAGCCCTAAACATCTTTAGTGGAACATCTTTATAAGCACTGATTCTCTTTCTGGGTGGCGCTGTGGGTTAAACCACAGAGCCTAGGACTTGCTGATAGAAGGTCAGCGGTTCGAATCCCCACAACAGGGTGAGCTCCCATTGCTCGGTCCCTGCTCCTGCCAACCTAGCAGTTCGAAAGCACGTCAAAGTGCAAGTAGATAAATAGGTACCATTCCGGCAGGAAGGTAAACGGCGTTTCCGTGCGCTGCTCTGGTTCGCCAGAAGCGGCTTAGTCATGTTGGCCACATGACCCGGAAGCTGTACGCCGGCTCCGTCGGCCAATAAAGCGAGATGAGCGCTGCAACCCCAGAGTCATCCGCAACTGGACCTAATGGTCAGGGGTCCCTTTACGTTTACCTAGCCTGCTTCTTGCGTGGGGCACTCCATCTGTTGATAGCTGCTGACCAGGAATATCCATAGGAGTAAAACTTTCAAGGCTAATACAGTACTGTACTCCCTTTTTCGGGTCTTTAACAAATGATTGCAATTGCACTTGGATTTTGGTTTCTGCCAATATTCCCCTTATTTCCAGAACCCCAGTTTTTATACTTAAAGCATTCTAGTGTGTTTGATCACAAATACAAGCTGAATGTTCTGAAAGCAACAACAACAACAACAACAACAACAACAACAACTCAGACCAGTGAGACTGAGAGTTCCCATGGCTCAACTGTCTTTGGTTCCTCATTTTGCAACTCCCCCTCCTTGTGAATCCTACTGTACCCATTTACTGTTTAACAGTGTTCCATTCCTCTATCCTCTCCATTATTTTGCAATTATTTTAGACCATCTGACCTAGCATAGGTGGCACTGTTTCAAACTATTAACTGCTGGTGCCAAATGAAATCAGTATTTATACTCATGCAACATTTTGCATAATCTGTGTGATCTGTTTTGTTCATAGTGCATTTGCAGAAATTGGTTTTCACTGGTCTCGAAATGTTGGGGATTTTCATTACATAGCCACTTGCCTGTCTGATTTATATAGGCTATGATCAGCTTTACTCCAGACATCCATCAGCTGATTTTTGCTTGCTTCTCTCTCTGTGTGTGTATGGATGTGTGCAAAAGAACAGTTTGCTGTGCTGGAGGAATCTTCACCAGGGTCTGGAGTGTGTTTTCTGTGACAGAATCCCCAAGTGGAGCAGGACTGAAAGCCCAGAATGCAAACACTGTTTCATGTTAATGGATAGATAGATCAGTTCAGAAATTGTTCCCATGGGCCTGCCTTTAAAATGTCAGAGCTGCCTCTTTTGCTTAATGATTAGGCTGTCAGACGAAAGAAAAAAAGATAAGTAGCAAAGGGAACCTTTTATTAAACAGATTCCAGTTCTCACCGGAAGAGCATTACAGTACTATTGGAGTTAACTTGCTGAGAGCTATGAGCCCCAGATCCCAGTGACAATGCATGAAAGAAGAAGGGCTTTCCTGCAGAATGTCAACTGCCCAAAATGTTATGTTGTGCACACTCCTATCTCTGAGGGGCAAGAGACTCCAGACTTTCCCCCCGGGGTTAGTTTCCTTGGAATGAAGGGCAACGGAGACTGTGGTGTTTTTTGTTGTTGTTGTTTAGTCGTTTAGTTGTGTCCGACTCTTCGTGACCCCATGGACCAGAGCACGCCAGGCACTCCTGTCTTCCACTGCCTCCCGCAGTTTGGTCAAACTCATGCTGGTAGCTTTGAGAACACTGTCCAACCATCTCGTCCTCTGTCGTCCCCTTCTCCTTGTGCCCTCCATCTTTCCCAACATCAGGGTCTTTTCCAGGGAGTCTTCTCCTCTCATGAGGTGGCCAAAGGATTGGAGCCTCAGCTTCCGGATCTGTCCTTCCAGTGAGCACTCAGGGCTGATTTCCTTAAGAATGGAGAGGTTTGATCTTCTTGCAGTCCATGGGACTCTCAAGAGTCTCCTCCAGCACCATAATTCAAAAGCATCAATTCTTTGGCGATCAGCCTTCTTTATGGTCCAGCTTTCACTTCCATACATCACTACTGGGAAAACCATAGCTTTTATCATATGGACCTTTGTTGGCAAGGCGATGTCTCTACTTTTTACGATGCTGTCTAGGTTTGTCATTGCTTTTCTCCCAAGAAGCAGACGTCTTTTAATTTCGTGGCTGCTGTCACCATCTGCAGTGATCATGGAGCCCAAGAAGGTAAAATCTCTCACTGCCTCCATTTCTTCCCCTTCTATTTGCCAGGAGGTGATGGGACCAGTGGCCATGATCTTCATTTTTTGTGGTGTTTTTAGGTTATACTTATTTACACATAGATAGAACCTGAGCATAGGCTGGAGGGGTTCACAGCATTAACACCCCGATAAATCTTGCGTCCTCCTTAGGTCCCTATTCTGCCACAATTAGTCATGCGTATCTGGGGGAAAATTTTGCTGCACTACAGTAAGGGATGTAAGAAGGCATTGGTTTCCGTCTTCATTGCATGCAGCGCTGTTTCCATTCCACTGCAGTTTGTTTCCCAACAAAATATACATTATTTGTCTTGTTGTCTGCTACGGTAAAACCTTACGTAATCAATTACACAATTAATTATGTTATCATTACATTATTCTACACGATTCAGTCAATGCAAAGAAACACAATACAAATTGGGGGGAGGGAGGGACATCACCACTGACGTAAATTGCAGAGAGCAGCATTTTCTGCTCCCATTTTTGCTTGCATTGGAATTCTCCAGCTTCCCCAGCTACAGGGATAGTGGGCAATGAAAACAATGCAGTGATGCAAGACAGGTAGTATCAGCCTGTTGCCTTGTCTCCCCTTTTCTCTGGCCCCAATAAGAGTGAGGGAAATGTAAAGGCTTCAGTTGCCACCAGTGACATCCCCACGGGGCCAAATCTAATTGGCTATGTGGTGCCATGACATCATCGTGTTCACCAGGTTACGTCAGTTGGCTGGGATATGCAACTCGTAGCGTAGCTAGCAAACGATACAGAAGTCTGGGTTACGCTGGAAGGAAGAAGGAAATGCATGTTGTTGTGCTTTGGGGGAACGGGTGCCATTTCACAGACTAGCAATGTCAGCATCTCCCCATTCCATGCTCAACAGATACGTCTGTAAACAAAACAAAAACAGTTATAGCAGAAATGTCGCCCATTTCCGTGACTCTCATCTCACAGTGAAGAGAGCCTGTTGCCGTCTGCCTCTGGAGCTTCCTGCTGCTCAGGGAAGTGGCACTTACGAAACAATAAAAATGAAGAGTGCTTGTTGCTTCCACCTTAGCTTTTTTCAGGCCCACTGAAGGACTGCAGAAACAGCTTGGGATGAGCTCGCATTAGCAGCAGAAGGGGGGAGGGAGTTGCATTCTTGTGTCTCTTGACAACTGGGAGGGTGGTGGTGGTATTTGGGGGTCAGATGATAAAATAAGACCTACAAGAGTTTAGGGACGACTATTCTAGTGTTTTCTGGGGGAGCAGAAGCAGCCGTTCCTCTCAGCCGCATTGCTCTTCCATGCTCTCTGGCTGAAGTGACTTAGCTTGTAATTAACCTCAGAGCTGCTATGCTCTGTCATTGTCAAGCCCAGCTGTCAAGCCTCTTGTAAGGAAATTAACTTTTGACTGATCCCCGTGAAGTCTGGATTAGCACTTCTGTCTCAGCCGCACGCAGGAACCACTGGTTTTCTTCTGTGCTCTCAGATTTAGGAAGGCATATGCTGGGTGGCCAAGTCTAAAAGAGCTGCCGTGGACACCCACATCCAGTGGCAGTGGGTGTTAGCACGTTGAGGACTAGCTGCCTGGAATTCAGATTGGAGCACACTGTTCCCTGCTTGGGGCTGAAATGATCAACATCTGCCTCTGCGAAACCTATTCCCAGTGGCAGCTAGTCCATTACAGCAAGTAGAGCACTGCGCCACCACGCTTGACCAGCCCTCTGCCAGCTTCCGCTTGCCCACTTCCTAGCTTCTAACCAGTCTAAGGGGTAGAACTGGATCTCTCAGCAGTGGCGGACTTGGGTACTCTATAAAGTTCACAGATCCACAGCCATCCCCTCAGACTGGGCAACTTGTAGCCAAGGGAGGCTGCAGGCTTCTCTCTGTACCAACAAACTATTGCCCCTGTTTTAGCATCACAATGCTAAGAAGATGTTCTGTCAGTTTGATGAACCTAAACGGCTCAGCAGATCTAGCAAGCAGAAATATAAACACCCACTGTCTGTTATACAATGGCCCAAGGACCTTGCTGCCTTTGCTACGTTTTTTTATTATTATGCTGTCTGATATTATGCTTTGTATTATGCTTTTATTATCAGGCTCTGTAAAATGTGTTCTTAATGTTGTACACCACCCTGGGATCTTTGGATAAAGGGCGGTATATCACTCAAAACAACAACAACAACATGGCGCCCTGTGCAAGGCAACAATTTGCCCCCTCTCCAGCCCTTGAGCTACCTTCCCAAAGGTGGGTAAGGAGGCACCCAACTTTAGGAAGGAGCAGTCAGGCTCTAGCAAGGTCCTAGAGCCCTCCGTCCTCCTTTTCCCCAGAACTGGGGAAGCGCTAACTAGGCCTTGGGAAGGAGGCAGGAGGAGTCCAGGACCCTATCAGAACCCACATGCCTCCTTCCAAAAGCCAGGCACCTTGCTTTCTGGGCTTTGAGATGGCGCCCCCTTCTCAGCTCAGCGCCCAGTGTGTGCATACCACTCGCGCAGCCCTAAATCTGCCCCTGCTCTCAGCCTCCTCAGTCTTAATGTTGCCCTCGTAAAACTCAAGAGGAAGAGTGGGAGGGCAAAAGCAGAATTTGTGTCTCTGCCTCCCATTGGCTTCTCATGCTATAAGGTTGTGGTTTTTTTTTGGCTCTCCCTACCTTTTTGCCCTACCATCCCCACTGAGGACTAGTGTGATGGCCTGGGAATCTGATTCAGAGGCTGAACCTGAGGAATCCCAGCCTGCACAGGAGTCCCCACCTCCAGGGTCGGCTGAAGCGGGGCAGGGGCTGGAATCGGAAGGGCCCTCACCTGTGCCGGATCCTCAGGAGCAGGCACCAGCTGAATCCGCTCTGGCTCCAGAGGTGATTGAGGACCCATTGCCTGCGGGTGCTCCTCTCCCAGCCCTGTCAGGGGAAGGTGAGGTTACCTCTGGGTCCAGTAACCCTCCAGCCTCTCCTGAGCTGCAGAGGCTCAGGGCAGAGAGGCGGAGGGAACTAAGTTCTCTCAGGAGGAGTGCTCGCCTTAAGGCCAGGAGAGGCGAGTCACCTGTGGGCCGGGACCGCCCTAGGCCTCAGAGGAGATAAAGGCCAGTCAGCCAGTCCCAGGTTGCGGGAGCAACATCATTGGTATCCTGTTCCTGCCGGCACCCTGACCTGCTCTCCTGAGCTCCTGACCACGCCTGACTCCTTGCTTTGGACCTCGCTTCGCCCCTGACAGACAGCCTCCTTACCCTCGACCTAGGACCGGACTTAGACCACGCTGCATGGTAACCCCCCCAGGACCAGCACAACTAGACTTCACTGCCTACTTTCCATTCCTTACATTCATTTGGCCTTGCATCCCCCATCCTAACCTCCTTCCTTCCTTCCTTCCCACCCACAGCCCAAGATACCATATATGCGCTCACACATAGAAAAGTAGATCTACATTTGCCTCTCTTGTTCTGCTTCCTTCCGCTGCTCCAAAACCCTCATTATCCATGTCCCTGTCTCTTCTGGATATGTTTGGCAACCTCCCCCATGTTTTCCCTTTGCCACTGGAATGAGCTGCTGCCTCTGAACAGCCACCGCCACTCGCTGTTTTATCTCCGGTGGGCTGCAAAAGCAAGGAAACAACCTTGCAAGCCGCAGAACAATAAACTGCCGAACGGGGTCTGGTAGCGTTATGAAACACGGACCAGACGGACTGAAGGTCCGGCTGTCTAATTAAACCTTGGCTGCCAACAACACAGGGTCTTTCCCCTGCCAATAACACTACTTTATAACAGTGGAGCGGGCAATCACAGGCAGAGGGTCGAGCGGAGACAATTATATTCCGCATGCTAGCAGAGCAAGGGTTTTAAAAATAGACATGAAGGCCTCCTCTGGTCTGGCAAAGAAAAAGAGGAAGGAGAGAGAGAGATTCACGATTTGAATGATGAACCTGTTGCTCCTCTTTCACAGCCAGAAGCATCTCAAAGAAAAGCAGGCCAGCATCGGATCTGGGAAGAGCTTGCCGCACCGTACCTGGGAGGGGAGAATCTCACCTGCCTGTGTTCAGCAAATCCATAAAAGAAGAGGCACACATGACTTAACTGTCAGTGACTCCCCTGATAGGAAGCATATATTTTTTTAAAAAAATTGCAGCTACATCCTCTGATCCCTGGATTCTTTTGCTGGGTATGACTGGATTTGACACTGTTTGACCTAGCATACCTCCTCCCCCTTTCTTTTTCTCTGTGCTACTTTCTCTGTGCATTCTTCCACTGCTGCAGTCCCATTTACACACGCAAACGTGGCGGGCTAGCCTAGTGATGATTTGGAGCATGAAAGTGTGCAGGATAGACAGCCTTAAGAAAGCAGATGGAAGGCGTCTGACGGCCACCTGCTCCACATTTGAACGGAATATGAACAGTGCTTCCTGGCTTGTCTTCTGAACCCTGATGGTTGAATTCAGGCTCCGCAGAAAGTGTTGGTAACTGAACTGCCTTATTTGCAAGGTTCGTAACTCAGGGCTGCTCAGAAGCAGGAGTGCAGAGTCTGAATACTTGGGCCATACTCAAGGGGAAAGTTCACCATTAATTCACTGTACCCAAATGCAACATACAGAAAGAAAACAGGAGTATTGTGTCACTGCTGGAAGTGCCTAAGGCCATGATGGCATTCAGTTAAATGAAAGTCCTTCCACATTTTTTTTTTTTTTGGGGTGTTAAACGCCATAGTGTGTCTTATATTGTGTCTATGGCAGTGCAGTCTAATAAAGATGTTGCTTATTCCCCTTTCGATAGCTCTGCCAGGGGGTCCTGGTGCCTTTGCGGGGCGGGTGTCCAAGCGGGCATAATCCCCATTGGTTAGTTCCTACATCACAAGTGCACTTTTGACCATGTGCAGATCTCAGATGCTTAGGTGGGCAAGAGGCAAGGATATGGGTCTGTCTTTCATCCTTCCAAGCCAGGAAGGAAGATGAGCAGCCACACACACATACAAGAAAGGACGCGGATCAGGCTACCCAGGCTTTTCCTTTGGTGTTCTCTGCTGAGCCTCATCCTCCACTAGCTCCATTATTATTATTATGTTGTTGTTGTTGGTGGTGGTGGTGGTGGTGAACATATCAGACGACACAGCGATTCTCCAAACAGCTCTTGTTTATTCACAGGCCAGAACAGAACTGAACTGAAGTGTTCAGCCAGCCTGCTTATATAGAGCTCCACTACAATGCAACAGTAACAACTTTCTGTAACTATTCAATCACTGAACGTCACTTTCAATTCCTTATTTGCATATGTGGACCTGAGTGAAAACTATCTACAGTATCCCCCCGCTGGCCCAGGGTGAGAACTTCAATACATAACAATTATTATTATTATTATTATTATTATTATTATTATTATTAATTCAATTTATACACTGCCCTATACCCGGAGGTCTCAGGGTGGTTGACAAACAAGAAAACAACATATATCAACATAAATCAAACCAAAAGCAATAACCCAATAACCCCCCCCCCCAAAAAAAGAACCAGGTTCTAAAAGGGTGTTGGATGTCAATAAGATCAACCAAAGGCCTGGCTAAAAAGGAACATTTTTGCCTGGCACCTAAAGATATACAATGAAGGCACCAGGCGAACTTTCCTGGGGAGAGCATTCCACAGACGGGGAGCCACTGCGGAGAAGGCCCGTTCTCGTGTTGCCACCCTCCGGACCTTTCGAGGAGGAGGCACACAAAGGAGGGCATCAGAATATGATCTCAGGGTCCGGGTAGGTTCATATGGGAAGAGGCGGTCCTTGAGGTATGGCGGTCCTGAGCCGTTTAAGGCTTTATAGGTCAAAACCAGCTCCATACCTTCCTCCTGTTGCTATTACCACAAAAGCCCCCACTTTCCCCAATTTTCTTGGAGCCAATTAAAAAAATTTTTTTTGAGAGAGAGGATGGGGTGCACAGATCAATCATTCCGGAGGTACGTTTGCAGAATTATGCCTAACAGAGAGCAAAAGAGTTCTACCCTCTTTTTCCTGTCTTTTTTTTTTTAAGTCAAATCCATTCCAAGTAAAATTTAAAAATGAAATATCCCTTCTGCAAAGGGCACCCCAAAATCTTTCTTTTGTGGAATCTTTCTTTTTAATAAAAAAAATAAGTTGTAGTTTCATCGTTGTAGATCCTGCATATGGGTAGGATTAAACCATCTCAGAGGGATCGTCCTACTTTCAGTTGCACAGTTTCTGCCTTCTTGTCATGAGAAACTGTCCACTCTCATTGGCAAAAGATAATAATAATAATAATAATAATAATAATAATAATAATAATAATTATTATTATTATTATTTATACCCCGCCCATCTGGCTGAGTTTCCCCAGCCACTCTGGGCGGCTCCCAATCGAGTGTTAAAAACAATACAGCATTAAATATTAAAAACTTCCCTAAACAGATTCTTGCATTGAAGGAGGTTGGACCCTCGTGATCACTTCCAGTTCTAAAATTCTATGAGATGAAGACAGAGAAACGGGCTTTTGTGGGCTCCATACTGATGCCAGCACTCCTGTTCAAGATGGTTGTTCTGCCAGCCCTTATTTACAAGGGTTTACATACAGTTCCCTCACAGGGTTCCTAGCATATGCCTGCACAGGATTTCTCCTAGTTGATAAAGGGAGAAAGAGATGGGAGTCTGGAGACCAGATTGCACCTAAGGAACTGTGCACACTTAATTCATAGTATCTGACTGCAACAAACTGCCCTTCGGCATAGAGTAAAAGTAAAGGGACCCTTTACTGTTAGATCCAGTCATGGCTGACTCTAAGGTTGCGGCGCTCATCTCGCTTTATTGGCCGAGGGAGCTGGTGTACAGCTTCCGGGTCATGTGGCCAGCATGACTAAGCCGCTTCTGGCAAACCAGAGCAGCACACGGAAACGCCGTTTACCTTCCCGCTGGAGCCGTACCTATTTATCTACTTGCACTTTGATATGCTTTTGAACTGCTAGGTTGGCAGGGGCAGGGACCGAGCAACGGGAGCTCACCCCATCGCGGGGATTCGAACTGCCGACCTTCTGATCGGCAAGTCCTAGGCTCTGTGGTTTAACCCACAGCGCCACCCGCGTCCCTTTTGGCATAGAGTAGGACCCACTATACCAGCAAGGTACCTACATTAGGAACCTGAAATCCTGACTTCTTCCTCACTTTTTGCCTATCCACACATTAGTTCATCCCATTGTCCTTTGTACAGCAGAACTTCTATCTTTGAGGAAATGCAACAATCCATCATCTGCCTGGGGTCATTGGACAGGCACGCGAAGGTGTCACCTTCCTGGATGATGGCAGGAAATTGTGCCAGAAGGAATCCATATTGCTTGCCATAGTAAAAAGCAGATAATAATAATAATATAATAAAAATAATTTATTATTTATATCCCGCCCATCTGGCTGGGTTTCCCCAACCACCCTGGGCAGCTGCCAATAGAATCTTAAAAACACGATAAAACATCAAACATTAAAAACTTCCCTAAACAGCGTTGCCTTCAGTTGTTTTCTAAAAGTCAGATAGTTGTTTATTTCCTTGACATCTGATGGGAGGGCGTTGAACAGGGCAGGTGCCACTACCAAGAAGGCCCTCTGCCTGGTTCCCTGTAACCTCACTTCTTGCAGGGAGGGAACCGCCAGAAGGCCCTCGGAGCTGGATCTCAGTGTCCAGGCAGAACGATGGTGGTGGAGACCCATCTGCTTCATCCAACCAACTCTCTGTTACACATGCCAGGTGACGAACACACAGGTATGTCAGGAGAAGCAACCTTTAAATCTGACTTTAGTATAATCAGATGACTTGGGATCACAAGGCAGAAGAAGTAGGTTCAGCCGCTTGGCTGGCAAATAAATGCATAAATAAAATAATTGCTTACTGTCTTTCCTGTAGTAGAGGATCTCCAGCTTACACTCATCGGTTCCCAGCAATGCCTGCCCCAGCTGCGCAATGGAGTTGTGCGTTGTGTCCGGCCCGGTGAGGAAGTCGCAGGTGCAGGGGCGCTGCATCACCTCCACCCGGGAGTAGCCAAACATCTCGCAGAAACCATCGTTGCAGTAAATGATGGCACAGTTCTCCATCTGAGCATTGGCAATAAGGAACTTGCGGTCTTGGGGTAGAAATAAGAGAGACATGCCAAGGGTTACTGTTTATGTACTAAGCTTGGGTCCTAGAACAATAGGCAAGTAGGATCCTAGAATGCAACAACTGATTGGCTTGCAGGAAAAGACCAATCAGGCTCCAGGAGGAAGTTAATCAGCCTATTAGGCTGGTAGGATCATAGAACGCAACAACTGATTGGCCTGCAGGAAAAGACCAATCGGGCTCCAGGAGGGAAGCAGAATCAGCCAATCAGACGGGACTCATTGTGTAAATAATGTATATTTACATTATTACATTACATTATGAGGTTTGGGGGGGGGAGCAATTCAATCACTGTTTTACAAGCTGCAATAAAGAGCATGAAATCACTACAGGACTCTGAGTATATTTCAGTTACCATGAAGCCTTCAACTGGGCAATGCAAAAGATGGATCTAGAGGCTGCTGGTGCCAATTCGGAGCATGGAAATTTCTCTTTTATTTTCTTATGTGTTTATTACATTTATCGGTCACTTTTTCTTGCCCAAGACAACACAAAGCGACACATGCAAACAAACAAAACCCCCACATATATAAAATAAAATGAAGGGGGAAAGGAATACATTAGAAACATCGCACCTAAAAGGCCAGAGTTAATTAAGTGTCCAAGGCCTGGTTATAGAGGAAAGCTTTTTGCCTGGTGCCTAAAGATATATATTGGTGGTTCAGGCGAGTCTCCCTCTGGAGAGCAGTCCAAAAATGGGGAGCTACCTCAGAAAAGGCCTGTTCTCATGTTGTCACCCTCTGGACCTCTCATGGAGGAGACACACAAAGAGGCACGCAAAGAAGGGCCTCAGGTGGTGATTCCCTTCCAACTCTATGATTCTATGACAGACAACAGAGAGGTAAGTTGCATACAGGAAGCAGATTATGTAAAGCTTGACCCATGTTGTTAGACAGACAGGTTTCCTCATGATTTTCTGAACTTAAGGCAAGAATGGTAGCAATAAGCACCAGCCATCTCTTTCCTGTGCCCATCTTCTCATTGTATTACTCAGAATTACCTGCTCTGGTAGTAGATGCATGTGATTGGGGGAAAAAGTGTTCCTCACATGTTAAAAAGTTTTTATGTGTTTGTTTAGTGTTGTTTACGTTGCAATGGTAGGGAGTACTAAAAAAAAAAAAGAAATTCAAAAACTTATGGCATGTGGTATATGGCTTTCTTTCTAAATAAGATGTATGGTATTTCTAAAGAAGATGTCAATCCTTTTAGTGAGGCAATGGCATAAGGTAAAGGTAAAGGTACCCCTGATCGTCATCTCAGTCTATAGGCTGAGGGAGCCGGTGTTTGTCCACAGACAGTTTTTCCGGGTCATGTGGCCAGCATGTCTAAGCCGCTTCTGGCGAACCAGAGCAGCGCACAGAAACAACGTTTACCTTCCCGCCGGAGCAGTACCTATTTATCTACTTGCACTTTTGACATGCTTTCGAACTGCTAGGTTGGCAGGAGCTGGGACCGAGCAACAGGAGCTAACAGGGATTCAAACCACCAACCTTCTGATTGGCAAGCCCTAGGCTCTGTGGTTTAGATCACAGCGCCACCCATGTCCCGTAAAAGAAGATGTCAATCCTTTTAGTGAGGCAATGGGATACCATGCAACAAATCAGCTCAGCATCAAATCAACGCCTGCATCTAGCTTTTAACTCACAGTGACTCTCATTTTTACGAGGGTGCTCTACCAACTGAGCTATCGCAGCTGAAAAGAAGCTTGCAGATGACCAACGCCATGCGGAGAGAAGCCAAGGACACATGAGTAGAATATCTCTTTATGCAGGGAACAGGGGTACATAGACTCTCTTTCTCATGAGTAGCTGACACACACACACACACCCTGGTACAGGTAACTTAGGTATAGCATAACATAACGTAAACTCCACAGATTTACCGTGGGTGATAATTGCCTAATAAGCAATTTAATACTGGAGACATGGGCATATTTATTTACTTCACAGTTTTATACCCCACTTGACAGGCACACACAGATCAAAGCGCTTTATGAAAATATAAAACAAGAAAGCCAAGCACAATTTACAACAGTAAAACAAATCATACAAAAAGTTAAAATGCTAGAGCAGATTAAAACTATCACAACACTCTAAGCATCTGTCAAAATAAGAATGTTTTTAGCGCCCCTAAGCAAACACTCTGAAGGTGATCTTGAGATGTAGAAAGAAACCAGGAATGGTGACAAAGGAGAAGCACATCCGCCAGGCCCAAAGAATCGTGGGAATTGTAGTTCACCCCATCAGAGCTACAGTTCCCAGGATTCTAGGGGTGCCTGTTTGCTGTAAATGCCTGGGGTGTGTGTGTGTGTGTGTGTGTGTGTGTGTGTGCAGCCAAAGTGTTGTAGCAATGGGCTCTGTTATCCTCATGGACAATTATTCATAAGGATCAGCTAAGGAGATGCCAGGGAAGCAGGTGGCGCTGTGGGTTAAACCACAGAGCCTAGGACTTGCCAATCAGAAGGTCAGTGGTTCAAATCCCCGCGACGGGGTGAGCTCCCGTTGCTCGGTCCCAGCTCCTGCCAACCTAGCAGTTCGAAAGCACGTCAAAGTGCAAGTAGATAAATAGGCACCGCTCTGGCGGGAAGGTAAACGACGTTTCCATGCGCTGCTCTGGTTCGCCAGAAGCGGCTTAGTCATGCTGGCCACATGACCCGGAAGCTGTATGCCAGCTCCCTCGGCCAATACATTAAAAACTTCCCTAAACATTGAAACCAAAGACAATTCTTTCAGGCTAAACAAGGGTAGCTCTGCTGCAGCAGCTGACAAAAGACTTCAAATAAATGGAAGAACACCCAAAAGGCTAGATCTCTTAATATTGTTTTAAGACACAGCCTTGCCTTGGGAACTGGGAAAAGAAATAGTTTTTAACATTTGTATTGCTGAAGTGAAATTTAGCTCTCCGCCGTGACCATGTGCTTTTCATCATCATTGTGTTTCATGCCTTGAATAACCTCGTCATTCTGATCTTTACAGGAAAAGCTGCTTTTCTGTTTCCTGCTTGTTTTGCTTTTAAGGTACAGCCAGGTCTCAACAAAGAGGCAACATTTTATTTTAGGTACAATCTATGACTTTGCTTTAGATTATTAGGTCATGGAACTTGCCAGAGGAGAGGCAACCCTAGACTTAATCCTAAACGATGCCCTAAACCTGGTGGGACACGTCAGTGTTGCCAAACCAAATCAGAACAGTGACCACGGTGCTATGAAATGCAACACATACATCAATAGATTGTTACTTAGGTCACATCAGATTTCTAGGTCACAAAAATAAGAATCCTAGCTTCTAAAGAATGAAGGGATCAGCTTATGCAGGGGTACATGTGTTCCCCCAGGCTGTTTTGGGGAAGTCCCTTCCCGCCCACCTGACGTCATACATGATGTCAGATGTGGAGCAGGTAAGGATGTGGCTTCAAAGGAATTACCAGGAGTTTAACAGGCGCTCCCAGTTGCTCTTTTACTGGAACCAGGTGCACTCGCAAATGCCCATCAGCTGACAGGTGGTAAGGATGCATCTTGCTAAAGAAGGAGGAAGCAATTTGCATTTGATGGAAACTTCTTCTTGCTCCCAGTCCTGGTGCTTGAAGCCGCCTCCTGCAGATCCTTTCAAGCTATGATATGGGGGACCTTGAAGCTTGAACTGTTTTGGGGGCCCCTTCACAGCCAGCAATGAGGCTGTTATCAATGGGGTTGTTCCATGACAGATCACTGCAAATTTTACGCTAGTTTGAGTTTTTGGGTATCCACTTAAGTACTTTTGTGAACTCACTGTTATTCCTCTAGGGTCCTGAGCTCTGATAAAGGGGAGGGGGGGTTTTGACATTAGCCACAGCAGAGCAGCCAACATACCGCAACACACTGGGGAATGAAGGTTGGGGGCGGGGAGAGCGGTCCGCCCTGGGTGCCATCCAGACGGGTTACATTGTGGCTGCCCCCTTGGGACGCGAGCCGCCCGCCGCACCCCCTGCGACATGCACCACGCCCCCTGTGGGCGGCATGCCCCCTAGGACGTGCACCAGCCACACCCCCGCATGTCCGCCACCCTGGATGCTGGAGCATGTAGCTCTGCCACTGCCGGAACACTCAGCCTTTACAGCATGAGAGCCAGTGTGGTGTAGTGGTTAAGAGCGGTAGGCTCGTAATCTGGTGAACTGGGTTCGCGTCTCCGCTCCTCCACATGCAGCTGCTGGGTGACCTTGGGCTAGTTACACTTCTCTGAAGTCTCTCAGCCCCACTCACCTCACAGAGTGTTTGTTGTGGGGGAGGAAGGGAAAGGAGAATATTAGCCGCTTTGAGACTCCTTCGGGTAGTGTTAAAGTGGGATATCAAATCCAAACTCCTCCTCTTCTTCTTCTTCATCTGCACTGCTGACTCTCAAACTTTGGGATTGTTGAAATATATCTAACAAAAAATTAATCAATTTGAGTCATGTGACAAGATTTGAGTCATGTGACAAGTCATGTGACTCAAATTGGGTCTACTAGACCCAAATATTTTAAGCAATGTGGAATGAAGTCACTTCTAAGGCCCCTCTGGGATTAGGGTCCCTGAAGCTTCAGCTTTATTCATTTCATAGTAGATCTGCCCCTGGGTGGTCTTGCAAGTCTTCCCTTGCTCCCTGTTTCAGCCTCTGAAATGTCTCCCTTCCTGCAGCAGCAGCAGCAGTGGTTAAAAGCAGAGCTTCCCAAACTTTTCATGCTGGTGACACACTTTTTAAACATGCATCATTTCATGACACAGTAATTCAGTTTTAGTAGCAAACCGGAGGTTAAACTAACCTCCTTTAAGAGTGCAGGGAGCATTTATGCAACACATTGACACATGGCAGCCGACACGCTAATGTGTCACGACACAGTTTGGAAAGTGTTAAGTAGTGGGTGAACATATCAGACGACAGAGCAATTCTTTAAACAGCTCTTGTTTATTCACAGGGCAGGACAGAGCTGAACTGAAGGGTTCAGTCAACCTGCTTATATAGAGCTCCAGTACAATGTAACTGTAACAATTTTCTAAAACTATCCAATCACTGAACGTCACTTTCGACCCCTTATTTGCATAACTATCTACAGTATCCCCCTGCTGGCCCAGGGTAAGAACTTCATTACATAACAGAAAGCTCCGGGTTAAAGTGAAGTTGGAAGGGAGATACCCTTAAAAATGGGCAAGAAGGACAAAAAGAAGTTTGCAAAACATATATGAGGTGATGAGGCAAGTGGAAAGAAGCCTGTTTCTGATATATTGAAATAATTGTTTATTGTTGGCCTTTAGCAATATGTTCTTTGATTGGTAAAAAATTAAGATGAAGAATAAGTAGCTATTTCAATACATAAGAAGCCAGAGAATGTGTCAGAGCACCAGACAAAGAAAGGAGGATACAGCGATTGCAGAAAAGTTCCCATCCATCTTTACTGTGAAAAATATTGGACAGATTCCCATTTCTAAATCACTTTTTCCAGAAGGGTGTTCAGAGAACTGAACCAAAAAGAGGCGATGGGAGATAAAGTTCTAGGGCTAACTGCCAAATTAAAACAAACAAATCACCAGCTCCCGACGGCATATACAGGCAGCAGTTCTTCGAGAACTAAAATGTGAAATTGCTCCTCTCCTAACAAAAATATGAAGCATGTCACTAAGATTGTCCTTCCTTTCTAGAGCGTTGGAAGAAAGCCAACACAACGCCAGTCTTTAAAAAAAAAGGCAGTCAGCTAGCTCAATGTCTGTTTGGGGGTAAAGAGGTGGAAAATATTGTTTAGCATTTTAGAAGAACAGCTTCGCCCAAGGAGGAATCAATGAGTTCGCCAGAGGGAAGCTTCACCAATCTTGTGTCGTTCCTTGAGAATGTCAATAAGCGTGTGGGTAAGGGTGATGCATTAAACAACAGTAAACCCGAACTTCCAAAAATCATTTGGCAAAGTCCTCCTGAGTAACAGCCACGGAATAAGAAGACAGGTCCACTTATGGATCAGGAACTGGTTAAAGAACAGGAAATACGATAAATGTAAGAATGCAATGGAGGCAAATAAGCAGCGGGGTCCCCAAGGATCTGTACTGAAACTAGTGCTATTTCAATCAATGCGATTCCTAAATCATCTGCCATGACCAGCAAGGAAGCCAATTGAAATATACTCGGAGTCGAGAGTGGATTTCATGCTCTTTATTCAGCTCATAGTGGTGAGGAGGAATGGAAGTTCCCCCAGAATGTCTGCCTTATATACATTATTTACACAATGGGCTGCACGTGATTGGCTAATTCCGGAATTCTCCTGTAGGCCAATCAGGTTGTGGATTCACTTCCATCTGGAGCTGGATTGGGTGGCTCCTGCAGACCAATCATACCGCTGCATTGTTCTAGGACCAATCAGACTGCTGCATTCTGAATCCTATTGTTCTAGGACCAATCAGACTGCTGCATTTTGGATCCTATCGTTCTAGGACCAATCAGACTGCAGCATTTTGGATCCTATTCAACTCAGTACATAACACCAATATTGTGGATGGTACCATTCGCCCAACCACCAAGTTGGAGAATATCGACGCAGATTATGTTCAGTTTTGCTCTCCCTGTCTCAATCATGAGAAAGTTGGGAAAGGCACAGATAAGAGCAACTAGACCATCCAAGTGGTGCAGCTGGAGCATCTTCCCTGTGAAGGAAGGTGTAAGCATTTGGGTTTTTTAAAAATAAAAATAAAAAATAAGATAATTATTGTGTGGGTAGAGGGGGTGGAGACATGGAGAACCTTATGCCAGTGGTTCTCAGCCCGTGTGCTGTGGCACCCTGCGGTGCCTTGAAGGATGGTCGGGGTGCTGTGGGTAACACTGGCCTCTGTCCCTCTTGCCTTTGCTCCCTCCTCTGATGGCCTCTAGCCTCTCTGCCTCCCAAAGGCTTGCACAGCTGTTTGTTGCAGCAGAGGCTTCCAGGAGGACTTCCAAGGAGAGGGGAGAGGAGAGGAGGCTGAGGGAACGCTCCACAAGGAAGGGTGTTCGAAAAAGGGTGAGAGGCTGCCAGCTCTGCAGGCAAGGGGTGACAAAACTGGACTCCTGAGCCTCACAGGGGTGCCACAGAAATAATGTTGTTGGTCAAGGGAGCCGTGGACTCAAAAAGGTTACAAACCTCTGACTTATAAAGTTCTGTATTGTGTGAGGGGAGTGGAAAGTGAGAACTTTCTCTCCTTCTCTCTATAGTCCTGGAACTTGGGCTCTCTCCATGAACCTCAAGGGAGCAGGATGGCAGTAGATTCGGGACAAACCGACAAAAGTACTTGTGCATACAAAGCATATTGTTATAGATGGGGGGGGCTCCCCTAACCACTATAAATGAATAAATAGTAGGATTTGGAGATGTGATGGGAGAAATACAAGCTGAAGAGGAATTCCTGAGCTTTGTTGTTGTTTAGTCGTTTAGTCGTGACCCCGTGGACAGAGCACGTCAGGCACTCCTGTCTTCCACTGCCTCCCGCAGTTTGGTCAAACTCATGCTGGTAGCTTCGAGAACACTGTCCAACCATCTCATCCTCTGTTGTCCCCTTCTCCTTGTGCCCTCCATCTTTCCCAGCATCAGGGTCTTTTCCAGGGAGTCTTCTCTTCTCATGAGGTGGCCAAAGTATTGGAGCCTCAGCTTCAGGATCTGTCCTTCCAGTGAGCACTCAGGGCTGATTTCCTTAAGGATGGAGAGGTTTGATCTTCTTGCAGTCCATGGGCCTCTCAAGAGTCTCCTCCAGCACCGTAATTCAAAAGCATCAATTCTTCGGCGATCAGCCTTCTTTATGGTCCAGCTCTCACTTCCATACATCACTACTGGGAAAAGCTAGCCTATGCAAAAGGACCTGGCCAGTCTAGGGCCATTAAGAAACAATACATCAAGAGCCACTGACAATGCAAAATAACTGTTCTCTCCCCCCCCCCACCCACTTGCCCTGAGGTGTGAACCGAAGATGGGGTTCGGCAGGTTGCCAGGGTAGCTGGGTGTGAGGCGAGAGGAAAAGAGAGTCTTTTAGCAGAATGTTCTGGGAAGAAGAAGGAAGAAGAAAGACTGGCATCCATCTTGGGCAGGCTGGCTGAAGGCTGGCTACACTGCTGTGGGGTACAAACCCCTCTTGAAAAGACCATGGTGTAAGATCTGGACTCCCTCCAAGCAGACTGGAAGTGTAAATAGGTGAATAGACTATATTTCTTAACACTACAACAGTCTGGCACAGGGATTCCTTGTCTGGCACAGTTCTGCCGCTTGTAGTTTCATCCATATCCCAATTACCGGTAATCAAAATCCTTCCCCTCCCCATCTATAACAATATTAAGACTCCAGACAACATGTGGCCACATCATTTCACTTTCCCCCAGCTTATAAAACTATAGCACACAACTAAGAACTTGAGTGATGGGAATGGTGGCGAAAGGGTACTTTGTACAATGGGAGGACCCTGCTGAAGCAGCAAACAGCTAGCTAAGGTCTTCCCTAACTTAAAAACACACACAGAAGAGACCTATGGAAAGGGATGCTAAAGAGACTCACTTATGCACAAATGTGGGTGTCCTGACATTCTGAAGTCACAGCGGAATGACCCTCCTCCATCTATTTCATAGGTTCCACCAGTTTTTGCAGCAACTTAATGAGTGGTTTTCGGCTCCACGCAAGAAGGATTTTCAAATCGTTACACTACATAACAATGTTGTGTATGTTATGCCGGCAGCACTGCTTCCAAACAACATTTCTGACCATTAGCTGCTATGGCAACAAATCACCTCTACCAGGTCAACACCATAGGTATTCAAAGGCCTATTCTCTACTTAAAAGAAGCTGGATGTTTTTGAACATGATTTCCGATGTAATAAAAGTGTAATGGAAATGTCTAAATGTACCACCTTGGACTCCTTGGAGTATAGGTGGGATACGGTTGCAATAATAAATGAACAACATAAAATCAAGATGGGGGGGGGAAGGATGCGGGGAAACCCTGTACAGGCACCGGGGGGGGGGGGTACGACTTGAATTCTCAGTCTGGGATACTCATCTGGACCAAAGCAAAATTTTTTTTTGCCTCCCTGCTGATTTTGACCCCTTCGTGGATCACTGCCTTGCCGTGGCGAAGGGGCTTGAATAACTCAGAGAAGCTATGAGCTATGCCGTGCAGGGCACCCAAGATGAACAGGTCATAGTGGAGAGTTTTGACCAAACGTGATCCACCTGGAGGAGGAACCGGCAAGCCACTCCAGTATCCCTGCCAAGAAAACTCCATGGACAAAGACAACAGGCATATAATTTGACCAAACTGTGGGAGGCAGTGGAAGACAGAGGTGCCTGGCGTGCTCTGGTCCATGGGGTCACGAAGAGTCAGACACGACTAAACAACTAAACAACAACAACAACAACTGATTTTGTCAGCCATAAAATCAAAATGAATGTTGTGCGCCCAGCAGCATGGTGCAGTTCAACAGTTTATTGGACCAGGAGATGTGTTGGGTGCAGTGTATTGGACCATGAAGCGTATTGGGCCAGTCACACTATCTCTCAGCCTTAACCCACCTCAAGGGTTGTCGTAAGCTTAAAATCGGAAGAGGGGGAAGAACCATGAACCATGCCCAGAGCTCCTTAGAGGAAGGGTGTGACTCCATAAATGTAACAAATAGGAAGCTAATGGCTTACCATTAACAATAGCCATCTTCCCTCTCCATGCCTGAGTGCCTCTTATATGTTAGCATCTGCTTTGGCTGGAGCCGTAGAAAATTATTCAGTACCGAGAGGCCATTTGGAGGATGGCTCTTAGCACAATCCTTAATTAATTTCTGATTACACGTACTGAATTTATCCATCCGCAGCGCAATTCTTTCCAGCTTCTATGCACTCTGCTTCTGCGTAACATTAGGAGCTGAGTTATTTGTCTTTCTCAAGACTCCGATACAGAGGCTGCTAATGGGACAACTCAGGATGGAGCGGCTGCATGCCCTACTTTACAAAGGACATGGCTTTGTTTGAAGGGGCTGTCCTGCCCAGCCCAAGTCCTGTTTAAAAGATAAAGAACCAAGAAATGTAGAGTTGGAAGGGACCACGAGGGTCATCTAGTCCAACCCCCTGCAATGCAGGAATCTTTTGCCCAACGTGGGGCTTGAACCCACAATCTTGAACTTAAGAGTCTCATACTCTACCGTCTGAGCTGTCCAGTGAGACTTGTTACAAGCTTCCACAACCTGGTGCCCCTCCAGAGGTTTCCAGCCTACAACCCCTATCAGCCCCAGCCGGTATGGCCATTAGTTAGGGATGATGGGAGTTGTAGTCCCAAAAAAATTGTGAAGGTTTCACCATTGGGGAAAGCTGTTATAACACGTATTTCTAAATTTGCATATGCAAATTTAAAAATTTAAAAACTCTGCAGCCTCTTATAGTTGTTTTAACTGTGAGTCTTTTAGTTCTTATGCTCTTACAGTTGTTTTAACTGCGTGTTTTTATTTGTTTTTAGTTCTTATCTGTTTTAATTATCAGTTTTTATCCATCCATTATCCGTGTTTAATCTTGTATTTTATTCAGATGTTTT
The DNA here is from genome assembly GCF_964106645.2 of Podarcis pityusensis. Taxonomy (NCBI): domain Eukaryota; kingdom Metazoa; phylum Chordata; class Lepidosauria; order Squamata; family Lacertidae; genus Podarcis; species Podarcis pityusensis. The sequence continues at coordinate 11,381,409 of NC_138038.1, read as the reverse complement.
ATCCTATATTTGTTTCTTTGTCCTTATCTGCTCCAACATTTATCAGTTAAAAAAATCCTAACTGCTATTTTATTTTTATGTTTCTCTTTTGTTTGTTTGTTTGTTTGTTATTTGTTTTTTTTATTCTGGTCTGTGACCGTAATAAAGTTCATTCATTCATTCATATGCAGACATGTGTCTTCTCCTATGTTGGGTTTTGACCCTGTATTTCCCTTTTGCATTAAATGGTCACCTTAACTCAAAAGTAAGTACCTAAGCACATCTGGCTTGCAACCCAGAGAGTCATGTAAACTACCAGCATTTAAGAGGTGCTGTGTTCATGCTTCTTGGACGTGACACCCTTGAAGCCTTTCCACCCAGATGTGTGAAGGCTGACCGTGACTACTGGGTCTTGCGGGAAAGGCAGTCTTGCCACTGCTGAGAGGCACTCTCCTCTTTCTGAACACTTCACACGTTCAAGAGTTGAGTGCTGGCACTGCAGAGAGTTTCTGGGAGCGAGCCCTGGTGATTGTGAACTCAAATTCAGAGCAGATTTTGCCAGATCCCAGATTGAGCACAACCTACAAGCTGATGCCTGTGACTCCAGAGCCATTGCCAAAGACAAAGACCGTTCTAAGCTCATGCGTGCAAGACAGATGGTGGCTTGAGGTGAACTCATGGTTTCCTACCAATAGCATTTCAAACTTAGACTGGGCATACGCTTATTATTAGCACGATTTTGGTGGTCATTACCCAGTCCCAACCCCCCAACAAGGTTGACTCAGAGAAGCAAGTCTTCAGAGTTCCAAAGGATTTAATGGCTGTTATGTATGCTTAGGGTTGCAGCATTTAGAGGAGGGGGTGAGGAGCTGTAGCTCTCCAGCATGGACAATGGTCAGCTGTCATGGGCTGGATAGACCGAGGAGTGGTGGGAGGAACCAACTGGGGAACCCCCAAGGGAAGAAGGCTCAGAGCCTGGGGATTGGTGGTGGGACAAGGATGAGTGGTCAGTGGAAGAAGAGGGAGCAGACTGAGAAGAGGAGGTGTCAGAGGCTGAAGGGGTAACAGGGCTTAGTGAGCTGGGAGTGTCTGGGGCAGAGAAAAGTCAAGAATGAGAGGCAGAAGTTGAAGTTTAAGCAAGTGAGCAGGCAGAGAGAGGACAAGAGGCAGAGATGAGTCAGGCTGGTGAAAAATCCCCCTCCTGCTGCAACAAGATCCCCTGCTCTCCCAGAACCAGAAGAGAGCTGAAACAGGTGGAACAGTGGCAGCCTTCACACAGGCGCAGTCTCTGATTGCTTGCAAGAAACCCTGAAGAGGAGAATACATAGTCGGCTGTGGGAAGGCAGGGACTTTTGGCCTCAGCAACTGATTTCATAGAGCAAGACCTACAGGGCAGGTGAAACTTAGCCAAGATCGTGTTTTGCTAATGAAGAGTTAGCTCCAGCTTGGAACTGTGTTATTTACTGACCGGCTTGCTTTGTGACATCAGTGATGATGGAATCCAGCAAAATGTGGAGGACCAAATGTCCCCCTCCACTATTTTAGAGGTTATCACTTACTGGAGGTAATCATTACTCAGTGAATATACGTTTATACATCTATTTACAAGATTATATATAGGGACATAGTATTGCAACATAATATAATTTCTCTATATTCCCCTTCTGTTACCATGTATGGAGAACAGCACCCAGTGCATAAGATGGTGATCTACAGGACCTTAAAGGCTGCCTTTTCCCATACTTTCTTCCCCCTCATGCTGAGGAGGATGTTCTCCAGATTCTGCTTCATGGTGGTCAACTACTAGGTGCAGAGTCTTTTCATTAGTGGCCCCCAAGCTTTACCGTTTTAGATATAGTTGTTCCTTGCTGTTTTAGGGCTTATCTACACCTTTTTGCCCCACCACTTCCCCCTGGGGAAATCCAATATTTAGCACTGAATTGGAACAAGTGGCACTCGGGTTATCTGCAGATTGCTGTTTGTTCCGATTTAGTGACAAAGAGCAGGTTTTCCAGGGGAAGGCATTGGGGCAAAGGCAAAGCCACTTGGATCTGTGCCTATAATGCATGAAACAAAGTGAAAACTGCTTGGACCCATGCTTTCTAGACAAGGGACAAGTGTGGACTAGCCCTTAGTGATGTTTACCTCAGTGACTGATGGTTTAATTTGATGCAATGGTGTGCTCTTAGGTAAGCCACCTTGAACTTTGTGGAAAAGGCAAGGTATGAGCATGTCAAATTAAAAAGAAAAATGAAATAAAGTATGGGGATTCCTTTGGGATTATGTGTGAATCTTGCACATTGCTGGATGGGTTCTGCCCCCCGTGCCAGAGAAGGTTTTTGCACTGCTTGTACAACCAGCGGAAACCTGTTTCCGCTTGCAGTTGGGTCAATAAGCAACTTTCACAGATAAATTGGACCTTAGAGAGAGTCCAGGTGAAAGCTCTGTGCTGAAGCAGAGCACAGCCAAATGTTATGGCCACGTTTGCTTAGCCTGGCATCCAGAAGTGAAACCTGCCAGAGGCTGAGAGGAGGGTATTCCTGCCCCTCTTCCCTTTGGGGCATGGTCACAGCTGTGCTTGCTTGAGCACACTCATTTTGCAGCCAGTCCCCTTTCTCAAAGGGCAATTGCAGAATGTTATCCCTCTGCCCATCCAAATGCATTGCTGCTAAGAAGCCAGCTGGGCTCTGCTCCACGTATCTTGGCAAAGGCACCAGGAGCGGATTAGGTTGCCTACCAATATTTCAGTGAATTAGAGCTTAAAGCAGGGTGGGTAAGAGAATGGGCAGCTGTGTGTGTGTGTGTGTGTGTGTGTGTGTGTGTGTGTGTGGAGGGGTGGATGGGTGGGGGAAAGGGATGTTGATTTTGAGGTTGGCAGCACAATTCTGTTTACAGAGAAATTGAATTAAAAGTCCTGGACTGGAAACCACAGGCAATGCAAAGTGTCTGCAATGCATGCTCCTAAATGCTTATTTGTTTATTGGGGAGGGGCGCATTATATCATGTCCTGCCTTCGTATTCACAGCACCTCACAAAACATTTATAACAATAAAACGAAACGAAAATTAACAGCACAATTAGGAACAGAAATAGAGAGAGACAGGCATTACCGGTAAAAACAACCATTAAAACCCACGTATCAGCCTGGCAGGTCAAGTGCATGCTAGACTTTTTGGGGGTAGATCAGAGAAAGTAAGGAAAAAGTGGAGCCAAATGGCCAGGAGTTTCATAATATTGGCACAGCCACAAACATGCAACCAGTCCCAATGGGTGCAATATGATCTGACAGGCAAGAACTCATCAAGACCCTCACTGCGCCAACTGAGATTTCTAGAGGCTATTCAATGCATTATATTGCAGGAACCTGATCTGGATGGTCAGGTCAGACATCAGGAATTTATGTAGTTAGTGAATTATGGTGCTGGAGGAGATTCTTGAGAGACCCATGGATTGCAAGAATCCATTCTGAAGGAAATCAGCCCTGAGTGCTCACTGGAAGGACAGATCCTGAAGCTGAGGCTCCAGTACTTTGGCCACCTCATGAGAAGAGAAGACTCCCTGGAAAAGACCCTGATATTAGGAAAGATGGAGGGCACAAGGAGAAGGGGACGGCAGAGGATGAGATGGTTGGACAGTGTTCTAAGCTACCAACATGAGTTTGACCAAACTGCGGGAGGCAGTGGAAGACAGGCGTGCCTGGCGTGCTCTGGTCCAGGGGGTCACGAAGAGCCAGACATGACTAAACGACTAAACAACAACAGTGTGCCTAGCTGGGCACACTAGCTAGGCAAAAGCATCGGATATTCAGGAGCAAACCCAGGCCCAGGAGTGCTCTTCCTAGATTACAAATATGATTCCCCCCCCCCCCAGGAGGTTCTGCTCTACACAAAGCAGACTGCGACACCTGTCCTTTGAATTGGCCCCTTTCCCGTCCAGGAGCAACTCTGTGGTGTCTGGAGCAAGCTTTAATTTCTTGGCTTTCGTCTATTCCATTACCACCTCCAGGCACTGATTCAAAACACCAACAGCACACATTCAAAGCATTTGCAACCATGCTCGTGTACATTAGCCACAAACCCGGAAGTGGCAGGGAAAGAGGGGTGTAACAGGGCTTAATGGGGCAGGGTAGCCTCTGTTGTGGGCAAATTGGGGGTTGCCTGTACAAATTAAATCTTAAATGGAGCAACAGTTATCTTAAGGCTGAATAGATGCACTCTCTTCTCTGTGGTGGGAACTTTAGTACAACAACCTCTGGAAGGCACACCTTTCACTAATCCTGATGTAGCATCTACACTCTTGTAGACATATCAACTGCTGGTATTTGGCCCTTGTGAATGTGGCCCTTGAGTCATGAATGGAAGACTAGAGAAGCCAAAACAGACTTTGCAGGATTCGTGCCTTTTCCTCCTTGAAACCCATCCTCCACATCCAGGGAACTACTTTGTTCTGCCTTAAAAGATCTCCAAGACAGCTTCACACATAGACACCAGGTTGTAAAGCCCTGAAGATATGAGTGGCGGTTCCTGGGGTACTAATGAGAGACTAAACAATATATTTTGGTTCCATGGATATTATGAGTTTCTGCTTCATGGCAAATGGCTTGACTGGAGATTCTTTAAGGTAAGCCTATGATATGCTCTGAGCCCTCAAGAGAAACATTGAACAAATGATTCTCAGGGGGCAGCCTAGATGGATTTCTGAGCTACAGGGCAATATCAAAAGACCAAAATAAATCATGAGGTCTTTTTTTCTGAATTAGATTTCAGAGTCTGCCTGACCTTTGTCTTATCCAGAAAGTTATTCCATCCACACTACCTTGGCATTACATCCCCTGCAACAAAAACATCTTGTTCCACCTCTAATGGTCATAAATGGGTGATCAGCACATAAAATAAAAGCCCACTCATAAAGACTAGCGCCAATAAAACAAATAAAGGTGTATAAACTTCCAAAATGAGATACATTCTCTTTGTTTACAGTTTATTTAATGGCTCTAAACTCAGTATCAAGACCAGATGGGTGCAACTTCAAATGCACCATTGTTTGACACACAAACAAGTCAGTAAGCTCTTTATAATATTATTCAACAACTTCCAGTCACTTCTACCCAAAGCATCTTCTTCAGTGGCTCAGAGTTATAAGCAATACATAAAGAGAACATTCACATTCTCTCACATGTTTACAAGGGCAGCTACGTCTTCTTAAGCCATCAGGATTCATCTAGGCAAAGCACCTAAGGGAAACTGATGTGTATTGATCAACTTAAAAACTTATATAAAAATGAATGTAGAGTAAGGCTGTGATTCACCTCAGTGGACAAACGAAAACTCCCATTGACTTGAAATGTGTCTGACACACACACACACACACACACACACACACACACACAGCACAGGTATGCACACACATGACATTTAAACCACATCTAAGCCCTCCCAAAGAATCATAGGAACTGTAACTCTGTGAGGAGTAAACAACAGCTCCTGGGAATCTTTTTTCTTTAGGGCTTGGGGTGTGGAGCAATACACTTTAAATTTGCTTAATACATCTGGTGTGTAAGCAGCCTGTAAGTCACAAGTTGGGCAGGATGATATCTACCCTTAGTTATTGGCGATAAGCGCCTGAAAATTACACTTCTGGGTATCGTAAAAGAAGCCAACAACAAATTCAGCTTCCATTGCTGATCTAATTCTTTTTCCTTTCCTTTTCCCCTGGCATTTCATGGCTTCCAATAGCCATGTGTTCCGCATGTTTAACTGTGTTCAGGTTAAAAAAGAGAGAGCTCCCTTTCGCTAGCTGGCAACTTCACTATTTATTTCACTTGAGGATGTGTACAAATATTTTGGGCTGTATCCAATGTTAGTCCTGCTCAGAGCAAGCCCATTGAAATTAATGGATGTGACTCACTTAAGTACATTAATTTCAATAGGTCTACTGAACTTAGGCTTTATTCTGATGCCAGCAGACACCCCTGTGGTTCAGATAAATAATAGGACTACATTTAACATTTAACATTTATACAGTATTGGTAGCTTGCATCTTTATTAGCCTCACAATATCCCTGTGAATTAGGTTATTACAAATCTGATTTTTTTGAGATGGGAACCTGAGACTTTCGGCAACCGTGCTGGGATTTGAGCTCTTGGACCACATTGTGACATCAGCATAGGCTCTTTAGGAGATTTGGGTTTTACGTGGTAGGCCCAATACAGCAAATGAAATTAACATAGAAGACACGGATTTCCTCAGGCCAGTCTCCACAGAAGCATGCTGCCACATCCTACAGTCCAGTAACGTATGTAGGAAAACCCAAGGCTTAGTCTGTACGCCCATGCACTGCAGATCTGGCAGCTTATAGGCAGCCTTCTGCTGCACCTATCTAGCCAGAATACAGGAAATTCAGATATTGTGCACAACACCAAAAAAAAGTAAGGGGTGATGGACTACATGGAACTAGCGGAAATGACTGGCAGAATCCGAGACCAGGAAGAAGAGTCGGTGGAAGAAGATTGGAAGAAATTTAAAGACTATTTACAGAAATACTGCAAAATTAATGAATGTTAGAATGATGTCAGAATGAAGTTAAGTGGTTTTAGCAGCAATGCTATAAAGGTGTATGTAAAAATGGATTGTTAACAGGTGAGAATCCAAAGTTATAATATATTAAGTTAAAGGATTAAGATAAAAACAAAGAGGGAAAGGAATTGCTGAATTAACTAACTGAACTGGAATACAAAAAAGGGAGGTGTGAGGAGGTCAGGGAAACAAGGAAATGAAATGTAAGGCATGGAAAGATTGATTTGTTTTTAAGTGTCTTTTATTTTTTCTGTATTTTGTATTTTTTCTTTTCTTTAATTTTTTTTCTTATCTATGTAACCTTTTTTTGAAACCTTAATAAATATCATTTTTTTTAAAAAAAGTAAGGGGAAAAAGTAAAAAAAGTTTGGAGTTGTGTATGTGCAAAAATGTGCAAAAAATGTGCCATAAGCAGGCATGCACGCAAGTGGCAGGCTGATTGCCTGTGGCTTTATAGTGGTGGTGTTCAGTGAAATTAGACAGTTCTAATGTTTGGGCAAAGGGGCAGGGCTTTCTGCTGTAGTGTAAAGCTGAAAAACTTTAGCGGTTGTTTTAATGGAAAGTTCTGATTTATGGGATTATTTCTAGCAAGCAGCAATATTATCAAAGGAAAATACTGAACATACTGATAACATGAGTTACATGGCCAACCTTTCCCACCCCCCAGCCCCCCCAAAAAAACTAAGATCCAGTAAATTTATTGAATAACATTCCACCATCACCCAAAAGGCCAGGAGAGAAGCCTAATTGCCCAGAGATAGATTTTTAACAAAACAGACATTTTTGTTATTTTTGTTTATTTGGATACATTACCCAAAGTCTGTGCTTTTAAAACCAGTGGGATTGATTCCAGGTTTACAATAAAAAAACCCGAGACAGTCTCTTTGCAACAATCTGTCACAACACAGGTGCGAGTTGGGCAATGACCAGGGAAGCAGGCTACCTTAATATCCTGGAAGTTTTAAGCAGCAGTACCCAAACTAGAATGAGGAATGCTCTGAAACATACCCAGGCATCAAGCCCCCCCCCCGTTACTGCCTGCCCCACATTCCACATCAATATCGGCAGGCAAAAGATGGAGCTTCCTCGCACTTGCTAGTTCTGACCTTCAAGCAAAGCAAACACAGAGAAGGAAATGGAAACAGAGACGCGCTACTCACTTTGTCCTTCAAATTTCCTGATGATTGTATCCAAGTAGGTGTTCTGGGGGGCAACGTGCCCCCTCCTGACAGGCATTGTCGAATTGTCGTTCACATCCAATGGCTAAAAAGAAAGTTCCGCTCTGCACAAGAAGATGAGCTGGCTTGGTATGTCCACGCAGTTTCTCTCTCTCGCTCCTGGGTGGGAGAAGAAGACGCGGATCTGTCCTGGAGAAGGGGGAAGCCCTCCCGCCCCCTCCTCTAGGTTCCCTTAGTTTGTGGCCAATGCAATTCCATCAAAGGCGGGGGTGGGTCGTTGTGAATCAAGGGGGAGAGATGAGCGCCAAAGGGAAAGATATGGGGTGGGAGGCACCACGTTTGACTGGGTCCCCCCTCCCTTAAAAAGAAAACGATGATGATGCTTAGTCATCAGTGTCCCATTCCATATATGTCTCCCGAAGAGAGTTGTCAGCAGCAACAGCTGTTAATCTGACAATAGCCAGCAGCCACCTCCCATCCCTCTTCTTTGGGATGCTAAATAGGCAAGGACCATAAAGAACTCGCTGCCTCTCTGCTCTAACAGCTCAGCACCGTGGGTGCTGGAGGGGAGGCTTGGGGCTGCCTGGGAGGAGGGTGCGGGCGCGTGGGAGGGGTCTCCTCCTCTCCTCTCCCTCCCACCCGTTTCGCCTCCTTCACAGAGCCAGAGCCAAGGCAATGCTTCCCGACCCAGATGAGAGCGGGAGCTGTCCGCAAGCTGTGGTGCTGAAGCGCCCGTCCAAGGGAGGATGCCGCCCGGGTTGCCGGCTGGTAATCCGGGGGCGGAAGGAAGAGCCGGTGGGGTGGGGCGGGGGCAGCGGGGGGGGGGGAAAAGGGGCAGGGAAGCAGCGGCTGACTCCCAGCAGAAGAAACTTGGGAGATGACATTTTGCTTAGACCGCTTTGTTCAGCATGCTTTTTTGGCACTGCGCTCTCAAGTCTTTTGCTGGAGGGGGGGGGGGTCAGGGAAGGAGACGTGGAGGAAACAAAGGATTATTGCCCCCATCACTCAAGAAGAGATGGAGATCTCACCCCCGCTCCTCAGCAGACACCTCGCCGTCTAGCACTTGGCATCCATCGTAGATAGCTATAGTAATAAAGCTGTAACAAGATTCAGGGTTTGTTCTAAACATGCTGCTGTAAGCATTTTGTGCAGTGCGGGGGAACTGCAATGAGAACTAAGTTTTTGTGCAGCAGATCTTATGGGGTTTGAAAAGGAGCTGTATTTGTTTAAAAAGATGATAAATAATGTTTGCTCTCAACCTTCATAACCTTGTATTAATAGAAGGACATCATATTCTTCCACCCACCAAAACCTCAACTTTGGTGATCCTATGACTATCACTTCCACAGTGAAACAGAAACATCCAAAAACCATAGAATTGTCTAGTTGGAAGGGACCCTGAGAGTCATCTAGTCCAATCCCCTGCAATGCAGGAAACTTTCGCCCAATGTGGGGCTTGAACCCACAATCCTGAGATGAAGGGTCTCATGCTCTGCCATTGGTTTGGATCTTACCCTCTGGAGCAGGAGAAAGCAAGCCTGCTCCATCTTCTATGTGACAGCCTTTTAGATATTTGAAGGTAGCTATCATATCTCCTCTCAGTTTCCTCTTATCCAGGCTAAACATACCCAACTCCCTCAACTGTTCCTCATCAGTTTTGGTTTCCAGAGCCTTCATTATCTTGGTTGCTCTCCTCTGCACACCTCCCAGCTTGTCAATATCCTTCTTAAATGTCTTCCTCATCATCTTCATCTTTGCCGATCACTCATAGCCACGTAAAATTGTGCTCCATGAATATGGTCTTAACAGTATGCTGGTAGGTGACTGTGGATGCCAATTCTGGATCTGCACATCTTAAATGTAACAGGGTAGCAGTCTCTGCACATCTTAGGGACTCCCCAGATACAAAGAATGGTGTTGGTTTGTAAATCATAAAGAAAACAAGTTACCCTCATTTCCCAAACAGCCAGACAAACATCTGTCCTCAGCAACTGAGGGTGAGTTGTGGGCCGGGGCATGCAATGGCTAACATGAGTCCCTAATCATTTTTAGTATCCTGGGTGAGGCAGATCAGAGTCAGTAGGATAATAATAATAATAATAATAATAATAATAAACCTTTATTGTCACTACACCACCTGTGTGTCATGCATAGCTGTCAACTTTTCCCTTTTCTTGCGAGGAATCCTATTCGGAATAAGGGAATTTCCTTTAAAAAAACGGAAACATTGACAGTTATGGTGTCATGAAGCTTATAAACTCTTCTCTGCACTGTAAGGGGTGGAAGAAAAGGAAAAGGAACAACTTTTCCTTTCCCCTAAATATGAAAACATCCCCCCTCAGATTTAATAAAACATTAAACATTACAAAACTTCCCTATACAGGGCTGCCTTCAGATGTCTTCTAAAGGTTCTCAAGTTACTTATCTCCTTGGCTCAGAGGTCCCATAATTCCATACCCTCCATGATTTCTCCAATGAAAATAGGGACGTCCTAAAGAAAAGCATCACATTCCAGGATCAAATCATAAACTGGGATGGGTTCTGTAAATCCGGGACTGTCCCAGGAAAATAGGGACACTTGGAGGGTCTGTTAGTGTCTGGGGATATGCTGCAAAATTTTGTGGTGTGCTTCCAATTCTGTATATTAATAGTGAATTTGGCACCCCCCAGCCAATAGTAGGTGTGCAGGTCACTTACAGGAAAAATCAAGGAGTTTGTCTCCATACTTAGGAGACTTCTACATACATAGAAACAATAGTTTGTATGTTAAAGAAAAAGAAAACAAAGAGACAAACAACATCCGGAAAAGGCCTTTTCTCTCCACCCCACTTCATTTCACTCTCTTGCTTTTCTTCCTTCCTGTGTCTCTGACTCAGTTTCTCTTTCAGTTTCTGTTCATTCTCAGTGCTCCTTCCCTCTTCCACTGGAGCATAGGACGCATAAGAACCTTGATCTATCTAGCTCAGTATTCACTGCTGGGGATTGAACCTGAGCTATGGGCCTTCCTTTGTCTGTCTATTTGCGTGGACAGGCGGAGTCCCCCAGACCCCGGATGCCCCCCCCCCGTCATGTGGAATAACGACTCAAGACAACGTGCTATGGGATTAAACTGGCCACAACTTTATTATATTTCAGATGTGGGTAGACCTTGGCTCAGGCATTGGGCGTTATCCCTCCCCAGTCCCCAGCCGGGGACCTAGGGAACATCAGGGTTATCCAGTGTGTGTGGGGGGGGGGATGGGCCAGCTCTGGAGAACATATGTTCAAGCAGAGGTAGCTGCCCCCGTTACGCCGCCGTCGCAGGGGAGAGCAATGATGACCTCTCGGCCGTATGTCAAAGCCTCCCCTCAGAAACCCCTTTAACGGGGAACCCTGGTATCGCCGCTGCACAGCGGAAGAGAGACTAAAGGATTCCGCCCAAGGCCAGATACTGCCAAAGTTGTGACGTTTTTCTACGGGAAAGGCAAAACCTGCCAATGCAGGGGAATTCCTTTCCGGCCCTTCAACAGCGACCTTGACGTAGCAGCGCCCGCGTACCTGTGAAGAAAAGGTTAACCTGCAAAATAAGACTTAACTGAGGGTGGGTAGGGTGGGAGAAGCTCTGGAGCCAACTGAGGATTCCCAGGTAAGATCCTCCCTCTATTGTGTGGGCAGGTAGTCCCTCCCCTACCTGGCCTGGTCACCTTGGCAATGCCTCCCCAGGCAGGATTGGACAACTGACTGAGGTAGGCGGAGACCTCCAGGTATCCCACCTGAGGGAAGGCTAAGCCAAGCCTGTGCTGATGGAGCCGCTCCAGATCCAGGGGCTGCGCACGTCCACGCAAAGGGCGCCCCCCCCCCGTTTTATGTGGGGAGTGGTCATTCCCTTCCCTCTTCTCTGTTCTCATGCTGCTTGTGCAGTTGTTGAGCCACGAAGCTTCAAATAAACCCTGGCAACATCTATTTAGGACCTTGGTATACCAATCAACTCTGGAATTGGAGCATTGCTGGTTCAAGTTCAAATCCATTTGCAGATTCTCGCAAAAGAATTCTCCTTCGGCCCTCCTTTCTAATATTATCTTCACTTCTCTTTTCTTTCAGTCCAAGATTTATGTTGTTTTCTGCACGGTGTCTTGCCAACAGTGTAGAAAGAGGGCAGGAGCATACAGGTCCAGAATGGCAGTACTAAATTACGGAGGGAAGGATTTTATTCTTTCACTGCTGGGTGTACATATTGTGGGAGCTGGGGCAAAATATGTAACCTACTAACTAGATTCCACTTCGTTTCATCATCGCTGATTGAGATAAGCTAGTAAACAAGCGCGATGGGGGTGGGGGTGGGGAGAAAAACAGCTTGTCAAAGAGCCTTTACTTCATTGAAGCCAGAAATGTTTTTCATTGCATCTGACATGGTACAACAGACCCCGTTCAACAGCAACAGGCTTTGACCAGTAAAACTTATTACCCAATTTCCTTTCCATCATGCCTTCTCCTTCTGTAGCACTGCAGTCATGGACTCCAGATGTGGGTGAGCTGGACTGTGTTTACTTTTCTTCTTTGAGAGAGAAAAAGGGATGTATTTGCTGATATAACCCCTTCCTGACTCAGGCTATGTGTAGCTTGAAACACAACGAGGTCGATTCCCGCCCCCCCTGCCCCTCACTGCATTTCAAATCTCTTTCTTACATTGCTGTACACACCAGAGATGGGGTGAGGATGTCCAGTTCACATATGGCTGCCTGAAACAGACACCCTTCAGCTTAACTGCAGCTTCTGTTTTCTATTCAGATGAAACACGGTTTTAGGCAAAGCGCAGGAGTATTTCTCAAGAAGGTACAGGCTACCAATAGGTTGTGGCTAATGTTACGCGTACTCAGTGGTGGGAACATGCTGGAGCTGGAGTAAACACGAATACGTGCACTGTTGTGAGTCAAGCAACAGTGCTTGCAATAAATTACCTGAGCCAGTGGGAAGGCGATAGGCAGACCAGCAGCCTGTTCTTCCCTTACTGATTCTTCTTGAGTAACTGCTACCTGTAGATTGTTTTAATATTCTGCAAGATAATTTCATTGGTGTTTCATAAGGCAACAAACCAGTACAACGGTGGAGGGGCAGGAGATAGAAACAAAAAGTTCTGTATAGAGAAGAGAAATAGACATTAGTTTTAATCTCTTTTACTCAGTGCATTATCCCTCCATAGTTAGGGTTGCCATATTTTGAAGAGCAAAAAAAGAGAACGTATTTGCCAACTTCTGCTTTTAACTATGGATAGCTATGATGACTCTAGCCATGAAAACAAGAACTAAGCAGCTGGGCAGCTGGGTGGTGGAGGGGTCTGATAACAGCAACTGCTGCTGCTGCTGCTACAAACAAGCAATAAATAAATAACAACAATAATTTGATTATTTATACCCTGCCCTTCTGGCTGGGTTGCCCCAGCCACTTTGGGAGGCTTCCAACACATATAAAACCATAATAAAACATCAAACATTAAAAACTTCCTGATACAGGGCTGCCTTCAGATGTCTTGTGAATGTTGTATAGTTACTCATCACCTTGATATCTGAAGGGAGGGTGTTCCACAGTGCTGGCATGACTACCGAGAAGGCCCTCTGCCTGGCTCCCTGTAACTTCACTTCTTACAATGAGGGAACCGCCAGAAGCCCCTCGTAGCTGGACCTCAGTGTCTGGGCTCAACAATGGGGGTGGAGACACTCCTTCAGGTATACTGAGGTCCAGTGCCGAGGGCCTTCTGGCGATTCCCTCGCTGCGAGAAGCCAAGTTACAGGGAACCAGGCAGAGGGCCTTCTCGGTAGTGGCACCCACCCTGTGGAACACCCTCCCACCAGCTGTCAAAGAGAAAAACAACTACCAGACGATTAGAAGACATCTGAAGGCAGCCCTGTTTAGGGAAGCTTTTAATGTTTAATAGACTATTGTATTTTAATATTCTGTTGGAAGCTGCCCAGAGTGGCTGGGGAAACCCAGCCAGATGGGCGGGGTATAAATAACATTATTATTATTATTATTATTATTATTATTATTATTTTATTATTATTATTATTATACTGGGCCGAGGCCATTTAGGGCTTTAAAGCTCAGCACCAACACTCTGAATTGTGCTCAGAAACACACCGGGACCCAGCATAGATCCATTAGGACTGGTATTATATGGTCCTGGCAGCTGCTCCCAGATTTATCTGATTTAGTTTTGTAACTGATAATGGGGAAGCAAATGGTACCAAATGAGTCATGCCTAACTTGCCCTTGCACCACATGTCTATGTTGTATTAAATGCTCAGAGAGCTCTATATCCCAATCCTTTCCCATCCATCCCATTTTGGATGGACCTCTGGGGTCCTCGCAATGCTGAGCAACTTCCATCCATGCCACAGCTAGCAATAGGATGATCAGATCTTTGTGGGTCATCAAAGGATTTGAAGGATTCTCTAAAGTTAACAGGGCCAGCTTTGGGTCAGGGCTTAGTTGCTCACCGGTGATAACTGAGATGACTTGAAAGATCAGATGTCAGAATCCAGAGGTGCAGGTGCAGTCCTACCATAGATGCAAAGAAGTCCCACATCCATAGGAAGCTACCTTAGACTGAGTCACAGTGGTCCATCTGTAGCTCCAAATTGTACACTGACTGGCAGCAGCTCACCAGAGTTTCAGGCAGGGCTGAACCTGCATGCAAGACATATGTTCTGCCACTGAGCTATGGCCATTTCCTGCACAGTCAAGGTTGATGCCCTCTTTCCCTTCATGTCTGGTAAAAAATCTGGCGAGCCAGACGCTTGCTGGGATGTTCTGAGCAAGATGAGGTGGCTGGTGTTTTCTGTTTGTTTGTCTTAAGCTAATTAATCAGGATGCTGGCAGCTCAGCTGCTGCACTATGAATAAAATCATCAGAAGCCCCTGGGGAAACAATATAATTTCCATTTCCAGAGACATTATATAGAAGAAAAGTTTACCCTTCTGAGCCCATAGGAGCAGCCATTTCTTTTCCATCCAATGCACCTGGAAATGGAAGCGCCATCCTTTTTCCAAAGGCATTTGAAGACTCAATTTGCAGCATGACGTGGGAGCAGCTGGCTTGCCTTTGAATTATTTCAGTTTTTAGTCGAAGGAAGGCCACCACCTACCAGCCAGCTCATCTCACAGTAAGACCTCCTGCCACGGATTTGCACACCCAGGCACCCTATTTATTTACTTAATTGGAAGTGGGTAGCTGTTACTGATGAGCTGGGGCAGTTAATTGGAAGGGAAATGATTTTGGAGCAGGATCTGGGTAGGGGAATTAATTGGGAGCAAATTAACTGTAGAGGAACTGATGGGCTGGGGTGCAAATTAATTAAAGGTTTTTTTGTTTTAATTATTCGGCGTGATTTGGCTGGGAAATTAATTGTCTTGCCTTCTGAAAAAATTTACCTACTTGAAATGGTTTATAAATTTGCCTCCATGCATTTGAACTAGCTTATGCAAATTGTATGCAAATTTGTACCACCATCCTTTGAAAAGCGGTGCAGATACTCTTTGTGGGTGGTGTGCAAGTGGACCACCAGCCTTCTGCCCATGCTACCCCCTTCCCCTCAAGCACGACTCTTGAGCCCTTTAGGATTTTATAACACTGCTGGGTAAGTTTCTAGGAGAGTGGGAAAGAAAAGGAAAATGTCTTCTGTGAATTTCTAATAGTGCTATAAGGTGCCAGTTCCCAACTTCCTGAGAAGCACTCCTGTTAGGGGCTGGCGATAGGTTGCAATGCTTTGTTGCAGGTCCCCACTGGTCAAGTAGAATCATCTTCCCTTGGCACCAGATCCAGGTTTTATGACTTCTCCGTATTTAACTCACCCCTTCCATTCCCTGTTCCTTCTGGAGCTTCTGCAACACCAGATCCAATAGGCTGCTGCCACTGCGGTCTCCTCCTTGCCAAAATGTCCTTCCTGCTGTTCTCCTTCAGAATGACCTTCGCTAGAGAGAGAGAAAACTCTACAGAGTACTCCTCCCCTCTCTGCCTTGCCCAAAGGCCAGAAGAAGAATGGCCATTCTAAGGGTACGCTTTCTTTTCTCGGTTGTTGTACTACATAATTTTTCAGGCATGAAATTGGTCTAAGCGAATTACAGTCCATTACCATCTCTGCGTTACAGTTTTCCAGGGATCCTTTCAATTAATATTCCAGGGCACTTCACAAACACAAAAGAGGGGCAAATTCCTTCTGATGTTAGCCTTCAACGCAGAAGCAGAGGCCACAGCAAGTGCCACGTTTCAGTCAGAGTGTAGCTTTGGCTTTTTATCTCATGGAACTTTTTATTCCTCTCCTGCATTGCTTGAGGAGGTGCGGGGGGGGGGGCAGGTATGCTTTTTGGGGTAGCCCAGGTACAGTTTTAGGCATGCTGCCTTTTGCAAAATAATACAAATACCAGAATTATTTGCCTCGCTTTCCTATTGCTGCTGGAATTCTTGACTATGGCAGTGATGAACCCCAGTAGCTCAATACTGCCACCTAGCGTGCCTGGGATTTTTCACCCCTGCAGCAAATCCTGAACAGACAACTTTCCAGTGTTTTGCTTCTGAATATACAGCTTCAGGTTAATTTTCCCCTATCCAAGTCTAAATTTTGGCCCAAATCAACTAGCACATTTCTAATGTAAGCTCCAAATCATCAGGGAGGTGGAACTAACCTCTAAGCATATTTCTAATTAGTCAAACAGATGCCTGATATCAAAGATGAAACATATTATAACTGAGCCAAACAATTACCATATTTTTTGCTCTATAAGACTCACTTTTCCCCTCCTAAAAAGTAAGGGGAAATGTGTGTGCGTCTTATGGAGTGAATGCAGGCTGCGCAGCTATCCCAGAAGCCAGAACAGCAAGAGGGATTGTTGCTTTCACTGCGCAGCGATCCCTCTTGCTGTTCTGGCTTCTGAGATTCAGAATATTTTTTTTCTTGTTTTCCTCCTCCAAAAACTAGGAGCATCTTGTGGTCTGGTGCATCTTATAGAGCGAAAAATACGGTCTTTGTCTTCACAAAGAGAGTGGATTTTACTGGTCACAGATTTCCAATAAAATGTGAGGTTTCATTTTCAATTGCTTGCCTTCCTGGAACCATCTAATCAGGAATTCAAAGAGTGGTTCTCCCCCGCAACATCTTCTTCAGATACATACAAATTGGTAACACAAGGGATTGCAACCATGGGCAAAGTGACTGACTCTCTGTGTCTCTTCGGGTCATGGATTTGATTTTCTATTGCTGTGGTTACATTACATGTTTTCTGGGCCTGCAGAGACAACTGATGTGTGCACAATCTGGAGAAAACTCATGATCAATACATCGCTCACACCAAATCCTTTGATTTCCCTCTTTGCTTCTTTTCATTCACTACCCCCTTTCTCTTGAAAGCCTCCCCCCCTTTTTTTCTGTTGAAAAAGGCAGGATGTTTGAGAAAGCATCCTGTTTACACAGTGAACCCAACAGACCCCATTACTGTCAGCAAAGTAAATCAACAAGCTGAAATCAAAGCCACTCCTTCCGTAAGTGGAGTGGTTTGGGCAAATCTTTGCATTTCTAAAAGGAGCTTACAAGCCAAATTGTAATTCCTAGGGAAAATAGCTCAGCACAGTAGAAGCAGTAGGACTGAAAAGCATCTTGGTACAAGCAAAATGCAATCTAGAAATGGCAGCTGAAACAACTGAAACAACGACACAACCTGTTGTCCTCTCTCTCGGTACTGGAGACAACTTTCAAAACAATGCTTACTTTTTAAGTTATTAATGTGCAGTGATGGCACCAGAAAAGAAATGGGGGGGGGGGGCAGAAGTAGAAAAGTGTATGGGGGGTGATGATCTTAAATAAACATGCTAGATTTTTGAAAGAGAAATAACGCCTTGCCAATCAGGTCGGCGGTTTGAATCCCGGGGTGAGCTCCCGTTGCTTTGTCCCTGCTTCCACCAACCTAGCAGTTTGAAAGCACGTCAAAGTGCAAGTAGATAAATAGGTACCGCTCCGGCGGGAAGGTAAATGGCGTTTTCGTGCACTGCTCTGGTTCGCCAGAAGCGGCTTAGTCATGCTGGCCACATGACCCGGAAGATGTACGCCGGCTCCCTCAGCCAATAAAGTGAGATGAGCGCCGCAACCCCAGAGTCGTCTGCGACTGGACCTAATGGTCAGGGGTCCCTTTACCTTTACGCTAAGGTTATGTCAACCTTCATTTGTCTTTAATTTTCCAAGGGTCCTTGGGTGTGACTCCGGGGGTAGGCTTTGGTAATATGGTGCCTTGTGTGAGGCCAAAATTTGGCACCCTTCCACCCAATATTTCTTAATTTTCACAATAATTCCTTTTGGTACAGTTGTAGTTGTTTTTTTAAATTTGCACCCCTCCGACTCGGAGCACTGTGTGTGTGTGTGTGCGCGCGCGCGCGCACGCACTGCCCTAAATCCAGCACTGGTGGCTTTCATTCTAGATGAATTAACTCAAGCATTATCATTAACAGCCTATCAGTCCTGCCTCTTTATGCACTGGAAGAAATCTATTGTTTTAGTATGCTTTTGAGCCATACTATGGATGACACAGCAGATATTAAACAGGGATACTGCAAAGGGGTCGTTTGAATGAACAACAAGATAATTGCAGCAACTAGAGAATCTTATCATCCATAATGCCGCACAGTTTTTGTTGGCAGTTTTTAGAAGTTCAGACGTTGCCCGCATTTTAACAGAGAGGGTTTCCTCCCACCACCACCACCTGAGGCGAAGGTCAGAATATCTCATCTGATCCCTTAAATTAATCTTGACTTGGAAATAGCGTTGCACTTTGAAGAGGTTGGGGGTGGGGGACTGCCAAGAGGGAGCCTTTAAAGGGAGCAGCCGTTTGTGTTTCATCATCAAGCACTAAACACTGAATTGCTTTTCAGTCTAGAGCAATTTTCTCTCTCTTCCGTTACTTGGTCATAGGATGGAAGCATCTTATAAAATATAAATGAAAGGCTAGAAGTTCAAGGTTGTAAACTCTGTAGTAAACGAATCCAAACCGTCTTACCAGACTGAGAAGCGTTTAGAGGAGCAGCCTCCCCAGTATGTTCAGATAATATGTTTATTTAGCAGTCCAATTAGATGCAAAAAAAAGAAGGGGGGAAAAAGGTCTAGTATCTGCCAGTTGTACTCAGGGTTGTGAATGTATTTGCAGTACTTTCTGTGGACTGAAGTCATTTATCAGGAGCTGTGGTTTAGGTTCATTCTCCTGTAAGTCTGCAAAATCAAGGTTTGTGAAAAGAAGGGCAGGCTGCTTAAGAAATATTGCTGGCTCGTTTTATGCCCCTTGACTTCCTGCTTGAAACAGAAACCAGAATATACTTTCTCAGATATCTTACATTTAGATTCCATCTTTCTTCCACCATCGAACCCAAGTCAGTGTTTATGTAGTCTAAAAAGCACACTGGTGTTATTCCTCATTTCAATCTGAGTAAAGAGAAAAAACAGATCGGAAAAACAGATTCTTTCATCATGTTCATCTCCATCTTGCCTGCCTCCTCCAACACCTGCAGCCCAGAAAACATTCAATCTCCTGACTATCCAAATTTTACTTTATTTTCCTCCAGAAGGAATTTGGTTCCAACTTCCCAGTTTTAAAGATAAAGCAGTTTTCTCCGATGAATCAGCTGGCTCAAATGTTTGCTACATTTTTGGGTGGCACGGCAGGAAAATATCTAGCACCCCCCCCTGTCTATTTAATAGAATCATAGACTTGTAGAGTTGGAAGGGACCATGAGGGTCATCTAGTCTAACCCCTGCAATGCAGGACTCTTTTGCCCAGTGTGGGACTTGAACTCACAACCCCGAGATTAAGAGCCCCAGGCTCTACCAAATGAACCAGGAAATACTAAACTCCTGCCAGCTTCCACTTGAGGATTCCCCCTGCATAATTTACAGTTCCGACTCAGCCCTGCAATATGTTTTCAAAGCTCATGATTTCTCTCAGTGCAATGGCATTATCTTGCAGTGCTGTTGAAAGCTGCTGGGCAGCTCACTTTGGGAACAGTTATGAACCTTTCTGGAATGAGTTCCCTTTCAGAAGCCAGGTCTCAAACTTCTAGGATAGACAAGTCTTGTGGAACATCAGGCAGGTGTAGGGAGCAAAGGACAAAGGCAATTCTCTTTTACTGCCTGTAGTCTGTGCCTTGAGGAATAATGATGGTGTTCTTTCCCCCCCTCCAACATCCAACTAGCTTCCCCTTCTATCAGTTTCAGTTCACAGCTGTCCTGCTTCCCTTTAGCAGCAAATGTGGTACAGCAAAGGGGGAGAATCGGATGGGGACATCTCATGGCCATAGAAAGAATCACAAGCAGGGAGCTGCTTTGATGATAGCGGTTTATCACTGCCAAATAATAATAAATAATAATAAATTTTATTTATATCCCGCCTTCCCCAGCCGAAGCCGGGCTCAGGGCAGCTAACAACAATAAAATAATACAACATTCTAAAATCATTTCATTAAAATTAATTCAACCCAAATTGATGGCAACCATTAGGCTAAAGTTCTGTGAAGATTGCCAAAGGAGGGAGTCAGGCTGTGCCCTGACCAAAGGCCTGGTGGAACAGCTCTGTCTTGCAAGCCCTGTGGAAAGATGTCCCGCAGGGCCCTAGTCTCTTGTGACAGAGCATTCCACCAGATTGGAGCCACAGCCGAAAAAGCCCTGGCTCTAGTTGAGGCCAGCCTAACCTCTCTGTGGCCTGGGACCTTCAGGATGCTTTTGTTTGAAGACCATAAGTTCCTCTGTGGGACATACCAGGAGAGGTGGTCCCATAGGTATGAGGGTCCTAGGCTGTATAGGGCTTTAAAGGCTAAAACCAGCACCTTAAACCTGATCCTGTACCCCACCGGGAGCCAGTGCAGCTGGTATAGCACCAGGTGAATGTGATCTCGCAGCGAGGACCCCGTAAGGAGTCTCACTGTGGCATTCTGCACCCACTGGAGTTTCTGGGTCAGTCTCAAGGGCAGCCCCACATAGAGTGAGTTACAATAATCCAGTCTCGAGGTGACCATCGTGTGGATCACAGTGGCTAGG
Organism: Podarcis pityusensis; assembly: GCF_964106645.2. NCBI lineage: Eukaryota > Metazoa > Chordata > Lepidosauria > Squamata > Lacertidae > Podarcis > Podarcis pityusensis. The sequence goes on along the minus strand of NC_138038.1, from coordinate 11,360,634 downwards.
TCAGGGCGAGAGAGGTAAGGAGCCAACTGCTTAGCTTGGTGGAGATGAAAAAATGCCGCCTTTGTTATAGCTGCAATCTGCGCCTCCATGGAAAGGGAGGTGTTGAAGATTACACCCAAACTCTTAACGGATGGTGCTGGCACTAACTGCACCCCTGCAAGAGATGGGAGTTTCCCCCCAATCCCATATCGTCCCTTCCCAGCCAAAGGACCTCTGTCTTCGAAAGATTTAACAAATGATCACAGAATCATAGAAATGTGAAGTTAAAAAGGACCCCAAAGGTCACCTGGTCCAGGAATCACAGCTGAAGAAGTCATCACAGTCTTCTTTTCTCTAGTAGAGATATACAGTACTTGTCTGCATCAGAGCAGAGGGTCATTTGACTGGGCATATGTGCCAAATGAGTTACACACTGCGTGGCTCTTTTGATTGGGTGAGTTATTTGATCTGCGCGCATCTTTCTGGGGGGTACCAGTGTGCCACACATTGGTCTCGACTATGTATGCTGAACAGGCTTGGTTGCCTTTGATTCCCTTCCAGCTCTTTGATGCAATTATTCAACCCATTTAAAAATCATTGGGATTGTGCCACAAGTCACTCTACAGGTGCGCCTTCCTTGTGTTTGGGCTGGTGCAGCGTTTCCTGTTGCCCTGGAGGAAGAGATGAGCACAGATGTCGCCCTTGGAAGCATCAACCGCCACCGCCCCGGTCCTCCTTGTCTGGAAGCAGCCTTATGGTGGCAACTCGGCCGCTCTGCCCCAAGGGTGCTTTTAATCAACAGACTCCGGGGGGGTGGGGGTGGGAATCATTTGCTTAATCCTCTTCCTGACTCTCAAGTCCAGGCTGTCAGGATTAAGAGCAAATTCACTTTCTTGCAAGGGACAGACTCAAAACACAGCGCCTAAAGCAATGTTTCCCATCAGTAATGTCTGTGGAACAGCAAACAATGAATGCATCGCCCTGTCCAACCGCACACTCAGGAACAGCAGACTTCACACACATACAAAAAAACCCCAACCCTACCACAAAAACACAACTAGATTGAGATAAAAATTACCCTTTGAGATTGTAGACATTTCTGATTTTAAACTAATAATCTGGCTCTTTTTGGTGTGTCTGCTTCTGATGCAACAAGGCAAAACATAACTAGACACCCTTTGTAAAATGTGTTTGGGTTCTAGATTTCCTGAAAGCTGCCAGTCTCTGGTGTGTGTGTGTGTGTGTGTGTGTGTGTGTGTGTGTGTGTGTACTTAACCAGGGAGCAGCATTTTCATTTTCTTTCCTCATACATAGACCTTCTCTGAGGAGCCAATGGCTGACTTGCAGTCTATTTCGTGCTGTTCCCTTCCCCTTTATCATAAAACGGCAGAGCCACTAAATTTGTGGAGACTGTGATTCATTTTAATTGTCACCCAGGAACCAAACAGATTTTTTTTTTTAACTGCCTGATGCAAAACGTACACAATGTCCTTCCAGCTTTTGGAGAAGCCCAACGCAGCTTAATGCTGCATAACATTTAACCTGCTAGAATGGCCACAGTCCATTTATAATTCACCTGCTCCCCAAATGCATATATTCCAAACTTGAGGAAACCCATTGATTCCATGTTGATTTATGAAGTCCAGTCAGTCCCATGAGCAAATTGGATCACCTTGCCCGATTCTTCATTCCTCTTCTTCCTTTTTCTTCTTTCAAGAATCCAAATATTTACAATAAAAAATTGTGTGGGGATTCTTTTTTTTAATGCTTTGGCTCTTGCATAATCAAAAGGTTTGATGAAGTAATTAGAAGGAAGAGTCCTCTCATGCCTCTGTTGACACAACTGCCTGCTTCAGGGAGGCTGCCCCTCCCAGCAGCTCACACACAAACCAGATCTGTCAGTACATGTGCAGAGTAAATTGTCCACACCTGAAGTAGGCCTTAGGCCACACACACGAGATACATGCATGTACATGTACTCACAACCCATGTACACACATGTGCATACACACATTAGTCATGGAACCCTTGTATGCAGGCATGCATTGTGTATATATGCGCACAAACATGCATTCACACTCTCTCCAGACCTGTGGGTAAAACAAAGACAGTCTCTGCACCTTTCACAAACACACAGCTCACCTGCATTTCTGTTCATGTCCATTGAACACACTATGAATACACATACACACACTCGCATTCACACTCTCATTAGGACCAGCACACTCCTCTCTCACACACAGCCGCCCACGGTCTTTTCGTGCACACTCACACACGGAGGCACAGCAGTTTGGAAGCACCCCAACTCATTTCAGCTCCATTTCGAAGCCGTCTTTGCCCCCTCGCCTGCTCATGACGCATTTGGCAACCAAAACTATTGTCGTAATGAAGAGGAAGAGCCCGATGATGAGCAAGGTCCACTGGCCTGCTGCGGCGTCACTGCTGCTCAATGACATCCCGAGGAAATTGACTCTGTTATCCCCTTGCATCTGGCCTGGGTGGGAACCAAGAAAAACAGAAAAAGGAAGGAGGCAGCTCAAATGGAATATGGCTTGGATGGCAAAGGACTCAACAGCTCTTTGCCCTCAGCCAGAAGGGGGTAAGTTGCAATGCAGTTAAATTATTTCAAAACCTGTGGTCCAGTCTAGTGATTCTTTGAGTATAGGAACGGCCACCATGGGCCAGTTCCTTAAGGTAATAAAATTAAGAGAGGAAGCCTCCTGCTCCCCTCCCCTCCCCCACCACCATTTCCATGTTATAGGGATTTTGACTCATTTCAGAGCCTTTCAGTACCCGCAGAGGGCATCCAGGTATATTCTGGCCAGCCCAAAGTCTCTCCATTTCGCTTGTTCTCGTTAGCGAGCCACTCTGTCAGCGGTTGAAAGTAGGTCAGCAAGGCCGCAGCTGACATGTTGCGTTGGCCTGTGATAAGTTCCATGGCGTCGGGCCAGGGTTTGCTGTAGCCCAGCTTCATGGCGTTCCTGCGGAAAGCAAAACAGCGACACAAAGGTGTGTGGGGTGGGTGTGCACATTCACACACAGGACATGAAGTGGGTGGATGACATGCTGCAACAACCTAAGAACTGCCTCCCTGTCTTCCACTGCAGTGAGATCAATCCCTCTGAGAATCTAACAAACAGGGGGTAATGTTACCTCGTATTGTTTTGTTCCCAGCATCTGATAGGACAGCCCTGGGCTCCTGTTATGTACTGAGCTGCAACCTGATTGGCCTACAGGTGAATCCCGGAATTAGCCACTCACGTGTGGCCCATTGTGTAAATAATGTATATAAAGCAGATATTCTGGGGGAACTTTCATTCCTCACTACTATGAGCTGAATAAAGAGCATGAAATCCACACTCAACTCCCAGTATATTTCAGCTCCTTTAGCAGATGTCAGGAACTGGGGCAAGGGAGGAGGAATGATGGAGCCCACTGCCCCATCCTGACCCTTCCGGGGAGGAGAAAGAGGAAGACAGTATAGATTTACAACAAGGGTTTGCGGGAAGTCGCAGCTCAGAAGCAGATGAGGGGTAAAGCTGGGAAATAATGGGAGAGACAGAACAACACCCGTTGTCATTAGAAAGCATTTCAGACCCACCATCTCCCAGAACCCGGCGAGCCTTAAAAGTAGGAGAGCAAAGAGCTCAAAGACAGAGGGCACTTAGCTGCACCCGTAGAGGAGGTGATGGCAACGACAAATGAGGAAGTGGGAGAGATTGGGGGTGGGGGGTGGAGATTCACTCGGGACAATGCCATTATCCAAGAGGCTGGATTCTATAGCCTCTCTGTGTACAGTTTGAAATAAAAAAAGGACTGTAAGAAGCTTTTCCTTGTCTTTATACTTTCCTGGGCAACCAGCCGGGAGCCGCTGACAGCATCGTGACAGCACCCCACCAGAATTCAATTTTGCAGTGCTGCCAAGTTGCGTGGCTTTAGTAGGATTGCAAGACCTAGTGTTGTAACGGGTCCTACTACACCCAAGTCAGGATGGGCTGTGGATATGTCCATTTCAGTTTCGCTCTGTTTCTCATTTTTCAGTTCTCCATATTTCCACATTGGTTTTCTTTCTTTCTTTTTTTAAAGGGGCGTTATGAGTCAAAACAGGAACACCCAAAGGACTGAGAAGGGGACTGATACCTGAAACTTCTAACCAAAGAGTCAGAGCAGAGCTTTCCAGACTTTTCATGTCAGCGGCACACATTTCACACATCATTTCGCGACACAGTAATTCACTTTTTAACTAGCAAACCAGGCGTGTTAAACTAGCCCCTTTCCAGCCCCGGGAGCCGCGCAGGTAGCATTTGCGTGACACACCTCCACACTGCAGCAGCTGACACTCTTAACGTGTCGTGACACAGTTTGGAAAGCTCTACGGTAGAGTCTTACAGTGTAGCCCCACCCAGCAGATGCGGCTTGCTACTCACGCTAGGATTGTCCCAGCTTTCTTAGACTGGTAGATGTCACATTTGTGCAGGGGTCCTGTGTGGCCAGCAGCATTGCACAGGGCTTGGTGGAACTGGAACTGGATAATGAAACTGACAAAGTATCTGGAAGAGAGATGGAACAGGTGAATGGGAGGTCCAAGGTCACACTGTGCTCCTGGCACCTCCTCCTCAAGGGCCAAAGCTGAAGACAGGACTCTCTTTCTTCTTTTTTCCCCTTCCACCCTCCCCTTTAACCCCTCCCCCCCAATTGTTCTCTTTTCAAATCTTTAACCATGTGCACAGATTATTCATTCTAATTTGGATGCTTGGGTTGGCTTTCCCCTGTGCTATCCAATTCCTATAACTTGTCCATTTATTCAAAATCTTTTGACATTTGTTGTTCCATGTATCTTCCGTCATTACATGTTCAAATATATCAGACTGTATATATTCAAAAACATAGTCATTCCATTTTTTCCATTGTCCATTTATCCTTTTCTTTCCATCCTGATACAATAATAAGCATACCGGCTAAGATCATAATTTTATACCAATCTTGCTCTTTTCTTTCTATTTTACTATTCCCCAGTATTCCTGAGATAAGCATTTCTCTATTGACTTCTATCTTAACCTGAAATACATCAGAAATAACCTTTATAATCTTTTGCCAATATTCCTTCACACAAATACACTCCCACCACATATGTGCATATACCCCTAACTCTTGACCGCAGTGCCAGCACTTAGGACTCAATCCTTTAACTATGTATGCCAGTTGCGCCGGGGTTCTATACCATTTCAATAGGAATTTCCTACTTAATTCTTTATATTTATCCATTTTTATTTTATCTGTACTCTTCATCATCTCTTGGACCGTATTCAAATGAAACAGCCCTTAAGACGGGACACTCTGGCCTAACCTTTCCTAATTAACTCAGGCCAGGCAGGGAATCACCTCCTTACCTGACATATGGGACATTTGCAGGAATGTGGAATTTTGCCCCTGGGTCAAAATCTTCTTCTGATCTTGGCACAGGAGGACATAAACCTTGGTACTTCAACCTATGCAGTAGGCATAGAAGGCGGAGAGGGAGAGAGAGAGAAATCACCAGCCAAAAACCAACACTGAGTGCTGATCTCACAGGGTATCCAACCTAGAACAAGGATGGGAGAACCTGAAGTCTAGGGACCAAACACAACCCCTCCAGGCCCTTCTCTATAGCTTCTTGGGCTCTTTCCGGGCCACACCTCTCTTGAGTGCTTTTGCATTGCTGGAATATTCCCTTGAATCGTGCTTAATTGCTTGCCTGTTTGTGTCTGTGTAGGAACCTCTGGCTTTTGCGTGCCCATAAAGTAGTCTACTGTACAAAGGTAAAAGTCAAATTCATTGCTCCACCCACATTTACCTCTGGCCCTGCTCACCCCTGGCCTGTGACCCACAAGGTAAAAAAGGTTCCTCTACCCTTGCTCCAGAGGAGCAGATGTCTTGCTTTGGAGCAGGACAGGGCCGTTGTGTAGCTGGAGGGGCTTGCTTTTCTTCAGATCCCCCTGGGAATCGTCAACAACCTATTTCCACAATTACTGGTATGCTTTTATTTGGCCCAGAAAGAGCCCTACTTTCAATACTTTCTTCATCCCATAGAGCAGGCATGTGGCACCTCTGGGGTGACTGGATTACAACTTCCATCTCCTCCAACATTGGCTGGAGCAGAAGAGAAATGGAATCCAACATCTGAACGCTCACAGATTCTCCATTCCTACCCTAGATTTTCTATGGCCAAAATATACACACCATGAGCATGTCTGGAAGGGGAATACCTTCCAAAGTAGCACCCTGGGCAACCCCCAGTAAGGTAGGCTCCATTTTGACCTTGAACACCACCTGGGAAAAGTCAGCAATGTTCTACCCACATTTTCAGAAACCAGGCCATGTTTGCTCTTCACCCTTCACTCAGTTCTGAGTCAAGCTTGCTCCCAGCATAAACATATGGGCAGAACTCAGCCATGATGAAGCACAACCAAATTGTCAGATAGTTTCCTTCTCCAGGCAGCTACCCAATACCCACCTAAGGTTCCACCATTGTTGATTGTACTCCTCATATGGAATGCGCCCATCAAACACTTTCCATCTCCACTGGTCCATCAAGTAGCCAAAGGGTAGGAAGGCTATCTTATCTAGTGCAATGCTCATCAGGTAGTTGATGTTACTCTCTGGCCAGGAGAAAGAAACAAGAAGAGTCTTAGACCTCAGTTCTTAACCTTCTGTCCCATCTCTCCTGGTGGTCTTACTACATTCCATGTATCCACACCCTTTACCTCCCAACACCTTATTTACCAAATTCCTAAATCCCACAAGCTCCCACAACCAATCTTATGCCTACACCACATGCTTAAACAAGGGCTAGTCAGTCAACATTTATGATGTCTAATTCAGTTTAAAGTAAAGGTAAAGGGACCCCTGACCATTAGGTCCAGTCGTGGCTGACTCTGGGGTTGGAGCGCTCATCTCGCTTTATTGGCTGAGGGAGCCAGTGTACAGCTTCCATGTCATGTGGCCAGCATGACTAAGCCGCTTCTGGCGAACCAGAGCAGCGCACGGAAACGCTGTTTACCTTCCTGCAAGAGCGGTACCTATTTATCTACTTGCACTTTGACGTGCTTTCGAACTGCTAGGTTGGCAGGAGCAGGGACTGAGCAACGGGAGCTCACCCCGTCGCGGGGATTTGAACCACCGACCTTCTGATCGGCAAGCCCTAGGCTCTGTGGTTTAACCCACAGCGCCACCCGCGTCCCTCTATAATTCAGTTTATTCCCAGCCAATTTGAAAAGCCAATCTGGGTTGAAAGGCAACACAACAATGGTTAAGATCTGCTTTTGAGTCTGTGGGATCCGGGGCAAAGTGTGTTGAGACTTGGTTCTGGGAAACATATGCCCATTTCAACCACCGCTTTGGCAAATTATAAGATATCATGAACACTGGTGTTTTGCATTGCTCAAAAATTCTAAAGAATTGCTGCTGAGAGCACTTTGCAACTAAGTGTCCCCATGTGGTCCGTTCCTGCTTACCTGGGTTGTCTTCCACCTGACTCAGCAGCTTGATGCTGTACAGGTGCTTTGGGGTAGATACCGACAAGGCCATAACATCTCCGATGGCTTCATGAAATCCTGGGTTGGCCCCATCACGTAACGAGATGGGTTGGTCCTTGTACTGCAGGAAGTACTGGACATGGCCCATCTCGTGATGAACTGTTATTAGGTCATCCATATTCACAGAGGTGCATTGCTTAATCCTGAAGCAAGAGAAAGATGGGGGAAAGGTGTCACGTCCATAATAGAAGGGAAAGTGAAATGGAAGGGGAAATTAGAGCTGGAAAAGAGGAACAGCCAATTTAGTTCACTCACCAGCCAACCAAGAGTCAGGCATGAGAGCAGGCAGATTGCTGAAAGATTTTTTTAAATAGAGCAATGGCTCCAGATGATTTATGCAGCCGGATGATTTATGCGAGTGAACTGAGCCACAAATTGCAATGAAGACGTCTGCCTCCCTCTCTCTTTCTCACCTAACCCAAAGCTGAAAAACCTGTACATGTACACCCTGATTTTCGGGGGAGGCCTATGCAGAGTGGTGCATAGCAAGTTCCACGGTCCACCCATGTGGTGACCTTGAGAAGCGAACAACCAACTTCAGGAAAAGAGAAGGCAGAATCTCTTCGGGGGGGAAAGGAGATTGTTACATGGCACTGGGGGTAAACTCTCTCCCTCTGCCAGAAGAAGAAGAAGAAGAGTTTGGATTTGATATCCCGCTTTATCACTACCCAAAGAAGTCTCAAAGCAGCTAACAATCTCCTTTCCCTTCCTCCCCCACAACAAACACTCTGTGAGCTGAGTGGGGGGCTGATAGACTTCGAAGAAGTGTGACTAGCCCAAGGTCACCCAACAGCTGCATGTGGAAGAGCGGGGATGCAAACCCAGTTCACCAGATTACGAGTCCACCGCTCTTAACCCCTACACCACACTGGCAGCCAAAGCACAGGAGGGTAAGAGGAAAGCTTCCCCTTTATGGATCTACCCAAGGGTCAAGATGGTGGTGAACAGTGGAGGGACAAAGAAGACTCTACTGCCTACAGCCCTTCTCCACCCAGTCATCACAGAAGCACCTGAAGTCCTTGCGGTTGAAGAAGTCCCAGGCTGAGGCATGGCACACTACGTCCCTCCCATCTGTTGGCTTCTCCAGCATGGACTTTTCCCAAAACTCAGGTGGCATAGGGATGAGACCCAGGGATTGGAAAAAGCTGTCAGATTGTTCAAACATCTTCTTTGGCGTCCAGCCCTGCAGAAAGGAGAGCGAGTGTAGAAGAGGCAAGCTGAAAAACCAGCAGAGAGGTGGACAAAGAACACATAGAATCGGAGAGTTGGAAGGGACCGTGAGGGTCATCCAATCCAACCCCTTGCAATGCAGGGATCTTTTGCTGAATGTGGGACTTGAATGCATGATCCTGAAATGAACAGTCGCATGGAACCTGCAAGGTAATTGTGAAAGGCTCGCCTCTCCTGGCTCAATTCTTCCTGCTTCTGCTCCAGCGTAATGTTACATGCTAGCTGAAAACAGGAAAAAGATCTGCAAAATACAGTGGCACCTCGGGTTACATACGCTTCAGGTTACATACGCTTCAGGTTACAGACTCCGCTAACCCAGAAATAGTATCTCGGGTTAAGAACTTTGCTTCAGGATGAGAACAGAAATTGTGCTCCAGCGGCACGGCGGCAGCAGGAGGCCCCATTAGCTAAAGTGGTGCTTCAGGTTAAGAACAGTTTCAGGTTAAGAACAGACCTCTGGAACAAATTAAGTACTTAACCTGAGGTACCACTGTATTTGGCATGGAAAATCGGGAATGTGATATGTTGACAGATGGGGTATCAGACTGATGGGGTGTAGAGCCGAACCCTAAATCAAGGGCGGAATATAGCCCTCCACACTTCTCCATCAGGCCCTCAATATTCTTGCTAGGCCACACCCTTTCCTCAGCCACATTCCTAACATGCCCCTGCTTTGTAGCATCCTTGGGTGTTTCTCCCCACTGGCTGGAATTGAACTCTGATAACGCCTCTTGCTTGCCTGAATGAAGGACAGAGAAGGGTGTGTGTGTGTGTGTGTGTGTGTGTGTGTAAACAAGCCTGTTGTACAAATTTATCCACCCACTTTTGCCTCTGGGCCTGCTCACCAATGACATTTGGTCCCCTGAAGGTTGCACAGAAGGGGATGCAGCTATTGAGCTGGAAAAGGTTCTCTGTCCTTTCCCTAAACATTCCCATAATCTAAAAACATCCATGTGTCAAATAAAGTACAAAAGCACAAAGGAAGTCATCCTTGGGGCCTGCCCTACCTCTGTAGAATCTCATTTCCATAAAGATTTTGCAAAGTCTAAAAGACCTTCCTCTTGATAGCTGCAGCTGAGCAGATTTGGGATTCCTACAGGTCTGGCTGGGATGTTGCATGCACCAAGACTTCACAATGTTATATGTCAGATACACAACAAAATATAGTCATACCCTGGAAGTCGAAGGGAATCCGTTCTGGAAGTCCATTCAACTTCCAAAACACTCGGAAACCAAAGCGCAGCTTCTGATTGGCTGCAGGAAGCTCCTGCAGCCAATCGGAAGCCGCAGAAGCCCTATTGGACGTTCAGTTTCCAAAAGAGCATTTGCAAACTGGAACAGTCACTTCTGAGTTTGCGGTGTTTGGGAGCCAAAACGTTTGAGAACTAAGTTGTTTGAAAACCAAGGTACGATTGTATGGAGAGAAGCAGGAAGTAAGGGCAGAAAACTAGTGGTTCGTTTCTGGCCCACCTGGAATCTCCTTTCCTGGCCTGGAACTGTGGATACTAGGCTGGGTAGATACAGTGGTGCCCCGCAAGACGAATGCCTCGCAAGACGGAAAACTCGCTAGACGAAAGGGTTTTCCGTTTTTGAGCTGCTTCGCAAGACGAATTTCCCTATGGGCTTGCTTCGCAAGACGAAAACGTCTTGCAAGTTTGTTTCCTTTTTCTTAACACCATTAATACAGTTGCGACTTGACTTCGAGGAGCAACTCATAGAACGCAGTGTACATAGTAGCCTTTTTTGAGGTTTTTAAAGACTTTGGTGATTTTTGAAGCTTTTCCAAAACTTCTTTTGCAGCCAAGTTAAGCTTTTAAAACTTTTTGGGGGGTTTTTGGATTTTGGGTTGGGGTGTTTGGAATTCAAGGACTTGGTGTTGGGGAGGGGTTTGCAAGAATCTGGAAGCTTGTGTGTCTTTTTTCTGCATTTTGTATGATTTTCTGTGACCATTGGGCCACTCTGCTGTTTTTTTAAAAAAAATTCTGGATTTGAATTTCTGTGTGCTGGGTGGCTGGGGGAACAGTTGGGGAGGGGTTTGCAAGAATCTGGAAGCTTGTGTGGTATTTTCCTGCATTTTTATGATTTTCTGTGACCACTGGGCCACTCTGCTGTTTTTTAAAAAAAATTCTGGATTTGAATTTCTGTGTGCTGGGTGACTGGGGGAACAGTTGGGGAGGGGTTTGCAACAGTTGGGGAGGTTGTTGTACCAAATTTGGCTTTGTTTGGACTTTTTTTGACCATAGGAACGCATTAATTGATTTTCAATGCATTCCTATGGGAATTCGTGATTCGCAAGACGAAAAATTCGCTAGACGAAAAAACTCGCGGAACGAATTAATTTCGTCTTGCGAGGCACCACTGTACCAAGAAAAGGCATTCTACATGCTCTCCGAAGCACCTTCCTTGAGAGCTAAAAGTTTCAGTACAGTTAAGGGGAACTGGATGCTACTTCAACAACTCAACAACCTTGAGCCCCACCTTAAAAGGTTGCTAAATAATTTCCTTAGATTTTTGCCCTGGGGAGCTTCTAAACAGGATGAAGGTTCAGGCTAGTCCCCAAGAGAAACTGTTTCAAATAATAATTGAATAAAACCTAGCTACACCAACCTGGCTTTTCATGGCCGGTGTTGCATCCACTTTGATCGCGTTGGGGTAGGGCATGACCAGTTCAAAGATGTTTGACCATGACTGTGCCCACATGTTTCCTAGGAAACAGAAAATAGAGTTAATGCATAGGTAGGGGGCAAAGGAGCCCCCCACCCAAGGGTAAGACAACAACTAGATCCAACATCCACTTTCTGAGGGAAGAAGGGCTGGGTGCTTCAAGGTGAATTCATATGGATGGAGCCCCCACTAGACAATCAATAACTTTGTTCTCCAATAGCTTCCTTCCCATTTCTTTTTTTTTTTTTAATTTTTTTATTAAGGTTTTAAACAAAGAAAACAGAAAAACAACACACACAAAAAACAATACAAAACTTAACAATAAAAACATAAAACATAACAATTAAAAACAAACTCTCTTTTCCATTTCCAATTTTAAATTACTTATTTTCTGGACTTCCTCATACCTCCCTCTTTTGTATTCCAATCCACATTATTTGTCCAGCAGTTTCTTTTCCACTTTTTTATCCCAATCTTTAATTTAATAAAATGTTAAAATATATAACTTCAACTTTTTTTTTTAAACCTAATCCTTACTCTTAATGTCATATAGCTTTAAATTTTTCCCTTTTATTATCAAATTTCCATTTCTTTAAACATCTTTAATCTTAATCTTTAATCTTAATCTATCCTTAACTTTAACCTGTACAGCTGGAAACCACTTATTTTCAATCCAACATCACTCTAACATTCCTTAATTTTGCAGTGTTTCTGAAGATAGTCTTTGAATTTCTTCCAGTCTTCCTCCATCGCTTCCTTCCCATTTCTAAAGAAGAAGAGTTTGGATTTGATATCCTGCTTTATCACTACCCAAAGGAGTCTCAAAGCGGCCAACATTCTCCTTTCCCTTCCTCCCCCACAACAAACACTCTGTGAGGTGAGTGGGGCTGAGAGACTTCAGAGAAGTGTGACTAGCCCAAGGTCACCCAGCAGCTGCATGTGGAGGAGCAGAGACGCGAACCCAGTTCACCAGATTACGAGTCTATCACTCTTAACCACTACACCTCACTGGCTCCCACTATATTAGAGGTACAATGTGTATAATAATGGTCTTTCCACTTGATCAAGAAGTGCATTTTTTGCTTCCCATGTCTTCTCTCAAAGTTGGGCTTCAGTTAGAGGAATATCACATTCTGTGAACTGCTCAAAGTGCTATGTTTTGCACCTGGGAGAAATGTGATAAGGTGACATCCCAGAAAGTGCATCCAGTAATTATTGCCATTGCCATATAGAAAGCACTTCTGGAAATGTTACAGACATCTCTTGAATATTCATGAAAGTGTTAGCAGGAGCAAGACAACTCACTCTTTCCCCCCAGCAATTGTTTCGTTCATTTTTTAAAATAAAATAAAAATACCAAAACCCTTAGAAGTTGCTTGTTCCCCATTCCTGTTCTCGAGCACACAAACCATCAGGGGTTTTTTTTTGGGGGGGGGAGAGGGCAAATGGGGACAGTGGGTCATCACTCTGTCCACGCTAAACAAGACTTTCCCCTCCATCCACAATGCGGATTGGAGATAATACTATGATTACTTAATTAGAGCTTACAGAAGTAAAGGAAAAGTAGTGAAACCAGGTCATATTTTGTCTAGCTGTGTAGAACAGCTCTAACTACATTTCTGCAGATCTTCTTCAAGAGTCATTATGAAGCAGCCTTCAAGGCGCCGTCTTATGCTTCCTAAAGAGCTACTAAATGCATCATTGGCTGTCTCGGTGGTGACATCTACAGAGAATTAGAGGCCAGTGAATAGCATTGAAGTGTTAGTTCTGTCTGCTTCTACTGAAAGAATCTGTCTGTTTTGTTTACTGATTATTCAAGAACTGCAAAGAGGCTACAGCGCTTAAAAAAGCACACCCAGCAACTCCTGCAACCTGGAGGTGTGTGGAATAGCAGGGACATCAACTGGACCAGGGTAAATACGGAACACAGACAAATGTATATACAGTGGTACCTCGGGTTACATATGCTTCAGGTTACAGACTCCGCTAACCCAGAAATACTACCTCGGGTTAAGAACTTTGCTTCAGGATGAGAACAGAAACTGTGCTTCGGTGGCACGGCAGCAGCAGGAGGCCCCATTAGCTAAAGTGGTGCTTCAGGTTAAGAACAGTTTCAGGTTAAGAACGGACCTCCGGAACAAATTAAGTACTTAACCCGAGGTACCACTGTAAAGGCATTTATTATTTAGCAAGAAATGATTTAGTTTATTATATTGTTTAGTTTATTATTTAGCAAGAAAAATGAACCTTCCCACACACTGCCAGAGCTTAAACGTTCACAATATTAAAGCAGAATAGACATTTGTCACTTCTGAAAGTGGGACCTCTCAGTCAGAAGAGAAGAGAAGACCCTTCATGAGGTTGAGGCATATCTCTTATAGTTTCAAAAGCGACATAAGTCTTTATGACATCTGAATTTTAGGCATTATGATTGGACAATTCTTATTTTTGATGTCATATAAAGCTTCCTTTCATGATCTCACCTTTGCCCATGCCTCCTGGAGTCTTGCTAAGGGTCCCAAACTAGTCAGCTTCTCCCTTTTTATGTCTTAGCATGTCTGTTAAAGACCCCAATTTTGGTCACTCAAAGTATTTTTTCCATATCCTGTCTCCATGTCTTCTCTAAGGCCACAGCTTTTAGTCATGTCCCATCCTGAACCCAATTTCTTGATAGCCTTTGCAGTTTCGATACCTGACAGTTTCTCAATTCTTTCTGAACTTCTGTGATGCTATAGATAGCAGCTCTTAACAATTTCAGTAATCCTTCATTGCCACTTTATGTCCTATACACCTAGTTCCAAATTGCTCATCCCAACACCTAGCCTACAGTGTCTGACTTTTGGAAAATGTCACTATTTCTTCCTCTTTCCTCCTAATTCCCCTGAATTTATTTGCAACTCAGCCTTTCCCCCATCCAGATGTGTGGGGTATAAATATTAAACAACAACAACAACAAGCATTTTAACACTGTAAGCATTTTAAGGCAACCTTATAATAGTCAGATAAGCTGACTTTTAGGTTAGGTCGATTAATAGCATCATTGATTATATTTTGCCTCTCTTGATAACTTTTCTCCATGTGTAAGGAACATATCTAAGAGCCACTATATGCTATGCTCAACAAATGTGCATTTGGCAAAATATGCTGCAGACCTCGTACAAAATCCTTAATCCTAAAAACCTAGACGCTAGGCATGGCCTAATACAAGGAAAAGCAACCATGGAGTAGGCCTTCAGAATCACATAGACAATGGGGAGTTGCCCAATATTGTCTTCTGGCTCAGGAGTTTGGTGTGGAAAGGCTTACCTAGCAAATGAGCTGGGATAGGGCCCCTGAGGTTGATGTGACCTTCACCATATTTCTTGTGGAGAGCCCGGCGCACATAAGCATGAAGATTGAGGTACAATGGTTGAAGCTCTTCCCAGATTTTCTCCAGAACATCTTCCAAATCCGGTGTTTCATACAGGGATCTCCAGAAAGCACCATTGTCAGAATGACCTGCACATGAACATGAGAATATAGAAGCCCTTCTTCATATTCTCCAGTTGTGTCCCCAGGGCTGGTGTTACTGCCTGCGGTAGAGCACCAGGTGACACCCTCCCAAAAAGCCAAGGCAGACCTAGTTATTTGGGCATCTGAGGCAGAACATCTTAAAAGCCCTTCTCCC
The DNA here is from genome assembly GCF_964106645.2 of Podarcis pityusensis. NCBI lineage: Eukaryota > Metazoa > Chordata > Lepidosauria > Squamata > Lacertidae > Podarcis > Podarcis pityusensis. Next base: position 11,345,520 of record NC_138038.1, on the reverse strand, counting down.
CTGCCTAGCAGTGAAAATACAACCATAATAAATGAAATCATGAATAGCTTGCTACTCTTTGACCATGAAACCAAAAAATCTGCTTGTCTAAGGCAGCTGTTTCATGCTGCTTGATGGTAGGGTTGGCCAGGTGCCCCAAACCGAAATGTTGCAAGCCCATAGCAAGGAATATCTTTTCTAAGTTCCTCATTTAAAGTATTAAAAGGCTCCAGCTCCCCCTTCCCAAGTCTGACATTCTGCCATGGGAACAGAGTAAGTGAACTTTGTGGACATCTGCATCTATCTGCCTTGCTCTTGCGTGGCTCTGTAGTTTAAAAAACAACAACAACAAAGAAGCAAAACGGTGCATGCCTTTGTTCTGGTGGTTAGACCAGTGGACTTTGCTGGAAAGCTTCAGTTACTGATGGCAAGGTAGGCTTTCCACTGAGGGACACTTTCTGCTATTATTCTTATTACTCGCTTTTTTTTTTTGCCACAGGCAACTCAGAGCAACTTACAAAGAAAAGACTACAATGCTTCCCAAGTCTGCATTGACTTTTGAGGCTCACCTCAAACAGTTTGGGTTCCGCATTCGTAAGAGTCATCCTCTGCCCTCACAACCCACTGTTCCCTTTGTTGGAGCAGTCAGCATTGCAAAACATGCTTACCGTTCAATATGGCAGCCGTATTGCTCAGCTCTACATATTTCTGGTACATGGTTCGGATTTTCTTCCCTGATACATCCCGCCAGCCTTTCCAGGCATTGAGGAGCTCGTTGTAGTCTCTTGAGTGAGCCATGATGTCTGTGAGTTCTAAACAAAGAGCCAAGACAAGCAAGAATTAGGTATGAGACTATGCACCATACGTGCTGTAATGTGTATAATCTCTCCCCTTTGGCCTGCCTTTGCTCCCTCTGCACTGTGCAGCAGGGGTGGACTTTGGTAATACTCTGGTAATATGGCGCTCTGAGCAAGGCCAAAATTCAGCGGCCCTGATGGATTTTCTCAGTTATGGATCTTCTCAGTTTTGCGCCCCCTTGGCTGGCACTGCCCTAAATCCAACACCGTGTGCAGGCTCACCTATTGAGCTTCCATTATGTTCTCTCCAAACAAACACGGTACACTTCTTTAACTGTGGAGTCACATCCCTCTACCTCCCTTCATATCCTTTCTCAAAGCCCACCTGCGCCACAGAGATTTTCCTTCCTACATAATGTGTTTCATAGCCTGTTCTACTCAGTGCTGTTTTCTAGAAAAAGAGGTGTTGGAGTTCACCATGAATGAACGCCTCACTTGTTCCCTTACGATGGCAATGGTGCCCACCTGAGAGGTGCCGGAACTGAATTCTGGTGAGTTCCAGCTGAAAAAAAAGCCCTGGTTCTACTCTTCATCAAGCCACGTCCCCCTCTCTTTTATCTCTGTTCAACAAATCACACCCAGGCTGCTCTCATGAACTTCAATGTGCCTCGTATAGTTTAATGGCAGGAACAAGGCTGTTTCGCCCCACTACTTCTCATCCTTTGCTAAAATCCACAGGACTTGAATGAAGCTCATGGTTGAGATATTCAAGACAGACCACACAGTATATAATAAAACAATGGAATTTGCTTCCACAAAAATGTGGTGATGACCACCAACCTGGTTAGCTTTAAAAGGGGATTAGACAAAACCATGGAGGATAAAACTACCAATGGCTACTTGTCACGATGTCTATCATAGAACTGTACTGTCGAAAGGGACCCTGAGGGTCATCTCGTCCAACCCCTCTGCAATGCAGGAATCTCAACTAAAGCATCAATGACAGGTGGCCATCCAACCTCTGCTGAAAAACGTCCAATGAAGGGGAGTCCACCAACTTTCAAGAGAGTCTGCTCCAATGATGTATCAGAGGCAATGTGCCTTGGAATACTATGCTATGTACTGAGCTGAATCCTAGAACAATAGGATCCAGAATGCAGCAGTCTGATTGGTCCGCAGGAGCCGCCCAATCCAGCTCCAGGTGGAAATGAATCAGTGACCTGATTAGCCTGCAGGAGCAGCCAATCAGGCTCCTGGATGAAGTGAACCAGCAACCTGACTGGCCTGCAGGAGCAGCCAATCAGGCTTCTGGAGGAGGTGAATCCACAACCTGATTGGCCTACAGGAGCAGCCCGGAATTAGCCAATCATGCAGGGCCCATTGTGTATATATGTATATATAGCTAGACATTTTGGAGAAAGTTTCATTCATTGCTACTATGAGCTGAATAAAGAGCATGAAATTCACACTCGACTCCGAGTATATTTCATATTAGTTATCAAGAAGTGATAACTGTTGTTATCTGTTGTGGTCATGCCTTCCTTGTGGGTTTCTCATAGGCACCTAGTTGGCCACCGTGGGAACAGGATGCTAGGCTAGACGGACCCTTAGTCTGCTCCAGCACAGCTCCTCTTACATCCTTATAACTTCTTAGTAGGGATTGACTTCTACGTCAAAACATTATGGGGCTATCAAAACTACTCAGAAGTTGCAACATACTTCCCCCCAGATGTGGAGGTTGGTTGTTGATTACACAATGGTGTGGGAAAGCCACTCAGCGCATACTCAAAAGCACCGTCTTCTTATTTTTCCACGAAAACTAAGTCCTGATAGCATTTGCCCAGCTCTGCTTCTCAGGCTGACAAAGTTTTCTTGTCTGGTATGTTTTATGGGCGCTGGGAAATGTGTTGGGAGATGATTCCTATCAGCCAGGAGATGTACAAATGGCTTACCAGGATCCAGGGACTTGCAACTTGTGTTTCCAGTGCAGGCTTTGGCTACGCTGTAAATTGTCTCCATGTCTGAGAGGAGCTGATTATACTGAAAGAAAGAAAAAGGATTCATTTGCTTAGGAGGTAAAATATGGGCTCCTCTCCTCGCCATCATTTGCCTGGCAACAAGATCCAAGGACTATTGGCGGAAACTGTATTATTATATGCATTTGAATTGAACAGAAATATTTTATTGTTATGGCTTGATCGTGCATCTGCTTCCTGCTTTCATTCCCCAGACAAATACTTCTGTCAACATGCTGGATGAGCCCTGCTATGCTGAATTTGTGCAAGCAATGAAACACAAGTGTGTTCATATTCTGGCGCCCTGTGCTTGCCTGCCTCTTAGAATGCTCTTTATTTATGTCTCCAGCTTAATTTTCAACACACTCAATTCCAAGGATCTGGGGCCTCATTACAGAACTGTCCCTTGGGGACTTAACTACACATTATTTATTCATTCCAGGTTTTTAAGTTCTGTTTTCAACAAGTCCCCAAACAACCTGCAATTTAAAAAACACCCATAAAACATCCCATACAGACATCATCATTAAGAAAACACACGAACAGCACCCAAGTCAGGATAATAACATCACTCCTTCCACCTTAAACCTCTACCAGATGAAAACCCCCACCAGCTTCCATGAAAGCGAAGAACAGGGCAATTCTGTAGGTCTCCATGGATAGGAAGTTCCATAACTGATTTGCTATGTCCTGGGCCCAATACATTTTGGCACCTGGTGTGAACCACAAGATGGCACCCCTATCTCCCCACCAGGGAAGAAGGGGTGAGATCTACATCAAGAACAAGGATGGAATGAAGGCTTTAAAGCAGAGTTGAGCGGTCATCTGTCGAGGATGCTTTAGCTGAGATTCCTACATTGCAGGGGGTTGACCAGATTATCCTTGGGGACCCTTTCAACTCTGCAATTCTACGACTCTATGGTTCGCTCTCACCTCCCTCAGCTGTGCGTCAGGTAGGGCTGCCCGCTCTATGTCACTCAGTTTCTTCAGGATACGTTTTATAGTAGGGTCTTGGAAATCAGTAGGGTCAAACATCCGAGCCCGAAGGCCGTACTGCAAGGTGTGGTTTGACATTTCCATGTTCTTTTGCAACTGCAAGGCACGTATGGAAGAGAGAGGGAGGGGCATTAGCCGTCACACTTGTATCACAGAGGGGGAAAGGACGAGCTCATTCTCTAACTCCAGCACTCCCACAACTGTCTAGTCGCCAATAAATAACAACAACAACAACAATTTATTATTTGTACCCCGCCCATCTGGCTGGGCTTCCCAGCCACTCTGGGCAGCTTCCAACAAAGATTAAAAACTTCCCTGAACAGGGCTGCCTTCAGATGTCTTCTAAAGGTCAGGTACAGTGGTACCTCTGGATACGAACAGGATCCGTTCCGGAGCCCCATTCACATCCTGAAGTAAATGGAAGATGCGACTGCGTGTCTGCACGTGCGTTTGTCTCCGCACATGTGCATGACGTCATTTTAAGCGTCTGCGCATGCGCAAGCGGCGAAACCCAGAAGTAACGCGCTCCATTACTTCCGGGTCGCCATGGAGCGCAACCCAAAAATACTTAACTTGAAGCTACTTCAACCCGAGGTATGACTGTATTTGTTTATCTCTTTGACATCTGATGAGAGGGCGTTCCACAAGGTGGGTGCCACTACCAAAAAGGCCCTCTGCCTAATTCCCTGTAGCTTTGCTTCTCGCAGTGAGGGAACCGCCAGAAGGCCCTCGGCGCTGGACCTCAGTGTCCGGGCAGAACAATGGGGGTGAAGATGCTCCTTCAGGTATACTGGGCCGAGGCCGTTTAGGGCTTTAAAGGTCAACACCAACACTTTGAATTGTGCTCGGAAACGTACTGGGAGCCAATGGAGGTCTTTCAGGACCGGTGTTATACGGTCTCAGCGGCTGCCCGCAGTCCCCAGTCTAGCTGCCGCATTCTGAATTATTGATGATGATAAAATTTATTTCCCACCCTTCCTCGTGAAGGAACTCAGGGCAGCATTCCCTTGGGCTCAGGGCAAACAACAACACTAACCTCCACAATCTAGGGTTTCACAGATCTGTCAGTTTCTGTTTATTTATCTATGTTTGCACATCCGTTTCTGATGCTTTATTTTTTATTAGAAGAGAAGTCCTCATGAAAACTCATCAGCATTTTTGTTCACATTTATCCTGTTATACACAGGATAAATTGTATGCCATTTTCCCTAACACAGACATGTTTTTCAAAGCCACTTCACTAATTTATATGCATCTTCATATGCATATAATGCATATTACTCAGCTGCAGAACTCTGTTGCAAAATTCGGAGATGGCTGCATTTCGAAAGGTGGCTGTGTTCCGGTTCACATATTATTTCAGAAAGCGTGATTTAATAATTATTATTAATAATAACCCCGCCCATCTAGCTGAGTTTCCCCAGCCACTCTGGGCGGCTTCCAATCAAGTGTTAAAAACAATACAGCATCAAATATTAAAAACTTCCCTAAACAGGGCTGCCTTCAGATTTCTTTTAAAGAAAAGATAGCTGCTTATTTCCTTCGCATCGGAAGGGAGGGCGGGCGCCACTACCAAGAAGGCCCTCTGTCTGGTTCCCTGTAATCTCACTTCTCGCAATGAGGGAACCGCCAGAAGGCCCTCGGCGCTGGATCTCAGTGTCCGGGCTGAACGATGGGGGTGGAGACGCTCCTTCAGGTATACAGGACATTGGGTAGGTTCCCCTTTAAATGTGAATTGAACTGAGTTCCCCACCACCACCATTGACCCTACCGCACTGTGCTGGTTTTCCTACCATCATCTGTCTGTTGGGCTCCGTTATGTTGGTGTTGTATGTCCAAGAAGCCTCTGTGTAAGAATTCCATACCACTTCGGCTGTGCTGTTGTAGTCTGCCAGGAATGTTTTAGCCTCGTTTTCATCAGTTATTTTATCTGGAAAAGGTTAAAGGGTGGGAAGGGAGAAACAAAAAGCTGGAAAAAGTAGGGAAATTAACTCACCTCCCTGTCTTTCTTCCTTTTAGTCTAGCATGTTAACTCCCAGTACCTAATTTCGAAAGAGACAAGTCCCAGGTTCCTGCAGAAATTTTACATTCTCTGATGGAATCAGAACTCCCTTCCCTACCTACGATGTGCAATTATTGGCTGTGGTTACTCATGGATGAAGACAAGGCATTCTGAACATGCTCAGGGAACCTGTCCTTCTTAATATTACAGTTCACACTTCTTGGACAAAACCCTATCACTTAAAACACACTCCAGGGCTGAGACCTGGTAACTCTGAAGACCCACCTGTGGCATTTTCATTCCCTGGCGTCCCCGTCCCCTTAAAGAGAAATGTTAGGAGAAGCCAGCAGATGAGTGGTAGGTAAGTACTAGCTGAGCATCTGCCTTTGCTCATTGGGAAGTTAAAATGAGCACACAGACAGAGATGCCCACATTCTAGAATCCGCTGCTCAGCCAATTCACCAGGTGGCAACTCATCCCACCTTCCAATTCATCTGTTACATCAGGAGCATGGAACTCCATGTTGGAGAGCCAGTCTCACGATGCTGACAAGGATTGCACTGTTCATCAGCAGAGAGATATAACAGCTGGCCCCCCGCTGCTTTGATAAGGGCTGCACTCCCCCTTATTAGTATCACCTGGTCTTTACAAAGGGGGTTGATACCCCTTCACAGCAAAAGTCAAGTCAGCAGCTCACTAGCCAAATCTCACCCTCAAAAGGGCTGCTGCCTGGCTCCTGCCCTACCAAGTGCCAGCCCAGAGGCAAAACAGCAGGTGCTTTAAGGTTCAATACTTGTGGTTTATCAATGCTAGAAGGAAAGCACAGCCTGCTATCTCCCTAAAAGCCATCCTGCAGTGAAGTCAGTTGTTCCCCAGGGCTCTCACAGTCGTCCTCCTCCTCCCATAGACAAACAAGACAAAAACCACTCCATATTCCAGCTGCATCAGCCATTTCTTCCCAGTCAGATGTCCTGTGTTGTCCCCCTGTTTATGTAAGAGGCCGCCACTTCTATTCCTATGTTCCACTGCAAAATATAAAACAAGCTGAGTGCCCCCTTGTGGGTTATAATTGCCCTGGTCCAATGGCAAAGCCAAGCAGTGAGGTGGTCATCTGGTATCCTCCCTTTTTCTTTGGACACCTGCTACCGTTATGCCCAAGCACCAGGGTCATAGTGAAACCACCCTCCTGTAGGCCTCCCCCCCCCCATGACTTTGTGCCTTGGAAACTTTACCAAGCCCTTCTGGGTAGCCCTCTGGGACGGGGGGACGCCACTCAAAGTCCGGCCAGCCCAGTGTTTCATTGGTTCGCTTATTCTGTTCTTCTAGCCACTGAGTAACGGGACTGAAATACTCCAGCAGTGCTGATGCATCCATCTTATTTGTGCCAGTGAGTTGTTGGAGAATATTCTGCCACGGCTGGGAAGAGCCAACCCTTAGTGCCTCGCTGCAGCGAAGAAAACAAAGAGAGGAATGGGTAGTGATGCAGATGCAGCTACTCGTGTTGATAGCCACTGTGGAAGACCCACAAGACCAGGCGACTCCAGTCTCTACCTGCTGTGGATTCCCACACCACACAAGGGATTTGAGGAGACCTTGCCATTTGGGTTTATTTTCTTGCCACATCTTCTGAAGCAGCCAGCAACTAAGCAGTGGGAATTGAAGCCATTGCCAGCTCCTGTGGGCAGCTAGCTGCCAGTGCCCCAACACCCCCTCTTTTTATTTTATTTTAAAAGTGTGAGTTTTTGTGTTTGTTTTGCCTGGTGCCCTGGATGGCTGGGTCCCGTTAGCATTTAAATTTTCCACTACGCTCCCAGAAGAAGCATGAATCTGGGACATTTTGGGGAAATAAAATGGCAGGTCCTAGCCACCCAGTGGTGCTTGGAGCATCACCACTGCCAGGTAAGCTGGCCAGGGTCTGCTTTGCCCAGCCCCTCCCCACCTGGTGACCAGCCATGAATAGTTGAACTTTTATATCCTGCAGACTTTTGTGACTCCTTGCTCTGCAAGCACTTCAATTCCTGCTGCTCTTTGCTTGCAAGGTGCTTTGCATTATATGGTCAGTGGGAGTGGTAGGGGTGAGTTCAGCCCTTGGAACTCATGGAATCTGCTTGCCTAGGTGGCCACCCCACAAGCATAATAGGTGTCGGAGGTACCCTTCCATTGAAGAGTGTGGGTGATGCCATTCTTAGGGTCTCTCTCCAACACTGAATGCTTGTACGGTCACCTTTCCCAGGGTACTAGAATATCTGGTCCCCGCTAATGGGTAAGTGCCCAGTGGCATTCAAGCTACGCCAAGATTACACCAGGGGATCACTTCTGCAACCTGAGTGTGGTCACACCTGTGTGATCGCAGTCCTCAGGTGTGCATGTCACAACCCTCTTGCTTTTTCCAACACAGGTGTACCCCTTGTTGTTACATCAGGGTGCCAGGAAGGAGGAAATGCCCCCAAACAGAGAATTGTTAGCCTACATCTTCCCACTTGCTTCTAACGCCGTTTAGGTAGGAGACCACGCCTTGCTGTTTCCCCATCTCTCCCTGCTGTCACCTGAGCTTCTGTCCAGCTTCTTTGGACTGGTAGATGTCACAGGTATGAAGATTGCCAGTGTGGTTGGCAGCTTGGCAGAGCGCCTTGTGGAACTGGAACTGCAGGATGAAACTGACAAAGTACCTGCCCCAGACAAAACAAAAATCCATATACTTCTGGTACCCATCAGTTCTTCAGTAGGACACCCACTCCCACCCCCACCGCCCAATACTACTACTACCACTACTACTAATATCACAGCAAATTCTGCCATACTGAACAAGAGTCAATTTTTGAAGGCATAACGTTACAAAAAAAATGAAGCAAGGAAAGATCTGCCAGTTTGGTTCTTAGTTTTTCGTTTTTCCATTTTCTGCAGCAAATTGGTGATTTTTTTAAAAAAAGTTCTCCTGCAGGATTATCAATGTTTTAGGGCAAATTTCTCCTAAATATGCACATTTCCATGAGCAATTTCCCCTAATATAAGCACTTCTGCAAACACTGTTTGCACCGCAAAATTCAGATAAGTGTAAATTTCAAAGGACAACCTTGCTTAGTTTCTGATATTGTTTCAGAAAGTGTGAATTTGATAGTCACCTTTAAATTTAAACAACTTCATACAATTCCTTGCCTTAAAAGAATACTGTCAGGGGTTCAGGAGCAGAGGCAAGGGCAAGGGAGGAAACAGAGAGCGAGGGAGAGGAGGCAGAAGAAAAGATGAGTGATGACGACGACCCGAGATCTCCGAGTCTTTCCAGTGAATCAGAAGATTCACAGAAAGGAGCACCAGTGGCCAGGGCAAGGGGGGAGCCTAGGGGGACACCCCAGGAAGATAGAGCCAGAGGGGACTCAGAGGGGAGCAGTTGGAAATCAGGACCAGCGTCACCGCCAGAGAGCAGGGAAGAGGAAGGGCGCCAGGGATCAAGCGCTGGCAGCTCACAACAGGGGGGAGGGCACGAGTCAGGAGTGGCCACACCTCCATCGGGGAGCGAAGAAACGGTCAGACGGAAAGTGGAAGGTTGGGAGCGCGTGCCAAGTTCAAATGCACAGGAAGGTGGCGCAGTAGGCAGCCCGGAAAGGGAGCCAGGTCCTAAAGCCCGCCGAAAGGAGGGAGAAGAGTCAGGGGGGTCAGCGTCAGCGTCAGAGGAATCCCGGAAGGAAGAGACCCCGGGGGGCAGAGGGACCCAGAGAAGAACAGTCAGGCGGAAAAGGTGGAGCAAGGCTAGGATATTAAGTTGGTGTACAAGGGGCGGAGACTCAGATGGAGCTTCGCCGATCTAACCATGAGACGTAGAGTTGCACGCAGCAGCTTGAGAATGGAAACTGTAACTCAATAAAGACTTTTATTTAATGATCGCTGGCTAGCGTGATCCTCTGTGAGCTAGGATCTGGAAGCAGCTCTGACAGTAAGCTCCATCTCCAGATTGTGGGCATCTACGTCCTCGCGGAGAGGAGAGAAAGCGGGTGCCTACTAGCGAGCTCACGAACGGCAGACAACATGACGGCCGAACAGCAGATAGTGGAACTCAGAGAAGCAGTGACACGACTGAATGCCGAGGCTCTTGCATCCAGGAAGAGAGAGGAGGACGCAGCTGCCGCCTACAGGGATCTCCAGGTCAGGTTGGAAGTGCTTACGAAGCAAGGGCAACTGACACCCAAACCGGAGGGGATTGGGTTGGGGAGACGAACAGGCGGTCTGGTCTCTCACTTCGATGGGAATTTGCAACAGTACCCCAACTTTAGAGCAGATGTAATGTGTGCACTGCAACTGCTGAACAAAGACTTTAGAGATGAGCAAGAGAAGGTGGGATTCATCATGTCCCATTTGCATGGAGATGCTAAAGCATGGCTGCGCAATTTGTGGAGAGATAAGGATCCGGCGCTCCAAAATGCGGATGCCTTTATTAAAGCGATGGATGGGTGCTTTTTATCAAGCATTGACGTGGATCTTGCTCGGCAGGAGATACATGGACTGAAGCAAGGGAGGGCCAGCGTAAGGCAGTACCATGCCCGCTTTTTCGCTTTGGTCAGTGCCCTGGAATGGGACAGAGATTCGGCTCCTGTAAGAGACCTGTTTTGGGAGGGATTGCACGGCTCGGTTAAAGATGAAATTGCGAGGGGGGAGAGACCCCGGACCACGCAGGAGATCGTTCAGAGGGCGCTGGCGGTGGGGGTGCGGCTGGAAGGACGTCCGTGGAGCAGGGACGAAGGGCGTGGAGGGCGCGAACCAGCCAGGGGCTCCTCCTTCCTTCCCAGAGAAGCAGCGCGTGCGCAATCCACGCCTCCGCCAGGAGGAGGAGCGGAACCTATGGAGGTTGGAGGTGCAAGGGCTCAGTCAGCAGCCAGAGCCCTAGCACCGGCAGCAGTGAAAGCGAAGCCTCCTAGAGGGAACAGGAAGTGTTACATCTGCGATGATCCACAGCATATGGCGAAAGAGTGTCCCCAGAGGCTCCACAAGCACACTGCAGCCTCAGCAATGGTAACTGCAGCAACGCAGCAAGGACAACCACAGCAGGGAAACGAAGGAGTCTGGTTGGAAGAAGAGGCACTGGGGCCCAGCCAGACGTGTCAGTGAAGCAGTCCCCAGAGATTTTACAGCCCATGGACCCCCTCCCGCCCAAACCGGTAGTGAAGCTCACCGCGTCGCTCCAGCTGCCCAATGGAATCACCATGGACGTGCCAATCACCATTGACTCCGGAAGCAATGCGGACTTTATAGGGCAGGACTTTGTCGACCGGCACGCTATACAGTTGCTGCCTGCCACGCTGCCCCTGCAGGTTGTCACGGTGGATGGCAGGGAGCTGCTAGGGGGGCAAGTGGTGAAGCAGACGCCACCAATGGTGATGCGACTTGGGAATCACAGGGAAATCATCAGCTTCAATGTCACTCAACTATCGGACACGCCCATTGTATTGGGCATGAGTTGGCTGGACAAGCACAGCCCGACGCTGGCTTGGTACCAGAGGCAGCTGACCTTCGGCTCTTCCTTTTGCGCTGAACACTGCATCGTGCCCAGGCAGGAAGGAGGGGAAGAGGAGTCACAGCTGCAGCTAGGCACGCTGCAAGCGGTTCCCCACAAGTACGCAGAATTTTTGGAGGTTTTCTGCGAGAAAGAGGCAGACAGGCTACCCCCCCACAGACCATATGACTGCAAAATTGACCTGCTGCCGGGGGCGGCGCTGCCCAAAGGGAAGCTGTATTCCATGTCTGAGGACGAACTGCAGGAACTCAAAGAGTTCATAGATCATAATTTGGAGCGCGGTTTCATCCGAGAGTCCAAGGCAGCGGGGGGCAGTCCGGTATTCTTTGTTAAGAAGCGGGACACGCCCCAAAAAAGACTTGTAGTGGACTTTCGCATCTTGAACAGTGTGACCAAGCCATCGGACTTCCCCATGCCCCGAATCGACGACCTCCTCGCAAAGGTACGGAAGGGCAGAGTGTTCACCAAGTTGGACCTGCGAGGGGCATACAACCTCATTCGCATGCGGGAGGGAGATGAGTGGAAGACAGCCATGTTCACGCCCCTGGGCACCTACGAATATAGAGTTATGCCTTTTGGATTGCAAAATGGCTCCCACGTTTTTCAAGCTTTCATGCATCACGTGTTGGCGGGGCTCCTCTACAAGACGTGCGTCTGTTTCTTGGATGACATCCTGATCTTTTCGGAATCGCAGCAGGAGCATGACAGACACGTCAAGGAAGTGCTGAGCAGGCTACAGCAACATAGGCTTTACGCCAAGCTGGAGAAGTGCCAATTCGACGTGACCGAGGTGGATTTCCTGGGCTACAAGTTGTCTGATAAAGGGCTCGCCATGGACAGCGCCAAGGTCCGAGCAGTGTTGGATTGGAAAAGCCCACGCAACCGGAAGGAGGTCCAACGGTTTGTCGGCTTCGCGAACTTCTATCGCAAGTTTATCAAAGGCTTTGCGATGCAGACAGCGGCCATCACGGACACGCTCAGCTCCAAGAAAAAGAAGTTCATCTGGACAGAGCAGGCGGAGCAGTCCTTTCAGGCACTCAAGCGTCTCTTCGCGTCGGAAGAGCAGCTGCTTCATGTCAACCCCAGCAGGCCGATGAGGGTGGAGACAGACGCTTCGGACAGAGCCGTGGGAGCAGTCCTGCTGCAGAAAGACCCGCAGGGGGTTTGGAGGCCGGGAGCGTTTTACTCAAGGAAGCTCAGCAAGTCCGAACAGAACTACACCATCTGGGACAGGGAGTTGCTGGCCATTCATGCAGCGTTCAAAGCGTGGAGGCACTTCCTGATCGGCGCCAAGCACACGGTGCAGGTCTGCACGGACCACAAGAATCTAGAGCACTGGCGCACGGCACAGTTCCTGAACCAGAGGCAGATACGTTGGGCTGAGTTCTTTGCGAATTTCGACTTCCGAATAGAGTATGTCCCGGGGGACACCAACATCATGGCGGATGCTCTCTCCCGTAAGCCACAGTATCTGGAGGAGGCAACGCCAGCGGCCGCCATGCACATCTTCGCACCGACAGTGTGGGCGTGCGCGGCGGCAACAGTTGACCTGGATGCGGTGCGACGAGCGTTGCAGGATGACTCCTTCGCGCAAGCAACGATGGCAGAGGTGCACAGGGGCACGGCAGCGACCGACGAGTTCCAGCTGCGAGATGGTTTGCTCATCCGTAAAGGGGCCATCTACGTGCCGGGAGACGAACTTCGCGCCAAGGTACTGCAGCAGCTGCACGACGCGCCCACTGCCGGGCACTTTGGCAAGGAGAAGACGGTGGAATTAGTAGCCAGAGACTTCTGGTGGCCCGGAATGAGAGGGGAAATCGCGGACTACGTGGCGAGGTGTGACACCTGCCAGAGGGCCAAACCAGTGCACAGACCGCCGGCCGGACTGCTGGAACCGCTACAAACTCCGTTCGAGCCATGGGAGAGAGTGGCCCTGGACTTTGTCACGGATCTGCCCAGCTCGAGGGGCAAGACGGCTGTGCTGGTGGTGGTGGATTTGTTCTCCAAGATGGCACATTTCATTCCGTGTGCGAAGGTGGCCACGGCGGAACAAACCGCCAAACTGTTCATAGACCACGTGTTCAAGGTTCACGGTCTGCCGCGGTCTATTCTGTCCGACCGAGGGCGACAGTTCATCTCAAACTTCTGGCAGAGGCTGATGGGCTTCCTGAACGTCAAGATCAACCTGGCGTCGGCTAGACACCCGCAGACCAACGGGCAAGCGGAGCGGGTCAATGCCATCATGCAGCAGTACCTGAGATGTTATGCGAATCAACAGCCTGCGACGTGGGTGGATTACCTGCCTCTCGCTGAGTTCGCCTACAACAACACGAAGCACGTGTCCACGGGGGTCACGCCGTTCTTCGCCAACAACGGGAGGCACCCTAGAACCTTCCCGGGACTGGAAAGAATGGGGGAGGGGGAGCCGCAGACAGCAGACGCGTTCGCGTCGGAGTTGCAGGAGGTCCACGATCAGCTGCGGCGGCACCTGGAGCTGGCTAAACACGCATACAAGGTACAAGCGGACAAACACAGAAGGGTTGGCGAAGAGATCCATGTGGGAGACTGGGTCTGGTTAGCAGCCCACGCAGTGCCGGCCAGGTCGTTGGCGAAGAAGAAACTAGGGCATAAACAACTGGGGCCCTACCAAGTCGACGAACAGGTCAACCCGGTGGCTTTCAGGCTGGCTCTTCCGGAGGGTTCCAGAATGCATCCGGTGTTCCACAGATCGGTGCTCACTCCCTACAAGGCACCTCACAGGTTTCAGGAACCAGGAACGGCACCGGGTCCGCTCCGAGAGAGAACCGGGCAAGGGGGAGTGGCACAGGAGGAGCGCATCAACGAAGTCACGGAGATTTTGGACTCCAGATGGGGGGAAGAGGGGGTAGAATACCTTCTCGCCAAGGAGGGCACCCCGGCCAGTGCCAACAGCTGGGTGCCGGGCTACGCTTTAGACGAACCTCTGCTCAAAGAAGAGTTTCATGCCCTCTTCCCACATAGGCCAATGCCAGCAGACTTTTTCGACGACTGGCTTTTCACGCCCACGCTTTCAGCCAGCACGTTCCGGGGGTTCGACTCGGACGAGGAACCGACACGAGACGCCCGTTCCCCAGAGGGGTCACCCTCGGGATCTGCTTCAGAACCCTCGTATTGGTGGGATGATCGACCAGAGGAGCAGTTCCGCAGAAGGTGGCTGGAGGGTCCAGGACGAGCAACGTCTCCAGAAGGCAACGAGGGAGAGACGGACATGGACGTTTTCGGGGACGACCCGGGTTTCGAGCACGGCGGCACAGAGATGGAAGCGGAGGTGACCGTCGTCAACGAGAGCAGGGAGGAAGAACCGGAAGACTTCGGATGGCGGCCCGCCACGGGAAGCGAACTGTATCCGACATTCGTCCCCCGACACGGCAGCACCCAGATCCCGCACCGGAAGGAGGGGAGGGGGGAAGAGGGGGCTTCGAGGGGGGGATGGATGTCAGGGGTTCAGGAGCAGAGGCAAGGGCAAGGGAGGAAACAGAGAGCGAGGGAGAGGAGGCAGAAGAAAAGATGAGTGATGACGACGACCCGAGATCTCCGAGTCTTTCCAGTGAATCAGAAGATTCACAGAAAGGAGCACCAGTGGCCAGGGCAAGGGGGGAGCCTAGGGGGACACCCCAGGAAGATAGAGCCAGAGGGGACTCAGAGGGGAGCAGTTGGAAATCAGGACCAGCGTCACCGCCAGAGAGCAGGGAAGAGGAAGGGCGCCAGGGATCAAGCGCTGGCAGCTCACAACAGGGGGGAGGGCACGAGTCAGGAGTGGCCACACCTCCATCGGGGAGCGAAGAAACGGTCAGACGGAAAGTGGAAGGTTGGGCGCGCGTGCCAAGTTCAAATGCACAGGAAGGTGGCGCAGTAGGCAGCCCGGAAAGGGAGCCAGGTCCTAAAGCCCGCCGAAAGGAGGGAGAAGAGTCAGGGGGGTCAGCGTCAGCGTCAGAGGAATCCCGGAAGGAAGAGACCCCGGGGGGCAGAGGGACCCAGAGAAGAACAGTCAGGCGGAAAAGGTGGAGCAAGGCTAGGATATTAAGTTGGTGTACAAGGGGCGGAGACTCAGATGGAGCTTCGCCGATCTAACCATGAGACGTAGAGTTGCACGCAGCAGCTTGAGAATGGAAACTGTAACTCAATAAAGACTTTTATTTAATGATCGCTGGCTAGCGTGATCCTCTGTGAGCTAGGATCTGGAAGCAGCTCTGACAAATACGCTAGTCAAGAACTCTCTGCAAGTTCTGCATTTCTAAAGCAGCTGGGGGAGGAGTAGCCTTTGGACCTACAAATGTTATTGAACTCCAGCTCCCATGATCCCCAGCTGTGGGTCATTCTGTCTTGGGGGAAGCAGAAGTCCAACAGGAACTGGAGGGTCAAAGGCTCCTCATTCCTAAAGAGTATGGAGTTCAGAATTGATTTTGGGGAACCTAACTCCATGCTGCCTTCCTCTGCCACTAGGGTGTGTCATCTTAGGGGGTGAAACTTAATTTCTGCAAATTTCTTCAGCGTGGGGTCTTGAAAATATGTTTTTGGGTGTGAGGAATTCAAATCTGCTGTTTTTTTGTGATTGAGCAACATTTAGCTTGGTAAGTCTAGGTTTGATGGAAAAGCAAATAAACTGCTTTTGGAAAACCAAAGAGTTTTAATTTTACCTTCTGAAAATGTCAGATAATGATTAATAATAATAATAATATAACTGCAAGTACTTTTCAAAATTTTAATGCTCTATGCAATTTTACATATGTTTTACTTTCCAGGCAAAACTGAATTATATTATTTTAACCAATATATATATTGAATTCCCATGTCATATTACAACTTTTTAGCACCGCTCATTTTGGGAATTCGAAAGTTGAGAAATTCAACACGTCCTTCTCTACCACCTTAGATCTGCTTGTCAGAACCTTCAGGTAGTTCAACACTGCAGAACATTGCAATGTACTCGACGTTCCATGAATAATGAAGGCATATACACCAGCCTCACTCAAGAACATCAGTGAAGCTCACCATGTTTCATTTACACATCCCACATCCCCCAACTCTTTCAGCTCCCGGTACCTGATATAAGGTGTGTTGCCAGGTATATGATATTTAGCACCAGGGTCGAAGTTGGTTTCATCTCTTGCAATAGGAGGGCAAATTCCCTGGTATTTTGTTCTAGAGAAAAGTCAGCCATGTGGGCAGAGAAGAAACGGAACAGCATTAGCACAAGTCTCTAGAAATGAAGCAGATTCCAGGTTGTTTGTACTTAATCTAGATTTGATGCTGATCATGGATATGCTTTTTATTATTTATATTTATTTATTCGTCACATGTCTATACCACGTTTATCTTCCAAGGAGCTCAAGGTGGTGCACTTGGTTCTCTCCCCCCCCCCCCCGCTTTCATCCTCACAACAACCTTGTGAGGTAAGCCAAGAGATGACGACTGGCCCAAGGTCACCCAGTGAGCTTCATGGCTGAGTGGGGATTTGAACCCTGTCCCCCCTGGTCATAGTCCAACACTCGAACCCAGAGCTTTCTGAACTGTGTGTTGTGACATGTTAGTGTGTCGGCTGCAGTGTGTAGCTGTGTCATGTGAATGGTCCCCGTGCTCCTTCTGGGGCAGGAAAGGGTTAGCTTAACCTCCACTTTGCTAGTCAAACTGAATCACTCTATCGCGAAATGATGCAAAACTGAATTACAGTCATACCACATGTTACGTCCACTTCATGTTACGTTCTTTAAGGTTACATCCCGCGGCGACCGGAAGTACCGGAAAGCGTTACTTCCGGGTTTCGCCACTCACACATGCGCAGAAGCGCAAAATGACGTCACACGCATGCACAGAAGCGGCGAATTGCAACCTGCAGGCGCGCCGCTGTGGGTTGCGCTCTTTTCATGTTGCAAACGGGCCCCTGGAACGGATCCCGTTAGCAACCAGAGGTACCACTGTAACTGTGTCGCGAAATGATGTATGTGCAAAAAGTGTGTCACCAATTTGAAAAGTTTGGAAAGCTCTGGTCTAACCATTATGCCACACTGGTTCTCTTGCCTTGCACCCAGTTGCCCCTTCTTTATCTGTCACCGCATCATGGATTACTCTGCCTCCACCCCACATGGTTGGCTGTTTGGGAGTGCCTGATGTGATGACATCATGCCACCCGTTTTCCTTACTAAGCACCGCAGTTTATGTCTAGTTTTGCCCTAAGAAAGTGGCACAAAGAAGGGAGCAAACTGAAACTCATGTCAATCAATGTC
The DNA here is from genome assembly GCF_964106645.2 of Podarcis pityusensis. Taxonomy (NCBI): domain Eukaryota; kingdom Metazoa; phylum Chordata; class Lepidosauria; order Squamata; family Lacertidae; genus Podarcis; species Podarcis pityusensis. Next base: position 11,327,962 of record NC_138038.1, on the reverse strand, counting down.
GGATCAACATGTATACAGGTGCATGCATTTCTCTCTTCCTCCAGTAATTTATATTTTTCTTAGACGATCTGCCTATCTGCTAGTGAGGGAAGAGCTCCCTCCATCACGGGCTGAGCAAGATCCGGCTGCTCAGCCCCACTTCCTTGCCTCAAAAGATCATCAGCGGACTGCTGCCTAGTAGGCAAAAGCCGAAGGGCAACACCAGGGCAGGGAATGCCACCTGAATAGTCCTGGCAACAGAGAAGTCACCATATTATTTCTGTTCCTGACTTGAATATGACTTTTATAGGGAGCGGGTGGCGCTGTGGTCTAAACCACTGAGTCTCCTGGGCTTGCCAATCAGAAGGTCAGCAGTTCGAGTCTGCACGACGGGGTGAGCTCCCATTGCTCTGTCCCAGCTCCTGCCAACCTAGCAGTTCAAAAGCATGCCAGCGCAAGTAGATAAATAGGTACCACTGCGGTGGGAAGGTACACAGCATTTCCATGCGCTCTGGCACTCATCACGGTGTCCCGTTGTGCTAGAAGCGGTTTATTCATGTTGGCCACATGACCCGGAAAGCTGTCTGCACACAAACGCTGGCTCCCTCGACCTGAAGTGAGATGAGCGCTGCACCCCATAGTCAAGTTGACTGGACTCAGCTGTCCAGGTGTCCTTTACCTTTACCTACCTATGTAGGTTTGAGGGTTCTTTGGGAAACTGCTTTGAAAACCTCTCAGGGTTATAAAGTGGAGTATAAGCAAAATAACTGAATAAATTCCTGAATATTTTTCCTTCTTAACTTTGCTTATACTCACACATACTCATAAATTTCTTTCTCTTTCCCTCTCCTCTCTCTCTGTCTGTTTGTCTCTCTCTCTCTCACACACAGAGTTGTTGAGAAGATATATGGGTCCCTCAAGCAAACATGGACTTGCCCCTTCCCAATTTTGAAATTCAGTCCTATCACCCGAAATCAGCTTGGGGAACCCCTCCCCTCACACAGTTTCTTGAAACAATGGCGTCCCTTGCTCAGCCATCATGGCAGCCCTCCACCCACCACAGTTGCACTGCTGAGGGGGGGGGGGGCTTTACCTTAAATACCACCAGTCATAGTTGTAGCGATTGGGAGGAGTGCGCCCACTGAAGACATTCCATCGCCACTGGTCTATCAAGTAGCCAAAGGGCAGGAAGGCGATCTTCTCCAGGGCCATTTTTAATAGGTAGTTGATGTCACTCTCTGCAAAGAAGAAGGGAAAGGGAAAATAAGACTCAGAGCTAGAATAAGAGCAGAATAAGCACTCTGCAGATCTTGTGCCACAAGTCAAGAGCAGAGTAAGCAGCTTGAGATGACTTGGGCAAGTGACCCACAAGCCTTGGGGCACAAAGACCCACCTGACTTTATAGGAAATTCCTTTCCAACCCAACGGATGGCAGCAGTCAGACCCTGAGCAGGCACAAAGCTGCCCTCTGGGTTGCCCAAAGGGAACAGGTGTGGATATGAAGGGCTCCCCAATCCCTAACAGCAATAAAGAGTGGAGAGCAAATTTGGGGTTTTGGCATGGCCAAACTTGGCCCTCCAGATGCTTTGGGACTACAATTTCCATCATCCCTGACCACTGGTCCTGTTAGCTAGAGATGATGGGAGCTGTAGTCTCAAAACATCTGGAGGGCAAGTTTGGCCATGCCTGGTCTAGGATCTTCTCTTTCTTCTTCAGCAGCTGGGAAGCCCTGGAGTGATACAAGTCTGGCTCCACGTCCCAAAAGCAACTAATCTCAGCTGGAAACCTGACCCTTGAGAAATGTCCCATCAACTCTATCAATTACTTATTCACCACAGTTTTCCTACATCACCCACAGTGCTCAATGGTTACCTATATCCTCAGTGGCTTCGTCAAGCAGCCCAATTTTCTTGAGGTGGGTAGGGGTGGAGACGGACAAGCCCATGACATCGCCAATGGCTTCATGAAAGCCAGGGTTGGCCCCACTGCGGAAGGAGATGGGTTGGTCCTTGTACTGCAGGTAGTATTCAATATGCCCCATCTCATGGTGTACTGTGAAGAGCTGCTCCATGGTGACGGTTGTGCACTGCTTTATCCTGCAAAGTATGGAGCAGAAAGGTGAGGATGCAACATTGGTTCTGTTAAAATGCACAAGTTGAGCTAATAGGGCACCTGCTTGACAGACTGGAAGGGATGTTCCTGCTTCCCTTTTATACACGGAGTCCTCAGAAGAGTTGAAAAGGAAGTCCCTCTTCAGTTTCCCTGCACAGGGCACTGAGCCAAAGGGGTGCCAAGCCATCATCATCACCCTATATTCATACAGGTACCTATTTAGAAGATCCATTAAAAATAGCAACTGCACCAAAAGGAAATACAGTCATACCTTGGGTTGAAGTTGCTTCAGGTTGAGTGCTTTCGGGTTGTGCTCCGCAGCGATCCGGAAGTAACGGAACGCGTTACTTCCGGGTTTCACTGCTCGCGCATACGGTCAAAATGATGTAACACGCATGCACTGAAGCGGCGAATCGCAACCCACGCACGCACAGACGTGGGTTGCGTTTACTTCAGGATGCGAACGGGGCTCCAGAACGGATCCTGTTCGTATCCAGAGGTACCACTCTTTTGTGAAAATAAGAAGTATTTGTCCTCAGCAAATCTTGCCCTCACTCAGGGCACCTTATTACCAAGGTCTGCCCCTGCCCTCTTGTCAATATAGAATTTAAATTGTTTAAAGCTCTCACAGATGTAATCCTTGGAACACCAATCCTTCTTGGTAGCTTTGCAAGGGATTCAAAGACGACTTAACATATTAAGTGTTCCCACACACTATAGTTCCCAGGGTTTCCAGGAAAGATTTAGCAAACAGAAAAGGTTTTCAGAACTGGTTTATACATTTAGTAGATTTATCGCTGATACACGCTATAAATTTAAAGCACATCCAATGCACATTGAAGGCACACGGCTTCCTCCTAAGACTCCTGTGAACCGCAGTTTGTTAAGGGTACAGTGGTACCTCGGGTTACAGACGCTTCAGGTTACAGACTCCACTAACCCAGAAATAGTGCTTCAGGTTAAGAACTTTGCTTCAGGATGAGAACAGAAATCATGCTCCGGCGGCACAGCAGCAGCAGGAGGCCCCATTAGCTAAAGTGGTGCTTCAGGTTAAGAACAGTTTCAGGTTAAGAACGGACCTCCGGAACGAATTAAGTACTTAACCCGAGGTACCACTGTACTGAGATCTGTAGCTCTGAGAGGAGGAAACTAATACCTATTATCATTATTCATTTCATTTCTAGACCGCCTAAATTGAACCACATGTTGTTACTAAAACTGGACGTTGATATTTTTTCAAAGACCTGTGTTTCTTTAAAAGGATCTGCATAAACGCATTCTGTGGTTCTCTTCCAAGAAGGCATTTGGTTCCCCCTTTCCAAAGCAAGGCCCTTTCACATGCAGTAGGCACCTGAAATCTTTGCGGTTGTAGAAGTCCCAGGCCGACGCATGGCACACCACCTCTCGGCCATCTGTTGGCTTCTCCAGCATAGAATCCTTCCAGAATTCAGGTGGCATCTCAATCATGCCAAGTGAGGTGAAGAATGCATCCGCCTCCTGGAACATGCGTGCTACGTTCCAATTCTAGGAAAGGACCCACCCACAGAATGAGATAGCATGCATTTTCTTGGATCCAGACACAGCCATGCTTAATGAAATCAGTTTTTGTTTAGTCGTTTAGTCGTGTCCGACTCTTTGTGACCCCCTGGACCAGAGCACGCCAGGCCCTCCTGTCTTCCACTGCCTCCCGCAGTTTGGTCAAACACATGTTGGTAGCTTCGAGAACACTGTCCAACCATCTCGTCCTCTGTCATCCCCTTCCCCTTGTGCCCTCAATCTTTCCCAACATCAGGGGCTTCAGCTGCTGCTAATTCAAGCCCCACTGATTTCAATGGATCTACTATTCTAAGCATGGTAAGTTGAGATTCAACCCGTAATAGATAACAATACAGGCATTCTCTTGTTGGGAGTACTCATTATTCCCCTAAGGTGTGCACTTATTCTGCAGCATCTCACTGCAAAATGGTAGCAATACCACCCCACCCCCAGTGATGTTTAGGTATGTACCATATTTTTTGCTCTATAAGACTCACTTTTTTCCTCCTAAAAAGTAAGGAGAAATGTGTGTGCGTCTTATTGAGCGAATGCAGGCTGCGCAGCTATCCCAGAAGCCAGAACAGCAAGAGGGATTGCTGCTTTCACTGCGCAGAAATCCCTCTTGCTGTTCTGGCTTCTGAGATTAAGAATATTTTTTTCTTGTTTTCCTCCTCCAAAAACTACGTGCGTCTTGTGGTCTGGTGCGTCTTATAGAGCAAAAAATACGGTAGCTGTTTTCACTCACAATCCCTGCTGTCTATATGAAGGCTGCAGTCAAAGCAGCAAAAGTGTAAGAAGAAAAGCGTATGTAATAACAACACGGATGACCTTACTTGCTGCCTCATAGTATTGGTGACATCAAGGTTGGGCTTATTTGGGTAAGGGATCATCATATCGTAAATGTTGTTCCATTGCTGCGCCCACATGTTACCTGCAGGGGGCAAAGCAGCACAGCTTAGCTTGAGGCGAACAGTTTCAGCCTTTTCCTACCATAAGGAATAATAGCAAGAAGAAGCAGCTTATGATGCAATATCACCGGGAAGCTATATTTGTCAATTTTCCACATTTGGGGCATGGAGGCAAAAAAATAACAACTATGGTTTTCTTCCCAAGTCTTGTTAGATCCCTTAGGGCCATTGAAGATATCACATTAATTACCGTATTTTTTGCTCTATAAGACTCACTTTTTCCCTCCTAAAAAGTAAGGGGAAATGTGTGTGCGTCTTATGGAGCGAATGCAGGCTGCACAGCTATCACAGAAGCCAGAACAGCAAGAGGGATTGCTGCTTTCACTGCGCAGCGATCCCTCTTGCTGTTCTGGCATCTGAGATTCAGAATATTTCTTTTCTTGTTTTTCTCCTCCAAAAACTAGGTGCGTCTTGTGGTCTGGTGCGTCTTATAGAGCGAAAAATACGGTATGTTATTAGTAGCTGGGGGTGGGTAGTCTGAACAGCTTCAGGACTATGGGGCAACCATGATAGTTTCCCTGGTTTGCAGATCATAGAATTGTAGAATTAGAAGGGACCCCAAGGATCATGTAGTCCAGGCTTCCTCAAACTCGGCCCTCCAGATGTTTTGAGACTACAATTCCCATAATCCCTGACCACTGGTCCTGCTAGCAAGGGATCATGGGAGTTGTAGGCCAAAAACATCTGGAGGGCCATATTTGAGGAAGCCTGATCTAGTCCAACCCCCTGCAATGTAGAAATATGCAGCAGCCCCTTATGGGGATCAAACCTGCAACCTTGGCACTATCAGCACCAAACAACTAAGAAACCCAGGCTGGCCAAAGTTCCAGAAAGACTGGCAGCACCTACTCCAAGGCTTTTATGAGAGCGAGAGATTATGCTTCTTGTGAACATTATTCTCCCACCCTTTGGAAGATGCATTTTGGAAGGACTGCCTCAAACTCATAGGGGTGCCGCAGAAATAATGTAGTTAGTCAAGAGAGCAGTGGACTCAAAAAGGTGGGAAACCTCTAGCCTAGGCTCTGGCAACCTCTAGGTTGGGTTATTGCAGCACATTATAAATGGGGCTGCCTTTGAAGATGGTTCAGAAACTGCAACTGGTGTAGAATTTGCTGTCCAGATTGTTGACCAGGACAGGCGAAACTTACACCAATTCTTCCACAACTGCACTGGCTACGAATTAGTTTCCAGGCGCCATTCAAAGTGCAGGGGAGCTGTGCAGGACCCCAATACATCAAGGACCACATCTCCTCACACAAACCCAACCCTTTGATTGTCATCTGAGGCCCTTCACTGTGTCCCCCTGTGTGCACAGGTCTGGAGGGTGGCAACGTGAGAATAGGCCTTTTCAGTGATGGCTCTCCCCTTGTGGAATGTTCTCCCCATACGGAGGCTCTGCTGACTACTGACCGAGCTATGATCCCGTAATCTTTACCTGTTTTTAGGTGCCATGCATTCCCCCCCCCCTTTTTACCTGGACTTTTAACCCTTGATGTGATGTTTTTTAAAGCATTTGTGGCTTCTTACAGTGGAATAGGATCTTTAAGACCACAGTTTTATTGCTATAGATGTTGGTTTTTAAGGTTTCTATTGGTTTTGTTTGTTGCAACTGTTTCCCCCCCCCCTATTTCAATTTTGTTTGTACAGTCATACCTCGGGTTACAGACGCTTCAGGTTGCACGTTTTTGGATTGCACACTGCGCCAAACTCGGAAGTACCGGAACAGGTTACTTCCGGGTTTCGGCACTCGCGCATGCACAGAAAAACTAAATTGCGCTTTGCGCATGTGCAGAAGCACCGAATCGCACCCCACGCACGCACAGATGCGGTGCTGCGGGTTGCGAACGTGCCTCCCGCACGGATCACGTTCGCAACCCGAGCGTCCACTGTAAATCGCTTTGGGTCACATTTGTGAGAAAAGCGACTAGATCATCATCATCTCTAGCACTGTTGAGACTCAATAGAAATGGACCTGTTCACTCTTGGGCATGACAGCTTCAAGCAGCCCAAGTGGTCAGCCTGTGTAGAGTGTGGCAGGACACTTCATGCATTCAGAAATGAGCCATCATGATTTTCTCTAGCATGACTTCCACTTCATCCCCTTTTTATTGCCATCTTACCCAGTAAGTGAGCTGGAATGGGGCCTTTCAGGTTGACGTATGTAGGGCCGTAGCGCTCATACAGTTTCCTCCTGACAAAAGCATGCAGGTTTAGGTAAAGGGGCTCCAGCTGGTGATAGAGTTGCTCCAGGTCATCCTCGAAAGTTGGTGAATCATACCAGGAACGCCAATAGTCACCGGTATCCTTGAAGCCTGGACGCCAACAAGAGCACAGAACCCAAAGGAAGTCACACATGCATAATCTCAACACAAGGTTGGAGAATCATTCCCCCACCACATCATATATCCATGTTGTTCAATGTCTGTCTGTTCTAAAGGCACAGAGCACACAACCACAAACTGAAAGCCAATTCACATGATCATTTTTGGCATGGTTGTTGTTAACTTGTGGGTGAACATATCAGATGACACAGTGATTCTTCAAACAGCTCTTGTTTATTCACAGGCCAGAACAGAACTGTACTGAAGGGTTCAGCCAGCCTGCTTATATAGAGCTCCACTACAACGCAACAGTAACCATTTTCTGTAACTGTCCAATCACTGAACGTCACTTTCAATCCCTTATTTGCATAACTATCTACAGTATCCCCCTGCTGGCCCAGGGTGAGAACTTCAGTACATAACAGTTGTGTGGCGGGGTAAGTCAAAATTCATTGTTGCAGTGATGACCCTCTCCTCAACACGTTGACACATGCTCACCATTCCCTCAAATGTTTTCAAAATGGGATGGAAATCAGTTGAGAATGTGCGTGCTGAGGTAACACACCATAAATCCTCAGATCACAGTGGCTTCACTCTGGCATTGCAGACCCATTGTCCAAATGGGTCCTCTCTTAGGAAACATGGGGAATACATTTCTAAAAGGAGGGCAGTAGGGGGAGCTACAATATTCAAGCTTTCTCTGAAGCTTTCAATCACCTTTTTTGCCTAAGCTAAAATGCCCCAGCTGCTTACAGCTTTCTTCGTAAGGAAGTCTTTCGATCCCATGAGTGGCCCATTTCCTATTTCCATCCCCCAATCCATATTTAAAGCATCTCACCATCCATTTTGTAGGCCTCGTTGCTTAGTTCAACAAATTCCTGATACTTGGGCCGCTGAGGATTTCCGGCTGCGTTGTGCCACCCTTCCCAGGCATAGAGCAGTTTCCTGTAATTGCGAGAGGTGGCCATGATGTCCGTTATCTCTGAGAAGTGAGTGCGGGAGAAGAGACCAGAAACAAAAAAACAAAAACAAAAAACACAGAAAATGGTCATAGGTTGAAAAGAACCAATTTTGTGGGTGATGTACCTCATCATAAGGGCAGTGCTATTTATTCAGTATTATTGTTCAGGGACAAAGGGGTCACCTCCCCTCCAGTTTGGGGCTATTTTTGATTCAGTGGTAGATTGAGAAGCATCTCAACAGCACTAGTTTCTGTCTCTCAAATTGGAAAACACTAATTCTGGGTTTGCTGGCAGCTGAGCGCTTGTAACTTCTCTCAAAAGTGCCCTAGTTTTTGAAATGCAGTGGTACCTCGGGTTGCATACACTTCAGGTTACATACGCTTCAGGTTACAGACTCCGCTAACCCAGAAATATTACCTTGGGTTAAGAACTTTGCTTCAGGATGAGAACAGAAATCGTGCTCTGGCGGTGTGGCGGCAGCAGGAGGCCCCATTAGCTAAAGTGGTGCTTCAGGTTAAGAACAGACCTCTGGAACGAATTAAGTACTTAACTCAAGGTACCACTGTATGTAAATCTTTGGACACAGCTGCTACACATAATTTCTATTCTAGCCCTTATCAATGTACAGTGATACATTTGGTGGCCAAATAAATGGCTGAAACACTTTAAAGGAAGACATCATTTTTAAGAGCTCCAAATCAATCAGACTCCTCAAGAGTTGCGTCAAGAGTTGTGGGGGCAAGATGGTCTCACACTTGAAAAATAAGCATACTGTTGAACAGGAGTTGAGAACTTATGGGTCTCTGAGTGTTTCTGGACTACAGCTCACACTATCCCTCACCACTGGCTGTGTTAGCTTCCTAGAGTGGCTAGGAGTTGGAATAATACAACAACAACAACAACAACAACAACAACAACAACAACAGCTGGATAGCCACATGTTCCACAAGTGCTGTAGAATATGAACCAAGACAATCTGTGGCATGATAAGCACCACGTAAATATTTGTAAACATCAAAGCAAGCATGTGACATTTTATGCCACTACAATGTCACAGTTACCTGTGACCATGGGATTTGTGGTATTTCTGACACAACCCTCAGATCTCAACAAATCACCTCCCCCTTGAGGTGTTCCAGTGTTGAAAGAACAGGAAGATACACACCTGGTTCTAGAGCCCAACAGCTGGAATTCTGATTTGGCAGACATACTTTGGAAGTGGAGTAGATATTGTCCATCTCACTCAGAATAGTGTTATACTTAGAAAGGAAAGATAAATAGTCCAAGTTAGTGTGATAGTCCCATACCTGCTAGTTCTACGAAGTCACTCCTTTTCGGCCCAGCCACATTGTTACCTGTTCCACACCTCAGGTCTGCTTTGTACCCTATAATCTATCACAGTTTCAACAGAGAATGGCTGCCGAGTGGCAACAGCAAGGACACCCAGGGAGGCTGCCTCAAACACAGGCTTCCTGAGTAGTGTTCAAAATTATTTATTTTATGATGAAACTTAGGTGTCTGTAGCCAGCCAAGTCAGGAACGGGACCAAAAACATCTTCGTTTTCCCTGTAATCTTGCATTATTGAAAGTACAAAACTATTGGGCGAGTCCCTTTTGTTTCAGCATAAAAGCCTTCTCACATGACTTTGATGTGACAATGCTGCCTGCACCATCAAGACCCTGATCAGACCACTCTACACACCATTGAGTGGAAGTCAGGACTCTGGTGTTCTCACCACCATAACCTGGCCAAGGCATGCACGGTCAAAGGAACAAGAGGAGGCAGGCCTGAAATTCAGTGTGGGCTGGGAGAAAATGGGAAATGCAAAGTGGGTGGCAGGGGGCAGTAGAGGTGTACAGAATCAATTCTTTACAGCTTAAAAAGCGATGGGAGGGGAGGGTGGCGAGCAAGGACAGATAACGGCGGAATTTGGAAAGGAGGAGGCCAGCATTGCATCAGCCTTCAGGGCAGAGGTGGATTTTGGGCAGTGTGACCAGTTCCACCACACTGGGCGCTGCAACTATGACGTAGTGAATTCAGCAGAATGGAAGATGAGAGGCATAGGGGGTGCTCAATTTTGGAGTTTCTGAAATCTGAAAGGCCAAAGTCCGCCTCTGTTTAGGGTAAGGCATATAAGAGAAGAGGTATATATGTAAGAGGTATATAAGAGAAGGTATATAAGGGACGCGGGTGGCACTGTGGTATAAACCACAGAGCCTAGGGCTTGCCAATTGGAAGGTCGGCGGTTCAAATCCCCGTGATGGGGTGAGCTCCCGTTGCTCGGTCCCAGCTCCTGCCAACCTAGCAGTTCAAAAGCACGTCAACCTAGCAGTTCAAAAGTGCAAGTAGATAAATAGGTACCACTCCAGCGGGAAGGTAAGTGGCATTTCCGTGTGCTGCTCTGGTTCGCCAGAAGCGGCTTAGTCATGCTGGCCACATGACCCGGAAGCTGTCTGCGGACAAACGCCGGCTCCCTCGGCCTATAGAGCGAGATGAGCACGCAACCCCAGTCGTCCGCAACTGGACCTAATGGTCAGGGGTACCTTTACCTTTATATAAGAGACAAAAGGAGTTCTGAAAAAAAAAATATGGCACAGTGGTGGGGGAAGGGAGTTGTCTTAGGATGAGGGCTGATTGCTGGAAGAAGAGATTGTGAAGCGTGCCTGCATTCAGGGCACATGAGAACATGAAAGGGAGCAAAAGGAGTTAGCAAGTGCTTTGATATTAGATAACCATCTCGAGTAGGTATAATACTCTCCGGTGGGGAGAAAGGTAATAAGTTTCAGGGAGTAAGACTGGGCACCAAGGAAAATAATAATAATAATAATAATAATAATAATAATAATAATAATATATTATTTATCTTAAAAAGCAGAGACATCACCTTGCCAACAAAGGTCCGTATAGTTAAAGCTATGGTTTTCCAAATAGTGATGTATGGAAGTGAGAGCTGGACCATAAAGAAGGCTGATCGCCGAAGAATTGATGCTTTTGAATCATGGTGCTGGAGGAGACTCTTGAGAGTCCCATGGACTGCAAGAAGATCAAACCTCTCCATTCTGAAGGAAATCAGCCCTGAGTGCTCACTGGAAGGACAGATCCTGAAGCTGAGGCTCCAATACTTTGGCCACCTCATGAGAAGAGAAGACTCCCTGGAAAAGACCCTGATGTTGGGAAAGATGGAGGGCACAAGGAGAAGGGGACGACAGAGGACGAGATGGTTGGACAGTGTTCTTGAAGCTACCAGCATGAGTTTGACCAAACTGTGGGAGGCAGTGGTAGACAGGAGTGCCTGGCGTGCTCTGGTCCATGGGGTCACGAAGAGTCGGACACGACGAAACGACTACAATTATTTATACCCTGCCCATTTGGCTGGGTTTCCCCAGCCACTCTGGGCGGCTTCCAACAGAATATTAAAATACAATAGTCTGTCAAACATTAAAAGCTTCCCTAAACAGGGCTGACTTCAGATGTCTTCTAAAAGTCTGGTAGTTGTTTTTCTCATTGACATCTGGTGGGAGGGTGTTCCACAGGGCGGGTGCCACTACCAAGAAGGCCTTCTGCCTGGTTCCCTGTAACTTGGCTTCTCACAGCGAGGGACCCGCCAGAAGACCCTCAGTGCTGGACCTCAGTGTCTGGGCAGAACGATGGGGGTGGAGACGCTCCTTCAGATATACTGGACCGAGGCCGTTTAGGGCTTTAAAGGTCAGCACCAACACTTTGAATTGTTCTTGGAAAAGAGGTCAAGTTAGAGCTGTAGGGTTCATAAGGTGCACTGCAGCCAATCATCTGGGACATGTGGGCCTTCTTGTTGGCTGTGTCTTTCATTAACAGGTAGTAAAGGGTCAACTCGCCAGGATCTGGGGCTGTGAGCTCCCATTCTGCCACACTCTTTGTGCCTTTCCAGTGCAGAATCCCAGGTGGCCAGAATGGGTATTTGGTACCACTGGCTGATGGTGTGCTAATAAAGCTGAGCTAGTCCCCGGAGAAGCTCGGCAGCAAAGCTTTGCATGCAGAAGGTCGCAGGTTCAATCCCTGAGAACCCCAGCTAGGGCTGGGAAGAAACCCTCTTTGAACCCCTGGAAGGTTGCTGCCATTCAACGCCAACAATGTGTAGCTCAGTGGTCCGACTCACTAAAGGCAGCTTTCAATGCTCCTCTATCACCGAGTTAAAGTTAGTAAAAGACTATTTATATAAAAGACACTGAACAAAAGCCACTTGGGTAGAATTCCTAGCTTGCAGATGTACTCTGCTATGCAGCTGTTTGTTTTATTTTTAATCTTTCCTTATATCAACTCAAAAATAAACAAAGTTCAGATTGGTTTTCCATTCACAAAACAAGCTTTGGATGGGTTGGGATATGTTTACTCTGAAAGTACAAGGAACAACTTTATGACAGTTTCTTTGGGGGGGGGGAAAGGCAAAATGAAATATTTGTCATCATTGCAACTACAGTCTCAGCTACAGTTCCCATGTTTTTTAATAGTTTTGTTTGTTTTGTTTGTTTTAAAAAAAATCAATTCCACAAACTGGCGTCTTGCCCTGGGAACCAGACTGGCAGGAGTAAATTAAACTCACGTATTCTTTCTTATCAAGCAGGAGAATGAGGAGTAGGGGATTTGGGGGGGGGGGTAATTTGTTATTTCTTGGTTACAACTAAGCATCTTAGCTGTACCCATATAGGAACAGCAGGATGATAATATTCAAATCCAGCCCTTTTCGAATAAATGGCAGAGCTTTATCTTGTTTGAAAATAAAAACAACATCAATAATAACAGCCCCCATGAAATATGCTAGTTGTATCTGGAATAGCAGACAATTCTTTTCCTCCTCCCCCCCCCCTTTAATGAAAGTTTTTCTAGGTAAAGATATAAAAAAGAGGAATAATAATATGCTTTCCTTTAACTTATGATAGAATGTGCTATCTTCACACACTGTTTGCTCCCTTATTTAAGCTTGCATTGCTTTGTATTTATTATGCATGCAGATGTGGGGCGGGGAGCAAGGCCAATATCTGATGCCCCCCAGCCCTTGCTCTGCCTTCCCAAAGCTGGAGAAGAGAGAACCTGGGCTTTGGGAAGGAGGCACGAAGCTCTGCAAGGTCCTAGAGCCCTCCCACCTCCTTCCCAAAGCTTGGAAAGCACTAACTAGGCTTTGGGAAGGAGACGGGAGGACTCTAGGACCTGTCAAAGCCTCACGGCTTGGGAAGGCAGCGCAAGGGCTTGAGGGGGCCATCAAATGTTGCCCGGGGCCACCAAGAAAAGGCCTTGCGGGCGGAATGTAGCCCTCAGGCTGTTGGATCACCTTGATAATACAACATGTTTCTTAGGAATGTAGACTGATGGATTTATGGGAAAGTAGGGACGCGGGTGGCGCTGTGGTCTAAACCACTGAGCCTAGGGCTTGCCGATCAGAAGGTCGGCAGTTCAAATCCCCGCAACGGGGTGAGCTCCCGTTGCTCGGTCCCAGCTCCTGCCAACCTAGCAGTTTGAAAGCACAAGTAGATAAATAAGTACCACTGTGGCAGGAAGGTAAACGGCATTTCCGTGTGCTGCTCTGGTTTCAACAGAAGCAGCTTAGTCATGCTGGCCACATGACCCAGAAAAACTGTCTGTGGACAAATGTCGGCTCCCTTGGCCAGTAAAGTGAGATGAGCGCCACAACCCCAGAGTCATTCGCGACTGGACTTAACTGTCAGGGGTCCTTTACCTTTACCTTTTTAGGCTTCTATAACATGTTGGCATGCAAAGGATAATGCCCCCTTTTTCCTTCTCTCTTTTCTTTCCTGTGTTATAAATTACATTTTTCAAACTTTTAAACTTTTATTTAGCAGTTGGGAATTTTGCAATGAACCAAACAGTTAATAATAACATGCTTTTTAAAAAAGTTTTCTTTTTTTGTTTAATAAAAATGATTTTTTTAAAAAGGAAAAGAAATCCAGTCCGTTTTATGTTCCCGTATTCTGCTGGTACATACCGATAAATTCAGGGCAACAGCATCCCATTTGGATCGGGACCCTGAGGCTGAGGAAATGATGCATAAACGCCGCAGCTAGCTATTTTCCCACTGAAAATCACTCCACAAAGCTGATGTTTGCCCATTGGGGGGAACTGTTAACCACTGCTATGCTGCCACAATTGCTAAAATTTAGAAACGAGCGACCACCTAGTTTGACCTTGGATTAAAACAACAGGGATGATGGTCAGATCATTCTATTCACAGAACTAAAAAAAAAAGGACTGAGGGACTCTCTTTCCAGTTTGAAGCAACATCACTGTGAAATTGCTTTACATGCTCCACTAGACTAGTTGGAAAGAATTAGCTGCAGAACACTAAGAACAGGCAAAGAGGATGGATTACTAGCAGGAGAGGATAAGAACGCTTTTGAGCTGTCTCTCTCTCTCGCTCTCTGGCTTGGCAGAATTTGCTGCTAAATGCTTCACTTATCTCCATGGCATATTTGGGAAACCTAGCAGGAATTTAGCCTCCATGGCCAGTCTCTCTGACACAAGTCACTAGTGCTCGTGGGGCAGCCCTGCAGTAGCTTACATACATTCTTTGGTCTCTCCCTCCAACCTTACCATGACTTTTGGATGCTGCATATGATCTAAGATGAAGAATAACACAAATGGCTCCTTTGGCGGAGACTTCAACACCAGGCTGCAAATGCTATATCCCCTGACTTGGGAGTTAAGCCCTGTTGAGCCTAATGGGACTTCTGAGTAGACCTATATAAAATTGCACTGTTGATGTAGTTTGTGGAGTCCCAAAAGGCTGGAGCTGGAACATACTTTACCTTACCCCAGCAGATAATCAGCTTCCTCAGAGATGTCACTAGGAATTTATTTATGTATTCGTAGTTTATTTATTTTAACAATTTATGTACTGCTTAAGGGATGCGGGTGGCGGTGTGGGTTAAACCACAGAGCCTAGGACTTGCCGATCAGAAGGTCGGCGGTTCGAATCCCTGCGACAGGGTGAGCTCCTCTTGCTAGGTCCCTGCTCCTGCCAACCTAGCAGTTCGAAAGCACGTCAAAGTGCAAGTAGATAAATAGGTACCGCTCCGGCGGGAAGGTAAACGGCGTTTCTGTGCGCTGCTCTGGTTTGCCAGAAGCGGCTTAGTCATGCTGGCCACATGACCTGGAATTTTACGCCGGCTCCCTCAGCCAATAAAGCGAGATAAGCGCTGCAACCCCAGAGTCAGCCATGACTGGACCTAATGGTCAGGGGTCCCTTTACCTTTACCTTACATATGCTGCTTAGTATGTAAGCCTGAATCATCCATACCCACCGCGCAGGTGTAGACTCCCTTTGTCTGGAGTTGTGTCCTTACCCGTTGCCGCTTATCCATGGGTAGGTTGGAGGGTCCCAGGGTTTGGA